>NC_133572.1:24334130-24944402 GCF_048773025.1 Camelus bactrianus | reverse complement strand
CAGGCAGCCTCTTAGAATGAAATAGCATTTTCCCTGAACCATATTCAATTTTTATTTCGTAGACAGCAGGAAGGGCAATCACACATCCAACACTTGGGGACCTCAAAGATAAAACGTAACTTTCTGGGAGCACACTCCCCCCGTCTCCCTCTGCTCTTTTCACTGTCCCATTGTCCCTGAAGGCTCTTTTGTATCTTCTGCTCATGACTCCAGTAACTCTTCCTTCTCGTCCCTCAGCTGGTAAGTTTACTTTTCTACTTTGACCAAGCAAACTGAAGCCAACAGAAGAGAACTTTCACCAGCAACTCCCAGCACATCCGCTCGCCTTCTGATGTCTGTGACCTCACTCTCGCTGCCCCACCTCTTATTACAGGTGACATCGAAAGCCAGATCATCCAAAAGTCACCAGGGGGCCCATCCATACAATCTTCTCCGGGCTGTCACTCCCACATCCATCCTCTCTGTCACTACCTCATCTATTTTGTTCTCCTGCTAGTTGGCTCCTATCAGTATATAAAAGTCCATCCTCTTAAAAGAAACAAACAGCACTCCTTGACTCTAATTGGCCCCCACCAATTGCCACCCCATGTCTTTGCAGCAAATCTTTAATGAGTCGTTTAAACTCACTGTCTGCATATTCTCTTGAGCCATTCCCTTTGGCACCCACTCTGGCTTTCCCCCTGATCCCTCGCTCTATGGAAACTGCTCTGTCAAGGCCATCAGTGACCCCACGTTGCTAAATATAGTGGTCAGTTTTTAGTCTTCATCATGCGTGGCCCTTTGGCAGCATTTGACCCAGCTCTTCCATTTCTCCTCCCCCGTGTTCCTGCTTCACTTGGCCTCCAGCCCATCGCTCTGCTTTCGATCCACTGGCTGGTCTTTTGCCAACGTCTCCTCTTTTTTCCAAATATTTACTGCGAATGTGCCTCGGAGTTGGGTCCTGGGTCTCTCCTCTATCTCACTGCTATACTTTTGGTGGAAGCAACCAGACTTGGAAATTGACATGCCATCAATTTCCCGATTTGTCCAAAACTCCCTGATTGGCCTTTTCCATTTGGAACTCTCTCCCTGATACTCATATTCTTTTTCTTTCATTCATCTTGCTTTCACATTCATACATATGTTCTACTGTGTAAATTACTTTTCCAAATTTTGAATCAGTCCATACATATCATGTGAAATACTCAGATCTCTATTATTTCCACTAAGATGCTTATTCTACCTTAGAACCTTTCTGCATTTCTGTATTTATGTCAATAAAGTGAATAGTATTTCTACAAGCCTCATAGTTAAACAGTGTGTTAGTTTGGGGCTACTATGTAACATGAAATAATGATACATCAACATAGTCCTTTTTCATTTAATTTTATGTAACACCAAGATGAGGTTTTTGCACTGAAGACTGTTTCATTGAAATTTTACCTACGTTATGGACAGTCAGTTTATGTGAAAGCCCTCATTTCTCCCCTTTTCTGATATATTTTCCATTTGGCTATTATAACATATACCTTGGCATGAAATAAAATTCCAAATCCATTCACATAATAAAATTAATACATTTAAATTATATTTTTTAATGTTAAAAAGAAAGAAAAAAACCCCCAGACTCCTCTACCTATTAGGCATTTCTGTGGCAATATCTAATAGACTCCTTAATCATGACATTGAAGAACTGAGCTGATTCCAGCCCCTTTCCACCTGCTCAGCCCCATCTTGTCCCATCCCCTGTGGATGGAGAGGACATCCATCCCATTTTCCAGGTCCAGATGTTGGAACCATGTTCTCTCTCTCTCTTTCTCTTACACACACACAGACAGCAAATCCAGCTTGTTAGAAAATTCTGGCTACTCTGAAATCATTAACCACATACTCCCTGTTCCCCACCCTCCTAGGAGCCACCTTCAACCCCTTGTTGGACACCAATTAGCCTACTTCTTCCATCTTTGCTTTTCTACAATCTCATCCACACAGAGTCAGAGGGAGCCTTTAAAAGCATACATTGAGGGGGTGGGTGTAGCTCAGTGATACAGTGCATGCTTAGCATGCATGAGATCCTGGGTTCAAACTACAGCACCTTCACTAAAATAAATAAATTAACCTCCTCCCAAGAAAACTCAAAACAAAAGCATAAATTGGACATCACCCATCCCATCAAAACTCACTAAAAGGGTCACCATTCCATTAGGAGCCAAAGTCGTCCCAAAGTCTTCGAGGACCCGGCCTGCTCTGCCTCTCCGCCCACACTCTCCCCATCACTCTGGGGGCCTCTGGCTCCGGCTCTTCCTTCTTCCTCCGGATCTATTCTGCTTCAAGTTCATTACTCCTTGAGATCTGCCAGGATTGCCTTATTCCCTCCTGCCTGCCTCCCACCCCACAACAATCACCTGAGTTTGCTCATATCACTCTTATTTTTCCCCAAGCTCTTGCTACCCCCATCATGTTGCCTGTTTTCTCTGCTAAAACTCTGAGCCCCCAGTGATGGGGAGTCGTGTCTATTTTGTTGACTAATAAAGCCCAAGAGCCTTGGGAATGGGTATAGTTACTAGATTCCCATAAGTAGTAGGAGCTTATACAGATTTGCTGAATGAAAGCAGAGGTCCTGGTCCAATTCGATGGAGCACTTCTGTGTCCTGCTCAAAGATTAACTCTCCTTTCCTCCTGAGAGAGGGTGACCACTTCCTTGGTGATCAAAGGCAAGATCTATTTTCTTTATGCTGTTAACCTTAGGCGGGGAGACTGGGGGATCTTCATTTATATTTTAAAATTTGATTCACTCTGCAGTTTGTCTCCTGTCTATGTATCATTTTGAGAAACCGTTTATGAGTGATCATTCTTCCATCAGATTGAACAGGATCCAGGGGGAAGTACCAAGCCTGTCCCATCGGCCATCCTGTGTGTCATGTCCTGTGACCCAGTGGATGCTCAGCACGTAAGTGAACCAACAGGAGTGAGTGAAGAGATGGGAACATCTCATTATTGTGGTGGCTGCACTCTGTCCGATGCCTTGAGATTTGGGGAAGGGTTTACAACTGCGGAGGCGAGATGTCAGGTCCTCTGTGCTCTTCCTGAGTGCCCTGGCCTTACCCATTCCCCCAGCCCCCTCTGGGCAGCCAAGCCCAGGAGCTGGGCCACCGGCGATTGTGCTGATCAATAATCCACCTCACCCAATGTCCGGGGGTAAGAGCGGCCAGCACAACTGTTTGTAGACACTGAAGTCAGGTCCTTGGAGGAATTCCTCACTGAACAATGTTTTGGACCTTTTATTTTTCTCTATAGCCTCCAGCTGAAGAAACAGATTGCCTTAGGTACATGAAAGGTGAGGACACCTACTATCCCCATGGAGCGCAGGTGGGGCTGGGAGTCTGCTGTTTGTACAGCCGGTGGGCTCGTGTTGCTTTGGGCATCCCTGTGCCTGAATTCCTGCAGTACACTCGGTGGTAAGAACGGGGGTGCCTGGCAGGGAGGGAAGCGGTTCGGGGGACTACACAGCTGGGGAGACGTTAACCTGGGGTGAGCGGGAGCCGGCTGATGCATGGAATCTCGGTGCAGGGAACTCTCCAAACTCAGAGAGGTTCCCACTCCCGCAGGGTCCCTTTGATCAGGGTGCTAGGCTGTCAGCACTGCAGGGTCCCTGTGAGGATCATGGTGCCTTCAGGCAGTGGGAAGTGAGGGGTCCAGTGGCAATTAAATTAACTGTGCACCCAAAGCCAACCCCCGTCTCTTTCAGCCTGTTTCCTAATCTGCAAAACTGGAATGATGTTAACCATCCCGCAGGTTTGTTGATGGGCTGGGACACACTAGACTGCCAGGAGCTGGAATTCCTCTGTACCCTGATTGTAATCCTTCCTTCACACTATTTACTCTCACAAGTTCAGTCTCTCTGTCTCTCTCATTCACTTGTAACTTTCTCTACTGCTCTGGTTTCATTTGATTCCCACCCTCCTCCCAATCCCCAGATGAGTGAAATTAATTTCTGTGTGTCAGTTCCAAATTCCCGGGAAAGATGCTCTGTCCCCTCTGGATTGGTTGTCCAACCCATCAGTTGCAGTCAGAGGAGTGAGTCCCTCTGTGACCAGAGGAGGGTCTCTGCCCAGGCCCCCAGCCACCACTGTGGGAGCACATAGCTCTCCGAGGAAGAGGTACTGGCTGTGACTTGGTGTCACTAAGTGTGAATTTATCTCTCCTCTTGCCCCACATTCATCCTCCTAAACAAAGATGAAAATTAAACACTCCCGAGATTTGTGTCATGGAACACTCAGGGTGGGGGCTAAGAGGGCTGGATTCCCTGCTGAGTGTAAGGGGCTACAGTGACTCCCCAACGAGAGCCTGTAAAGGAAACAGCACCGGCCCCACTGGACATTAGGGTGCTGAGTCTGCGTGACATTGAGCCAGGCTTCTGACCACAGCTCAGGGGTCTGTTCTGACCGGTTAGTCTTTGAAACCAACCAGCTTTGGATTCCTCAATCCCTCCCTGAGGTTTTACCGGAACCACGAGCTTCTGTATCTCTGAAGACAGATGATGAGGACCCTTCACGTAAGGCATTTGCACAGCCCTGTGCGGGAATTTGTGCTGCACGGTCTGCCCGGCGAGCTGACCAAAGTTCGTATTTTACTGATCTTAGAAATAGTCTGGTTTCCTGATGCACTGTTTCACTGAACAAGCAACAGAAGCCACCTCTGGCTGATAAAAGCAAAAAAGGGACTTAATGAAAAGATACTGGGAGGGTGCATGGAGTGGCCCAGACCAGAGCCGACCCGGGGGCCGTAGGAGATGTTGGGGAGCCCCAGGCACCAGGCTGCGCAGGGTGCTACCGGGCCCCCTGCTGCCCCAGCAGGGACCCCCCCTCCTCCTGACACTCCACCTCACTGCAATTTCATCTCCCGGCAAGGCCAGGTCACACTGAAGCCACCAGCACAAACCTCAATGGGGGAGTTGGCCCCTTCTCAGCTGAGGGCGTGCCTGGTGTGGGGAGAGGCCCAGTTAGAGGAAGGCGGTCCCCCTACTGTTCCAAGTTAATGCGCAAGTCAGTGTCCATCACTCAGGAGAGCCGGGCTGATCGGACCTCATTGTGGTGACTAGGCCGTCTGAGTTCACGTATTACTTTTTAGGTTGGAAGGCCCAAGAGGGAGAAAAAGTGGAGGTTCTAGTACTTATTTTATATTTCCCATGTACCAGGTGCGGTAAGCAAGACACTTCAGACAAGGCCCATAACAACCACATTAATAGGCCACTGAGAAAGTCATGCAGTCAGGCCTCTGCAGCCCCGAAACCCGTGTCCTCATCAGTTCCGTAGTTACCAGTGGAAGTTGTAGGGATTTATGGGACTGTGTGCTCCTGTGGGGGCTGGGATGTGTGTGTTTAAATCCACATCTTCAGAAACTCGGCCAGAACCACAGCCACTGATTGTCTGCATGGAGGCAGAGGAGGGGAGGCTTCCAGCCTCTGGTCCAGCTCGTGTGGAGCTCAGAAGTTGCTCCTTCTGTCCTGAAAACAACACCAGAGCTGAGGGAGCTGCAAACCCACTGCTCTTCTTAGATCCACAAGAAAACTGAGGGGGAAAGCTGCTCCCAACACAGAGAGGCAGCCGGGCAGGCTTGGAGAGTCACAGCTCCCAGGGCAGAACCCGCTTTTGTAAGAACCCCGGGGGCAGGCAGATTTAACAGGTCCCTGAGGCCAGCTGGAGGCTCAGCGTGGGGAAGTCCGAGTGTGACAACTCCAGGGGGCCAGTCAGAGGGGCCCCCTGCTCTTTTTCATGCATTTTACCTCCAGGACCGTTTCCTGTTCTCAGAGTGAAGATCATAGGAAAACTCCTCATGGTTCCTGCCAGGAAAGGAAAAAATAGCTCTATTGAAATACACCCAGAACATTCTCTTCCATTGTGGGGGGTTGTGTTTTTATTTTTTTTTATGAGAAATTATTTTACCAGAGCCTAACCTACCTGGGGGAAGGGAAATACCTTCTGTGTCACCCAGATTGGGGTGGGGGAAAGAGACACACTTGTGGAGGTCACAGCTCAGGGCACAGGCTCAATGAGAACTAATCACAGGACTACAGATGCCCTGCTCTGTCCCGCTCCCCCAACACCTTACCTCCATGTCAGTAGGGCCCCTGTGTAATAACAGGAATAAAATTAAAAGAAGTAAATGTCTCAGGAGTGTCTAGGGAAAACACAAAGACAGCGGGGAGATGAAAACAAGGACTCACGGGTGGCTTTAGCCTCTCGCACGAATAGCTGTAGCAAACTACACACAGCCCAGCCCCAGTAGATAAACAGAAAACCTCACAGAAGAAACTATTTATTTTGGTTCTCTTACCCAGTGCATTCCATGGTGCATCCTCGCCTAGAATTGAGTGGAAGCAAGTCCATCTCAGAAGGGACATACCTGAAGAGAAATGGCTTTCCAGACTCTGAAGGGCAGAGAAAGCACCAGCCTGGGTTAGAGAAAGGTGAGGGGTGGGTTAGGGGGTGGGCTGCATTCTTCCCCAAATAAGGAACCTTCCTGAGGCCAGCACAGTGGGAGGGAGGGCCATAGGGTGGAAGCAGCCAGACTTCTTCCTGAGAAGTGATAGGATGCCTCCAAGGGACCATTCAGGTGCCCAAACTGTGTCCTGATGGTGGGAGCCAGTCGGTCTGCCTCAGAGCCCAGGACTGAGGTGGGCGCACAGCAGGCCGGTCTTACTTGGCCGGATCAATTTCACTTCTCCGAAACCCTGTGTAAAACATGAAGCGTGGACGACCTGGTGAGCAGAGCTCTGCCCTCAAGACCGGTTTCAACTCCTCTCTTCCCAGAGAACAGCATCTCTGAGCCCGTCCTGGGTGACCTCACAGAGATCACCCTAGTGGCCCAGGCTAGTGACCGGGAACATGTACCTTCCTGCAGCCAACCCCAGACGTCCACTGATGCATCATATACTGGCAAAGATGTGAGTTCCTGTGCATTGGTCTAACAGCAGAGACTCTGCCACAGGCCCAAGAGGTGGTGTGTGGGACAAGCAGGGGTGCAGGAGTGTACGCAGTGCAAAGGTGTAAATGGTGGCAGGGGTGCAGGGGCTGTGGAGGGTGCAGGCAGTTCAGGGGATGCGGGGGTGCAGGCAGTGCGGAAGGGCAGAGAGTGGCAGGGGTGCAGAGGTACAGGGAGTGTAGGGGTTCAGGAAGGTGCTCCGGCACGTGGCCAGGGTCAGAAGGCAAGTGCACATCCTCGCAGTCAGCCTGACCCCGGGAGATTAGTGCAATGGTCTGGGGTGGCGGAGGGGGCGGCGGCGGCGGCGGCGGCGGCGGTAGGTGGGAGGCTGCCCGGGCAAGCCGGTCGATTTCTTCTCTTCCCTGCAGCCTGGCCTGGGGGGGTGTTGGCCGCCGGAGATTCGCCAGATGTTGGACTCCAGGTAAGCTTGCTCCTGGGTGGTGGGGCGGTTAGGTCAGTGGGCGGTGGCAGCGGCAAGGGGGCGGAGCGGGGCTGCCCCTGGCGAACTGATGGAATAGCTGCCTTCTCCCGGCTGCCGGGCCTGGGAGCGGCCTCTGCTGCCCCAGGTCGCTGCACACACCTGTCCCACTCAGCAAGCTGAGTGGGGAGTGGAGGCGGTGTGGTTAAGGTGCAGGGCCCACGGGGATAGGGGGGCTGCCGCACGGAAGCCGGTCAATTCGCTCCGCTCTCCCCCGCTGCGGAGCCAGGGGCGGCTTCTGCTGCCGTAGAGGCGGGACGCCGGTCTCCAGGTGAGCTTGGTCCTGGGAGGCGGCGGCGGCGGCGGCGGCTGGGGGTTGGGGTCCGTTCCAGGGAGCTGCTCCATTTCTTCTCTCCCCCGCGGCCTGGCCTGGGGGCGACCTCTGCCGCCAGAGATTTGCCTGAGGTCCGACTCCAGGTGAGCTTGCTCCTGGGAGATGGGTGCGGTGCAGTCAGGGGGCTGGGATGGTGGTGGCTGCGGGGATAGGGAGGCTGCCCCGGGGGAGCTTGAGGATTAGCTCCCATGTCTGTGCCGCGTGGCCTGCAGGCGGCCTCTGCTGCGCCAGGTCCTGGGACAACCCTTTCCCACTTTGCCTGCTGGGGGCGGGAGGCAGGGTAGTCAGGGTGCACGGGTGGCGGGGGTCGGGGGCCTGCAGCGGGGGAGCGGGCACATTTGCTCCCATCTTCCCCGCGGCTTGTCCTGGGGGCGGTGTCTCTTGCCCTGGGTTAAGAGACACGTGTATCCTAGTCAGCCTGGCCCCAGGAGGCGGGCGTGTTACGTTGGGGGTGGTGGCAGCAGCGGCAGGTTTTCCCATGGAGCCGGTCCATTTGCTCCCATTTCTCCCCGTGGTTTGCCCTGGGGGCGGTCCCTGTTGTCCCTAGTTCGCCGGACGTCCATCTCCAGGTCAGCCTGCTCCCTAGAGGCGGCCACCGTGAGGTCAGGGGGCAGGAGCGGTGGCTGCTGTGGGGGTAGGGGGCTGCCTTGGGGAGCTGGTGGATTGGCTCCCGTCTCCCCGATGGCCTGGTGTGGGAGTGGCCTCTCCTGCCTCAGATCACCAGACACACCTGTCCCATTTAGCCTGCTGGGGGAGGGGCGCCCTGGGAAGTGCCTTTAAAGTGTGGGGGAGGCGACGGCAGGCGTAGAGGACGTGCAGCGCGGAGCCTGTCAATTTGCTCTCCTCTTCCCCACGGCCAAACCTGGGGGCGTACTCTGCTGCCCAAGAAGCCGGATGCCCGTCTCCAGGTCAGCTTGCTCCTGGGAGGCGGGCGCGATGCTGTCGAGGGGCAGAGGCAGCTGCGACGGCCGGCTGCCCCGCCTAATGGGGCCACTTCTTCTCCTCTCCCCTGACCTGGCCTGGGGACGGCCTCTCCCGCCCAAGATTAGCCTGAAACCCCACACCCGGTCAGGTTGCTCCTGGGAGGTGGGCGCGGTGACATCAAGGGTTGGAGAGGAGGGGGGTCTGCCCCTGGCGGGCTGGAGGATAAGCTCCCATCTCTCTGGAGGCCTGACGTGGGGGTGGCCTCTGCTGCCCCTCATTCCTGGGTCACCCTTCTCCAGGACATATTGCCCCGGGGGTGCTGTAGGCTGCGGGGGCGGCGGGTTGTTGGCGGGGGTATGGAGCTTGCCGCTTGGGAGCTGGTGGTTTAGATCCCATTTCCCCCGCAGCTTGGCCTGGGGGCAGCCTCTGTTGCCCCAGGTCGCAAAGCACTGTTTCCCTGACAGCTTAACCACCGGAAGTGGGCAGGATGTGCTGAGGGGGCGGAGGCAGCCGCCAAGGCAGCGACGGAGGGGGCTGTCCCTGGCCAGCCGGTCAATTTGTTCCCATCTCAACATTTGCTGTCCCAGTTTCGCAGGACGCCCTTCTCCAGTTTATCCTTCTCCTGGGAGGTAGGCTCAGTGCATGCAGCCCTAGGTCTGGGCTCTCCCCTGGGGAGGGGCAGAACGCTCTTCTTCTTCTTTGTCTTTATTCTTCAGCAAAGTGGTTACTGGCCCCAATTCTTAATTCTGAGAAAGTGTAGCCTGTGTTACGGAGGAGCTGCTGGACAGTGAGGTTTCTGGGCGGGTTTTCACATCAGCTGATGCCCCAGGCAGGCAGGAAATGTATTGCTTAGAGCTTCTTAGTCTGGAGTTGGGGGATGGCCCCGCCATCCTCACCATGCTTTTTAAAAATGTGTTACTCCCCTCTTTTTCCTAGGTGACATTTTAGGTTATTGGGTCCCAGATTGCTGGCACACTCATCCCTGTTCTCAAACATCTTTTAAACTTGGGTGAAGTGATAAGTTGGGGAAGAAGATGATTTACTGAAAGGTAAGAATACTTAAATTTGCATTAAAGCTACATTCTGTCAATCTTTCTCAAATGATTTTTCTCTGATTCTAAATCCATGACCTAGTGAATGTTGTACTCCTGTGTAAATCATTGATCTTCACATCACACTTGTTGAGTGGTCAACGAGATTTGTTATTTAGATTATTCCTGAAAGGAAAAGCTCAGGCTTTTGAGAATTCCTTGTCTGATGTCACCCAGGCAGTCACAGTAGAAGACAGAGCTGATATAAAAATCCCTCACCTGCCTGAACTGCAAAGCTTCTGGGATTACTGATCCCTGAAATGCAGGTGACTCTTGATGATAATCTGGGGGATGGTTTATATGATCAGATTCTTCCAGTCCTGTAAATGGGTTCCGTGGCCCCAGCCCCGGGAGAGCTGGTCATAAGGGCCATATCGTGAGGGGTGGGAAGGGAAGGCAAGGTCTAAGAGCTGGCATCACTGAGATTCCACACTCGCTAAACACAGACCCCAGAGCCTAATTGTTGTCAGGTTCTGTTCTGGATTTGAGAGTGTGTTCAGACATGATTCTTGCCCTTCAGGGGTCACTGCCTGGGTGGAAGTGACCTTTACATAAATCTGGGGAGGATGACAATTAAGTAGATGGGCTGTTATGATTCTCAGTGTGCCCAGGCTCGCTCTTCCAGGCACTCGTGGGACTAACGAGAGTCATGTTATTCACTCATACACTGATTTATTACCCTTGAATTGATCATTTGTCCCACAGTAAGTGAAACAAGCAATGAGGAACCTGAGTTTTGTCCCCTTTCCTAGCACTGATTGTATCTGTCAGTCAGGCGCCCTGCGTATGCATTGTGAAATGGTGGTATTTCTTGCCCAATGGGACTGCACTGTCAGTTCTGAGAATCAGGGGAGACACGTGGGTAGGACAGCACACTGACACATATGGCACCCCCCCCACCCCATGAGACAGCATTGTCGATGCTCAGGTGACCCGATGTAGACCGCGGTGCTAAACCTGAGCATGTTTAGTGATCTTGGTGGCTATGAAAATACAGACTGCCGGTCCCTAATTCTGGAGACTCTGAGGGTGTGCACCCCAGAATTCTGCATTTTAAGAAGCACTTTAACTAATTCTGATGAAGATGATCTGAGTGTCCCACTGAGAAACACTGGTGTGCGATGCACCAGTATTGAGGATTCTCAGGGAGCGATGTTTTTTCAGGATGGTCCAAGGGCCCTCACGAGACTTTTGCCTTGGGTGTAATTGTATGAGTTCGAAAGTGATGTCTCTCACTTCCAGTGCTTGTCAGCATGCTCTGTGCAGGGATTTGCTCTCAGCAGATATCAAAAACTATAAGTCTTCAGGTCACCGAGCTAGAGTGTGGGCGATCTTTTATTTTGGTTTTCTTTATTGCAATGCGGAGTCTCCCGAGAAGAGATTCAGACTGAACAGCTTTGTGTCGGACTTTGGAAGACCGCTGGTGCCCAAGGGGTTCTCTGGCAGCACAATGACGAATCTAGGTCCCTCTTTCACTGCTACGTCAATGAAGTGGACCGCATGGACAAGGCCAAAGCTGGTATCCCAACCATAGCCCTTGACAGTGATGTTCGGCTCCAGGAAGCCATCAGATGCAGCAGGTGGCCAGAGAAGGAGCCTAACGGGCTCATGAAATGTGACACCCCCAGCTTCATCAACACGGACCAGAACTCTTCCTTTGGGGAAGATGATCTCCTGATTTTGGAACCACCGATTGTTCTAGAAAATAAGCCAGTTGCCCAGACCTCACACAAAGACTTGAATTGGAAATGTGCTTTGTCAAGTGTTTCTCTGAAGATGTGAAGTCTGTCTTTGTATGGCAGGAAGTCCCCTGTCACAAAATTGTATGTGTTTGTGTCTGAGAGAGAGAAATGGAGACAGACAGAAAGACGGAGACAGAAGAGAGCCCCCTCAGAAGAGAGCTAGTTAAGGTGAGTTTTTGTGCCTTAGTAAACATTTGGGGTTTTGGGGGGAACAAAGTATTTACACTGTCTCATTCTCCTCGTTGGAAACCTTGGCCCCGTCCTCAGTGTCAGCGGCCTTGAACGGGGTTGCCATGGTGCTTTTCATCTGGCGCTGCCACTTCCACGCTCTGCCTTTAGCACGTTGCTTTGCCTCCCAGGGCTGCCACCCTTTAAACTGTAAGGTGAGGAGTCTGGAGTAGATGATCCATCCCAGCTCTGCTGTTTTGCAAATTTCTGATTTCGTATTCGGATGAGGCTGGGACACACCCAGAGCAGCATAAACCAGGCCCTACCTCCTGTCTCTTGCTGGGGCATCCCTCAGGTCTGTGCCTTCTACTCAAGCCTTTACTGAGCCCAGCTTTTGTCAGGAGCCCAAGTGCCTACCGGGATGGCAGGAGACCTGTCTCTCCTGGTCACGGTGGCAGACATTTCTATTGGTTGTGCTGAAACAGCTCTTCTGAGATCCTCCGGCCACCCTTGCTCCAACCTGAGGACAGACCTACCGTTCCTTTCCTAGGAGGAGGATCAATCCATGGTGCATTTTATGACAATCCTGTCCCCAGGAATGCACGGAAGTTTATCAGCTGAGTGAGGGGAAGTGCCTCTGTGTCTCTGTGTCCCTGTATCTCTGTCTGCTCACAGTGCCCTGCCACCGGCTACTGAACAAGAAAAGTGCTATTCACCATGCTGTGTCTTTTGCAGATGTGTAGGTGATGGTCTTGTGGCTCATGTGTGGGCTTTGTGCTGGGATGGTGAAGGGCTTATAAATACCTCATCAACATGTATTCGAGATGGCCTGGTGCCACACAGACTTGATTCATGAAGGCATCAAGCCTGCACACTGGTTTGGAAACAACTTGGTTTTGATCAGTCACACTGCATGCATGACTCACTGCTGATCTCTGGGTGGTTTTTTCATTTTAGATTTATTCACCCAGTGTCTTGCTTAAGCTGAAAAATACATTTATTTCACTAGAATATTCTCAGATTCTTTGTTTTCACACATCCAGTTGTTTAATTCCTTTAAAAATCATTTTGTGTTTATAATGCCTCCTAATATCTATCATCTCTAGGTTCCCAGTGGCCTGAGCCATGCACCAGATTTGATGTAGGAACTGTTGCACCAAAAGAAATCCCTTTGCCATAATATCTTTTGAGGAAAATATTATTCTTTAAGTCTCTAACAGTAAATCGTAGAACAAAGCATGGAACATTTATTGTAGTTAATACATGTTCATGCAAAAAGAAATGATATTTTCATTAAACAATGTTGATTTTAATAACTTTTACTAATGTGAATATTATTAATCATAATTTAAGTAACCAAATAAAACCACAGTTATTTATTATGAAGTTTGAAAACTATTTACACTGTCTCTCAATTAGAGGTAGCTTTATTAGAAGACTGAAGGGTATTTAAAAGATGGAAAAATACCCATGATGACACCATCATTTTTATTAACTAAATATCAAGAACTGTGCCGGGTTAAGATTGAACCCTCTGCAAGCTCTCAAGTTAGCATGAGGTAGTTTGTGGATGCTGCCAGAAGACAGGAGACTCCCCCAGGTTCAGAGACAAAGAACTTCTTGCCAGCACAGCAGGCAGCTTGGGGTTCATGTTCATGTTGGTTCCTGAGTTTCTTTCCTTTTGCTGTTCTAACAAAGGACCACAGACTCAGTGGCTTAAAGCAATACACATTCATCATCTCACTGTTCTTTTGTGCAGAAGTGCAAAGTCATTGTCAGTGGGCTTAAACCAACGTGTGGCCAAGGCTACGTTCCACACCGAGGCTCTAGGGAGGGATTCGTCTTCCTACCTTTCCCAGCTTGCAGAGGTGTTCACACTCCTTGGCCCAGGGCCCTGTGTCACTGTGACCTCTGCTGCCACTTTACATCTCTGTCTCTGACTATATAGATATAAAGGAAGAGTCTTCTACATCTGGTATGGACCCTTTTTCCTAAATGGACATTGTATCTCTATTTATGTGCAGATTAAAACCCCTTCCCTCCAGGGTGTGGTGGCATCAGCTCACAAGATTACCACTCTGGGCTTTAAGTGTCCTCTTTGTATTGTCACCTGGGAACTTCTCTTTCCATAGTTAGCTCTGTGTTACATTTGTTGTTGTATTTTACCCGGCATTACTGAAAGTTTTACTTAAAATGGATCCTAATTAGCTCTGTTTACCTGTTTCCAGAGCTGAAAGCTTCAGTTCTAGATTATCTGTTTGATTTCTCTTAAAAATACATTCCAGTATATTTCTCTGGTGAAAGTCTTTACCCTGTTGTCTATTCTCCCATAATTTCCTTATTTTCTTGAATATATTAAAAGTATTTTATAGCCTTTATTGGTAACTCTGATGCCTACATCACCTGGGGGTTTGCATCCTTTGTCTAATGTTTCTTATTCTCATATTATCCGTTATATAGTCTTGACATGTTGCATGTCTTGAAATTCTTTATTACATGGCAGACATTGCAAATGAAAAATCCATATGTTATTTTCCGTGAGAGGTTTTCTACCTTCCTGTTAGGCAAACAGGGTGAGGGACTGATCATGTCGCTCCAATCAGGCGCTGAGGTGGATCAGGACTGAAGTGCCTTTTTTCTTAAAACAGCTTTGAGGTATACTTGGCAAAGTAATTTTCACACGTATAAAGTGTACAGCTAATACGTTTTGACATAAGTATATCCCCAAGAAACCATGACCACATTCAAGAGAGTGAACATACCCATCACCCACAAAGCTTCTCTCCTGCCATTTGTTGTCCCTCCCTCCCTCCCCATCTCTTCCCCTGGAAACCATTGATCTGCTTTCCATCACAACATATTGGTCTGCATTTTCAAGATCCTTGTATGAATGGATTAATGCAGTATCTACTCTATGTTGTCTGACTTCTTTCATTCAGTGTAATTATTTTGAGAGTCATCTGTGTTGCTGTATTAATAGCTTATTTTTCTTATAGCAGAGTATTGTTTAGTGCTGAGTTTTTACTGAAGAGTTTGTTGTGAGCAGTGTTTGGATAGACCATCATTTGTTTCTCCATTTACTTCTTGATGGATGCATGGGTTATTTACAACTTGAGCTATTATAAATAAAATTGCAGTGAATATTTGGTTACAAGTCTTTATATGGACATATGCTTTTCTTTTCTAAAGCACCACATGAGGAATATCTGGGTTATATGGTAGATAGGTATTTACCTTTTTTAAAGAAACTGTTAAAGACATTTCCAAAATGGTTGTACTATTGTAAATTCCTTGTGGTGTGTATCAGCTCTGGTTGCTCTACTTCCTTACCAGCACTTTGTAAGGTCGGTCTTTCTAATCGTATTCATTCTTGTATGTATGTGTACTAGTATCTCACTGTGGTTTTTAAAAGCATTTCTCTAATGACTAATGGCATCTTTAATCAGCATCTTTTCATATGCTTATTATCCATCTGGATATCTTTACTGAAGTGTGTTTTCTGGCCTCATTCATTCATTCAGGTGTTTGCATTATTATTGAGTTTTGAGACCTCTTTATTCTGGATCAGATACAAAGAGAGACCTTTATCAGATATATGATCTGCAAATTGCTTCTGTCTATGGCTTGTCTTTTCATTTGCTTAGCAGTGTTTAGAACAGCTTTGAAGAGTCTTCATTTTGATAAAGTTCACTCTATCAGTTTCTTTTTAAAATAGATTATACTTTTGGTGTCATAGCAAAGAAATATTTGCCAAACCCAAGGTCATAAAGCTTAAGCCTATGCTTTTTCTCCTAGCTGTTTTATAGTTTTAGATTTCCTATTAAGATCTATGATCCATTGTGACTTAATTTTTGTATATTTTGTGAGGTGTGGATCAAAGTTCTTTTTTTTTTTTTTTTTTTTTTGCATATCACTATCTAATTCTTCTAGCACTACTTGTTGAAAAGATCCTTTCTCCACTGCATCCTTTTTGAGAATCAATTGTCTATATAAGTGTTGGTTTAGTTCTGAACATTCTATTCTGCTCCATTATTCTATTTTCCTGTTTTACACCAACACCATACTTTCTGATTACTGTAGTTTAAAAAAAAAAAAAAAAGGCTGAAAATCAGATAGTGCAAGTTTTCCAACTTTGTTTTTCTTGTTCAAAATTGTTTTGGATATTTGGGATCCTTTGAATTTTTATATGAATTTTAGAATCAGTTTTAAAATTCCTTACATCCTGTTCTGCCAAATTTCCACCCATGTCTTTGGCTATCTCCAAAGCCACATTTTCTGAAGAAGTCTCTCTAGATCCCAGGTGAAAGGAATTTCTGTTTCATCTGTGCTCCAATCACATTTGATAATATTTGATTACATTTATTCATATTTGGCTGGATGTACTTGTGTGATCTTTCCTGCCATATAGTAAATCTCTCAAGATTTGGAATCTTGACTTGGTTCCCTCTGTCTGCTGAGAAAACTAGTTCTATGCTTTGCAGGAGTGAGCCCTGCAGTAAGAGGTATCTGCAGCACACATCTAGCTCATTGCTTGCATATCGTCAAGGAATCCTGCAGATTTAGAATTGTTTATTGATTGTTGTCTCCAAGACGGCTCAGCCTTTTTTATTTCTATTGCTACTGCTGCAGTTTCAAAGGAAAATGGGTTAATTATTTTCCAAATATCAAAACATACTGTAATTGAGCTGTGACGCAAATTATGTGCTGCCGTTTCTTAACAACCTGCTTAGTGTTCACAGGTACCTTCACTCATGGAACTTTTGGGAGAATGTCATATCCTCAGAGATAGCAATGCTGTCTTTGGCAACCTGAGCGGTTGTATCTGAACTCACTCCTGCTGTTTTTCCAGTGCCCCCTCTAGCACTCCTCCAGCCCTCCATGGGGGGCCTGCAGTTCTTCCCTCGAAAATCCTGTTGTTTCTCAGGAAGAATTCCCTATGAAACATATTCATGTCCTTCTTGTGGGGACATTCAGTCCAGAGACCTGACAGCAGGGGAAAATGTTTAGACTGCTTTTGGTAGAACGTAAATTCTTCCATACTTGTTAGAAGCAAATCCAATGAGGAAACTGTGTTGGCATCTAACAAATCAGGATAAATGTCTGATGAGGAAGATCAGCTTCCCCATCTCACTCAGGCGTCATGTTGATGTGACGCTCACCTTGGCTAACATTTTCTCCTGTGAGCAACGTGAAGTTCAAGACGTTATGAATGGATTTTTGTTTTTCTTCCTTAGTCTTTCCACATTCACTTTGTCTGGTGAGATTATATGAATCCTGCTTATTTTCAGCCCAGCACTAAGCTTTTTAAAAGGATCACGTGTTTAAAAGGCTAGAGGACAATTTGTTAGAAGATTGAAATCCTTAGACTTTGGTCCTAGAGTTGAATCTTGGTTACTGGTGAATGAGAATTCCCGTTAAAATTTTAAATTCAGTGATAAAAAGTTTTAAAAATAGTTAAATATTAGTCAATTTCATTAAACACTACAGCAGTTATTTACTTTTAAGCCTGTCTCTGGGGCAATTTTGCAATGATTCCCTCCCTTTATTGATTCCCTCTTTATCAGAATCCTTGAGAGGTCCCTGTCATCATTGTCAGTATCATCATCATCATCACCATCATCATGGAACTGATTCCTCTGGGAGATTCTAGGAAAATAAAGAGCTGGACGGGGTTATGTGCAGGTCAGTGTGTGCATATACAGTAAGAACAGTTGTCAGACATTAGATTCAAGATACCCATTCCATTTAGAGAAGAATGTGGTCATGAAATCCTGATGTGCTGAATGAAGGAAGCGATGGGAACAGGGTAGTCAATGGAAAGGAGGAGGAAGTGAGCGAAGCGGGGAGCATAGGTCCTTGGTTAGGTGATCAGCACATTGGTGAGAATGAGGGGAGTGTTATGGCAGAATCATGTCCCTCCCCGGCCACAGGGTAGCCACCTGTGACATGTTACTGTACATGGCAAAATGCATGACAGATATTTTAGGACAAAAATCTTAGAGGATTTCTGTCTTCTAAATTGTCTATCAGTTAGCATTTTAAACCCATGATACATTATTAAAGATTAGTGCAGGGGGACAAATAAAAAGGATTCATATAATCTCACCAGACATACTGAATGTAGAAAGGCTAAGGAAGAAAAACAAAAAGTCATCCATATGTGCCTTGAACCATAAAATGCTCATGAGAGGAAATGTTACACAAGGTGAGTGTCACAGCCACATTCATAATGCCTGAATGGGATGGGACAAGGGGATCCTGAGATGAGACAATAGGGTGAGTAGCCTGGATTGTCCAGGTGGGCCGAATGTAATCACAGGGGTCCTTGAAATGGAGGACATTTCCCAGCTGAGTTTAAAATCAGAGGGAGTTGTAGCCATAGAGCAATGTTCAGAAAGGCTGCTGACCATGAAAATGGAGGAAGTCGTGGGGCACAAGCTAAGGAAGGTGGGTGACCTCTGGAAACTGGAAAAAAACAGCAACAACAAGGAAACATTCTCTTCTAGACCCTCTAGAAGGAAGGAACCCTGCTGCTACCTTGAATTTAGCCCAATGAGAACTGTGTTGGATCTCTGACCTCCACAGCCATAAGCTGATAAATCTGTGCTGGTTTAAGCTCTTAAGCTTATGGAAATTTCTTACATTGGTAAGAGGAAAATAACATAGTGAGCCGTAGTGTAACGGATTAAAGGTATAGGATGGGGTGTGGAGAGGATTCTGACATTTACAACTAAAAAACAACCAGGTGAAGTGGGAAGGTGTTTTAAGGAAGACCTACCTGGCATGGCTGTTAAGCAGACTGGAGCGAGGGGAGCATTGGAGTTAGATAAATCAATTAAATCTCTACCAGAAAAATAAGGAATAAAATGTAACAGGGCTTCAGTGATAGTGGATGTAGGAATGGAAATGGGCAGAGAGACATAAATATTACTTTGAAATTAGCTACAGGTTTGATGACTGCATGTTGGGGAGACTTAGCCGATGTGTGGACTAAATGTTTGCAACCCCTCAAAATCCATATGTCGAAACCCCATCTACCAGGGTGATGGTATTTGGAGGTGGGGCCTTTGGGAGGTGATTAGTAGGATAAAATGAGGTCATGAGAGTAGAGCCCTCATGAATGGGATTAGAATTCTTATACAAGCCCCCAGAGTGCTTGCTTCTCTCTGCTCTCTGGGATATGAAGATATTGGGAAGACAGCCATCTTCGAGCTGGCAATCCTCTCAAGGATACATTGACCTTGAAAGTCTCAGCCTCCAAACCCTAAGGAATATGCTGGTTGTTTAAGCCACCCGACCCACGGTAATTTGTTACAGCATCCCAGACTGACGAAGACAGTGGAGAATGCCTCTGAGTTTGGCACTGATTGCCTGGAGAATGCTGAAACCCAGGGAAGTGGGCAGCACAGACGTTTACTCATTTAATCCTGCCAACACAGTAGGAGATAGAGTCTACATATTCCTCGCTACTTAAAAGGTAAGGAAAAAGAGGCACAAATAATAACAACGACAACAAAAACAACAATAATTTGTCCAAGATTCACACAGAACCCCCTGGAGGCAGAGTGAGAATTTATACTCAGGCAGGCTGGCCCCAGAGCCCCTGCTCATAACTAATAAGTCAGATCACCTTGCTTATGTGGATCAGTTTTTTTCAACTGTGATATGAGGGTACTGTGTCCAGTAACTTATAATTTCAAAATACTTCACTGTAACGGAATCATTAGTCACAGGCCTTACAAACCACAGAAACCTACACATAGAAAAATAACTCTTTAGATCAAGATAACCAATAACGTTTTTAAATATTATACCTGCTGGGCCTTTGCAATAAAATGTCTTTTTATAATTCTGTCTGGCTACATAATAACTTCATAATCCTGCATGTTGCTGGTGGCTCCATGTTGGACAGCACGGGCCTAGAAATTTTAAATTACTTGCCCAGACTCGCCCAGGAAGCTCGTGGTGGGATCCGAGCTATAGTCTGGGACTTTTCCTTCCTATCCAACAAGTCCCTCATGGAAGTTTAGAAGCTTCTCCTTTGGTGCCCAGCTGTCTATCCGTACTTATAACATCTTGTCAGGTGTTCCTGCCTGCTCCTGAACATCAGCCAGAACCCACTTCTGCTCTATTTTGTCCAGGTAATACCTTCTAGCAACTTCCATTGCCTTCTTGGCATCAGTTCTTACCTGGAAGGGTAGTGGCTAGAGGTGGAAATGTGTCCACATGACAGGTTTTTCATAAACATAGCAGGAGTGGTCAAGAGAATAAAACGTCAGGAAGATGAGTAGAAGCAGGTCATTTAATATACCAAATGGGTACTTTCAATGTCTGTGTTTCCGAGTCCAGGCTTGTTCTGCTCGTGCATTACAGGCCAATAAATCAGGAGACCAGGTTTTGGGGGCAAGAAATAGCGACTTTAATTTGGAAAGCCAGCTGAGAAATGGTAGAATAATGTCCTGGGGACCCATCACCCCAAGTCAGATTTCAGGCTCTTCTTATATTAAAAATGGGAAGTGGGAATGCTTGGTTGTTGCAAACTTGGTGTATGAATTCTTTGTTGTTAGAATCCTTTGTTCTTGCAGCTCTTCACCTGGGTCACATCCGTGTAAACCTCCAACAAACAAATGTTGTTTTTTTTTCTGTAACTTGTTATCTTTATGTGAATAGAAAAGTGTTAATATCCTTCAAAGTCAGAGCCTTGAGAATAGGGTCTCCTGTATATTTCAGGCTCTAGGCAACATTGTTTTACAAAAGGTGCAGAACCAACAAGACTAAGCCTAGGAAACAGGGCACAGGGTTAAAGTCATAGGAACAGATCTAATATGGAGTCAGATTTTTTCTTTCCTATTTCAGTAGTGCCATGGAGAAGGCAGTTTGGGCAGCTTTTTTAGGGTCCTGGAGGCTTTCTCTCTCAGGCTCTGTGTGCCTCTGTTGAAAATCCTTCATAGCTATCTGGCCTGCTGGAAAACCACTCCGCCTGTTTTGCCCTGAAGATGTGTTCTGTTTATAACTGATCTCTACTTCTTGGAAAACAACTCAATAAAAACTCAGTTGGTTTTCCACCAGCCATGGGCAGGGGTGAGGAATAGCACTAAATTATTTTATGAAAAATAATAAAAGAAGTCTTAAAACAGCACTGGGCACATAGGAGAGAGTCAATGAATGCTTCCTGGCTGAAATCAAAAGTGATGGCTCAGTGATTCCATGGCTGCTGTATTTGCTGAGCTTGCTACTCCTTTGCTCAATTACACATTTTTTTTAACTGAAAAAGAAATACATGCATGTGGTTAAAAAATTTCAAACAGAGCACAAAAATACACAAGTGAAAGAAGTTTTCCCTCATCCTCTCTTCTTTCAGCCCTCCCTGGAGATGCCACTGTTTACAATCCTTTGTGTGTTTTCCAGATATGCTATGCACATTCCGACCTATGTATGTAAATTCCTTTAAAGTATTACTTATTTTTAACTTAAAGGGATTTAAATCCTCAAGTGTCTTCTGCCCTGGTAATAGAAAAGAACAAATCTGACTCCATATTAGATCTGTTCCTTTGACTTAACCCTGTGCTCTGTCTCCTAGGCTTCATCTTGCTTGTAAAACAATGTTGCCTAGAGCCTAAAATATACAGGAGAGCCTATTTTGAATGCTCTGTCCTTTAAGGATTTTTAACACTTTTCCTTTCATATAAAGATAACAAGTTACATAATAGAAAATAACGTTTGTTTTGTTGGAGGTTTACAGGGATCTGACCCAGGCAGATAGCTGCAAGAACAAAGGATTCTAACAACAAAGAATTACTACATCAAGAAGATTGCAAAAACCAAGCTCGTAGGAAAGGAGACTGAAATCTGACTTGGGGAGATGGTTTTCCAGGACATTAGTTTGCCATCTAGGTCTACAGAAAGTTGCTATTCCATGCCCCAACACCTGGTCTACCAACTTACTGGCCTGTCCTGCACTAAGAAGAATGAATTTGGACTCAGTAACACTCCTATCTTCCTAGCAAGCTGGGCACTGGAATTGAGGGCAGCTATCCCACACCCAGGGACATACTGTGTGCCCTTGATGGTTCCCCGAGGGTGGGGAGTGGTTTACCCAGGAAGGATGGGGACTATGCACCAAAACTCAGGCAGTATGCTCCTTTTGGGATCTGACCTTGTACCTCCCGGTCCCCGCCAGCACAACACCTGGGACAGTGGAGGTAAGGTAGAGATCTTGCCTGCCTGTGTCCCAGCGTGTAAAAGGGGAATATGTACTCTTTCCAAGGTAGTTCTGAGCGACAATACCTGCAGGTGCTTGGTTCCCAGAGCAAAAGGAAACCCAGCTCCACTTTGGGGCAACGGGTGTGATACCCGTAGGGGTCCTGCAGAGGCCTTGGGTGGAGGGCTGGGCCAGGGAGGTAAAATATGAGCTGCGGGCCTTGAAGGGTTAGAGAAGTGTGCAGAGGCAGGACTGCTGCCTCCTTCAGGATGCCCCCAGAGTTAAAACTATTTCTCTCCATCACTGCTACTCTCCTCCACACTCCAGATCCCTGCCTTCTCTCTGCTCCTCCTGTCCATGTCTCTCCCTCCACTTTTCCCCTTCTCCCATCCTCCTCCCATCTTCTCCGTCCCTCGCTTCCCCACCTTCTCTTGCAGAACCCAGAGAGGATCGCTGGCCCTCCTGCGTAAGCGCAGTCTGTGCCAGCTGGACCGAGGGTTGGAAGCGGCAACTCTGAACCGGTCATCAGCCCCAAAGGCTTCTCAGCTCTTTCGCCCGGTAGGACTTTGGCTCCTGCCCTGGCGCCCCGGCCACAGCTGTCCAGGGCCAAGTGTGCACCTGCCGCCTCTCGCCCCAGCCGGGCTCCCCTCAGTCCGCGGCTGGCGTCCCCTTCCCCTCTCCCGCCCGCGAGTCCTCTCCTTCCGAGCTGCCTCTCATCGGGCGCCGGCCCGTCCCCGCCCCTAGGCGGGCTGTGTCCCGGGCGGGCGGGGTCTGCGGACCCGGACGGGGGCGGGCGCCTGGGGCTGGGGCTGGCCTCCGAGAGGGGCTACAGCCCGCGTCCCCCCCCCCGGCTTTCCCTGCCCCGCGACCCCTGGGCTGCCCTCCTCTCCCTTCCCCTCTCCCTGGGGGCCAGCTCAGTGGTGTGGGCGCTGCTCCCCGGGGCTGAGAGCCTCCGGCTGTGAACCCCAGCTTCTCCTGGTGGAGTCGGGAAAAGGGAGCGTCAGTGCTGAGCGAGCTTCCGTCTCCTCCCTCAGTGTTTCTGCCCCAGGTAAGTACCTTGAACACTTTCACGTGTTATGATGGCGGTGCTTGATGATGTCACTGTTTTTATAGTGATAGGGATTACAGTGTTGAAAGCAAGGCTTGATTCAGTTAAAAATGAGCTGAAGGCATGAGGCTGTGACATCCTCCATCTTTCCCTCTCCCAGGGTGAAACGTGTGACCGTCGATCTTAAAAAGATAGTTACAGTCCCTAACTAGCCCAGCCCAGCTAGGGTCTGTTAACAGGAACAGCACCACCAGAGGCGTTGGAGACTCAGGGACATTGCAGTCCTAAAGAGCTCCTGGCAAAATTTGGTTTGTTTTGGTTTTTTTGTTCTTCTTAAATTGTGGGGCAGACTAGTTGTATAGAGGGAAAAATAATTGTCAAGAAATATTTTTTCATTTAACGTCTTTATTGTGATATTGTTCACACACCATGAAGTCCACCCACTTAAATGCTACAATTCAGCAGCTTTAGCATATTCACTGTGGTGCAACCATTAATATTCCAGAACGTTTTCATCACTTCAGAAAGACCAGTGGAAATGATTGACCTATACACACCTTCCCAGTGCTGGTTCTAAAGAAGTTTCTTGGTTGTTCCTGAGCATAAATTATCTTGTTACCCATAAAAATTCTGGTAGGAAATCTAAACAGAATTGTATTGAATCAGTGTATCAAAGCAAGAAGAATTAATGTCTTTATGGCATAAATTTCTTCTAACCATGAAAATATCTCGGACCCTATATTTTCATATTTCCAGAGCCTGGCCCATGGGAAGTCCTCATTAATTGTTGGGTTTGTGAATGATGAGATTCTATACATCGTTAGTTGCAAACTGAAGCCTTTCACAGAAGAGAAAAGAAACTCAATGAAGCCAAGTGACTCTCTGATGGTCAGAAAGAGTGACAGCCAGTGCTGGAGTGATCCAGTGGACTTGGTGTTTGTAACCAGAATTCTCCAGCACCTACAGCTAATGGGATCAGAGTATTCTTTTATTTTTTCTAAATGGCGTTGCTTTTATTTTTACATATTTTTTAAAATTATTTTTTATTGAAGTGTAGTCAATTTAGAATGTTAGTTTCAGATGTACAGCAGAGATTCAGTTATAAACATATGCATATGTATCTATATATCTTTTAGATTGTTTTTAGTACAACTCATTACAAGAAATTGAATATAGTTCCCTGTGCTATATAGTAGGTCCTTGTCATTTATTTTATATTTATTAACGTGTATCTGTTAATCCCCCTTTTCCTGCCTGCTAACCACAGTTTGCTTTCTATGTCCATGAGTCTATTTCTAGCATCACCGTTTTTGCTAGTAATATATGCTGGTTGGCTGCTTTCAGTTTCATTAATTCCACCTTATCTGTGGGCATTTTCCTTCTGGTGGGCCTGTGTGTGGTTTGCTCACGTGATATAAGAGTTGTGTATTTGGGAGAACCCCAGGCCTCGTGTAGTGCCTGGTACAGAGTGCCCACTGAGCTGATGCTTGAACTGGGAAAAAAAACAAAGTAAATGTTGGAATTTCCACTATGGTTGAGACTTCCAGGTTTCTATAACCTGTTTATCCCACCTTAATGTTGGCTGCACCCATACTGGGTAATTTGGTGGAACTTCATGGTATGGTGGTGTAGAGACGGGGCCTTGTATGCTTCTCTTTCCGTTTTCTAAGACTCATTCTCCTGGGCCTTCCAGATCCTCCCCCAGAAGTGCCCAAGGCTGGCTTGGTGCTGCGCTGAGGCAATATTTGTTAATAAGGCCCTTTCCTCATCTCTTCTGAGCCTCCGTTTCCTTCTCTGCACAATGAAGACATAGACTAGAAAAGTGCTTTTCAGTTTCTTTTAAGCCATGTTTCCTTTGAGAAACAGAAAATACAAATCGCTCCTCCCATTCAACATATAGATTTTGACACATCCAAAATGTGACATAGCTCTTTGTGGAAAATTGAAGTGATTGTGATTCCAGGTGGCAGAGAATGTGTCTTCAGAGATTTATTGCAGGGAGAGGGCAGTAAAGGGGCAGTATATCCCACTTTCTAGTGTGAGCACTGGAACAGGTGCTTGGGATAAATACGGTGTCCGACGTGGCTTCTCTCTAATTTTTTTTTTTTTTTTGCCTCTCTCTAATCTTGCACAATGTGATAAACTTCTCTCCATCAGTTTCTTAATGCGTCAAGTTGGGGTGATAACAATTTAAGTCTTTTGTGAAACATTATACACATAAGATATTTGTTTCTCGGTAGAAACAAAACCTGCGAGAGAATCTGGGATTTCTTTAAAAAAAAAAATAATCTTGTCCACAGCACTCTGTGTCTATTTTGAAGTTCCTTGAGGGTGAGTGTTGGGTCTAAAGTCCATCGTGGGACAGGTGGCCCATGGGTCTGTGTGCTGCACATTGCCCCCTCCTCCCCAGTCCTCTTCCTCTCAGTCCAGGATGAAGTTCCCTAGTAGATTTACACAGAAATCTTGTGGAAATGGCTTTTCATTTTATTGTTTCAAGAAGAAGGGCTGCCATCGTGATCTCTGTAGTCAGGTTTTGGTGACCTGAAGGCTATGCAATTACGTTTTTCTATTTAATAAAAAGAAAAAAATTACAAGTACAAAATTAGGCCTACGGTGGTGGCAAGGGCTCTTGAAAGTGGGGACCATTAGCTTTGTTAGTTTCAGGTGCAGAGGCCTCTGGCCATGAGGACACATCATCGTGCTCTGAAGTTGGAGGGACCAGTGGGCTCAGTGGGAATGTTTACTGAGTGTATCTCATGGGCTGGGCATTGACCTATTTCTACTGTGTGTTCCTTATTTGACACAGTGAGCTCGTTTAACCTCAATAGCCTCTTTAATAAATTAGACTTTTTATTTTGAGATATAATGTAGATTCCCATGTAGTTGTAAGAGATAATATGGAGAGGGCCTACGTACTTTTTGCCCAAATTTCTTTAAAGATTCCATCTTGCAAATTTGGGATACAATTCAGTAATGACTCACTAACCCTTTGAGGTTTGTGTTATTGCCCTCATTTCTATTCATGATTAAACTGGGGTTAAGAGGAGCACACAGGCCTGCCCAGGTCACCCATGGTTAGTGTAGAGTCGGGTGAAACGTGGGATTGGGATTTCCAGGCAGGACCATCATGATGCTCTGTGGCAGGGAGCAGCATTCACCTTGCTTGTTTATTCATTCATTCAACAAGCATTTATTGAGAAAACTCTGTGGGTCAGATGCTATCATAGGTTTATCTGATTCTTCAGCAGTATGGAGAATCCGGTAATGTTTCCTTCTTTTTTTTAATCTGAGAAAATTAGCTCTGAGAGATTATAAACCCCCCAAAGGAAATATAGCACATAAATGAGGGATAGTAAATTTGTACAGTTCCTTCTTCTTATGCAGGTGGGACCCTAGGCATTTTACATTTGTAAAGTTCCATAATCCAGATATATTCTTGTAAGGCAAGGATTTTTTTTTATTTGAAGTATACTCATGTTTACAATGTTGTGTCAATTCCAAGGTGTTTTTTTTTTTTTCTTGAATTCGGAATTCAAAGAATATTTTTTGAGGGGGGTAAATAGGTTTATTTATTTGTTTCATTTTTTTTAAATGAGGTACTGAGGATTCAACCCAGGACCTCATACATGCTAAGCATGTGCTCTACCACTGAACTGTACCCTCCTCCCTAAAGCAAGTTTTCTTATCAAGTATTCTGCAGCTTAGGAGTTCAAATAAATTGGAGATGAAATCCAGGTCTTTTGATCCTACTGTGTTTCTTTGCATTATATCCTGCTGAGGGGTTTGGAAGCAGTTCCTTTATTCATTCCTTTATTCAGCAGTTTTGAGCACTGACTTTGCATCAGGGCCTGGCTAGGTGCTTGGAAACAGAAAACAAGAAATGACCCTTTTCTGCAGAGGGCGGAGGCCTAGACCAAAAGGTGCGTAATGTGATCTGAGCTGCGGTAGCCATGTGCAGACGCTGAGGACAAACTGTACCCCCGGCTTTGCTTGGGCTTCCCCTGCCTTCTGACTGGTACACACCAGGTCACCGCAACCCAGTGAGGCCCGCAGCCCGCAGCACAGTATGTACCTCGGTCTCCTCTTCCCTCTCGTCAGGGCCTGCAACATGAACATCCCTGACTACGTGCAGTGTGCTGAGGACCACCAGACTCTCCCCGTGGTGGTCCAACCCGTGGGGATCATCTCAGAGCAGAATTTGTTATGCATCTATAAGCGAATCTCCTTGGTGAGGCAAATCAGCCCGTGCGGCTAGCAGTGGGCACTCTGTATCCACTAAAGTCACCACTATGCGCCCGAGAATGGGTGGAGCGACTTCCAGACCCACCACAAGGTCGTGGGCCTTGTCACCATTACCGACTGCCTCTTGGCCAAGACCTTCGAGAAGCTCCACGTTCAGAGGAGCTGTATGGCACCACGCTCTATGACTCTCGGCTCTTTGTCTTTGTGCTGCATGGGGAGGTGGCCGAGCAGCCGCGCACCAACGTGGCCGTCAATTTACGAGGACTGCTGGGTGGTGGAGAAGAGGATCGAGGACTTCACTGAGTCTCTCTTCATCATGCTCAAGTCCAAGTGGCTGGACGTTGCATCCGACAAGTCTGGGGACAAGATCCTCCTGCTGTACATCCTGTTTGAGAATGAGGACTTCGTGGGACTGGACACAGAGAACAGGAAAGTCTACCTGGATGCCCGGCCACCCTGGCTATGTGAAGGGTTGCTTCCCTACATCCAGAAAGGGATCAGCAAGGAGGAGGGCTGTCTTGTAGCCAAGGCGTGAGGGAGGAGCAACCCGCCAGTTTTCAGACGTTTAAAAGTGAATCCGCCTTTGTTTCGGAGAGATTCTTTTAGGGTTATTATTGACACTTACTCCCGCTTTTCAGCCAATTACCCTGGTGTGACCCCTGGAGTTGCTGTCCAATAGATTAGCCAAAGCCACTGATGCTAGGAGAGCTGGGGAGGAGGCTACTCTGAGCTGAGATGTGCTCTACGTCAAATGCACATCAGACGCTGAGACTTGTCTAGTAAATAGAATGTAAACAATCTTGTTACTTTCTTTATTGTTTACATGTCAAAATGATAGTATTTTACATACAGTAGAATAAGTAAGATATGTTCTTAAAATCAGTTTCTAGGGGTTTTTTTGGGGGGGTTACCTCTTTAAATGTGGCAACTGGGAAACTTTCTTTACATGGCTCACATTTCATTCCTGTTGGACAGCCTCTCCTGGGACAGTCTCATTCCTTTGCTTATAGATGTCATGCTGAATCCTGAGATGCAGAATGAGGCGCTGGTTGAGCTGGGGGTGGAGCCAGTGTCTCCTGCTTCCCAGGTCCAGCACCTGCACGGCCCAGGCCCTGTCTCCCTGCCTGACAACCACCATGCCAATTTAGGACAACAGAAACACTGCCAGGGGCTTCCAAATGAACTTCTTACGCAGGGAAAGGCATGTCACGGAGTATGGGGCACAGCAGGGAAAGATTCGTCCTCACTTTGTCCCTGTGATTAGGTCAACGGACCCACTTTGCCTTGGAAGTGCAGACGAGTTCTTCTGGGCTGCCTACACCCAAACCTTCTACTCTGTTTCCCTGTGTATCTATTGAGGTATCCCTCGAGAAGAAGAGGGTGAGATGCCTTTGCCGAGAGGTGGTCCCTATTTGCTGGGGAGATTGTGGGAATCTGTGTCCCCCCGGCCTACGGCCTCGGGCCTTGACTCTGGAGAGGGCTTATGGCGGTCCCACAGGTGACGGTCGGAGGACCTGGCACGTGCTGCCGGGCCCGAAGTGGAGGAGGTGTTCTGCGATTCTCTGTGAGTCTAAAATCAGATTCTACTTTCTGGTTGTTGGTAAGTTGGAGGAGAAGATGCCAGAGAATTGATAAAAAGATAGTCCAGGGCATTCCTGTGAGTGACAGGCACAGGGGACCCGAGTCCCACCTGCTTGTGGTGCCTGGCGGGCTCTGGATGAATTTTCACTTCCTCCCCGGACATACCTCTATGGCTTAAGGAAGGGGCGAGGCATATCGTGGCCATGACCTGTACTTGTCCTCGCAGGGCCCTGTGATCTACACGGTTTTCTCCCCTTCTGCTTCTTGTAGATGAGCTGGCAGATGTAGTGGTCTGGGCAAAGCCGAGGGCACAGATGCCAGCACCGTGCCACTCCCAGGCTGGCTCCATTCCCGTAACCTGTCACCTCCTGCTTAGTCCCCAGGCGTCAGTGAATGTAGGTGCATCGGTGCAACGTAAGCAGGGACCACCTTATCCCCCTGGACTGAATGGTGGGTGAGCAGTGGAAGCCTGGAGCCCTGCCCCAGCCCCCTGGCCAGTCCCTCCTCTTTTGTCACAGGAATCACTTGTGATATGTTTGCTCAGCAACTGCTTGGCTCTGAGTCTGCAGACCCACCAGAGAATGCCAGCTTGTTTTTGCCTTTTGAACTGTGTCCTTGGGATTTGGCGGAGTAGCTGGTTGTGTGCTTAGCCCATAGTGGTTGACACTGTCACCATTGTTTACCCAGAACCTCGTGTACCAGGCATGGCTTTCGGCATCAAAATACAGCAGAGCATTAAACCTCCCTCCTGGTGGATCTGTCTGTTTTGGTACCGTAAGGGCTCAGCCACCATCTGAACGTCAGTGAGATAACGCGGCCAGTGAGCTCGGGTCAAGTACGCTCTCCTCCAGTCACTTTTACTCCATTGTTGCTTTTACTATTCCACAGTCATTACTTTCTTTAAACAATGCTTTCGTGCAGGAACAGAGCCTAATTCTCTCCTGTTACTCTTGGTGGGAGTGAGTAAAATTGTAAAGCTTGAAATGCGACCACATTTTGTAGCTCAAAAGCTGTCTACACGCATCTAGGTGAAGTTTAGTTTTGGGGCGCTGACCACGTTGGGGTCCCCCGGGAGCGCCCCTCGCCTCAGGCCCCTGCCTTCCCTGGAACAATAGGTGAGGGTGGGTCTCACCGTCCCCTCGTCCCTGTCCTCACCAAACTCACCTAAATTCTTGTAATTGCTGTCAGTTATTTTTGTTCTCATGTGTTTCTAATTTTCGCTGTTCCTCTTTTCCTTTTTCTATTTCCCTTTCTATCTTGTACCGCCCTGTGAGCATGTTGTTGCGTCTGAAAAGTGGACTGTGCACACCCTGCATTGGAAATAGCCAGATTGTCCTCCATGCTGTCCCCATCGCTTTAAAAAGCAAAAACCTTAACAGTTGCCTTGATCCATATATTATCCTAGTCATCTTTTTATTTTCTAGTTTTTTGGAATTTTTGCTTTGTTAGCACATCACCCACTGGGGTTTGATACCTGTTAAAATCCTTGCTTTGAGGAACCAGTTTGGTCCTCCTTATGTTTGGTGACAAATGCGCACTTATTAAATTTGTTTGATTGTTTTGAAGAAGCGAGATGCGAATTGAATTAGGCGGCTGCTGAGGGATTTTTTCATGGAGTATTTAAACTTGGAAAGTCAAAATCTGCAGCATCTTCCTTTATTCTGTCTTTCACACAAACGTGCTTAGCACGCGGTTTCGGGCTGTCGCTGTGTGACGTGTGTGACGGAGCTTCCTGGCCGGTGGTCACTGGTGAGAAAGTGGCAGGCTCGGAGATGAGCAGCTGCAGGGGATGCTGTTGGAGGAAGCAGTCACCGGTTTTATGTTTTTTTTGTTTTTTGTTTTTGCATTCACCTTCCCCGTGCCATTTACTTTACTTTGCCTTCATAGAGAGGCAGGAGCGGGTCTAAACTCCATGCCACTCTTATTTTCCCTTTACGAGGCTGGTTTTTCTGAGTATCAGAACAACATGGCCTTCTCCTAAGTAGCTGGCTCACTTGGATCTGGTGGACACAGGGACCGCTAAAGGGGACCGTAGCTTCCTCTCTGCTCCAGCCAGTGGGCATTCAGAGCCGGGTCTGTGGTTTGCCTCAGCAGCCATGCAGGCCTCCCTGTACCAGCCTTTACTATTAACCCATGTTGGCAGTAAATAGCTGACTCCGTGTCTGTTGCAGCTGACGTCCACCACTGACGGCCGTGTCGTTAGTTTTCGGTAGTGAGCCTCCAACACCCCAGTCAGCCGTGAAGTGACCTTGCATTCTCACCCACACCCTGGTTCATCTCACCCGGGGAAAGGGTTTGGCCACCAAAGTCATGCTGGCCATGAGACCTTGTTTCTCCTTTCATGCCCTGGTCAAATTGTGGACACTTCATCCTTCACTGACTTGGTCTCGCTTGAGACAGGCCAGACTTTCTGAAAGAGTCCATCGCATTCTGGGGGGGAACAGAACAGAAGTAAGAGTAGCAAGTAGGGGTCTAGGCTATCTGGGTTGGCAAATGCAGGCTGGGATCTGTGAAGGCTGGGCTGTGCCTTGGACACAGGCCTTTCCCGTGGCTCCCGATAGCCCAGGGGTTGGAGTGAGAACAGCCTTGCCTGGGTTCCCCCATCCTCATCTGCTCACTGGCAGGTGTGTCTGCTAACTAGGAACTGCCCCAAACCTCGGGCCCTTCAAAGTTCAGACCACAGGAGAAACTTGAGTCCCTTCTCCTGGGACTCATTTGTGAGAATCCAGTGCCTTCTGAGGTGACCAGCGGCAGGAGATGCCTCCCTCTCCAGGTAGCTCTCTTCGGAGGACTGTGACGCACTGCACCTTGCTATGAGCTTGTGGGGTTCCATCCGTGGTCCTTGCAGAACCAGACTTGAGACTGGCTTAGCGATAGAAATGACAGGACTGATTCCAGGGCAGGGCCGGGGGGAGGAACAGGGGAAATTGAATGTGACCTCAAACACCTAGGTGGGTTCTGGGTCTGTTACTAAATTCGGGAGCCTGGGAGGTACCTGACAGGAATCGAACTCTAGAGTAAATGGTGGACATGAGGCATTTTTAAGATTCCAATTGTCATCCAAGTTAGGACTTCAAAGAGGCACTCGGGTCTATGTCCCTGGGGCTCAGGTGAAAGAGCCTGACCACAGATACACGTTGGGGGTCGTCATTCTTAGCTGGTGTTCACAGCCGTGCAGGTGGATGAGCTCATCTCGAGAGGTGCAGACTGAGGCTGAGGCGGGGCAGGGCTGTGCCTGGGTTGGAGGAAAGCCCAGACCATGCAGCTTTGGTGTGTCAGTTAGTGGTATTTGGGATTTTCAGAGCAATGGCATTTATCCTTAAGGGTCTTCGGGGTGGGCAGGGCCACCCAGGAAGAAATCTGAAGGGAGGGTTGTGGCCACGCGTGCGCGTCTTGGCATGATGCAGAGGCTGCATGGTCCGGGAGGGGAACCTCCTCGGAAGCTGGAGTCGGAGTGGGGAGTGGGGAGAAGGTAGTCACACTCACCTGTTTGGGAGGGACAGAGGCCTAGGGAGTCTCCACCCTAGCGGACTCTCTTTCCCACGAACAAAAGGCCAGCAGACAGAAGATTTGAGGTGAGAAGGGACGGGCGCTGGGAGAGGAGCCAAAGTGGAGAATGGTGGTTGGACAGTTCTGGAATAGTCTCCCTGCAAAATAGAGTTAAAAAAACCCAGACTCTTAAGAACATTGATAGTGACGTTGGAGGAGATAGTTCTTTTTCTGGCCTCCTAAAGGTAAGGCATGTATCCGGGGATACACAGAAGAATCGGGCAGTCTGGTCCGGGGGCTTGACCCTTACCAGGGGGAACAATGCAAGTTTAAAGGGGGAGAAGGGCAGCGGAGGGAAACTAGCCAGGCCTCGTGTCAGGTACCAGTCGGCCGCACTACTTGCGTGTTGCATTCACATCCATGTCCCCCAGGTGGGCGGTGGCAGCCCCCTTTTGCAGATTGGCTAGCCTTCTCAGAGGGGTTAAGGGATTGGTCCGTTTAGCGGCTAGTCAATGCTGTAGCAGGATTCAAGCAGGGCCTTGTCAGACTTCAAGGGCATGTTCTATCTACTAATTCCGGTACCTCCCTGTTGTACCTGGATTGGTGAATTGGGTCAGTTTTGGAGCCTTTCACAAAAAGTACGATTTAAGTGCCTCAGGACTGTTTCACAAAGCTCAGTGTTCTTTAATGGTTCAGAAGCACCACAGTGATTTTCGCCCCACAGAGTTAAGGTCTTACTCCTTTGACGCTGACGTGGTTGCAAATGACGTACAGGTGCAAAACCAGACTTAGCAGCTTCTGAAGGGAAACTCTCCAGTTCTCCCTTGATAGGCTTTCTTCCACGGGATGTAACCTGCTGCAGCGTAGATCTGAGCTTTCCGTATGGAGTGAGGGTTTGATATCCAAAATTAGCAAAGAAGGGTCAGAAGGAGAGAATCGACGTTAACAATTTATTTTGGGGTTTCATTAGACAAGATGCACTATCGCTTAATGGCCCATATAACGTATGTAATTGAGTACAGAACATTGCATACCTTACTTTCTAATGAGAGCTGTCTTGCAACGTAAGGTTGTCTGCTTTGGAACTTCAGCTCAGCCACTAGGGCGCCTGTCAGTGTGTTGGTGTGATTGTATTTACACAGTGCATGTAATCTGGGCTTCCTCAGCCCCAAACACTCCAGTGCAGAATCATAGGCTGTAGCCATCCCTTAGTTATACAAATACTTCTACAACTATATGATACAAAAAAAAAAAAAGAGAGAGAGAGTTTGCCTTTATCAAAGTTCCTTTGATTTTAACTGCAAACTGTTGTTGAGCAGCTCTGGTTTCCTTTGGATATGAATATGTACATTTCTTTGCATGTAACTTGGGTTTTAGACTAGAACACCAACCTCTTGCTTTCCATGAGCCACAAAACTCATAGCCAAATGACATACGTATGAAATATTTTATTCTTTTCTTCTGAGACGGAATCCTTGAATCTGGGACTTGGGCTGTGATTTTGCTTTTTGCTCTTCCAACCCCTCTTGTCGTCTCACTCCTTTTTCCCACGTGGCCTCCAAGAGGTCATGGTCTCCGAGGAGCAGGTGGACAAACACCATTTGGTCGCCAAGCAGTCCTGCTGTAGACGGAGCCCAGCCAAGAGCTAAAGGACATGATCAGAGAGGGCTTCCTTGAAGAAATGGGCTCTACATTCAGTTATGAGGACAGAGTAAGAGTCAGCCAGGAGAAGGAATCAAGAGGGTGACTCAGGTGGCAGGAGCAGCCCGGGTAGAGGCCTGGAGGCTTGTGGGGTGGGGACTCGGTGAGAGTGCACTGTGTGGTCCAGGGTGGAGGGTGCCCCTGCTTGGGAGGACCCTGGAGTGGGCCTAGGGATGGAGGGTTTTGGAGGAGCTTGCTTTTTTACTAGAACTGACACAGAAGAGGCAGTGAAGTGTGTCAGCAGAAAGTGACCCTCAGGAGAGGTACTCCTGGTTTTGTTTCTGATGTTCTACAGAAAGAAGGGGTCGGGGTTGGTGAGAGCAACTCTGCCCGTCCCTTTGAGACCCACCCCTTCATTCATTTATTCATAACACATGCAATTCTGAGTGTCCAGGGGAGAGAGGGTGGACTCACAGTAGTAAGAAAAATGTATTGCTTCTTGAGAGCTTAGCAGTGTCAGAAGTTGTCTTAGCGTAGAATGTTCTAGGAACACAGCAGGGGCACCTGACCCAAAGGGCAGAGGTTCGAGGGAAGGAAGGCTTCCTTGACAAACCGTCAAAATGAGCCTGGAGGCAAGTGGGAAGTAGCAGCATGTCAGGGGGCACCTGAGGTCATTGTGGACCTGGGTACTGTGGTGAAGGTGGGCGAGCAGGGTCGGGGGTGGGGCTAGAACTCTACCAGGGAGCCTCTGAAGGGTTTGAAGTGGGGGTGACGTAATCAAATTTGTGCTTTGGGAAGGCTGTCCTGGCTGTGTGTGTGTGTGTGTGTGTGTGTGTGTGTGTGTGTGAAGCTGGGAAGAGGGGGAGAGTGCCAGCAACTGGGAGGGTCATTAGAAGACCATTGACAGGCTGGGGAGCCACCAGTGGGAGAGGGGCGTCGGGGCTGCTTGGGGACGGCAGGGGCAGTGTGGATGCCGGATTTCCTCATGGGGAGGGCTTATTAACGGAGACCCCCTAACGGCACCTTGTGGCTGGAAGAAAACGGATGCAGCCAGGTGGACTTTTCTCTTCTTCCCTGCCTTGTGTGATGATCTTAGCTCAGCCAAAATTTGGAACAGTAGAGCTAAGTTTCAGGGTAGTCCAGGACTTTGTTGAGCTCGTTCGGGTGAGATCTGATAGGATTTAGGCTTGTGTTGAGATCTGCATGTTCACTTAGCTAGAAACGTCCCGTCTTTTGGATTTCCATAGGGGTATTTATTCTTGATAAAGATTGCTTTCTTGGTGAGAGGAAATTTAATACAGCTGCTGTCTTTCTCAAAAAAAAAATCTTATCTTTTAAGAAATTTAATATTCAAAAGCATAGCAAAATTTAAAAATGATAAAGTAAGGCTTTGGTGTAGTTTCTTTGGTTTCTGAGTTAATGTAGATTTAGAGCCTTTGCATTACTTAAATAGCACATCCTTGTCAGTATTTAAAGAGCTGTTAGTGAGCGCCCCAGGCCCCACATTTCAAAGCATCATTAAATCTTGCTTTGAAATAGTGAAGTCATAAAGTTCTTGTTGGCAGAAGCCAAACAGTTGGTTTATAATTTGCAGCATAGCACCCTTTATAAAATAATAATAGGTTCAAAATTAAGAAAGTGGAAGATAATTGATTTTTTTAAAGCTGAAACATAAACTCTCTTGTGTTAATGTTGCAACTGGAAATTTTGAAAAGAAAAATCCTACTGTAATATCATCTACGTGGAATACATATATGTCTATCACGTTTGCAATGTAACTGTGCAGTGGTTTTTGAAGACAGGACCATTCCAGCTGAGATACTGGCAGTGATGCTTGCTGGTTTTCAATGGAAGACCCTAAATATGCCTTCTTAGCTTTATTCTTTTCTTTTCTGTTCTCTCTCTCTCTATCTTTTCTTTTTTTTTTGTAGTGAGAGGGCTCAGTAGTGCTTTGTCAGCATGATTTTGGGGCAATTTGGGGGCAGATATCGTGCACAAGCAGTGAGATATTTCCATGCATTTTACTTTCCGGACATCACCATGGAACATGTGGGGGTTTGTGCCTGCAGGCCGGGATGCTGCAAGACTCCCTGGTCCATCACCGTTATGTCTTGGAGCTGCTCCAGTCAGTGAATGACTTTCTGTGGCTTGGAGGTAAGGTGATCTGATGCAGATGATCAGATGTAACTAAGTACTGTTACTTGAAATAGAAAACCTATCAAAAATGGCTCTAAAATACAGGATGAAGGAGGAGAATTGGCTGAGCTGCTTGCATGGGGAATATTCTCAGGTTACTCCCTCATTGTGTCTCCTGTCACTCCCCACCCCCCCAGCCCTGTACGGCAGTCATGCTGAAGCAAGCATGCACTTTCTCAGAAACGCGCTGAATTTCCTTGTGCCTCTGTTGGCTTTTTCTTTTTTTTTTGAAAGCACATCTTGCCCTTTGCTTAAATGCCATCCCTGCCTAGTCACCTCTTACACTCATTCTTCTGTACCTCGTCCATACATAGCTGCTGAATGGATGAACAGAATGTAGTATCTCCATGTAGTGGAACATTATTCAGACGTAAGAGTGAATAAAAAAGAAAAAATAAATAAAGGGGAATATGAAAAAGGCCACCTGCTCTGGGAAGTCCACCCTGACTGCTCAACCCGCCCTTTTCCCTTTGAAACCCAATCACTTATGCTCCTCTCTACTCTTTTTGATAGTACTTACCACCTTCTAATAAACTTTAACACTTTCAAAAAAAAAAAAGAGAGAGATGCTCATACCACTTCAACATGGACGAGCCTTGATAACAGCACGTTAAGTGAAAGGATGCAGACACAAACGGCCACATATTGTTGAATTCAGTGATCTGAAATGCTCAGAATAGTCACATGCAGAGGCAGAGAGCAGGTGATGGTTGCAAGGGGCTGGGTGAAGAGGGGTTGGGGAGTGACTGCTAGTGGCAGGGGTGTTCTTCTGGGGTGATGAAGTGTTCTGGAAATAGATGGTGGTGAGGGCTGCACAACCGTGATTGTGCAGAAGACTGCTGAGCGCTGTCTCTGGGAGTGCCTGTGGTTGGGGGCGGATTTATTTTGTTCTCATCCGTGAAGAGTCATCTTGTGCTGAGGCCATTCTACTCCTGTGAGTGGTGAGGCTCAGAGACTTTGCAGAGTCATGTGTTATTTTCCCCCTTGCTGAGTGTAAGCAAAAAATTTTTAAGCCTGAGAAAGTGCTCCATCTGCAGAAATGTCTTTCAGTATTGCATGGTGTAAAAATCTTGAGAGATTTTTAATCGTTGTGGAGATCCTGTGGGGGGAAACAGCCCGTGAAGCCTGGGTGACACTGGGAAGAGCCGCGCTTCCATCCCTGACAGTGGTGGGGGATTCACCCCCGTTCAGGCAGTGAAGGGCCCAGACCCGTGAGCGGAGTTGACAATCGTGAATATTTACGTGTATCCGCTGCTTCATCTTGGATATTAATTTCAAGCTGAGTCAGTTTGTGGCGGCAGCCTCATCCTACATCAGGAATCTATAGTATCTGCTCTTTGAGGTGAAGACCTGACAGACTTGATTATTTAACATTCTCCCTTGAATTGATATCTCAGATTCCTTTGTCAATAGTAAAACAGCAGAAATATAGACGTCCTTTTATGCCGATGTGACCTGGAGCAGGTTTAGTCTCTGTGCCTCAGTGGCCTTACCTGCGGGTGGGGAAGATGATAACAGTGCTTCCCTCAGAGGGGCTGGTGAGGGGAGACTGAGGAGCACAAAGGGAGGACTTAAACGAGATGCTCATGAATGACAAAATTTAGTGCTCTGAGCCTGGTGTGGCCTCAGGGGAAGAGATGGCCGAACAGAGCAGTCCTAGCCGGAGCTCGATCCGTGTTGGCAGCTGTTATGATCAGTATCACCATTGTGGTTTATCAGGCAGTTTTAAGACTTGGTAATATGAATTCATGAATAATGTTAAAAGATTAGACAACTCAGATCCGGTTTACATAGTTCTCAAGATTTCATATGAGAAATGGATATTTTTCCCCCATCTTTAATCTGACTTGAGTCTCTAAAAAAATTCTGTATTCCTCCATCTTTTTGATTTAATTCTCCATTTCTTGAAAAAAAATCTTTAAATGGAGTTACTGGTGTTTGAACTGAGGGTCTCATGCATGCTGAGCACATACTCTCTCAAGTGAGGTATAATCTCCCCCGTGATTTTTTTTAAACTTTTCTTTCTTAGTATTCAGAGATTAGAGGCCTCTAATTCTTTTTCTGGAGACATGTCCATGAACCTGTAAATCTATAATTAGTGGACAAAATTTGGTTTATTAAAAAGTTCTATAAAACTATCTGCAATCCATTCAAAAGGAAATGCTAATTGACGTAAAATGTTTCTCCTTTATGGTGATTTCTAATTTTTTGTCTGCCTTAACTTATTAAAAGTAATCCTCATCATCATAATGACCAAGCTTGCTCTGAGTGGACACCTCCCTAAGGCTAAAATGCTTTCCTCATGTTTTACCTCATAGCAGGTGTTTAAGGGTAGGTATCAGTGTCTCCTTTTTTGCAGCTGAGGGATTGAGAGATGGGGCAGCTTGTCCAAAATCTCACACAGCTGGCGCTGGCAGACTCAGTGCTGGAACCCAGGCTGCACAGGATGCTTTCTCAATGGCTCCTCTGATCAGCCCCGTGTTGAGTGGTTTCCTGAACTCCTGTGAGTCCATAAATGAACGATTTTAGCGGTCTCAGTTTGATGAAGCCTTCAAAGGAGACACACCAGTGAGAATGTGAGACAGAGTGGCATAAATTGAAATTGTACATTTTCACAAATGTTGCATTCTCAGGCAATGACTTAAAAAGTTTATATTTTTTTATTTTAGTGCTCTGTAAACACTAAAAACAAAACATTACAAATGATTATAGTGCAAAATAGGAGTGGGCTTTGAAAGTCCAACCATTGCTAATGATGTTGCTTGTTTTTCTCTAGCGGTGGTTATTGACAGAAAAATTTACAAAGACTGAATTGGTTCTATGTAGTGTTAGTATGGAGGAAAGTTTTGTCAGTGAATATTGTAAGTAAAATCTTTACTCTTTTCTTTCCTGATGATGAATATGTAAGTTGTTTTCATGGCTTAAGTACATTCCCTCATTTGTGAAATTTGAGTGATGCCGTTTACCTTGTTTGACTGTGAGATGTAGACGCCTTGTATACGAAGCACCCAAGAGCTGCTCAGTAAAAATATGCTGTCACAAGGACAGATAGTTTAGAAGGATGAACTCTGAATACTAAAGAGGGTGGCTTGTTTCTGATGCATATTCAATATGCATATATATGAATATATGAATATGGCTTAAAGTAACAAGGATTCAGGGTTTTGTGTGTGTGTGCAGTATGAAGGTTTAATGAAATCTGTATCATTCTAGTGAGACAGGGACTAGTTAAATCACCTTAAGCAGACGGCCTTGAAGATTATTTAAACAGAATGTGTGTTGTTACAACTCAAAATTCATGTTGCCGTGTAACCATCCACTCAGACATTTAAATTCGTAGAAATCTGACCAGAACTATTAAGTTTAGAAAAATCCACATTGATCATTTTAAGGGAATAAGCTTCTTTCTTTTGTGATTAAAGAAATTTTGATTTATTTTTCTGCATGCTTAATAGGTTTTAAAATATCAAAACATTGATTTGACATGTCACTTTTTTTAATAGAATAAAGCTCATGCTGTTTTAATGTGCAAATAAAAGTTTTTGTATTTCAATACACTTGTATGATTTCCTGGCTCTTTGAGAAGTATGTTGCAAGATACTTAGATTACCTACTGTTGGAAAAATACAGACGTGACTTTTATGAATAGAGGTCTAGTACAGATCTGTTGGTTTTTGCTACAGTGCATGACATGAGGCCTAGGAGAGAGAGCTTTGCTGCTGATTGCCGGAAGGACAGATCCCAGATCTCAGTCTCCCCTCCTGTAAAATGAAGTGGCTGGACTGGATTCTTTCCTCTTCAAGGATGAGTTTCCATGAGCCTGTGTCTTTTGTTTATATTCAAGGGTATTAGCAATGTCAGATTAAATACTGAATACCCCTCCCTTCCCCGAAGCAAACTGCAGTATGTGCTACAGAAGCTTTTAGTTATCTGATTCTTGTTTCTGATTCAACAGGCAATTTTTGTGTTGCATCTTTCCCGGCAACCTGGAAGGTCTTTTTAGCCATAGGAGGCCCTGTTGCACCTTCATACAGTCTTAATTTTCCTGTTTGTAAAAGAAGGCTTAAGAAATATTTTTTTGCTTTGATTCCTTTGCTTAGTGCTTCAGAATAGCACAATGTCCATTATGTCTGTCTACCTGGAAAAATTATTCTGCTTATGTCTTTGTTTTATTCTGTCATCTCGCTGTGAACATTTCAGACTTGCTGTGCAAACAATGGCAAAATCGGTCTTTTATTCCAGTGTTAGCAACCAGTGAGCCGGGATTTTATAAAGCAGCTAGAAGCGGCCTCTTGAGCACCTTAAAGCTGAAAAGTGTACTGAGTTCCCTGAGTATTGACCCAGCCGCTGTGTGTCATTTGGTGGGAGGTGATTTTGTACATAGAAGAAGGGGTGTAGTGATTTGAATTGGGTTTGCGTGCACGCGCTGCCACTGAGCCACGTGAGCCTGAGTCAGTTTGTTCTGAGTTTCTCCCTCGTCTGTGAGATGGGGATGGTCGTATATGCTTTGCAGAATTGTGAGAATTAGAAATTATGTAAATTGTTTAGCACAGTGGGAATGTCAAAGGGCTCATAAAGTTTAGCTCCTGTTTTGTATGAAGCCATCATTTTAGAGTCTTTGGCAATTACTAAGAAACAGGAAAATAAGAAAAGCTGGTTTTATGATGAAAGATATTTGAGGAGGTTCCATAGTTCCTATACCCATAATTTAGCTTCAGCAAAGTCAGGACCGTTACACAGTCGCCCTGAACCAATGTTAAGCCACAGAATTTTTTGGTACTTCATATATATTGGGGCTTAAGTGGATCCAATACTTATACACATGTTTTCTCCAGCAGCCAACTGAGAGATGACACAGAAGAACAGACAGGCGATAAATGTCTCCTTTATTACTGATGAAGCCACGTTCTCCATGAAATTCAGGGCTGTGGGAAAATGCGTGTCATGATACTGTGTCCCAGAATTAGAGACTGAGGCAGTCCCAGGTAACTCTGGGCCACAGCGAGCCTTCCCTTAAGATGATCTGCCCCATCCTGCACAGGGCTGCCCTGCCATGGAGCTGAGCATCCCGGGTGCTTCACAAGGGTGGCCAACACTGGAGGGAAAGGAAAGGATTCATATGCCCTGCTTGTCTCTCCGGACTCACACCTCAATCTGTTATTGTGAAGAGTGCTAGCCGTTGACCAGGGGTCAGGGGTGTGAAGGGGGAAGCACTCTCCATGGACCAGAGGAGTGTGGAGGAGGCATCCCTTCTCTCAGTTTAAACAGGTGGTGAGGTGCAAGAGAAGGGTGCTCTCCAAGAGTTTATAAGAGGGGAAATAAGGATTTCCTTTGGGACTCAGACTAACCATGAAACACAGAAGATGATTAGTAGGGAGACTTGTAAATCACTTTCTTATTAAATTCACATTTGTTGAGCACCAAAAATGTGCTACATTCTTTTCTGAGCGTTTTACAGAAATGAATCCTTCAATCTTCACAACAAGTGAGTAAGGGAGATTTGATTGTTATCCCAGGTTTACAATGTGGAAATTGAGGCACGGAGATAGTAAGTAAGTTGGCCAAGGTCACAGAGCTAGTAAGTGGCAGAGCTGGTATTTAAACCCTGGCTGTCTGGTTTCCAGGCTCCCAGGGATGGGCTTTGGGTGTTTAGAGGTATCTGCATCCCTGGATCTCTGTACAACTGTGCATCAAGTAGCCCAGAAAGGACAGGGGATGGAGAGTTACACAGGTGTCCACAGTCGTGCCTCAGCCACTGTCCACGGACAGTGCACCGTGATTGGCTTTAAATGTCTTCTGGGCAGCAGATCTGTTCGTATAACAGAAATTTAGTCCATTGAGTTAATCTAGAAACCCTTCCTGCTCTGCTTCTGTCCATGGTTGCCATGTGACTGCCTGCCCGTGATTGGGCCGTTGAGGAGAATCTGTACTCATAGTTGAACTCTGATATTTCAGTCTGGTTCGTAGTTTCACATCTCCTGTTACATTAATAAATTCAAATTCTGGTTTCTTTGCATCAGTCTCTCATGAGTTTGGTTAATGTGACATCAGTCCATGGGAGCCCAGTGTTTCTGACGGTATATTTTCTGAGCACGTTGTGGCACTTCTACCCGTGCGGACCTGGGTGGAAGATTTCCGCCTTCCGCACTGATTTCCCCGAACAGCAGGGTCCTCTCCCACCCCCGGATGTGAGGCTGGGAGCTCTCACAGTAGGCCAGTCAGAGGCCAAATCCACTAATCAGAAAATGATGAAGTCCTTGGAAGTGGGTTTAATAGAAAAAAAGGGCTTCCAGGTAGTCCGATGGGCTGTTCGAGTCCATTTGGTGAAAAGCTATCCACTGTTTCTGTTTGAGCTTCTTCTTTGCTATTGAAAAGTCTGGATTACATGGAGGGATTTTAAAAAGCAGAAAGGTGTGATTTCATGTGGTACATCCACACCGGTGGGAAGTGATGGATGACCGCCTGTGTGAGGCATAGACAGAGTCTTACAAACTTCATAAAACAGCTTTAAAAGCTCTGCCATCTGAGTGCACTTCCTATGGGGTCCAATTCATGACTGGGCATGCTGAGAGGGCAAATAATTGATAATGGCAGAAAGGACACGGAGGCATCAAAAAGGTCTCAGTCATGTTCCCTGTTTAAAGGATGTGGCACAATGTAATATATTTGAGCTGGTTCTTCACTGAACAGTTTTCAGTGTTTTCTGGGACTCCCCAGTGCACCAAGGTTCCGTGCAGCTGGGTGTCCCCACAGTGCAGCTCTGTCAGCGCTCATCCTGGGCTGACGTGGTGTCACGGGGAGCAGGACGGTCAGCGTCCCTGGCTCCTCCGAGCTCCGTTTCTTCATCCGCAATGCTGGGTTTCTCTTCGGTGTCTACTTAGTAGGGTTGCTGAGAATCACACGTGATGGTTGTCAGGGGCGATTTGTGGTTGTCTCTTTGATTGTCATACAGTGAATATTTGATAGAAACTCTTGTTTTTATTAAAATTATGGCTCCTAGTTTGCAGTGGTTTTTAGTCTGCATTTACTCTTTTTATAAATTTATTCTTATTTTTAAATAAGCACTTATTTTTATTTATTTTTATGAAGGTACTGGGGACTGAAGCCAGCACATTGTGCATGCTAAGCAGGTGTTCTACAACTGAGTAATACAGACCCTCCTTGTCTGAACTTAAAAATAAATATTTCAATACACAAAATAGCTCTTAAACACCATCATGGGACCTATTTTCTGTATAGACTATTGAATACATATGCTATTTCAATAAGAATAAATGTTGTTGGGACATACTTTCTGAATCTGTTTATGTGTTTAAAAACGATCATAGGTAGTGATAAACACGAGTCTTGGATCCACTACTTAGGGTCTGTTTTGCCATCATGGGAAATTATATTCTACAGAGAAGGCTAATTGGGTCTCGTTGATATTTGGATGATTTAGCAGATGATGAAGGCTTTCAAAAGCTGACAGTTTTGTATTTTAAACTAACTACAAAGTTATCTTCTATAAATAGGAAGTCCTCAGCTTGTGAATTGCCCAGTAATTCAGTGTGTACATGTCTGTGTCTCTGTGAACGTGTGTGTGTGTGTGTGTGTGATTTCAGGAAGGTAGAAATAAGTTTCATATAGCCTTCTGATACCTCTCTCTTCCAGATCAAGGTGTAGGCATATATTTATACAAATAAATTGATACTTTTTTGTCATTTGGCATATTGGTGTGTATAAAGGGTTCTCATACTTGAGCTTAGAATATAGGGGAGATAGAGGCAGGAAGGTTCCTTACACTTTGTTCAGGATGAGAAACAGTAGCTTTTCTTTTTTCTACTAAAGCAAACTAGCACTGAATTGTAACATACTATTACTCAGAATTGCTTTTCTGATCAGATACGAGTGCCTCAGATTTTTCAAGGCAACATGAATGATGAAATGTGTTTTAGCAGTTATCTTTAAATGTAGTTTTATTTTTTAAGTAAAAGGCTATAGCCTGTTCTTTCTTCCAGCGTTACAAGAAGTTCCCATTGATCCAGGTACATGATAACTGTGCTTAGTTTCTTCGGGTTATTGTTTTTTTTTTTTTAAGTGCTTGTTTCATTGTGGTGTGAATGAATGTTTAAAATTTCTGGATTTTGATTTTTAGAACATGCTGATTTATCAGAACTGTTAAAAACCTGATTGTTGTTTGGTCCTCGTTTGGTGGGGCAACCTATTGATTTCTGTTGTCTGTTAAAGAGGGAAATTCTTCCTCTAGCCTGTAGATCATTAAGTGAATGGTTTGCAGTGTGCCTTTAAAATTCTTTGAATGCATTGAGCATGTTTGTCCAGTGAATTTTGAATTGACTCATAGTAATGACTTTGTTTGATTCTGTGGCTTTTGCTCCTCTCCACATGAAGTTGAATTCTCTGTTGCATTTTATATACGTGTTCTTAACAGGGGAAGAAATTTTGCATTTTTTACATAGGTGGGTTTTCCTATCCCCTCTGAATGCCTTCTGTAATTGATACAGCGAAAATCTGTTATTGCAGTGCTTAATTATTTCATAAACTATTTTTTGGCTTAATCAGAAACAATGAAAAAGAATGATAATTAAAAAACATGAAAACCTTCCTTCCTTTGAAGAATAGAAATGAGGTGGTCAGGCTCACGCGTGCTTTGTACCTGACACCCTTACTTTCATGTCATTGTGTATCATGATTCGGAGTTGGAGTTGCTTCAGGTTTGTAGATTTTTGTTTTAACATTTGTGTTGAATTCATTCTCTAGGCTGATGTTTCCTGTTGCGTTTGTGGAAAGTGTAGGTGAAGGGAAACAGATGCTAAGTTTTGTATTCAGGAGGCCTGAGTTGCTGAAGAGAATAGAGTAGAGGGTGGGCTGAGTAACAGAGTGACACTCCCTCACCTCCAGGCTGAAACTGATGAACAATGAAATCAATTAGGTGTATCGGTATTTATTTGACCAATAGAAGTCAGAGGGCCCAGACTGTCTAGTTATGCGCAATGGAAAGTACTGAATTCACCTGCAGAATTAGGTGATTTACCAAGTAGAAGCAGCTTAGAGCAATCAGAAAAATCAGTTCTATGATGAGATATAAAAAGAATATAATATCTATTATTTCTGAAACTTTTCTATGTTAAGTTGTGTAGAGCTAAAATTAAGTTCCAAACACCAGGATTTAAGAGTCTGGGTGGTTCTGTGGGATCGTTATTCAGGGATGTGTCTAGACCCTGCTGGAATGCCCGAAGCTGGCAGGAAAAGACCCAGAGCCAGGATTTGTCATTCTAGGGTGTCCTTCATAAGGGTTCCATGTGATAGCCCATGATTGGGTTAACAAATTTAACAGACACCAGATGCATGTCAACCTTAAGAAGAAAAAAGTGTGCTTAGTAACTGCTTTCAAGCAAGCACCTGTGCATCCTCACTCCTGTCTCCTTGCCATAAAAAGCAGAGACAATGCCTTGCTTGCATATTTGAGGTTTTAGATAGCACTCTGTTCATTGCACAGCAATGACCCAGGCCCTCAGCTATAAATGCTGGGCTTGCGTGCTGTTAGATAGTCTATTATCCCCAAAACACGGACCTGGCTGGACTGGTGGCCTGCTTTGTAATGAATATCTAAAGAATTTATCTTGTTCCCCTCTCCCCATGACTCCCCTAAAGGTAAACTAAGACTTTTTACTCATTGTGGATTCTAAAATCTCTGTCTCATCCTGTCTTTCCCCAAGTTCCTGTTTACTATCACACAACTGTTAAAGACTATTTTCTTTGATTATACACAGTAAATATGGGAGCATTTGAGAGGCTCTTTGAGTTGGCTCCCTATTCCCTCTCGCTTTCTTTCCTTTTTCCACATTCTTGAGTAATTAATTCCATGTCGGTAAGACTTCTGCCAGCCAGTACCCACAGTTCCATGTGAGAAGGATGCAGACTTTATCTCTCCTACCCGAGGGAGAGAGTGAAGAGAATTGAGATCTGCTCCCCCGTGGTCCCTTCCTGCCCCAGGGCCACTGCAGTTCACCTGCAACCTTCTGGCCTCTGCTCTCATGGCCTCTGTCCCAAGAATGATATCAGCCTTTTTTTCCCTTGTCAATATTTCCTGTGCCTTTCAGGAGTTGGTCTCTTCTCTGCAATTCCACCCTGGCAGATGTGATGGTGGACAGCGTGCTGGTGGGCAGTCATTTGGGGACTCCCAGGAGCCATTCTGATTCTCCTGAGTCTCTCATTCGGGGTTACAAAACTGTCGAAAACCGGAGGAATCCCATTCAAGTGAGGTTAACACAGTATTACATCACTTTCATTTTTTTTTGAATTTTCAGTGGAGAAATTATTTGTAACAAACTGTTCCAGATTTTCGGCCGCCTGCTTTCCTCACCACTATTTCCTTGTGGCTCTGGTGCTTGTTTAAAGAGCCAGGTTTCTTCTCTGGTCATTTCTAGCAGCTGGGCTTGCCGAATCCTTGATCTGCATTTGAAGCAGAATGCTTCTTCGTGATGTCAAACTGATTTTCCTTGTCATGTCTTAATATTTTGTGTACACTCAGCAACTGTTTCAAGTGAAATGCTCTTGTCCAATTTCGGTTAACTCACATTTGCTGAACTCCTGCTTTCATGCTGAGGGCAGTTTCTTCTTCCTGTAATAAAATTTAGCAATTTGCATTTACTATGGGAAGGTACTGGCCCGAGGTGCTCTCGTTCTTAACAGTTTTAATAACAATTCACCCTTAAAATGTACAGTGGTTTTTACTCTATGCCCAGAATTGTGCATCCCATTCAATCTTAGAACATTTTCATCCCCCCAACAGGAAGCTCCTTATGCATAAGCAGACATCCCCATCTTCCCCATCCTCTCACAGCCCCATGGAGCCACTTTTCTCTCTCTGTGGGTTTGCATCTGCTGGAAATTTCATGTAAATCGAGTTACTTCATGTAAGTGGAAGCATCTATTGTGACTGACTTCTTTCACACTGAGTAACGTTTTCAATATTTGTCCACTTTGTGGCCTGGGTCAGTACTCTATGCTTTGCTATTGCTGAATAATATTCCTCTGTATGGCTGGGCCCCTCTGTTTACCCATTCATCACGTGATAGGCATTTGTGTTGTTTCTGCTTTTTGGCTGTGATGAGTAATGGCACCGTGAATATTCCTGTAGGAGTTTTTATGTGAACATTTGTTTTCAGTTCTCTTACGTGTGTGCCCAGGAAGCAAAATTGCCTGGTTATTCAGAAACCAAATGTTCAACTCTCTAAGGCCCTGCCAGGCGTTTTTGCAAAGTGGCCAGGCTGTGTTACATCCTCACCAACAACGGCTGCGACCTCTGCATCTTCTGTGTCCTCATTAGTGCTCGTTACTATTTTTTTGATTATAACCTATTGTAATGAGTGTGAAGCGGTTTCTCCTAGTGGTTTTGACTTGATTTCCCTTACAGCTAATGATATTGAACATCGTTTCGTTGTGCTTATTGGTCATTTGTATATTTTCCTTGATAAATGTTTTTCAGATCCTCTATTCATTTTTTAATTGAGTTGCCTTTTTATTGTTGAGTAGTAGGAGGTTCTTTTTGTTTTTGTTTTGTTTTTTTTTTTTTGGTTGATACAAATTCCTTATCAGATAAATGATTTGAAAAAATTTCTGCTGTGTGTTGTTTTTTCACTTTCTGGATGGTGTCCTTTGAAGCAAAGTTTTAAAATTTGATGAACTCCAATTTATCTCTGTTTTCTTTTTCCTTGTCCTTTTGGGGTAATATTTAATATCTGAGGTATTTTATTTAAACTTTTATATATAAAATAACTTAATTATTAGGACCGTTCTAGGAGACGGGTGCTGTTGTTGTCCCAAGTCTATGGATAGGAGACTGGGATGCAGAAAATTTCACTGACTTATCAGTGTCAAAGCTACGCAGTGCTGTGGGAGTTCAGACCCTCATGTTTGTCCCCAGCATCTGTGCTCTTCACCACCATGCTCCACTCCTTCCTGGAATCGTTAATGAAAAATCTTTACTTTTTTGATTTCTTGTTAGTTTTTGTTTTTCTCATTGGGGCCTCATCTCCTCATTTTCCTTAAAGAGATCAGTGTAGGTTTATTTTAGGTCTCATGTAGGCAGAAGCATTGCTATCAGTTAACTTCTTTATTACTCACTCCCCATTGATGGCTGATGCTAGTTGACCTAATGAAGTCTTGCTTTAGTCTTTCCTTCTCATGACACTAACAACAGAGTCATGACTTACAGAATGCTTAAAGAAGAAAGTACTTGATTGATTTTATTTTGCTACCCAATCAAACCAATCAAATAAAAACCCCAGAGTTGACACAGACGGTAAGCCCTCCAGAATAGGCTCACTGTCTTCCTTGTGTTTCATTTGTTTGGTCACAGTGTCTGGATAGTGCCTTGCTGTCCAGCAGTTTTGTTAGGATACAGTGCTCGTGAATCATTGTAAGGACAGAATTTTGACAATAGACTGTGCTGTTCATTTCACGAGGGAAAAGTTAATATAGAAAAAACTGCTCAGATCTATTTTAAAATTAAGCTTGGAATGTTGAGAAGAGTTCAAGAAACCATACAAAGATCTTTTTCACTAATTTTAGATCTATCTTAGACAAATTATGGTTACATAGAAGAGTACCTTATCAAGTAAATTTGACAAGAGGTGTGTATTGTTGATTATTTGTTTTAGTTGAAATATTCTACTTGGGATAAAATATTCAGTGCCCATAAATGAACAAATATGTTTGTATTTCTATGCAACATGGGAGCAGACTTCATATGTTTCTATTTAATATATATGACTGTGTGTTTTAATCTGTCTTTCAGTGTTTTTATAGTTTTTCAGCAATGTTGTAACTTTAGAATTCTTCTAAGAAAATCACCCCAGATTCTAGTGCACTTTGTACTGTGTATCCTGTCTTACGCATGGGATTCCACTGTCCCCACAGGGAGGAATTTCCTCTTCTATTGTGTTAGTATCAGAGTTAAAGGAACTGTGATTTCTAGGCCTTTGCTCTCCATGTGTTTGCAGTTGGCTGTCAATCGCGATATTCCCTTTCTTGAGTTTTCATTGTTCAATTAGAATTTTTGAAAATAACTATTAATATGTTGCATCGATCTCCCTAGAAACTTGATGTGTTTGTGCTTTTCAATTTTCAATTTATGTAAAATGTAAATACACACTTGTTTTTAAGTAGTCCTTTTTCACTAGATATTTGGTTACCTCTTTATAGTTAAAATATTTTTTTCCCAATGAATGAATCGGTGTGCATGTTTTAAAAGATACCTTACTTTTTATTTTTCTTATTGTAACAGTTATATTCATTGTAGAGAATTTAGAAAATACGGATATACACAGTAAAAACTTCACAATGGCCTCTAATCTCACCTAGACATACAGATGTTAGGTTTGAAAATGAGAATTACAAGTCCTCTCAAATTGTTCTTCTTTTTCAAGTACGTTCTGGTTACTGAGACCCTCGAATTCCCATATGAATTGTAGCAGCAGATAGTCAGTTTCTGCAGAGGAGACCGCAGGGATTGTGATCGAGGCCACGTTGAATATACGGATCGTTCTGGGGAGCACTGCCATTCCAAGAGCGCTGTCTTCTGATACAGCAATGTGCGTGGTTTGTCTGTCCTTGTATTTAGGATTTGTTTAATTTTTTTTTAACAATGCTTTGAGTTTACAGAGTTATTTTCCTTTTTTTTTTTTTTGCCTTTATACTGAGGACAAGTGTGCCAGGTACCGGGATCAGAAGTGTATTTGAGCCCCGCCACTTGCTGCCACCATGGTCGCTGCGCTCTTGCTTCACCCGCTCTACAATCTTGCACAGAATAGGACCTCAGTAACTCTCTCTCTCGAATGATTATATGCTTGTTGGATGATGCTTGAGAGTCCGTGTGATGATTTTTTTTCCCCAGCCTTTCCCCACTTCTTTACTATGCCCTTTCTCTTCCTTTCCTCCAGCCTGGGTTTCAGTTTACCTGTGGCATTGATTTTTCTTGTCTGTAGACACTTCCTTTCACTGGTTCACGATAATTTTACATGTGGGCTGTGGAAACTTGCTAGATGTCAAGAAAGAGCCAATCCATTGCATGCTAGTATTTTTAGAGTGCATTATTGTTTTATCGATTGAAATTAAATCAGGGTGACCCCCTGAGCCCTCCCGTGAGCTGATTTTGCCTTCCTACAGGTGATAATGCTCTGGCTGCTGAATGTGCCCTTTCCGCAGACTTGGTTTTGGAGTTAAGTCACCATCAGTGGAGCCCTCTCTTTAAAAGTTGAAGAAAACATTTGCTCCTTCTCCCTGGTTGGGGACTTGGATGAGATGAGGTAACAGATAAAGAATGGAGCCCCACCTCATTCTAACACCCGCTCATTCCGTTTCTTTCTCCACGGAAAAAGAGTACAATTCAACACTATAAAGATTGATTGTGAGCAAATGAGATAGACAGGACAACCGATCATTTATTAAATATACTTTCATGCCAGAAACAAATGTATTATACACACAAAAAGCACACAAAGCACGGTAGTACCGTGATTACAAACGTGGGTCCGAGTTCGAGTCCTGCTCTGGAATGACCAGTCCTGTGAGATGGAGAACTGGTAGGTCGGCTTAGCCTCTCCCGAGCTTGTTTTCTGTCCTGCAGAGATGGGGCTCGCTAGGGGTCCCTCACCCTTACAGGTGCTGTAGTGTGCAAATGATGCGCGTGGGCAGCCCGAGCACAGCTGCTCGTTCCTCATAAGTGCAGGAGAGCATAGCTTTTGTGGTGAAGGCTTTATAACAGCCCCGTGTAGACTCTCAGTGCTACAAAGGGATGCCTTGTGGTTTGGAGATGGGATTCTCATTTCTGTAAATACCCAAGGATTGTGTAATTGGGCCCTGCTGATTTGAATGTATTCTTTAGAAAGTACATATTGTAGATATATTTTTCAAGCATGCATGCTTTTTTCTTTTATTATTTATAGTTCTACCCTCTCTCTTGGTGGGACTTTTCATGGAATCCAGGAAACAGCCCTAAGCCACCTAGCTCTTCACACGTCTCCGTGGCGGTTTTCTTCCCTGACTAGAAGAGGGTTCTGCATAGGGAATTTTCTTTGTTCCCCTTTTCTTGGAGTCTCTCTGTCTGTCTGCCCACCTCTCACCTGTCCAACTGTCCATTTCTCTACCCACTCATTCTTCTGACTTGTTCCAAAAAGCATTTCAGGCAGCTTACAGAAGAACAGATACCAAATAAACAGGTGAGAAAATGGGGCCAAGTTCAGACAGTGAGGCTAGGAGGCGAGCCTGTGTGAGTGTGGCAGGCATGAGAGACACGTGTCTGCCCTGTGACTTATAAGATCGACAGCAAGAGTGTGCCTGAGGCTCCCAGCAGACACAGGGAAGCAGGGTTTGTGGGAGATGCTCACTGGCTGTGAAATAAATAAGTGGCTGAGGAGAAGCCCAGCCTTTCCAGCTACTAAGGCTTAGGAGAATATTTTGAGTGTCTTCAACATCAGAGTATTTCTTCTTTTCTTTTGTCAGAGTTCTACATATAGTTGGTTACATTCTGTACCTGGAAATTTCTACAAAATTTCTTCCCACGTGAGTCCTATGACTCGGGAATGGGGTGGTTCTGCTCATTGACTGGGTTTGGCCAGAAACCGAAAATGACAGCTTCAAAGGAGCCTGGGATTTGTCAATTATGTTTTGTCAGTACTGTAGAGTTCAAAAAATGCTTTCACAGTATCTCTCCATCTGAGGCGGCAGTGTGCTCTCTTACCAGCATCAGGAGCTCAGGGCCACGGGATGGTGGGGGCTGACTGCATTGCCGTCAAGACAGCTGAGCTAGTCACTGCAGGTGTGGTTCTTTTACGTAAGGCCTTTCATGATCTTTACTTGAATGTTTCAACAGGGAGTTAATTAACTGAGTCAATTAACATTTAATAAATATGATGCTTGGTTGAAAAGACAGTTATAGACAGAATATAATCTCTGAAGCCTTTAAAAACGGTTTCATTACTGAAATATCAGTGGGGGAGATACACAGTTTATCTTATTTATGCCTGTCTTTTAAAGTAACAAAGAAAGAAGACAGAAAATGCAGAGGATGGTTTCTGTTCTTCCTTTCTGCTTGCAGGTGCCCTCACCTCCAGTAGCATCCATCCAGACACCGGAACTGACACTGGCCGTGCTCAGAACTTCCTCAGCCCTGAAGACACAACTGACAAATAGAAGGGGGCCACGCCCTTTTACAGCAGGTGCTCTCACTTTGTGGATCCTTATGTAACTGAGCGGTGTCAATCAGGATTGCCCGTTTTACATTGTGTGGCACTGCTGCGGTGTCTCCTAGTTACTTGTTTCTGTAAGTATTCATGTATTATTCCCCACTGCGTGGTATTACACGTCTAAAAATCCTTTTTTTCAGATGAAAAATAATGTGCATTTAATATAATATGTCTGAAAAAAGGGGCAAAAGATTCTATCCTGGGCCCTCTACTCAGAGATAATAATTAACAATTTAACATTTATTTTCTGTTCTTTTCGTTAGTGTGTATCATCTCTGTCATAAAAACCAGTGAGCACTCTGTCCCTGTTTACTCTTCGGAGACCTCCATTTTCCATTTGGCTTATTACATGTTTTTCTACAATATTCTATCTCCCCTGGCATAATTTTTAAAGACCAGTGTAGCATTCTGTCTTATGGAGGCATCGTCCATTTTACTTCGGACTTAAATAAACTTTTAAATTCCAAGTATACTTAACTGAAATACTGAAAAGAGAACTGTGGTGGTACAGGAAGGCCCCTAACTCCCTTCCCATTATTTCCTGGGAGTAAAAGCTGTTGAAAATTTGGTATATATATTTCATGACATTTATGCCTATGAGATACATATATATACACATATGAGAGATCAATGTATAGGTGTGTGTATATACGCTTTATTTAAAAATGAGACCATACTATACGTTTTTCTGCAGCTCGCTTTATTCACTCAGGGGTATATCATGGACGTCCTACCACTCCAGACTCACCCGGCCCTTTCAGATAGATTGGAGGGGTCTCCTGATGTGCGGGTGTCGTCTCTTGTCCACGGACACATTTGGTGGGAGAGTGCTGTGGACAAGGCCCTGGACCACGGCGAAACGCCGGCTCCCTCAGTGCCCGCAGCTCGCCTTGATTTACCGCATCATTGTGTTGATGGTGGACAGTTAAGTTTTCTCCATTTTCCACTGTCAGAAAGAATGTTTGAGTTGTATCCTTCTTGTACAGACATTCCTGTGATCTTGTATGTGTATTCCTTTAGTTAAGGCTTCTGGAAATTTAGTCCCTGGATGTGACATTTACATTCATCACAGACTCCTTTCAAGTGACTAGAAATTCCTTCTCCATTGGGGAATGAAAAAATGCACAATTACTTATGTAACCAATTCTCTATCGCTGGATATGATTTCACTTCAGTTTTTCTTCCCACCTTTGTATACATTGCTGTGTAAATGCCCTGATGGGTACATCTTTTTGGACTGATTTTTTTTTCCTAAAGGAGACGATTCCTAGTATAGGAGTTGAGTCAGTGTGTATGTACGTATTTCAGAGCTTACAAATCCATTGATATGTCATCCCCTGAAAATGTCGTTCATGATTTGTTCTCCCACAGATGGACACTAGCTAGAATATCTTAAAAATATTTGCCAATATGATAAGCAAAAGTGCTTTTTCATTGTTTTTGTTTGCATTTGATAACCAGTGAAGTTTTGAGCATTTTTCACTCATTAGCCATTTGACTTTTTTAAAATGAATGATTCCTTTTGTCCTTTGCCCACATTTAAGTGAGGGAGCTTCTTGTTGCTTTGTGACAGCTTTTTGTATGTTATGAAAATTAACTTCGTGAATTCATCAACATGTATCACAGAGCTTTTTCTTGTCATTTCTTTCCTTTCATTTTGTTCAGGAAGTTTTTTGATTTTTGTTGTGGCTCAAACTCTTCTTAGGATAGTAAATGTCTTCCTTATGGGTTTTATCTTTGACATTATTCTTAGAAATACTCTCTTATAATGGAATAAATCTCTTCTGTAGGTTTTTATAATCTCTAAGATGGAGATTATAATAGTACATGTTATAATGAGGAGAAGTTGAGTTAATAAGAGCAAAGAGTTTTATTTGCTGTTACTAGTACTTTTTAATATTTACATCACTATCTGCAATTTATCTTGTGGTCATTATGACAGGAATGGAATTTATTCTTTCCAGGTGATTCTCTGTCCCAGGACAATTATCGAATTCATAATTTTTTCTTTGATTTGAAATCCCACCTGTACAAAATACTTACATACACTAGAGTCTCTTTTTGAGTTCATGGTTCCCTTCTGTCAATCTCCTTTCCTTACTCCAGCACCATATCTTACATATTGTAAAAATTTATTTAATAACTGGCAGTCTGATTTTTTTTGATTCTTTTCTTCCATCCCAAATTTTCTTGTCAAGTATTATGACTTTATTATTCCTGAAGAATTCCAAAATATTTTGTTCAAGTTAAAAAAAATCAGATTGGAATTTTCATGGGATATTTTAGTAAGTTTTGAATTATTCTTAGGAGAACTTACATCTTTACAAAACTGCTTTTCTCCATGCAATATGTTTATGTCTCTACATTCATACCTCTTACTTTAACCCTCAGTACAGTCCTGAAGTTTCTCCATTTAGAATATGGGCATAATTTTTGAATTTATTCCAGATTATTGTTTATGTTTTAGTTAATTTTGTAAGTGAGAATTTTTTGCTATTATATTTTTAAATGCTTAAAACTGACATTTAGAAAGGAAGATTCGGTTTGTCAATACTTACTTTGTAACTTGTCATTTAAAATTGTAAGTATTAAGTACTTATTCCAGAATCTTTTCTTTTCTGTTTTTAAAAATTTGTTTCCAAGGTTCTCAAAATGTTCATAGCTAAGTAGTTTAAGTGGGGACACAGATGGAGAGAGGTAGTGTGGCTCACGTACAAACTGTGAGCATATTCATGGCTGCCTTTAGGCTGGAGAAGCTGCAGAAGAGCTCAGGTTAGACCAAGGCTTGCTTTTTCTGCACTTGAAAGCCAGCTTTCCTGCCTGTATGGTGAAGCCTGGTGGGCGTGGCAGGAAGATGATCAAGGTCTGATCAAAGTCATTGGCTGCACAGAGCGCTGTGTCTGTGAGAACTGGAGACCATTACCATGGGAAATGCTTGGCGCCAGGAACACTGCAGGGGAGCTGGGGAGCCTGTGTGTTAAGGATTTTCCAGCCCTGGGAGTGGGAAGATGAGACTCTGCATTCAGATCTGAGTTTGAATTCATCCTCTCTTGTTTACTGGTCCTCTGACTTTTGTCAAGTTATCTACCCGCTTTGAACTCCTGTTTTCTTGTCTCTCAAAACAGGAGAATTACAGCCTGCTGCTAGAGTGTTTGCTCAGGGTAAATGATTTGTGTCTATAAGATGCCACATACAGTCACAATCTCAGTGAGAAATGGGCTGTCGCCTCTTCTGCAAATCAGTGCTCGATAAGACATCGGGGGAAAGCCAGTCCCTAATTTGTATGTGATGCAATGAGGAACAAAATTAACGTCTTGCCTTTCCCTAGCAGTATTCTTACTTCTTTGCTTCATTTACCTCTTTCCTCCTTTACTCTCCCCTTTCACCTCCTCCACCAAAAGAGTCTGAGTTTGTCTCAGAACACTATATTCAAATTACTTTAAATGTTGGCTCATCCCCATGAAATTACAGTGAAATTAAAAATAATCTGTACACATCCCAGACATGATTATATTTGATTTACACACACACACACACACACAGACACACACACACACACACACACACAATCAGGCTACCTCCCATTTGCTGAGGGAGAAGGACCACTTTTTCTGAGATTTCATTCACTGAGCGTGAGAGCAAAGTCTCTTAAGCAGAAATTCGCCTGGCTTCTTGCATGGTTTTTTAAATTGGATTTCTGCTTTGTGTCCACAGAAATAGTCTCCTATTAGAAGAGGGGAAGTGGAGATATAGATATTCTGCTGAGATATTGGTGTCATCATATTTGAGTTGGAAAGGACTTACGACAGCATAGAGTCGTACCTTTTTATGGGTGAGAATCCATGATAGTGTAACTTGGACAAGAACCCGGGTCTTCTGTCTTCATGTCCACGCGGATGAAGAGGCAACTGAGTGGGGGATGGCAGGGATCCTTGCTTGAGTTCCGGGGTCTTGCTAGTTTCCATTGTTCAGCTGCCTTTAGTTTATGTCCATGTGGCCTCTCATGGGAAGGTCACTCTATCCTGATAGATTGAGTTTCTAATCAGCAAAAAGGTCTGGACCCACTCATGTTTCCCAGAGATTTTCTGCTGACCTGCTGACACTTTATATATATGAGACCTAAGAAACTGCTGGATATAAAATCCTTATTGTTATCATTGCCCTCGAGTTCCACAGAAATGGGGTGCTGTCTCAGTCTGTCTAAGGCCAGCTCTGAACAAAGATAGGGTGATAGGCTGTGCAGCTGGACACTCCCCAGTCGAATGGGATTTCCAACTTAGTTTTTAGAATCAGGCAGATTAGTTCAAATCTTACCTTTACCAGTTATTAGCTTTGTGACCTTGAGGAAGAAACTTTACGTTTTTGGGGACAAATTTTCTTTATCTGTACATAAGTTCAGTATTTATTTTAGTGTTTTTGTTTTAGAATTGAATGAGCTAATTCCCTCATTTATTCCTAAAATACTGATCACATGGTTCTATGCTGCTGACTTAGTGGTTGATTACTAAGGGACTCAGTAGTGAGAATGTGGGTGAGGCTCCCTGGATAATAGAGCTTTTATTCCATGATATGCTTGTAAAAGACTGGATTGCAGTGGATTTTTAGTAAATGTCCATTCCTTTCCTAATCCCCATTGATTGTGTATATATCTTTATACTAATATATGAACAATTTTTTATTGCAATTTAAGTCTTTTTGTAGTATTTAAAGTATGTAGCTATAACAAAAATACGTGAAATAAAATGATTTGAATTTATTTTCTTTTCAATAAGCAAAACAAAATAAAATAGAAAAGAAAAGAAAAAGTTTTGAAGGAGTAGAAATAATTTTATTTCCGTGGAATTGACTCTCTATGTTAGGTTTTTCCCTTGTGTTTTTAAACAGCATATAAAATTGACAGGTTTTGACTTCAGTGTTGATAGCTGGGTGAGTATAGGTTTTTTTGTGGTTGTCTTTGATGAATTATTTGCACTAGATCATAAATAATGTGCATGTAACATATTGGAAACGAGGAAAGTGTGGAGACATACTACCACCAAAGCAGTCATTTTGTTACCGAGTCCAAACTCATTCTGCTCACCAAATGACAGGCCAATAAACTGGGAGATGAGGTGTTGGAGCAAGGAATAGTGACTTTATTTGCAAAGCTGGCAGACCCAGAAGATGGCAGACTGATGTCCTGGAGAACCATCTTCCCCAAGTCAGAATTGAGTTTCCTTTTATACTAAAAAGGGGCGGGGCTGCAGTTGGTTGTTGGAAACTTCTTGTTGTATGAATTGCTTGTCCTTTGAATCCGCTGTTCTTGCAGCTGTCCATGTGGATCAAATCATGTTGCCCCTGTAAAACCTCCAAAAATAAAACAAAGTTATTCTCTATTTTGCAACTTGCCATCTCTACGTAAGTGCAGATAAGTTAGCATCCTTCAAGATCACGGCCAGGAGAAGAGGCTGTCCTGGATATTTCAGTCTAAAGGCAACTTTCTTTTACAAATGGTGCAGAGATAGCAAGTCTGAGCCTAGAAAACAGGGCACAGGGTTAAAACCAAAGGAACAGACCTAACATTGGGTCAAAATTGTTCTTTTCTATTACAATTCCCTTTTCCACTTCATAGATAAATTTAGTAAGAAACATGAGCAATTTTGTATTTTTGCTTCTTAATAACCGATAAGTGGGCCAACTATATTTTTGAGAGCAGGGATGCTGTGCGGGCATAGGGGACACAGCAAACTCTTGTTGGAGGTGGCCGACCCTGGAACATGTCTGATGCCCCGTAAGTGTTGGTGAGGGTCCCCCTAGCCAGCAGCTCTCTTTAGGAGCCAGCATATGGGCATTGATATCTGGAGACCTCATTTTCGGTTGCAGGAAATTTTTTAGATACTGCGATTGAAAAATCACTCCAGCTGGGGATAATTAGGGAAAAAAGGAAAAGGAAAAGGGTTTGGAGTAGAGTAGAAGAGAAGGACATCAGATCACCGAGCCTGAGTGCTTGGCAGCGGGGCTTCGGGGGAGAGGGGAGCAGACGTGGGGAGGGGCCTGGCCCCGGAACCAGCTCCTGCACCTGTCCCCGTGCCCAAGCCACATAGCTTTTAATTGGGCCACCTCTCTGGGCTGGATGTCACCCTGGGCAGAACCTTGAGAATCGAAGGTAAGGGGTGGGCAGCACTCACCTAGGGGTTCACTGTGGATTTCGGTCAAGTCCACAGTGCCTTTTCTGGTCATGTGTCTTCACTTGTCCTTTATCTCAGGATCTGAGGAGGAGGAGAAAGGAACTCAGGTAGAGATCCAGGAAGATATCCGACTGTGTTAAGAGAGGACAGACACAGTGACACGGGGAGCGAGGACACTTGCAGCAAAGTAAAATTACTTCACAACTATTGCTTCAGAGTTGCAGGTGTGAGAGAGCCTAAGCCTGTCTCAGAGTGCAGGGGACAAGTGGAAAGGAATGGCAAAATTTCCACTGAAAATTGAAATTTTGTTAAATAGCCTGCTACTGTTGCTTGTATCACTTGAATGAATGCAGGCATATTTCTGTGGGCATTTATAGGTTCACTCAACCCCACCAGCCCCTCTTGCCCCCATCGGGGATGGGATTTCTCAAGCACAGTGCCCCTCCTGCTTGGGTGGGCCACGCTGCGTGTCCTCGCCTGGGGCCGGGCTGCTGCAGGGCACTGAGTCCCCGAGGCCCGGCTTGGGAGACACGACAGGAATATCTCTGCTCTCGACTGAGGGCCTCCTTTTCCCCCTGCAGTGTAAGAATGCCGGTGACTGAGTTAGAAGCATGCTCCCAAGCTCTCCATGTCCTTGCCATTCAGAAGCGGACCCTGGAAGCTTCCAAATTTCTCCAGAATGCGTTCTACATTCACCTTCGGCAGGTGAGATTATGTCTTTACACAAGTGGAGGAATTACTGCCGTTTTCCTGGAACTTACTCACCACTAGTCCATCTGATTTTTCTGTGCTAGGATTCAGTATGGCCTGCTGAAATATGTGGAGTCAGATCTTGAAACACTGATGAAGAGGATCATTTATTTTATTTCTATATATGATAGCCTTTTACTTTCAAAATTCAGAATTTTTGGTTCTTTCAGGAATTTTTGGGGGGTTGGCGAAACAACTTTGCTCTTACCATCTTTGAGACCTGTTGCTTTGTGCCTCTCACCTGTCTTCTGTCACTTGTGAGGCGATACCATTTGTGACCCTGTCCGTGTTTTTCATGTTATAAAACATATAGTCTGTTAAAGTACAGTCCCTTTTACTCCGAAGATATTCCACAAAAACTACTAAAACCTGGGTGTGGTTTTAATAAGACAGAATCATTAGAACATGTACTTGCAGGTTGCTAGTGCAAAATCCCCAAATCAATAGTCTAGCTCAACATCTAAAATCTTTCTAATCTACCTTGGATTTGTATGGATAAGTGAAGCAGTTTGCTAAGAACTCAAGACCAGGGTTAGAATACAGGCTGGTGTAGCTCAGCAGGTCCTCCTGAGCCAGCGCTGTGCCAGAGGGCGGGGCTGAGGGGGAGAGGTCTGGGCCTTGGGGAAAGGGGAGGGCCAAGAAGGAGGGGGGTCCTGTCGTTCCTGAGCTCAAAGTTTCATGGCAAACACCTTCACCAGGTGAGAAACTTGGAGTTTCTTCTAAGGACAGTAGGTTTGAAAAGAGTCATAAAAGCACAGGAGTGACAATAACTCTTTTGTGTCTAGTATGGGAGAGCGGCTGTGGAGCCACATGTGAGACTCGTGAGTCCAGGTGTGCAGTGTTGGTGGCTTCCACCTGAGCGGAGGGAAAGTCAGTGGGATAGTCAATGGGAAAAAAAGAACAGACTTTATGCATGTTTAGATGGTAAAAAGGAAAGGTTGAATGATGTCTGTGAAGGTAGGATGGAGTTAGGCCCAGGTTTCTGGGTGGATTAATGAGGTAAGTGATGGTCCTGCTGTGCTCTGAGGAGGGAAAGCTGCCGAGGGAGCTCTGGGGGAAAACTGATGAGTTCAGCTGTGTGTAAAGTGAAAGGCTGTTCGATGTGTGGTCTGGGAGCTCAGGTGAGAGCCAGTAGCGAGTAGCGGGAGGGGAGAGAGACTGTCAAATCATTTTGTGAGCATACAAATAATTATGATTAATGATACACTTAAGCCTCTATATTCTGGATTTAAAACCCATTATCATTTTGCTATATTGACTGCAGAGATTCCTATTTTTTTTAACAGAAATAAAATAAATAGAAAGAAAATAGTGGAGTTAATGAACATCATAGAGTTGATGTGTGTCCTTGTATGTATTTTGATACCTCATCTGTTTACAACCATAATCTGTAAAAAGTTAACTAGTTTAGCATAAGAGTTAAACAGAGGGACGTGACACACAGTGTTGGTGCTTGAAGCTGATCTTCTCAGGCAAATTATGTCGCCTCTCTGTGCCTTAGTTCCATCTTCTGTGACTGCCCCCGGGCCCCTCATCACAGCTGATTTCCTAGACTAGATGTTGGGAGGGAGGCTGCTGAAGGGAGTAAGAAGTGGCAACTGCTAGGGACACTGAAGAGAGACACAAAAAGTGATTAAAGCCGATAAACTCAGTACACACTAATACTCTCAAAAGAGAAAGTATCCCGCAGTGTTTTGAGCCACTTAGCGTATGGGAAACAAAACCACGTGGACCCAAAGCTCTTGAGCATGTGAATATTGTGGGTGGGAGGGTGTCATCAGAAAAGGGTTGAGAAAAGGCCTTTTGGTTTCCCTTGACGTTTCCAGTAAGGATGGGGAGCAGAAGAGAAAACCCCCTGCTTCACAGTGGAAGCTGCTGTTTTGTGCAAAACTGACCAAAGTTTGGAGACCAGTCATCAGCGGTGCTGGCAAATGAAGAGACTTCGGGATTGGGTGGGGCACTTGCTGCGACTTCCAGGTGACCTGCTGGCTGGGGGCTGTGAGGCGGGCAGTAGGTTGGCAGGTTGACCCGGGCATAAACCCTGGCTCTGAGGCTGCTGGTCTGACTAGCAAACCTGGGCACCCTCAGTCCTAATGGGGCAGCTCGGGATGTGGCCTGGGACACCTGCCATGCTGAGGGCGAAAAGAGGGCTTCCCTGAGGGGTTGTCCCTGCGGAGAGTGGAAACGTCCTCCTGCAGGGGAGGAAGAGCCTCTGAGCAGGGTGCTGGATGCACAGGCAAGACCACCCTGAGCACGGAGGGTTTGGGGAGCTGGAAGTCACACAGTGTCCCGAGCAGCCTTGTTTCTGAGAAACTAGAGGGAGAAGAGGCTGAAAATGCAGGTTAGTGTCAGACACTGTGGTGGGTTATGAGTGACAGTAAAGGACTGGTCCGGCAGGCACGAGAGAACCCTGTGGGCGTCCCAGCGGGGGCGTCACACCGGAGGGTGTAGCTGGGTTACAGACTTTGCCACTTATTAGCTGTGTGACTTTGAGCAAGATCACCCCACCTTTCTCTATATATCTTCATCTGTAAAATGACACAGTGACAAGCTCGTGTCATCAGAAGGCTTAGTTTAGCTCTGATCCTCTGTGTCCAGTCTTGTCAGTGCTTCCGTGCAAGGTTCTGCATTGGCTGCTCTTACCCTCAGATGGGAGGGCGTAGAGGGACATTGTAGCACCTGACGGCAGGAAGGGGTTGTTTTAAAAAGAGACATGTAGCCGCCTGCAGCTGCAGGCCTGCAGGCAATTTGATTGATGGTCCTGGAGAGGACTTTGGAGGCCTTAGCATCGTTTTAAGACTTGTTTTCCCTTGGGGGCAGCATTTGCCTTTGCAGATTAATGTTGAAGATTTGGGCTTCTTGCAAAGCTGTCTTCAGAGATGGTTATACACGTAACTAATCGTATAAAATAAAACGCTTTTATTTAATGTGTGGGACTTTGCAGCTGTTGGGAATAGCTCTGTTGGCCTGGTCTCCATGGAGGACACTAGGCGTCAGCAGAGCGTGCGGGAGGGTAGGCAGCTCGCCATGCTGCTGCGGGGTGTTCTCCCCAGCACGGCACTCTGCTGAGTTGACTCTTCTCTGAGTTTGGTTGCCAGATGAGCAGACAGCAAATTAATGAGTTCTGGTCGGATTGTATAATGACAGGAAGAAACAGGGTCCCGTAGTTTTTCTGGACTAGAACATGCTTTTGGTTCCTGATCCAGTGTGTTCCATTACAGAATTGATGAGTTGTGTCTATTCTGGGACTTGTCGACTGAAAGAAATGTGTAACCTGAAAGTTTAGAGTTATGCTTTATTTGGCGGGAGGACTCGAGGCGGGATGACAGCCTTCAAATCTGTCTAAGGGACTGCTCCCAAGAAGTAGGGGAGGAGCTAGGATTATATAGGAACTTTACAACAAACACCAGGGAGTTGGAAGAATAAAAGATTGCTTGTTATCTAAAGAAATCCAGGCATCTCAAGTTCAAGAATTTAGTGATTTTCTTTGTATGGGAGGAAGTAAACATTTTGGCTCATTGAATTCATTCCTTTTACAAGCACCTAGTTATCTAGGGCCAGTATTCTGTCCTTTCTTATTCTGAGTCCCCTCAGAGGGCACCATTCTGAGTGGCTGCCTAGGCTGAGCAGGGGAGGAAGAGCCTCTGAGCAGGGTGCTGGATGCACAGGCCTGTCCTCCCTGGGAGATGGTGGCAGCTGCTGATGACTTGGTTTCAGCATTCTTTGTTTACTGACATGGTTGCCGTATTTTCATTCACATTGTAGTATTTTCATTCACAGTGCTCCCCCTTGGTCCTAAATTCGACCAATATTTTGAGAGACATTTCATGACCAATTTTGTCCCAGGGTGCTATGAAGTCTCATTCCTCGTTCAGGTTGAAGAAACTTCTGACCTGCCATTCAAGGTGTTAGGTGTTTTTATCAGGCCCTGTTGATACTAAAAGTTCTCTGGATGGCCTGTCTTACTAGTCTGTTTTGATCCAGGAAATGTTTACCATTCGTTGCTCATTCCCATACCTAGAATCACACTGTTATAATTATTTTATGCAGGGTTATAAATTTTATGTATTTCTTCAATATGATTTGCCATCATCAATCTTGTTGTAGGCCTAGCTACACTTTGGGAAATGTAAGAGAAAACAATCTTATAAAATAGACAGGATATAAGTAATAGAGCTAGTAACGTTAATAAAGTCACGATTAAGAATTTAATAGTCAAGAAGTTGTATTTTTGGGTTAAAATTTTTCTTGTGTTTCTGACTGAGTTTAAGTAATCTTACGAGAAAGTTCGTATTTATGGTCAGGCTTCGAGCAGGTATTAATTGGCCAGGTGAGGTCTCCCACCTTGTAAGATCAACAGTGGCCTAAACAGAACTATAATTTCCTTTTTAGAATATCGTTTCTGAGGGCTATCTAGTTAGAGCCTTGGAGTAGGGAAACCCACCAAGGTAACACAGAAGTACTAGACATAGGTAATTTACCATAAACTTAACAATTGGAGTAGTTCATAATCAAAGGTAGGAGAAATTATCAAAGTAATTGGTATACAGGCCTGGTCTGGTGTCTTGGGTCAGCTGTCTACCTCATATGTCGTCGTCTTCTCATCCTGGCCTGGTAGCTTTTTCTCCATTTGGGCCTTGTTTAAGGTGAGCAGTGCTCTATAGGCCAGTGCACTGCAGGGGCTCTTTCTGATTGGAAATGAATCTGAAAGTAAGTTTCCTTCAGCTTTGCTGTGTATGGTCTAGTTAAGAGTACCTGATAGAGTCCTTCCATTCATGTTGGAGACAGTTTTTTAAGTCATGCCTGTTCCAGTATGTATAATCCCCTGGCCGCATGTCATGGGGCATTGAATCTTTACCCAAGGATATATTACTAAGCTTCAGAAAGAAACATACAGTGTCCTTTTAATAATTCAATTAAACTTTGCAGCAATGTAACATGACAGCAAGGAATGATCTGGGAAGTGTCTTACTAAATATAGACCTCAATTAACAAAACGAGAATTTAATATCCACTAAAATATAATCTTTTTCTCTCTAAAGTTCCCTCATTTTTATCAAATATAGTCAAATCAAGGTGAATTTGTTTACAAGTTAAGTCTGATTATTTGATCATATAGGCTCTTTTAAATTGGCTGTGTTGGAACTTTTAATAAGGACTTTTAAGCTAGAATGTTAATAAAGTTTGCTAAGGCCAGGAAAGCCCCGTCAAGGGCTTGTCATAGATTTCTGCCTAACAGATTTAGGTAAATTCTTTTCTTTTTGAAGTCCTTAAAATACCTTGAGGTTCCTATACCTGTTAGGAGACGATCTTCCTAATTTATCTCATAGAGCCACTGGGGACCTTAAAGATTTTAGTCTCTTGAGAGATCAGATAGAGAGAAAAGATAACTGTTCTAAGTCTGCTTACATAGGTATAATTTATCAAATTGATGTGAGTCATAACTAGTTTAAGGAGAAGAGTTTCTTTATGTCTGGTAAACAGGTTAAAAGCCAGTAGTATTTCAGACAAAATCAAAAATTGTAACCATATTCATCAGTTTACTCAGTCCCACGTAACTAATTCTTTTAATCAGAGTTTTCATTAGACCTTTAAAATTTCTTACCCAGTTTATTTCAGTGCTATAGTTTGAAATTTATTAGAAATCAGTAAATCTCCTTGAAGAGAGAGTATTTTGCAAAATCATCAGAAGAAAACAATTACCTGCCTATAAATGACAACAGAATTAACAGCATGGTTAAACAACATTACACTGTAATCTATAAAGAAACCTGGTCACAATAACCAGAATTATGACTGGTAACATTTCAGATATACCAGAATGTTAGGGAGTCCATATAATTTCTAGAATATCTATATTAATAATATTTTCTCATACAATATAACCTAGGAAGATTTATTATTCATTTGACAATACTTCCCATGTTAGTTAACATGCCAAATGAAACTTACTACTTTAAAATCTCTCTTTGAGATGTTTCAGGGACCCTTTGTAGCATCCCATAGTTAACTGGAGACCAAAAGAATTTTAATGAGAAATTGATATTTGGGGAGCTTGTTAAAAGTTTTCAAAACACTTGGTCAGATAAACGTATAGATCACTGTAAAGTAGTACTTACTCATTAACAAGAAAATATTTCAAGGTAAAGGCACAACAGATCACTTAAGTCTCATAAGAAGTTTTACAATTTGTTACTGAAGGTGGATTAATATTTTAAGAAAATTTTGTCCCCTTAACAGAGAGAAAACCAAATCTAGTCTTGTACCAGCTTACTTCTAAGATTCATTTACTTTGCCCAAATAGATTCTAAACTTAGCCAATTCTAACCACGTACAAAACTCTTTCCTCAGTGTTCCTCTTCCACAAGCCTTCCCTAGCTTTCTATACTCGTATTAGTGTGTCCCTTATTTTTTCTTCCATTCAGAAGTAACCAGATTCAGGACAAAGTCCTATTTTTCAGTAACAAAATATACTTCCATTCCTTATATCTTCCTTTACACATTTATCTTTCCTTCCTAGGATACTGAGATCTTTCCCTTAATAATAGAGACTATTTCAGAGTGGCACCAAGCATTTATTAATATTTCTAAACACCTTTAGTTTCTCTGTAAGAGGAAGTCATATGTTAAGTAATTCATATTTCTATCTTATTTTATCTGAAAATGGTATAGCTATTAAATAAAATCCTATCATTTAACTTAATTTAGCACAACTCTAGAATTTAGATACCAAACATTTAGAGATTATAATAAGCATATATTTTAAATATATATTTTAAAAAATTTACCCAAAACTCTCATCTGATTTGCATTTAATTTACTTCAAATTTTATCACACCACATTACTATTATTTTTTTTGACAAATCTGTAACATATATAACAGGATCTTATTTGACTTTCATTAATCCTAGGTACAGTAAAAGTATTATACTTAATATTGATGACTTTAAAGATGTCTATATTAATTAGAACATACTTAAACTAAACAATACCAAGTGTTATCTTAATATTGAATATTTTCCAGTTCACGTGAACCTGAAGATCAACTTAGTCAGTTTTTATTTTAAAAATACTTAATTTGTAAGCTATTACTTTTTACGTCAATTAAGCAGTGCTCTTTGACTTTGTTGTTTTTTTTTTTTTTTTTTTTTTTTAGCTGTAGAAATATCTCACATCTATAATGTGTACTCAGGCTTATAAACAGACCAAAGCTAGAGATCTCATAGCTTCACTTTAAAACTTACTTATAAGATAGGTATAACAATAGTTGGAGTAAACTTAATTTGCTTGCTCAAATCACTAAGGCTTACTATTTATGAAAAAGACATTTAAGATTTCTTGACAAAGTCTGACGGACCCATCAGAGTTCTGGGTTCTAAAATGCCAAAAATTTCTTTGGCCTTAAGTTTTCTCTCATTGAGCTAATTAGGCTCAGTCCTAGGTCACTGTTTGCTGTATATACATTTCTGATCTGCAAGACAATGACAGACACTTCCAGTTCCCCAGAGAACTGCTCTGTCACGCAGGACCAATTGTATCTCCTTATTTGGCTTTTTTGGATCAGTGAGAAGAGATGTAAACAAAGAATTCCATGTTTTAAAACTTTAAGGTTCAATTTATCTTGTCTTCCAAAGCTTGCATAAGGCATTTAGTAAGGTCTCTTTTCCTTCAGTTATAAGTTAAACCCAGGGTAAACCTCTTATTATATTTTTCTATTAGCAACTGAATATTAGTTTTTAGTTTTACATTATATTGGACGGCTCATGTAACTCTATTGGTTTCCTTTATTTTGTTCAATTAATATTTTCTGAGGGACAGAAATGTGCCCAGCCTTGTAATACCAAGAAGGGGAAGCGTTTTTCCATTGAAACATATCTATCCCATAACATAATTAAGCAAAAAGTTTATATAAAGCCCATTTAAACATACCAATTTTACAAACTTTTATCTCAATTTTATTAACACTTATACCTTTAATTTTAATATTTATTAGGTTTAATCAATAATTTTTATTTCTAGAAGGAATGCCAGAAGCCTTTTTCTTCTTTTCTTTTCTTTTCTTTTCTTTTCTTTTCTTTTCTTTTCTTTTCTTTTCTTTTCTTTTCTTTTTTTTACTGTATCTAAATTTATAGAAAAGTCTCTGGGATCCCCAAGTTTGAGCCAAAGAACTTAGGCCCTTCTCAACTTTTAATTTGATTAATTGGTCTGTTGCCCCATTCATTGATCAAATATCACAGTCCACATATATTATATGTATCTATCCCTATAAATACATACATTTTAAACTGGGGCAAATAAAACGGACTTCTTTGAACTTTAATTTTGGGGGGCAGTAGGTGATTTTCTTTGGCCATTTTTTTTTAACTTTACGTAGTGTAGTATCAAAACCTTGTCTCTAAATCAAAAATGTCCATTTTATTTATCTCATTCATAATAACCATCAAAAAAATTTACCCATTTTGGATAATCCCCTTATCTTTTTTTTTTTTTTCTGTTAAGAAAAAATTCTTTCGACATTTTTACATTCTTTTTTCCAGTTACTCAACCTAATTAACGTTAATTATTCTAAGATTTTATTAACATCTCTAAAAGCATTAATGGGAAAGGAAAAACATAAATGTAGCTTTTTAAACCAGTTTTTGTAAAATAAGTTCTTAGATTAACCATTAGATATATTTTCTACCTTTAAACTTGATTTTAATAGGTACCAATAAAACGGCTGTTTATAATGAGAGCTCTTTCAACTTTCACCAATTTAAAAGTTTTCCAAATTAAGGGATCCATCATATGGCCATCAATTTATATATAAATATTGATTTTAAACGAATAAGATGAAGAAGCTTTTCCAAATGAGAGTAGGGGTGCTGCCTAAATAAAATTCAAAAGTTTACTCTCCAAAAGGTAAAGCAGTTCATGGTCCAGACTGATGCAACAAAGGTTAAGATGGCAAAATGCCTGAAAATTGGTACAAAGGATTGTTGAGAATCCCAATTTATTTGTGTGGTCACCATATGTACACAATACTTGTACCTTTTGCATGGCAGAGTCCAAATTTTCCATTAAAAACAAAAAGGAAACAAATATATACATACATACACACACATAAAACACCCAGCGAAAGATAAAACGTTTATATTTCAAGGACACAGGAAGAGAAATCCAAGTTCCCCCTAAAAGGGTTTTGGTTTTTATAAGTCCAGAATTCCAAAAAATGTTTTTATCAGGCCTGGTTAGTTACTTTAAGAGGGAGATTTTTTTTAAATTCCCAATTAAAATTGTAAGTTTTGTATGTATATAAAACTGGCTGGGGTATTAGCTGGAGGCTGGCAATCTGTCATTTCTTTATCTTTTTTTCCTTTTCTTTCTTCCTTTCCTTCTTTTTTTATTTTTTTTTTTTGAAAGTTTTATTCCCCATTCTAAGGTAGGGTTGTCAGAATAAAATTGCTAGTAGGTTTTCCCACAGGGACAACTCTATGGCATGAAGTCTTTGCCTATACCACTCCTGCAAGTTTCTCAGTCATCCGAGAAAACTGTTACAAGCCAGGAAGGGGGTCCCATTTTTGGAGTTGAAAGGTTCCTCATAAGAGTTTTACTTTTATTCTGAAAAATTCAATGGAGGTAACCAAATTGAGGAAAACATTAGACCAGCCTCTTACCTAACCACTCAGGCCTGACCCCAGTGTCTTTCAACATGGACCCACTCTGGATATCTCCACTGGGAATTTTCCTGGTATCTTTCAACCAGCCCCACCTTGGACGTCTACTAAAGATGGGTGTTTCCAGTTATCTTTCAACAAGGCCCCACCCAGTATGTCTCCACTGGGTGGGTTATTCCCCCCCCAGTATCTTTCAACTGGAGAGCCAGGTACCTGGATACACCACCAAATAAAACTCAGGATTATCACCCAATATGGGAGATCCGAAAAACTAGATAGACTTACCCAAATTCATCTGGACTCCCCGAGGAGGTGGATGGGCACAAAGGGCCACTGCTGGTACCAAGGCTCCTGATACTCGGAGAGTTCAGGTGGAGAAAGTCTGCTCTGGGTCCCTTCATGGTGTCCAAAGCTGTTGACTGAAATACATGTGCAGCCTAAAAGTTAAGAGTTATGTTTATTTGGCGGGAGGACTCGAGCCGGGATGACAGCCTCTCAGATCTCTCTGAGGGACTTCTCCGAAGAGGTTGGGGAGGAGCTAGGATATATAGGAGCTCTACAACAAAGACCAGGTAGTTGGAACAATAAAACATTGTTTTTTATCTAAAGAAAGCCAGGTATGTCAAGTTAAAGAGTTTAGTGATTTTCTATGTATCATTTGGGCTCACTGGATTCATTCTTTAGACAAGCACCTAGCTATCTAGGGCAAGTATCCTGTCTTGTCTTATTCTCATTCTGTTCAGAGGGCACTGTTGTGAGTGGCTGTAGAGGCTGGTCTTCAGGCCTGTCCTCGCTGGGTGATGGCGGAAGCCACTGATGACTTGGTTTCAGCATTATTTGTTTACTGACATGGTTGCAGTATTTTCATTCATATTGTAGTATTTTCATTCACAGACTGATTGTGGATAATCTGGAAAATTGGAAAGGAACCGAGATAGAATTACTGCAGGTACCTTCTACTTTAATATTTCGTGTGCAAACATAAACACGGATGAAGCATACATTTGAATTTGGTGGTGTAGGGAAGGATTTCTGCACATTACAGGAGAAGGCAAGGCAGAATTCTTCTACTTTGTTGGCAGGGATGTGGGTCCACCTGTCTTTTCTGTAGCGGTTTCTGAGAGCAGTTTATGGTAACTAACAAACATTGACAAACGGTGGCACACATTGCATTTAAGAGCTGGCCTGTGCAAACTTGTGTATTGGGCAGGTGGATTGGAGAGAGATGTAGCCCAGGCCTGGGCTCAGATACAGGTTTAAATCGCCATTTCCTCACCAAAGGGCCTTGGACTAGAGTGTAACCTCCCTTAACCTGTTGGTGAATCTGTGAAATGTGCATTATAATATTCGTTTCTTCCTGTGTATGTTGTAAGTTGTAAACAGTATTATAACACTCATGAAACACATAACAAACAGGCACTTAGCAGTGTTCACTGTGTCTGTCCGCCCCGCTTAGCGTGTGTCACAGCCGTAAAGGTAGCATATGCCTGTTGAGGATACACTGGTAGCCCCTTGAATAGGTTGTGAATTTGGTGATTTCCTTTAATCCTGGAAACTCTATACGCCATGGGCAGTTATTTTCATGGACAGATGAGGAATCTCAGGGTAAAGAAGACTGTGTAATTTGCCCAAAGTCAGACCATAATTTTGGGTGCTGGGGCCTCGGTTCAGCATGGGCCCCTGGGCCTTATGCCCTCTCCGTTCAGCCCCAGAGCCAGACGTGGGGTCGCCTGTCTCCCAGCCCAGAATATCCAGTAGGCAGCAACACAAACCTGGACCTGTGCTGCTTAAGCAAAACTCCGGAGGGGAGGCAGGTACTAAGGGGATAAATGTAAAAACAGACGACTGCAAACTGTGATCAGCTCTGAGAAGGAAAGGAACACGCCTCGCCACGCAGAGCTGGGAGCTTTCCCTTCGGGGCTGCTCTGGGGGCGTTCATCTCAGCTAAACAAACTCCGGTCCTGCACCAACGCAGGAAGGCAGGGCGCGTGTGACCAGGTTGACTTGGCCTCGTTGATCATACTCATTCCCCATTCAGCGGCAACTCTTACGGGCACTTACCTAGTAAAAAGATTTTGGCCATTATCATAACGCACTTTGCTTGGTAGTTTTATTGGCCTCACATTTAAGATGAGGTAATTGAAGCTGGGGAGTTTGTTGCATGCCCGTGATTACTTTGGAAATAGCCCCACTGGTCTTTCAACCTAGACTGGTGTGGCTGTTATATCCCAGCCCTGTGAATGGCATCGTGTAGCTTCTACCAAGTGGTGCAAGTGACTGACATTGATTTTTCTTAATTCGTAGGAAATGGTATGTGACAATAAGAGAAAAAGGTAGTCAGAAATTGTTTGGAAAACTAGAACAAAATCCAATTCTTCCCCAGCTGGGGAAGCATACCCAGTGTCACTCACCCCACTCACTGCCTGGCATCTCCTCCCTGCCGACTCCATGTTCAGAAGCCACTCTGAGCCTTTGAAGAACATTTTGCCTCATGACACTGTTGACTAGGACCTGCGGCCTCTCTGTCCCTGGTTAACTCTCTCTTCAAAGCCATTTAAATTTTATGCAGGCTCCTCAGCTCAGATGTAAGAAGAGCCTCTTTAAACTTCTTGATGCAGCTCCTTAGTGAAGATCTTGCGAAGGAAATCTAGCCAAAACCTGGGAGTTATGCACACAGTGACTGCAACCTCAGCACTTTGTGAAGTTCAGAATCAGAGGGGTGGGAGACTAAGGAAAGGCTTTTTAAAGTAGAAAGGGGAAAGTGAAAGGACACAGGCTGTGTGAGACTGAAGCATCTCGGTCCCAGCTAGCAAGGCAGCTGCGTTCAGGATGGTATGTGAGGAGTACAGAGTTCTCACAAAAAAGAAATGGTGGGATGGGAGGGAGGACAGATAGATTCTTTACTAGGGAATGAAAAAGTGCGCTGAAAACTTCCTGGTTGAATAAGAGGACTGTGACATGATGTGCTTGTATTTTGGAGAGAAGGGTTTTGTGGGGACAGGCCTAGGAGAACGCTGTCTGGCTAGGGTGTCAGCACAACAGGGAACCACAGAGAACAGAGCCGACCTCAGGACACCTGCTGGGGGAGGGGCTGCCCGCCATTTTGAGCCCTGGGGGCTGCTTCTTTCCCTTAGCTGGGGCCTCAGAACACCCTTCATATCCCAGTCCTGTTGATACAAGAAAACAGATGTGGGGCATGAGAAGGGCTGTGTCCCAGGCTTTGGTTGAGCCCCTGGAATGTGCCCCACCAGACGTGGGTCCTTGGCTTCATGCAGGAAAGATTTCAAGAGCAAGCCACTGTTGAGTAATGGTAGATTTATTCACAGAGACACATTGAAAGGCAAGAGAAAGGCCACGAGTTGTGGGGTTCGGGTGCTCAGATTAAAAGTAGGTATACACTCCACAGACAGAGTGTGGGCCTTCTTGGAAGAGGGAGAGAGAGTGGTGACCGCGAGGTGGCGCTGTGTTGCTCGTTTTCTTGGGCTTGGTTGTTTCATATGCTGATAAGTAGACTGAGCAGCCTAAGGGCAAGGGGCTGGGATTCCCAGGGAGTTGGCCATTTCCCACCCTGTGACCTTTTGTGGCTAGCCTTGGGATGGCCATGGTGCATTGGGTCATGTTATTCACCATGTTACTATTACAATGTGTGTATAATGAAGCTCAAGCTCTGCTAGAAGTTAAATCTCTTCATCCTGAGCCTCAAGGCCTATTGGGGATTGAATCCTTCACCATTTTGATGTTAATTGTTGTGGCCTTCCTTGAATGGCTGTGCTCTGCCCCCTTCCATCCTGTCTCACTGTGATGACACAGAGAGAGCAAAGGCCGGGCCCTACCCGTGCTCCTGCATTTAACAGGGGGATGGGTGGTGTGGGCTGAGGATGACTCTGAGTGGTGAGAAGGATGTTTCAGATTTTCCCACGTGGGACATGGGGACGTGCCAGCAGCCACTGCAGATTGATCTCACGGGCATTATCGCTTGTGTCACTCATCTTTTCTATTTTACTTTTTTTTTTCATGTTTTTAATCTAAATTTAATATCAGGGTTTTTTTAGGAAACAAATTTCTCTTTTTCTTTTCTTTGGGGCTCTTTTGGGGGTAGGTAATTAGGTGTATTTATGTGTTCGTGGAGGCCCTGGCACTTGAACCCAGGACCCCGTGCTCGCTAAGCACACGCTCTACCACTGAGCTCTACCACCCATCACATCATCTTTTCCTTTTTGCTTTAGCTGCCAAGAATCTTACAGCTGAATTTGTAGTCGGCCTTTAACACTTACCCTAACTTCATGGCATTCATTTTTATGACTTTACCTTCCCCTGGTTTCATTTAATTATTCAATCTCCATTTTGTCTTCACTCTCACTTTTTTCTTTTTGTTGTTATTGTTGTTAAGCTGTGTTTAAAAAAATTGTTTAATTTCTCTTTTAGCAGGAGGCTGAAAGTAAATAAATATGTAAACAAACTTATCACACTTAAATATTTTATACTTTCTAAGCTGTTTAGTAGTTACTTAAAAACCGAGTTGAATACAAAAGTGATAAAATTTTTAAAATATTTTTTAATTTTTTATAAAGGTATAGCTGATTTACAATATGATATAAGTTTCAGGTGTACAATAGTTGCACAATTTTTATTTTTATGTTCCATTTATAGTTATTGTATAACATTGGCTATATTCCCTGTGTTGTAAGATCCATCCCTGTAGCGTGTTTATGTTAGATGGAGCAGTTTGTTTAAGAAAGCTGGGTAACGCAGAGTCTGGGGAGTGGCTCTGTCTAACCCATGTTCATGGTTACCCTTCCTGTCAGAGCCCAGGCCCTCACTCCTCTCTGCAGGGGAGCGAGTGGAGGCAGCCCTCATCGGCGCTGGCACCACACTCTGAGAGGCAGTGACAACAGTGAATCTCTGTGGACATGCAAATTGTTGTTCCAGGAGCTTTACATGCATTTCTGCATTTAATAATTAAAGCCCCCCTGTGAGGAATCATTTTATGTTTTTAATGAATAATACATTTTATTTTGATTTTGATAGAATTCAAACCTCCAGAAAATGTACTGGAATAGTACAATAAACGCTTAGAGCATTTCACCTAAAAGGGCACTATTTGCCCTTTTGTGTGTGGCTTATTTTAGTATAAACTTTCAAGGTCCATCCATGTTGTAGCCTCAATAAGTAATTTTTTCTTTTGATTTGATAATATCTTTTTCCTTTTTTTCGTTTTTGTCTATTTAAAAATATTTTCATTGAATTCTAGTCAGTTTATAATGTTGCATCAGTTTCTTGTGTACAGCACAACACTTCATTTAAATAGAAACATACCTGTATTAATTTTCATATTCTTTTTCAACATAAGTTACTATAAGATACTAAATATATTCTCCTGTTCTATACAGTATAAACTTGCTGTTTACTCTATACATACTATCTGAAAATCTTGAACTCCCAATTTATTCCTTCCCACACCCTCTCCCCTCTGGTAACCATAGTTTGGTTTCGATGTCTCTGTGTCTGTTTCTATTCTGTAGATAAGTTTATCTTTTTGTTTGGTTGTTTTTTCTTTTTTTGTTTTTTTTTTAGATTCCACATGTGAGCGATCTCATATGGTATTTTTCTCTCTCTTTCTGGGTTACTTCACTTAGAATGACATTCTCCAGGTCCATTCATGTTGCTACAAATAGCATTATTTTACTATTTTTTTTATTGTGAATAGTAGTCTATTTTACAAATATACTACAACCTCTTTATCCAGTCATCTGTCAGTGGATATTTAGGTTGTTTCCATGTCTTGCTATTGTAAATAGTGCTGCTGTGAATATTGGGGTGTAGGTGTCTTTTTGAATTAGGGTTCCTTCTGGATATGTGCCTAGGAGTGGGATTGCTGGGTCATATGGGAGGTCAATTTTTTGTCTTTTGAAGAACCTCTATACTGTTTTCCACAATGGCTCCACGAAACTGCATTCCCACCCCAGTGTAGGAGGGTTCCCTATTCTCCACAGACTCTCCAGCATTTATTGTTTGTGAACTTCTGAATGATGACTATTCGGACTGGCGAGATGTGATATTTGATTGCAGTTTTGATTTGCATTTCTCTGATAATGATATTGAGCATTTTTTCATGTGCTTATCGGCCATTTGTATGTCTTCATTGGAGAATAGTCTCTTTAGGTCTTCTGCCCATTTTTGGATTGAGTTGTTTGTTTTTCTTTCTTATGAAGTTTAAAACTGTTTATATATTCTGGGAATTAAGCCCTTGTCAGTCTCATTTATTGCAAATATTTTCTCTCATTCCATAGGTTGTCTTTTTGTTTTGCTTACTGTTTCCTTTGCTGTGAAAAAGCTTGTAAGTTTAATTACATCCCACTTGTATATTTTTGCTTGTATTTCTATTGCTTGAGTAGACTGCTCTAGGAGAACATTGCTGAGATGTATGCCAGATGTTTTCCCTATGTTTTCTTCTAAGAGTTTTATAGTGTCTTGTCTACATGTTTAAGTCTTTAAGCCATTTTGAATTTATTTTTGTGTATGCTATGAGGGAGTAGTCTAACTTCATTGATTTACATGCAGCTGTCCAGTTTTCCCTACACCATTTTCTGAAGAGGCTGTCTTTATTCCATTGTATGTTCTCACCTCCTTTGTCAAAGATTCAATGACCAAAAGTTTGTGGGACTATTCTTGGTAATTTTGTTTATCCGTTCATTGATGGATGGATATTGTTTGTAACCTTTGGCTACTCTGAATGATACTGCCATGAATATTGATGTGCAAGTTTTTGTGATAATATGTTTTCATTCTGTTGGCTGTACAGTTGGTCCGCCATATCTGTAGTTTCCACTTCATGGATCCAGATGGCTGATTGTAAAGGGACTCGAACATCCTTGGATTATGGAATCCAGGATGGGGGGTTCCTGAAACCAACCCCTCGAGGATACTAAGGGATGACTCTACATGTAGGAGTGAAATTGCTGAGCCATATAACTCTAACATTTTGTGGAAACAACAGACTTCTCCAAAGAAGCTGCACCATTGTCCCTTTCCACTGGCCGCATATGAGGTATCTCTGCCTCCTGAACAACACTTGTTATTGTCCATGTTTTGATTATAACCATCCTGGTGGTTGTAAAAATCGATCTCATTTTCATTTTGATTTGGCTAGTGATGCTGAGCTTCTTTTCATATGCTTATTGGCCATTTCTGTATTTTTTTAAATCCTTGGAAATTTTAAAAATTGGGTCGATTTTCTTTTTATTGTTCAGGTGTAAGCATTTGTTATATATCCTGAATACTAGTCTCTTATTAGATACATGCTTTGTAAAATTTTTCTCCTATTCTGCAGATTGTGCTTTCACTTTAGTTCTTTTAAACATTAAAACGATTTCTTTACAGGTGAGGTAATTAGATGTATTGATTTATTTTATTTTTCTTGCTAATCACGCCCTCTATCAGTTGAGATACCCCCTTCACCTGTCATTTCACTTTCTTGATGATGTCCTCTGTAACAAAAAGGTTTTAATTTTGATGAAGTCCAGTTTATCTGCTTTTTTCTTCTATCACTTGTGCTCTTCGTATTGTATCTAGGAAACCAAAGCCTATCCTAGGACCTCAAAGATTTATACTGTGTCTTCTTTTAGAAAGTTTATAGGTTTAGTTTTTACGTTTCTGTCTCTGATCCATTTTGAATTAATTTTTATTTGTTATATAAAATATGGGGGTCCAGATTCCAGATTCATTCTTTTGCCTGCAGATACCCAGCTTTCCCTGCACCATTTGTTGAATAGACTATTCTTTCCATGGAGTGTTGTTGGCATCCTTGTGGAAAACTTTGTTTAAATGTAAGTTTTTTCCCCCTGGGATTTTATTGTGTCTCATAGATTTATTTATCCAAACTTATGCCAGTAACATACTGACTTAGTATTATAGCTTTTTAGTACACTTTAAAGTGAGTCATCCCACTTTGCTCTGCTTCTTCAAGATTGCTTTGGCTGTCCTGGGCCCCTTGCACTTCCATATGAATTTTGGGATAAGTTTTTCAATTTTTGCAAAGAAGTCAGCTGGAATTTTGATAGGGATTCCACTGAATTTGTAAATCACTTTGGGGAGTCTTAACATTTTTAACAATATTGTCTACCATTCCATCAACATGAGATGTCTTCCATATATGTAGATCTTTTAAAATGTTTTGGTGATACTTCAAAATATTCAATGTACAAATCTTGTAAATTTTTGTTAAATGTATCTCTCATTTAATTTTTAATGCTGTTGTAAATGGAAAATCTGAGCTTCTTGGGGTAGGACTATATATCAATTTGTTTATTTCTAGGATTTCTATGCAGCAACTACCCTAGGTTTATATTTGCAACATAAATCTATCCACAACTCTTCCCACCCCCATGTTATAAGAAACCAAGACCCAGGTTAAGCTACCTGAACACCTATGTGGAATTGAGGAATGAGACCCTTGGGTGGGGCTTTTTGAAGATGATACTGAGAGCTTATTTAGGATGGCTTCATCTTAATTTCTTTTAAACAACACTTTCGGTGTAGTCAGATATATTAAGAACATGCCCTTTTGATGTGCAGAGGAGCTAAGACTATTATCAAATAATTTCTAGAGAGAGTGTTGTACTTGAAATCTAATTTGCATCAATCTTTGAAGATTTATGTTTCAGGAGCTTTGACTAAAGAACACCTGTCTTTATTCATTAGTGACAATTAAATGCTCAAGCAACATGTAATAGTCTGAGAAACTGCCCCCGCCCCGTAGTGCTGGGTGGCTGCAGCTGTAACAGGAGTCAGCGCTTACCTTTCCCAGTATGCTTGTGCTGATCCGCTCAAAGAGGTTCGTCCAACAGTGTGTCTGTTGTCTGTTGGACATAGCCATAAAACATTGAGTTAAGGTTGCTGGAATGCATTATATTCTTATTAATAATAAGTAAGCACATATTGAGTACTTACTGTATGTTGGGAATTGTCCCTCAGCCTCACATGAATATTATTTCTCTTAAAACCTCACATATTTTCTTGTTATTCTCACTTTACAGATAAGGAGACTGAGAATTAAGTCTTCTCTGTTTTGGGTGGAGCTCATTATCAATGACGGGAAGTTGTAAGGAAAAAGATATTGATTCATCCTGAGAAAACATTTTTCTGAGAGTCAGCAGTAAAGAAGATGGACACTGAAGAAGGTGATCATTGTTCGATTGAGACGAGCCCCGGGTTGTCCGGAGTCAGCATCCCTGTCCTGGACACAGCCAGTGTAGAGCTGCGTGGTGGGTGAGGCTGCGATGCCGTGCAGGGAACGCAGATGCCGGGCCATTGGGCTGTGCTCAGGCCCGGTGAGGCTTTCTCCTAAGGGCAGTGGACAGTCATTGACAGATTTTAATTAGGGGAGTGGGGTGCTCTCGTAGATCACTTTTGTCTTGTAGAATGCTTAGAAACATTTAGAAGGCTCAGCTGGAGGTGATGTGATGAGTCAGATTAGGGTGGCTGCCAGGTGTAAGAGTGTAGAATTTTCAAGTGGTTTTCAGTCCCAGTTTTGTGGCTCAGTAGCCATGTCACTTTGGATGATGCACTCAAGGAAGAGAAACAATTTATGTAATCAATAAATGCAGTGATGTACCGACCTCCCAGGACTACTGTGGAGATCCAGTGAGATAACGTGTGCACAGTGTGCAGCATGGTACCTAGCACAGAGTGAGTGCTGAGTGAGTGCCAGTGAGTATCTGGTAGGACAGGTGTGGGTGGTGGGACTCGGTGACTGAGGAAATCTGGGCCCTGAAGGAGGGGTCCAGTCACATCTGTGAGTGATGGGCCTGAGCTCGGAGAGGCAGAGAGACCTTGCCCCCCGACCAGGGGCCCTGGGCAGGACGGCTATGGGAGGAGAACCGTGAAGTCAGCTCTTTGCAGGTGGAGTTGGAGTTCCCCTTGCGACATCTAAGTGCAGTGTCACGAGCTCAAAGAGGAGGTCTGGGCCCAGGCTGTGAATTTTCCTAAAATCTTAATCCCTGAGGACCCTGAGGTAGTGATCACTGAACGTGAAGACATACTTTACAGGACAAGTGAATAGTAGTATCATCTCTGTCATCAAAGCTCACGTCTCTTTATTCATCACCCACTTTGCTAATTGGGTACTTACAGAGCTCACTTCACCGACCTCCCCTGGGCTCAGGCTCCACAGTAAAGAGCTGGTGAGCCTCCCTCCTTTCCAGAAGACGAGACATTTTGCTGGTAGCCTTCTGTACCTAGCCAGACTTAGAATTTTAGTTTGTTGATTTAATTCTATTTTCTATTAGCCATCTCCTGACAAGAGAGACCTTTTACCTCATGGTCATATTTCAAATAGCTGTTACTGAGAATTGCTGATCTGATCCATAGAGTAAGTATTATATTAACCTTGTACAGTACTTATCATTTTTCTGTCCTTGCCCTTTAATTTTGTATGCCCTTTCTCTATCCTTTTTGGGGCCTTAATTTTTTTTAATTAAAAGATGTCTGTTTGCAGTTAAGAAAAAAAAAGAAAAAATACACATGATAGCTAAACATAGAAAATATCTAGTGTGTTCTCTGTCTTGGCAATGGAGGGTTGTAGAAACTTGTGAAAACCTTCATTACACAGGTTTCTTAAAATGCGGATTAAGAAATAAAACCTTCCTTCTTCATCTTACAAGCTGCACAGCTAATTGTCAAGAAAGTGAGGGGAAATCCTCAGAAGCCAAGACAAACCAGAAAGCAGGGATTCTGGGTGATACATGAGCCTTAGAAGCCCTGGGGTGCCTGTTGGCTCCTGTACTGAGTTTCAGTTGCCTTGACAGTAGGGCAGGAGGTGAGCCCGAATCCTCTCACACTGGGAGTTGGATGACTGATCATATGTAAGGCCAAGCCCATTCCGAGAAGCATGGTTTACTAAAGGGTGAACTAGGAAAAAAAAATTCCTCAAGGCAAGACAGTTAGGAAAGTCAATTTTGTTGGAAGAGGGGAAAAATTACAAATCCAAAATAAGGATATAGTTTAAAGCTCTTCTGGCATGAGAGTGACCACAAACTCCTGGCAGAGAAGCACAGCTACTCCTGGAATGAGAAGCTGTGGTTTGAATGAATCAGTGAGCAGCCATTCCGAAAAAGGCCTCCAGAGTCTTGTGGATCAAGATACTGGACGGCAAACACCTCTCTTCCAAGGTCTCATTCAAATAACTGGAAATGTTTTAAAGGAAAGAATCCATAATCATAGTTCTGTTTATTAACATTACTATATGCTAGGAATTCAGAAGTGACTATGGAGTTGAGTCCTCATTTATGGACCTTACTTTCTCTTTGGGGAGAAAAACTGACATAGTTGGGGAGCTTGGTAGAGGGAGGTGTTAGTCTGTTGCAATTAGCCAGGAGAGGAGATTAATAAAGCAGTGAAGGGTGGGTGAACTTTTTAGCTGAGGACAGACAGTCTTGTTCAGTTTGCTTTTAATTGCAGGCTCAATGAGCTGTCACTGGAGGGAATAGAACTTACGGAGGATGGACTTAGCTCAGGCGTCTTTAGAATGGACAAGTGAACCTGGAGAAAGACAGTCAAATCTGTGCAGACATTAAAGTTCACTTGAACATGCTCCATCACTGAGTCAAAGATAGGACAAATATGCAGCACTTCTTAAGGACAGAGGAGTGGTTTCTAAGGTTCTCCAAGAATGAATCCCAGGGAAACGGGATGGACAGTTGTCAAACTGTGACTTTGCTCTTTGGACGGTGTACCCACCAAGGGTATTGGACTTTTATAGGTTTCCATTTCTCTTTAATACACGTCAGGTGATTAGGACGTGGGCACAAGTATTTGACACCTTGTCGAGACGACTTTGGTTACCTGCCTAGAAGCAAGGGCACTGCTATGGCTGCGTCATACATCTTGAAGCCCATCCCGTTCCCCGGCTCAGTGATCACGGCAGAGTGGTCCCTTGTTGACCTGTCCGTCTCGTCTGTGACATCATAACCCATGAAAAGACCGGAGCGTATTAACGTGGTTTTCTTAAAGTCAAAGGAACAGATCAAATACGGATTCAGATTTGTTCTTTCCTACTTCAGTAGTGCCATGGAGAAGGCAGTTTGGGCAGCTTTTTGTAGGGCCCTGGAGGCTTTCACTCTCAGCCTCTGGGCACCTTTATTGAAAACACTTCATAGCTGTCTGGAGTGCTGTAAAACCACTCCGCCTGTTTTGCCCTGAAGATGTGTTCAGTTTATAACTCATCTCTACTCCTTGGAAAACAAATCAATAAAAACTCAGTTGGTTTCCCACCAGCCATGGGCAGGGGTGGGGGTTACATTGTTATTATTTCATAAAATAAAAATAACAATAATAATAATAGTAGTAATAATAATAATAAATAATAATAATAAAAGAAGTCTTAAAACAGCACTGGGCACATTGGAGAGTCAATAAATTCTTCCTGGCTTAAGTCAAAAGTGATGACTCAGTGATTCCATGGCTGCTGTGTTTGCTGAGCTAATTACTCCTTTGCTCCATTACACATTTTTTTTTAACTGAAAAAGAAATACATGCAAATGGTTAAAAAAAATTCAAACAGAGCACAAAACTACACAAGTGAAAGAAGTTTACACTCATCCTCTGTTCTTCCAGCCCTCCCTGGAGATGCCACTGTTTACTATCCTTTGGATGATTTTCCAGATATGGTATGCACATTCCCAATTATGTATGTAAATTCCTTTAAAGTTTTAGTTATTTTTAACTTAAAGGGATTTAAATCCTCAAGTGGCTTCTGCCCGGGTAATAGAACACAACATATCTGACTGCATATTAGATCTTTTCATTTGACTTTAACCCTATGCTCTGTCTCCTAGGCTTCATGTTGCTTGTAAAACAATGTTGCTTAGAGCCTGAAATATGCAGGAGAGCCTATTCTGAAGGCTCTGACTTTTAAGGATATTTAACACTTTTTCATTCATAAAAAGATAACAAATTACAGAATAGAAAATAACGTTTGTTTTGTTGGAGGTTTACCGAGATTTGACCCAGGCATATAGCTGCAAAAACAAAGGATTCTAACAACAAAGAATTCCTACACCAAGAAGATTGCAACAACCAAGCACGTAGGAATGGAGCCTGAATTCTGACTTGGGGAGATGGTTTTCCAGGACATTAGTTTGCCATCTAGGTCTACAGAGACTTGCTATTCCTTGCCCCAACACCTGGTCTCCCAACTTATTGGCCTGTCCTTCATTGAGGAGAATGAATTTGGACTCGGTAGCACTCCTATCTCCCTAGCAAGCAGGGCACTGGAACTGAGTGTTATGGAAACAACAGGCCAGCCAAGAAACAAGCACCACTGGGAGGGTTGGAGTACTCAGATTTATTATGCCAGCGGGCTCAGAGGGGATTCTGCTCCGAAGTTCTGAGCAACTCCAAGACATGCACATGAGGTTTTAAAGGGTTAATTACAAGTAAGTGGTATTAGCCAATAAGGCTCAAACAATAAAAAGCAAGGAATCAGTACACTGGAGCTTATCAACTTGTAATAGATCACGTTACTGACACCTGTTGAGGTTGGATTTACGAGTTAGCTTGTTAGCCCAGTAAACTGACACTAAACTTCAGATTTACGAGTTAGCCCAGCAGAATTTAGATCAGTAAACCGACACTTATCACACTTAGATTTGTGACTTAGCTTGTTAGCCCAGCTGGGCTTTTCCTTTACATGAGGATAGCTCTCCCACACCCAGGGAACTACTGTGAACCCTTGGTGGTTCCACTAGGGTGGGGTGTGGTTTACCCAGGAGGGATGGGGACTGTGCACCAACACTCAGGCAGTCTGCTCTGTCTGGGGCTCTGATCTTGTACCACCCCGCTCCCTGCCAGCCCAACACCTGGGAGAGTGGAACTAAGGCAGAGATCATGCCTGCCTGTTTCCCAGCGTGTAAAAGGGGAATAGGTACTCTTCCCAAGGTAGTTCTGAGCGACAACACCTGCGGGTGCTTGGTTCCCAGAGCAACAGAAAACCCAGCTCCGCGTGGGGGCAACGGGTGTGATACCCATAGGGGTTCTGCTGAAGCATCGGATGGAGGGCTGGATCAGAGAGGTAAAACATGAGCTGCGGGCCTTGAAGGGTAACAGAATGGTACAGAGGCAGGACTGCCGCCTCCTTCGGGGTGCCCCCAGAGGTAAAGCATTTTCTCTCCATCTCCGCTATGACCCTCCCCTCTCCAGATCCATCCCTTTTCTCTGCTCTTCCGGTCCATCTGTCTCCCTCCACTTTTCCCCTCCTCTCCTCCCCCTCCCATCTTCTTCCTCCCTCGCTGCCCCACCTTCTCTCGCAGAACCCAGAGTGGATCGCTGGCCCTCCTGCGCATGGGCAGTCGGTGCCAGCTGGACCGCGGGTTGGAAGCTCCAGCTCCGAGCCGGGGATCGGCCCCAAAGGCTTCTCAGCTCTGTCGACCGGTAGGCCTTTAGCTCCTGCCCGGGGCCGGGGCCTCTGGCTGTGGAATTGCAAGGTGCGGGGATCCCGGGGAAGGGGTCAGGCGGCTGCGGGAGGGCGGTCGGCATGTCACAGCCCCCCAGGGCGCCAGTCAGCCTGTGTTCAGCTGAATTGCTCTGGCCAGACCCCTCTGCCCGCGCCACCAACCCCGGCGCCCCGGCCACACCTGTCCATGGCCAGGTGGGCACCTGCAGCCTCTCACCCAGCCGGGCCCCCCTAAGTCCGTTGCTGGCATCCCCTTCCCCTCTCCTGCCCGCGAGTCCTCTCCCGCCCGCGAGTCCTCTCCTCCCGGGCTGCCTCTCCTCGGCCGCCGGCCCGTCCTCGCCCCTGGGCGAGCTGTGTCCTGGGCGGGCGGTGTCTGCGGACCCGAACGGGGGCAGGCGGCTGGGGCTGGGGCTGGCCTCCGAGCGGGGCTGCAACCCGCGTTTCCACCAACCCCCCCCCCCCGCTTTCCCTGCCCCGCTACCCCGGGGCTGCCCTGCTCTTCCTTTCCTGCTCCCTGAGGACAAGCTCTGCGGCATGGGCGCTGCTCCCTGGGCTGAGAGCCTCCGGCTGTAAAGCCCAGCTTCTGGTGGAGTCGGGAAAGTGGATCCTCAGTGCTGAGCGAGCTTCGGTCTCCTCCCTCAGTGTTTCTGCCCCAGGTAAGTACCTTGAACACTTTCAGGAGTTATGATGGCGGTGCTTGTTGATGTCACGTGTTTTTATAGTGCCAGGGATTACAGTGTTGAAATCAGGGCTTGGTTCAGTTAAAAATGAGCTGAAGTCATGAGGCTGTGACATGCTCCTTCCTTCCCACTCCCAGTGTGAAACGTGTAACCGTCGATTTTAAAAAGATAGTTACAGTCCCTAACTAGCCCAGCCCATCTAGGGTGCGTTAACAGGAACAGCACCACCAGAGGCGTTGGAGACCCAGGGACATTGCAGTCCTAAAGAGCTCCTGGCACAGTTTGGTTTGTTTTGGTTTTTTGTTTTTCTTAAATCGTGGGGCAGACTAGTAGTATAGAGGGAAAAATAATTGTCAAGAAATATTTTTTCATATAACAGCTTTATTGTGATATTGTTCACACACCATGAAGTCCATCCATTTAAATGGTACAATTCAGCAACTTTTAGCATATTCACAGTGGTTCAACAATTATTATTCCAGAACGTTTTCATCACATCAGAAAGACCAGTGAAAATGAGTGACATACCCACCCTTCCTCAGTGGTGTTTCTAAAGAAGTCTCATGCCTATTACTGACCATAAAATAACTTGTTACATTCCATGAAATATCTGGTAGGAATTCTAATCAGAATTGCAATGAATCTGTGTATCAAAACAGGAAGAATTAATGTCTTTATGGCATAAATTTCTTCTACCCATGAATATATCTGGGACTGTATCTTTTCATCTCTCCAGAGCCTGGCCCATGGGAAGTCCTCACTAATTGTTGGGCTTGTGAATGATGAGATTCTATACATTGTTAGTTGCTACTGTAGTCTCACAGAAGAGAAAAGTAACCTCCGTGAAGCCAAGTGACTCTCTAATGGTCAGAAAGAGTGACAGCCAGTGCTGGAGTGATCCAGTGGACTTGGTGCTTGCAACCAGGATTCTCCAGCACCTACAGCTAAGGGGATTACAGTATTCTTTTTTTTTCTTAATGGCGTTGCTTTTAGTTTTAATAATTTTTTTAATTTATTTATTATTTAAGTGTAGTCAATTTACAATGTTAGGTTCAGATGTACAGCAGAGATTCAGTTATAAACATATGCATATGTATATACATATGTATTATATTGTTTTTAGTAGAACTCATTACAAGAAATTGAATATAGTTCCCTGTGCTATATAGTAGGCCCTTGTCATTTATTTTATATTTATTAACGTGTATTTGTTAATCTCCCCTTTCCTGCCTGCTAAGCACAGTTTGCTTTCTATGTCCATGAGTCCATTTGTAGCAGTACCATTTTTCCTTGTAATATATGCTCTTTGGCTGTTTTCAGTTTCAGTAATTCCATGTTATCTTTGAGCGCTTTTCTTCTGGTGGCCTTTATGTGGTTTGCACACGTGGTAATAGAGATCTGTGTTTGGGAGAACTCCAGGCCTCGTGTAGTCCCTGGTACAGAGTGCCCACTGAGTTGATGCTTGAACTGGGAAAAAAAACATAGTAAATGTTGGAATTTCCACTATGGTTGAGACTTCCAGGTTTCTGTAACCTGTTTACCCCACCTTATTATTGGCTGCCCCCATACTGGGTAATTTGGTGGAATTTCATGTTATGGTGGTGTAGAGACAGGGCCTTGTATGCTTCTTCTCTTTCCGTTTTCTAACACTCATTCTTCTGGGCCTCCCAGATCCTCCCCCAGTAGTGCCCAGGGCTGGCTTGGTGCTGTGATGAGGCAATATTTTTTAATAAGGCCCTTTCCTCATCTCTTCTGACCCTCCGTTTCTTTATCTGCACAATGAGGTCTTAGACTAGATAAATGCTTTTCAGTTTCTTTTAAAGCCATGTTTCCTTTGAGAAACAGAAAATGCAAATCTCTCCTCCCATCCCAACACTTTAGATTTTGTTACTTCCTGCAAGGAGTCACATAGCTCTTTGTGGAAAATTGATGTGATTGTGATTCCAGGTGGCACAGAAAATACTCTTCAGAGATTTATTACAAGGAGAGGGCAGAAAAGGGGCAGTATGTCACACTTTCTACTGTGAGCACTGGAGCAGGGGCTTGGATTTAAATATGGTGTCTGTCGTGGCCTCTCTTTAATGTTGCACAATGTGACAAACCTCTCTACCTCAGTTTCTTGATGTGTCAAGTTGGGGTGATAATATTTTAAGGCTTTTGTGAAACAATATACACATAATCTCTTTGTGTCTCAGTAGAAACAAGACCTGCAAGGGATTCAGGGATTTAAAAAAAAAAAAATCTTGCCCATAGCACTATGTCGCTGTGTATTTTAAATTTCCTGGAGGGTGATGGTTGAGTCTAAAGTCCATCGTGGGACAGGTGGCCCATAGTTCTCTATGCCCCAGATTGCCCCCTCCTCCCCAGTCCTCTTCCTCAGTCCAGGATGAAGTTCCCTATTAGATTTACACAGAGGTCTTGTGGAAATGGCTTTTCATTTTATTGTTTCACCAAGAAGGGCTGCCATCATGGTCTCTGTGGTCAGGTTTTGAAGGGCTGCCATCTTGATGTCTAGTCAGTTGAAGGCTATGCAATTGGGAGTTTCTACGTAATAAAAAGGAAAAAAATTACAAATAGAAAATTAGAACAAGGGTGGTGACAGGGACTCTTGGAAGTGAGCACCATTAGCTTTGTTAGCTTCAGGTGCAGTGGCCTCTTGCCATGAGGACCCATCCTCTTGCTCTGAATTTGGAGGGACCTGTGGGTTCAGTGGGAATGTTAACTGAGTGTATCTCATGTGCTGGGCATTGTCCTATTTTTTCTGTGTGTTCTTTTTTTGAGACAGTGAGCAAATTTAACCTCAATAGCTTCTTTAAAAAAGTAGAAATTTTATTTTGAGATATAATGTAGAGTCCCATGTAGTTGTAAGAGATAATATGGAGAGGGCCTATGGACCCTTTTCCCAGTTTTCCTTAATGGTTCCATCTTGCAAAGTTGGGGTACGATTCATTACTGATTCACTAACAATTTGAGGTTTGTGTTATTGCCATCATTTCTATTCACGATTAAACTGGGGCTTAGAGAAGCACACACGCCTGCCCTGGTCACCCACATGGTTAGTGTAGAGACGGGTGGAACGTGGGCTTGGGATTTCCAAGCAGTACCATTATGATGGTCTGTGGCAGGGAGCAGCATTCATTTTGCTTGTTTATTCATTCATTCAACAAACATTTATTGAGTAAAATCTGTGGGTCAGATGCTTTCATAGGGTTATCTGATTCTTCAGCAGTACTGAGAATCAGGTATTATTTACTTTTTTTTAAATCTGAGAAAATTAGCTCTGAGAGGTTATTACCACCCCGAAGGAAATATAGCTCATAAAGGAGGGATAGTAAATTTGTAGTCACTCCTTTTTATGCAGGTGGTACCCTAGGCATTTTACATTTGCAAACTTCCGTAATCCAGATATATTCTTGTAAGGCAAGGATTTTATTTTTTTAATTGAAATATAGTCAACTTTACAATGTTGTGTCAATTGCAAGGTGTTTTTTGAATTTTGAATTAAAAAGTATTTTTTGAGGAGGGTAATTAGGTTTATTTATTTGTTTCATTTATTAAAATGTGGTACTGGGACCTCGTACATGATAAGCATGTGCTCTACCACTGAAATGTACCCTCCTCGCCAAGGCAAGTTTTCTTATCCATTATTCTGCAGCTTAGGGGTTCAATTAAATTGGAATTGAAATCCAGATCTTTTGCTCCTACTGTTGTCCTTTTCTTTATATTCTGCTGAAGGGGGTTGCGGAAAGCAGTTCCTTTTTTCATTTCTTTATTCCGCATTTTTGAGCAGTGACTTTGCATCAGGGCCTTGCTAGGTGCTTTGAAACAGAAAACAAGAAATGACCCTTCTCTGCAGGGGCAGGAAGCCTAGACCAAAACCTGGGTAAAGTGATCCGAGCTAAGGTAGCCATGTGCAGGCTCTGAAGGACAAACTGTACCACTGGATTTGCTTGGGCTTCCCCTGCCTTCTGGCTGGTACACACCAGGTCACCGCAACCCAGAGGCGCCCACAGCACACAGCACAATATTTACCTCGATCTCCTCTCCCCTCTCGGCAGGGCCTGCAACATGAGAATCCCTGACTACATGCAGTGTGCTGAGGACTATGAGACTCTTCCCGTGGTGGTCAAACAAGTGGGGATCATCTCAGAGGAGAATTTCTTTTGCATCTATAAGCGAATCTCCTTGGTGAGCTAGATCAGCCCGTGCAGCTCCCAGGGCACACTCTTTACGCAGTACAGGCACCACTATGCGCCCAAGAATGGATGGGGCGTCTTCCAGACCCATCGCATGGTTGTGGGCCTTGTCACCATTACCGACTTCCTCTCGGCCAAGGCCTTCGAGAAGCTCCACGTGCAGAGGAGCTGTATGGCATCACGCTTAATGACTCTCAGCTCTTTGTCTTTGTGCTGCATGGGGTGGTAAGCCAAGCAGCCGCGCACCGACGTGGCCTTCAATCTACGAGGACTGCAGGGTGGTGGAGAAGAGGATCGAGGACTTCACTGAGTCACTCTTCATCTTGCTCAAGTCCAAGTGGCTGGATGGTGCCCCTGACAAGTCTGGGGACAAGATCCCACTCCTCTGCATGCCGTTTGAGAAGGAGGACTTCATGGGACTGGACACAGACAGCAGGTAAGTTTACCTGGAGGCCAGTCCACCCTGGCTGTGTGCCGGGTTTCTTCTCTCCATCCAGAAAGGTATCAGCACGGAATAGGACTCTTGTATCCAAGGGGGGAAGGAGGTGCAGCCCGCCGGTTTACAGACATATAAAAGTGAATCCGCCTTTGTTTCAGAGAGATCCTTTTAGTGATAGTGTTAGAGCACTTACTCCTGCTTTTCAGCCAGGACCCTGGTGGGACCCCTGGAGTTGCTGTTCAATAGAGTAGCCACAGCCACTGATGCTAGGAGCACTGGGGAGGAGGCTGGTCTGAGCTGAGATGTGCTGTAGTTCAAATGCACATGAGACGCTGAGGCTTGTCTACTAAAAGCATATAAACTATCTTGTTACTTCCTCTATGGATTACATGTCAAAATGATAGTATTTTACATACAGTAGATTATGTAAGATATGTTCTTAAAATTAGTTTCTAGTACTTGTTTTTTGTTTGTTGGTTTGTTTCTTTGTTTACATTTTTAAATGTGGCAACTGGGAAACTTTCTTTACATGGCTCTCATTTCATTTCTGTTGGGCAGCCTTTCCTGGGACAGTCTCATCCCTTTGCTTATAGATGAGATGCTGAATCCCGAGAGGCAGAAAGAGGCACTGGTTGAGCTGCCTTGGAGCCAGAGTCTCCTGCCTCCCAGGCTCAGCACCTGTTCGGCTCAGGCCCTCTCTTCCTGCCCGACAGGCAGCATGTCATGTTAGGACATCAGAAACACCGCCAGGGACCTCCGAATGAACTCCTTATGCAGGGAAAGGCGTATCACGGAGTATGGGAAAGAGCAGAGAAATGTTCATCCTCACTTTGTCCCTGTGATTAAGTCAACGGCCCCACTTTGCCTCGGAATTACAGACGAGCTCTTCTGGGCTGCCTAACCCCCCAACTTCTGCTCCGTTTCCCCGTGTATCTATTGTGCTGTCCCTCGGGCAGAAGAGGGTGAGATGCCTTTGCCGGGAGGTGGTCCCCCTTTGCTGGGGAGAGTGAGGGAATCTGTGTACCCCCGGCCTAAGGCCTCGGTCCTTTTGTCTGGAGAGGGCTCATGGCGGTCCCACAGGTGATGGTCGGACGACCTGGCACGTGCTGCCGGGCCCGCTGTGGAGGCGGTGCTCTGTGATTCTTGACCTTAACTAAGATCAGATTCTACTTTCTGGTTGTTGGTAAGTTGGAGGAGAAGATGCCAGAGAATTGATAAAAAGAATATCCAGATCAGCCCTGTGAGTGATAGGCAAGAGGACCCGAGTCCCACCTGCGTGAGGTGCCTACCGGGCTCTGGATGTATTTCCTGTTCCTCCCGGACATGCTTAAGTAAGGGGCAAGGCATGTCGTGGCCATGATCTGTTCTTGTCCTCACAGGGCCCTGTGATCTACATGCCCGCGCTCCTCATCTGCTCCTTGGAGATGAGGTGTCAGGTTTAGGAGCCTGGGGACTGCTGAGGGCACAGCTACCCACCGTGCTACACCGAGGCTGGCTCCGTTCACCTCACATGTCACCACCTGCTGATCCCCCAGGCATCAGTCAAGGTAGGTGCATCGGTGCAACGTAAGCAGGGACCACCTTCTCCCCCTGGACAGACTGGTGGGTGAGCAGTGGAAGCCTGGAGCCCTGCCCCAGCCCCCAGGCCAGTGCCTCCTCTTTTGTCACAGGAGGCACTGGTGACATTTTTGCTCAGCAACTGCTTGGCTCTGGGTCTGCGGACCCACCAGAGAATTCCTGCTTGTTTTTGCCTTTTGAAGTCTGCCCGTGGGATTTGGAGGAGTAGCTGGATATGTGCTTAGCCCATAGTGGTTGACACTGTCACCATTGTTTACCCAGAACCTCGTGTACCAGGCATGGCTCCCGGCATCAAAATATAGCAGCGCATTAAACCTCCCTCCTGGTGCGTCTGTCTGTTTTGGTACCGTAAGGTCTCAGCCAGCATCTTAACGTCAGTGAGATAAAGCGGCCAGTGAGCTAGGATCAAGCACGTTCTCCTCCAGTCACTTTTACTCCAATGTTGCTTTTACTATTCCGCAGACATTAATTTTTTAAACAATGCTTTGGTGCAAGAACAGAGCCTAATTCTCTCCTGCTACTCTTGGTGGAAGTGCGTAAAACTGTCCAGCCTGAAATGTGACCACAATTTGTAGCTTAAGACCTGCCTAGACCAATGTATGTGGAGTTTTGGTTAGGGGCGCTGACCACGTTGGGGTCCCCCGGCAGCGCCGCCCCCTCAGGCCCCTGCTCTCCCTGGAGCAGGAGGTGAGGGTGGGTCTCACCATCCCCACGTCCCTGGCCTCACACACTCACGTAAATTCTTGTACGTGCTGTCAAAATCATTTTTGTTCTTGTGTGTTTCTAATTTTCTCTTGTTTCTCTTTTCATTTTTCTTTATTCCTTTTTCTCTTGTACTGCCCTGTGAGCATGTTGTTGCGTCTGAAAATGTGGCTGTGCACACCCTGCATTGGAAATAGCTAGATCGCCCTCCGTGCTGTCTCCATCGCTTTAAAAACCAAAAACTTAACAGCTGCCTTAATCCATGTATTATCCTTGTCATCTTTTTATTTTCTAATTTTTTTTAGCACATCACCCACTGGTGTTTGATACCTCTTAAAATCCTTGCTTTAAGGAACCAGTTTGGTCCTCCTTATATTTGGTGACAAATGCGCCCTTATTAAATTTGTTTGATTGTTTTGAAGAAGTGAGATGCGAATTCATTTAGGCGGCTGCTGAGGGATGTTTTTCATGGAGTATTTAAACTTGTAAAGTCATATTCTGCAGCATCTTGCTACATTACTTCTTTTACACAAACGTGCTTGGCACTCGGTTACTGGCTGTCGCTGTGTGACGCGCGTGACAGCGCTGCCTGGCCGGCGGTCACTGGTGAGGGAGTGGCAGGCTCGGGGGTGAGCAGCTGTTGGAGGAAGCAGTCACCGTTTTGTTATTTAATTTTTTTTTTTTTTTTTGCATTTTACTTCCCGTGCCATTTACTTTACTTTGCCTTCACAAAGAGGCAGAAGTTGGTCTAAAATCCATGCCACTCTTTTGTTCCCTTTACGAGGCTGGTTTATCTGAGTATCAGGACAACATGTCCTTCTCCTAAGTAGCTGGCTCACCTGGATCTGGTGGACATAGGGACTGCTATAGGGGACCGTAGCTTCCACCCTGCTCCAGCCAGTGGGCATTCAGAGCCGGGTCTGTGGTTTGCCTCAGCAGCCGTGCAGGCCTCCCTGCACCGGCCTTTACTTTTAACCCATGTTGGCAGTAAATAGCTGACTCCGTGTCTGTTGCAGCTGACGTCCACCACTGTCGGCCTTGTCGTTAGTTTGCGGTAGTGAGTCTCCAACACCCCAGTCAACTGTGAAGGAACATGCTTTGGCCGACGTAAGACCTTGGATTCTCACCACCACTATGGTTCATCTCACCTGGTGAAAGTGTTTGGCCACTACCATCATGCTGACCATGAGGCCTTGTTTCTCCTTTCATGATCTGGTCCAAATGTGGACACTTCAGTTTTCACTGAATTTGTCTCGCTTCAGACAGGAGAGAATATCTGAAGGAGTCCATCTCATTGTGGGTGGGGAACAGATCAGAAGTAAATGTCGCAAGTACAAGGAGTCTAGTCTGTCCAGGTTGGCAAATGCAGGGTGGGATCTGTGATGGCCGGGCTATGCACTGTACACAGGCCTTTCCCGTGGCTCCCGAGAACCCAGGGGTCGGAGTGAGAGCAGCGTGGCCTGGGTTCCTCCATCCTCGTCTGCTTACTGACAACTGTGTCTGCTAATTAGGAGCTCCCCCACACCTCGGGCCCTTCAAATCTCAGACCACGGGAGAAAATTGAGTCCCTTCTCCTGAGCCTCCTTTGTGAGAATGCAGTGCCTTCTGAGGTGACCAGTGGCAGGAGATGCCTCCCCCTCCAGGGAGCACCCTTTGGAGGACTGTGACTCAGTGCACCATGCTGTGAGCTTGTGGGGTTCCGGCCGTGGTCCCTGCAGAACCAGACTTGAGATGGGCTTAGTGACGGATATAACAGGACTGATTCCAGGGCAGGGCTTGGGGGAGGGAACAGTGGAAATTGAATGTGACCTCAAACACATAGGTGGGTGCTGGGGCTGTTACTAAAATGGGGTGTCTGGGAGGTACCTGCCAGGAAACGAATTCCAGAGTAAATGGCGGACATGAGACATTTTTAAGATGCCATTTGTCATCCAAGTTAGGACTTCAAAGAGGCACTCAGGTCTATGGCCCTGGGGCTCATGTGAAGGAGCCAGACTAGAGATACACGTTGGGAGTCGTCATTCTTAACTGGTGTTCACAGACGCGCATGTGAATTAGATCATCTTGAGAGTTGCAGACTGAGGATGAGGGGGGGCAGGGCTGTGCCTGGTTTGGAGGAAAGCCCAGACCATGTAGCTTTCGTGTGTCAGACTGCGGCGTTTGCGATTTTCAGACTAATGCCGTTTATCCTTAAGGGGCCGGGGGTTGGGCAGGGCCAGACTGGAAGAAATCTGAAAGGAGGGTCGTGGCCACGTGTGTGTCTTGTGAAGATGCAGATTCTGCAGCGTCCGGGAGTGTAGACTTCTAAGAAGCTGGAGTTGGAGTGGGGAGAAAGTAGTCACACTCACCTGTGAGGGAGGGAGGGCGTCCTTGGGAGTCGCCACCCTACTGGACTCGCTTTCCAATGAACAGAATGCAATCAGACTGGATCTGAGGTGAAAAAAGATGGGCACTGGGAGGGGATCCAACCTGGAGAATGGTGCATGCAAAGTTCTGGAATAGTCTCCCTGAAAATTTGAGTTAAAAATACCCAGACTCTTAAGAACATTGATAGTGACTGGGGAGGAGGCAGTTGTTTTTCTGGCCTCCTAAGGGTAATTCATGTATTCAGGGATACACAGAAGATTCGGGCAGTCTTTTCCAGGGGTTTGATCCTTACCAGGGGGAACAGTGCAAGTTTAAAGGGGGCGAAGGGCAGCAGAGGGAAGCTAGTCAGTCCCCGTGTCAAGTACCAGTCGGCAGCCCTACATGAGTGTTGCATTCTCATCCATGCCTCCCAGGTGGGCGATGGCAGCTCCCTTTTGCGGATTGGGAAGCCTTCTCAGAGGGGTTAAGGAATTGGTCCGTTTAGCGGCTATTAAATGCTGTAGCAGGATTCAAGCAGGGCCTTGTCAGACTTCAAGGGCATGTTCTATCTACTAATTCCGGTACCTCTCTTTTGTTCCTGGATTGGTGAATTGGGTCAGTTTTGGAGCCTTTCACAAAAAATACGATTTAAGTGTCTCAGGACAGTTTCACAAAGCTCAGTGTTCTTTGATGGTTCAGAAGCACCGCAGTGCTTTTCGCCCCACAGAGGTAAGGTCTTACTCCTTGCCGATGACGTGGTTGCAAATGACGTACAGGTGCAAAACCAGACTTAGGAACTTCTGAAGGGAAACTCTCCAGTTCTCCCTTGATCGGCTTTCTTCCACGGGATGTAACTGCTGCAGCCTAGGCCTGAGCTTTCCATATGGAGTGAGGTTTTGATAACCAAAGTTAGCATAAAACGGTCAGATGAAGAAAATCGACGTTGACAATTTATTTTTGGGTTACATTAGTGAAGATATTCTATCAGTTAATGACCCATATATCGAATGAAATTGAGTACAGAACATTGCAATTCTTACTTTCTATTTAGAGTTCTCTTACAGAGTAAGGTTGCCTGCTTTGGAACATCAGCTCCACCACCACGGCACCTATCAGTGTGTTGGTGTGATTGCATTTACGCAGTGAATGTAATCTGGGCTTCCTCAGCCCCAAACACTCCAGTGCAGAATCACGGGCTATAGCCATCTCTTAGTCATGCAAATACTTCTAAAATTATATGATGCCTGAAAAGAAAGAAGAGGGAGAGAGAGATTGCCTTTATCAAAGTTCCTTTCTATTCTAACTGCAAACTGTTGTTGAACAGCTCTGGTTTCCTTTGGATATGAATATATACATTTCTTTGCATGTAATCTGGGTTTTGGACTAGAACACCAAGCTCTTGCTGTCCACAAGCCACAAAATTATTAGCCAAATTGCACAGGTGTGAAATAGTTTATACTTTTTTCTGAGAAAGAATCCTTGAATTTGGGACTTGGGCTGTGATTTTTGCTTTTTGCTTCCCCCAACCCTCTTGTAATCTCTCACTCCTTCTCAAGTGGCCCCCAAGAGTTCGTGGATTCAAAGGTGTGGGCAAACACCCAGTTGGTCACCATGTACTGTTGCTATAGATGGAGCCCTGCCAAGACCTAAAGGACATTATCAGAGAGGACTTCCTGGAAGAAATGGGCTCTACATTCAATCGTGAGGACAGAGTAAGTGTCAGCCAGGAGAAGGAGTCAAGAGTGTGGCTCAGGTAGCAGGTGCAGCCCGGGCAGAGGCCTGGAGGCTTGTGGGGTGGGGACATGGGGAGAGTGTCCTGTGTGGTCCAGGGTGGAGTGTTCCCCTGCTTGGGAGGACCCTGGAGAGAGCCTGGGGTGAAGGGCTTTGGAAGACGTTGGGTTTTATTTGAACAGACACTGGAGGCAGTGAAGGGTGTCAGCAGGAAGTGACCCTCAGGAAAGTTACTTCTGCTTTTGCTTCTGATATTCTACAGACAGAAGTGTCGGGACTGGCGAGAGCAGGTCTGTCTGTCCCTTTGAGACCCACCCCGTCATTCATTTATTCATAACACGTGCACTTCTTTGTGTCTAGGGGAGAGTGGGTGGACCCACATTATTAAGCAAAACGTATTTGCTTCTTGTGAGCTTAGCAGTGTCAGAAGTTGACTTAGCCTAGAATGTTCTAGGAATAGAGGAACAAGTTGCGGAGGTTGGAGGGAGGGAAGTCTTCCTTGGGAAACAATCAAAATGAGCCTGGAGGCAAGTGGGAAGTAGGAGCAGGACAGGGGGTCCCTGAGGTCACTGGGGACCTGGGAACTGGGGTGAGGCTGTGTGAGCAGTGTCGGGGGCGGGGCTAGAATTCCACCAGGGAGCCTCTGAAGGGTTTGAAGTGGGGTGATGTAATCAACTTTGTGATTTGGGAAGGCTGCCATTGCTCTGTGTGTGTGTGTGTGTTTGTGTGTAGCGGGGAAGTGGGGCAGGGTGCCACCAACTGGGGGGGGCCACTAGAAGACCATTCACAGGCTGGGAGAGGGGCGTCAGGGCTGCTTGGGGACGGCAGGGGCAGTGTGGATGCCGGATTTCCTTATGGGGAGGGCTTGTTATCGGGGTCGCCCGAGAGGCGACTTTTGGCTGGAAGAAAAGAAATGGAGGCTGCCAGGTGAACTTTCCTCTTCTCTCCTTCCCTGCCTTGTGTGATGATCTTAGCTCAGCCAACTTTTGGAAAAGAAGAGCTAAGTTCCAGGGTAGCCCAGGACTTTGTTGAGCTGGTTCGAGTGAGATCTGATAGGATTTAGATTTCTGTTCAGATCTGCATGTTCACTTAGCTAGAAACCTCCCGTCATTTCGATTTCCATGGGGTATTTATTCTTGATAAAGATTGCTTTCTTGGTGAGAGGAAATTTAATACAGCTGTTGTCTTTCTCAAAAAAAATCATATCTTTAAAGAAATTTAATATTCCAAAGAATAGCAAAATTTAAAAATGATAAAGTAAGGCTTTGGTGTAGTTTCTTTGGTTTCTGAGCTAATGTGGAGTTAGAGCCTTTGCATTACTTTATAGCACATCCTTAGTGAGCTGTTAGTGAGCACCCCAGGCCCCACCTCTCAAAACACCATTAAAGTTTGCTCTGAAATAGTGAGGTCATAAAGGTCTTGTTTGCAGAATTCAAACAGTTTGTTTATATTATGCAACATAGTCCCATTTATAAAATAATAATAGGTTCAAAATTAATTAAGTGGAATATAATTGATTTTTTTAAAACTGAAACATAAACTTTCTTGTGCTAATGTTGCAACTGGAAATTTTGAAAAGAAAAATCCTACTGTAATATCATCTAAGTGGAATACATATATGACTTCCACATTTGAAAAGTAACGGCGCAGTGGTTTTAGAATTCACGAGCATTCCAACTCAGATACTGGCATTGATGGTTGCTGGTTTTCAATTGAACAGCCTAAATTTGCCTTCTTAGGATTTTTTTTTTTCTTTGCAGTGAGAGGGCTGAGTAGTGCTTTGCCAGCATGAGTTTGGGGGAATTTGAGGGCAGATGTCGTGTAGCAGCAGTGAGATATTTCCATGTGTTTAATTTTCCGGACATCACCAGGGCACATGTGGGGTTTGTGCATGCAGGCTGGGATGCTGCAGGACTCCCTAATCCATCACCGTTATGTCTTGGAGCTGCTCCGGTTAGTGAATAATTTTCTGTGACTTGGAGGTAAAGTGGTCTGATGCAGATGATCAGATATGTACTTAAAGTGCTATTACTTGAAATAAGAGAAACCTAGAAACATGGCTCTAACAATACAGGATGAGGGAGGAGAATAGGCTGAGCTGCGTGCAGTGGGGAGTCTTCTCAGGTGACTCCCACGCCGTGATTCCTGCCAATATCCGCCCCAGCACTGCACGGTTGTCCTGCCGAAGCATGCATGCACTTTGCTCAGAAACGCACTGAATTTCCTTGCGACTCTGTATGTTGGCTTTTTTTTTTGAAAGCACATCTTGCCCTTTGCTTAAATGCCATCACTGCAAGTCGCCTCTTACTCTCATCCTTCTGGACCTCGTCCATACATAGATGCTGAATGGATGAACAGAATGTAGAATCTCAATTTAGTGAAACATTATTCAGACGTAAGAGTGAATAAAAAAGAAAAAGAGGAAAATGAAAAAGGCCACCTCTTCTGGGAAGTCCACTCTGAATGCTCAACCCACACTTTTCCCTTTGAAACACAATCACTTATGCTCCACTCTACTCTTTTTGATAGTAATTACAACCCTCTAATAAAATTTAATGTTTTCAAAAAAAAAAGAGATGCTGATACCAGTTCAACAGGGACGAGCCTTGACAACAGCATGTTAAGTGAAAGGAAGCAGACACACACGGCCACATATTGTTGACTTCAGTGATCTGAAATGCCCAGAATAGGCACATGCAGAGGCGGAGAGCAGGTGATGTTTGCAAAGGGCTAGGTGGAGGGGGTTAGGGAGTGACTGCTAGTGACAGGGGGATTCTTTTGGGGTGATGAAGTGTTCTGGAAATAGATGGTGATGAGGGCTGCACAACCGTGAGTGTGCAGAAGACTGCTGAGCTCTGTCTCTGGGAGTGCCTGTGGTTGGGGGCGGCTTTATTTTCTTCTCACCCTGCACTCTGAAGAGACATCTTGTGCAGTGGCCTTTCTACTAGTGTGAGTGGTGAGAATCAGAGACTTTGCAGAGTCTTGTTTCTTTTCCCCCTCCTGCTGAGTGTAGGCAAAATAAGTTTAAGCCTGAGAAAGTGCTCCATCTGCAGAAATGTATTTCAGTTTTGCATGGTGTAAAAATCTTGAGAGCTTTTTAATTGTTGAGGACAGTCTGTGGGGGGAAATAGCCCGTGAAGCCTTGGGGAGACCTGGAAAAGCCGCGCTTCCCTCCCTGATACAGGTGGAGTATTCACCACAGTTCAGGCAGTGAAGGGCCCAGACCCGTGAGCGGAGTTGACAATCGTGAATATTTACGTGTATCCGCTGCTTCATCTTGGATATTAATTTCAAGCTGAGTCAGTTTGTGGCGGCAGCCTCATCCTACATCAGGAATTTATAGTATCTGCTCTTTGAGGTGAAGACCTGACAGAGTTTATTATTTAACAGTCTCCCTTGAATTGATATCTCAGATTCCTTTTTCAAAAGCAAAACAGCAGAAATACAGACGTCCTTTAATGCCAATATGACCTGGAAAGGGTTTAGTCTCTGTGCCTCAGTGGCCTTATCTGCGGTTGGGGATGATGATAACAGTGTTTCCCTCAGAGGGGCTGGTGAGGGGAGAGTGAGGAGCACAAAGGGAGGACTTACAGGAGATGCTCATGAATGACTGAATTTAGTGCTCTCAGCCTGGTGAGGCCTCAGGGGCAGAGATGTCAGAACAGAGCTTTCCTAGCCAGAGCTAGATCCGTGTTGGCAGCTGTTGTGATAAGTATCACAACTGTGGGTTATCAGGTAGTTTTAAGACTTGGTAATATGAATTCATGAATAATGTTAGAAGACTAGACATCTCAGATACAGTTTACATAGTTCTCAAGATTTCCTCTGAGAAATGGATGGATTTTTCCCCATCTTAAATCTGAGATGAGTCTCTAAAAAATTTCTGTATTCCTCCATTTTTTGCTTTAATTCTCCATTTTTTAAAAAAACTTTTTAAATTGAGTTAGTGGGGACTGAACTGAGGGCCTCATGCATGCTAAGCACATACTCTCCCAAAAGAGGTATAATCTCCCCCCTGATTTTTTTTAAAATTTACTATCTTAGTATTCAGAGGTTAGAGGCCTCTAATTCTTTTTCTGGAGACTTGTCCATGAACCTGTAAATCTATTATTAATGGACAAAACATGGTTTATTAAATAAAATGAATAGAATATTCTGCAATCCATCCAAAAGGAAATGTTCATTGGCTTAAAATGTTTCTCCTTTAATGTGATATCTCCTTTTTGGTCTAGCTCAATTTATTATCAGACATCCTCATCATCATAATGACCAAACTCGCTCTGAGTTTACACCTACCTAAGGCTAAAATACTTTCCTCATGTTTTACTTCATAGCAGGTGTTTGACGGTAGGTATCAGTGTCTCCTTTTTGCAGCTGAGGGATTGAGAGATGGAGCAGCTTGTCCCAAATCACACGCAGCTGGCGGTGGCTAGCTCGGTGCTGGAATCCAGGCTGCACAGGATGCATTCTTAATTGCTCCTCTAATCAGCCTCCCGTTGAGTGGTTACCCGAACTCCTGTGACCCCATAAATGGTCGATTTTAGTGATCTCAGCCTGATGAGGCCTTCAAAGGGGAGACACCAGTGAGAATATGAGACAGAGTGGCATAAATTAAAATTGTACATTTTCACAGTTGTTTAATTCTCAGGTAGTGGCATAAAAAGTTAATTTTTATGTATTTTAGTGCTCTGTAAGCACTAAAAACAAAACATTAAAAATAATTATAGTGCAAATGAGAAGGGGGCTTTGAAAGTCCAACCCCTGCTGATGATGTTACTTGTTTTTCTCTAGTGGCCCTTATTGACAGAAAAACTTACAAAGACTGAATTGGTTTTATGTAGTCTTAATATGGAAGAAAAGATTGTAAGTGAATATTTTAAGAAAATCTTTATTCTTTACTTTCCTGATAATGTATATATAAGTTGTTTTCATGGCTTAAGTACATTTCCTCATTTGTGAAATTTGAGTAATATCGTTTAACTTGTCTGACTGTGAGAGTTAGTAGCCTTGTATACAAAGAACCCAAGAGGTGCTTAGTAAAAATGTGCTGTCACAATGGCAGATATTTTAGAAGGATCAACTCTGAATACTAAAGAGGGTGGCTTATTACTGATGCATATTTAATATGTATATATATGATATATATGAATATGGCTTAAAGTAACAAGGATTCATTTATTTTTTAGTGCACTATGAAGTTTTAATGAAATCTGTATCATTCTAGTGAGACAGGGACTAGTTAAATTGCCTTAAGCAGACGACCTTGAAGATTATTTACACAGAATGTGTATTGTTAGAACTCAGATGTCATGTTGCCGTGTAACCATCCACTCAGACATTTAAATTCGTTGGATTCTGACATCCACATTGATCATTTTCAGGGAATAAGTTTCTCTCTTTTGTGATTAAAGAAAATTTTGATCTTTTTTCCTGCACTCTTAACAGGTTTAAAAGATCAAAACACTGATTTGACATGTAACTTTTTTAATAGAGACAATAAAGCTCATGCTGTTTTATTATGTAAATAAATGTTTTTGTATTTCAACAAACGTTTGATTTCCTGGATTTTGAGAAGTATGTTGCAAGATACTTAGATAACCTACTTTCGGAAAAATACAGGCGCGACTTTTATGAATATAGGCCTACTACAGATCTGTTCGTTTTTGCTACAGTGCAAGACATGAGGCCTAGGAGAGATTTGCTGCCGATTGCAAGGAGGACAGATCCCATGTCTCAGTCTCCCCTCCTGTAAAATGAAGTGGCTGGACTGGATTCTTTCCTCTTCTAAGATGAGTTTCCATGAGCCTGTGTCTTTTGTTTATATTCAGGAGTATTAGCAATATCAGATTAAATACTGAGTTACCCTCGCTTCCCCCGAAGCAAAGTGCATTATGTGCTACAGAAGCTTTAAGTTATCTGATTCTCGTTTCTGATCCTACAGGCAATTTTTGTGTTGCATGCTTCCTGGCAACCTGGAAGGTCTTTTTAGCCATAGGTGGCGCTTGTTGCACCTTCTTACCGTCTTAATATTCCTCTTTGTTAAAGAAGGCTTAAACAAAGTTATTTTGTTTTGATTTCTTTGCTTGATGCTTCAGAATAGCACAATGTCCATTATGTCTTTCTACCTGGAAAAATTTTTCTGCTTATATTTTAGTTTTATTCTGTCATCTCGCTGTGAACATCTCAGACTTGCTGTGTAAACAATGGCAAAATCGGACTTTTCTTCCAGTGTTAGAAACCAGTGAGCCGGGAATTTATAAAACAGCTAGTAGCGGCCTCTGGAGCACCTTAAAGCTGAAAAGTGTACTAAGTTCCCTGAGTATTGACCCCACTGCTGTGTGTTAATTGGTGGTAGGGGATTTGGTACATATAGGAAGGGGTGTAGTTCTTTGACTTGGGTTTGCGTGCACGCGCTGCCACTGAGCCATGTGAGCCTGAGTCAGTTCGCTCTGAGTTTTTCCCTCGTCTGTGAGATTGGGACGTTGGTATCTGCTTTGTAGAATTGTGAGAATTAGAAATTATGTAAAGTGTTTACCACAGTGGGTATGTCAAGAGGGCTCATAATCTTTAGCTGCTGTTTGGTGTGAAGCCATCATTTTATAGTCTTTGGCAATTACTAAGAAACAGGAAAACAAGAAAAGCTGGTTTTATGATGAAAGATATTTGAGGAGGTTCGATAGTTCCTATACCCATAATTAAGCATCAGCAGAGTCAGAACTGTTACACAGTCACCCTGAACCAACGTTAAGCCACAGAATTTTTTGTTACTTCATATATGTTGGGGCCTAAGGGGATCCAATACTTATATGCATGTTGTCTCCAGCAGCCAACTGAGAGATGACACAAAAGATTAGGCAGGCCATAAATGTCTTCGTTGTTACTGATGAAGCCACGTTCTCCATGAACTTCAGGGCTGTGGGAAAATGTGTGTCATGATACTATGTCCCAGAATTAGAGACTCACCCTGTCCCAGGTAGCTCTGGGCCACAGCGAGCCTTCCCTTGAGAGGACCTGCCCCTTCATGCACAGGGCTGTTCTGACATGGAGCTGAGAACCCCAGGTGCTTCCCAATGGTGACCAACACTGGAGGGAAAGGTAGGGTTTCACATTCCCTGCTTGTCTCCCTGGACTCACACCTCACCCTGTTAGTGTGACGAGGGCTAGCTGTGATCGAGCGGCTAGGGGTATGAAGGAAGAAGTACTCTCCATGGCCCAGAGGAGTGGGGAGGAGGCATCCCCTCCCTAGTTTAAACAGGTGGTGTGATGGAATGGGAGGGTGCTCCCCAAGAGTTTATAAAAGGAGAAATAAGGATTTTCTTTGGGACTTACACTAGCCAGGAAACACATAATATTATTAGAAGGGAGACTTGTAAATCACTTTTATATTAAGTTGACATTTGTTGAACACCAAAAATGTGCTACATTCTTTTCTGAGCATTTTACAGAAATGAGTCTTTCAATCTTCTCAACAAGCGAGTAAGGAAGGTTTGATTGTTATCCCAGTTTTACAGTGTGGAAATTTCGGCACGGAGAGGGTAAGTAAGTTGGCCAAGGTCACAGAGCTAGTAAGTGGCAGAGCTGGTATTTAAACCCTGGCTGTCTGGTTTTGAGGCTCCCAGAGATGGGCTTTGGGTGTTTAGAGGTATCTGCATCCCTGAATATTTGTACCACTTTGCATCAGTTAGCCCAGAAAGGACAGGGAAAGGAGAGTTACACAGGTGCTCACTGTCATGTCTCGGCCACTGTCCACGAAGTGTGCACTGTGATTAGCGTTAATTATTTTCTAGGCAGTAGATCTTTTCGTATAACAGAAATTTAGTCCATTGAGTTAATCTACAAACCCTTCCTGCTCTGCTTCTGTCCATGGTTGCCACGTGACTGCCTGCCCGTGATTGGGCTGTGGAGGAGAAAATGTACTCATGGTTGAACTCTGATATTTCAGTCTGGTTCATAGTTTCACTTCTTCTGTTACATTAATAAGTTTCTGGTTTTCTTGCATCAGTGTGTCATGAGTTTGGTTAATGTGAAACCAGTCCATGGGAGCCCAGGGAAGCTAAAGGTATAATTTCTGAGCACACTGTTGCACTTCTACCCGTGCAAACCTGGCTGGAGGATGTCCGCCTTCCTCACTGATTTCTCCCAAGAGCAGGGTCCTCTCCCACCCCCGGATGTGAGGCTGGGAGCTCTATGAGTTGGCCAGTCGGTGGCCAAGTCCACCAACCAGAAAATGATGAAGTACCCGGAAGTGGGTTTAATAGAAGAAAAGGGCTTCCAGGTAGTCCGATGGTCTGTTCGAGTCCATTTGGTGAGAAGCTGTCCACTGTCTGTGGTTGAGCTGCTGCTTTGCTGTTGAAAAGTCTGGATTAGATGAAGGGATTTAAAGAAGGAGAAAGGAGTGATTTCAGGTGGTACGTCCACAGTGGTGAGAAGTGATGGATGACCGCCTGTGTGAGACATAGACAGAGTCTTACAAACTTCATAAAACAGCTTTAAAAGCTCTGCCATCTGAGTGCACTTCATATGGGGTCCAGTTCATCACTGGTCACGTTGAGAGGGCAAATAATTGATGATGGCGGAAAGGACACGGAGGCATCAAAAAGTCTCAGGCATGTTCCCTGTTTAAAGGATGTGGCACAATGTAATATATTTGAGCTGGTTTTTCACTGAACAATTTTGAGTGTTTTCTGGGACTTCCCAGTGCCCCAAGGCTCCATGCAGCTTGGTGTCCCATCAGAGCAGCTCTGTCAGCGTTTGCCCTGGGCTGACGTGGTGTCGCGGGGAGCAGGACGGTCGGCGTCCACAGCTCCTCCGAGATCCGTCTCCTCATCCGCAGTGCCGGGTTGCTCATCCGTGTCTACTTAGTAGGTTAGCTGAGAACCACACGTGATGGTTTTCAGGTGTGATTTGTGATTGTCTCTTTGATTGGCATATACTCAGTGTTTGATAGAAACCCTTGTTTTTTTAGTATAATTGTAGCAGCTAGATTGCAGTGGTTTGTAGTCTGTATTTTTTTATAACTTTATTCTTATTTTTAAATATGCACTTATTTTTATTTATTTTTTTGGAGGTACTGGGGATTGAAGCCAGGACATTGTGCATGCTAAGTAGGTGCTCTACAACTGAGTAATACACACCCTCCTTGTCTGCACTTGAAAATAAATATTGCAATACACAAAATAGATCTTAAACACCATCATGGGACCTAGTCTCTGTATAGACAATTGAACACGTATGCTATTTCAATAAGAATAAATGTTGTTGAGACATACATTTCTGAATCTGTTAATGTGCTTAAAAACGATCATAGGTAGTGATAAACACGAGTCTTTGATCCAGTACTTCTTAGGGTCTGTTTTGCCATCAATGGAAATTACATTCTACAGAGAAGGCTAATTGGGTCTCTTTGATATTTGGATGGTTTAGCAGATGATCAAGGCTTTCAAAAGCTGACAGAATTGTATTTTAAACTAACTACAAAGTTATCTTCTAGAAGTTGGAATTCCTAAGCTTGTGAAGTGTCCAGTAGTCCAGGGGGTATGTGTCTGTGTCTGTGTGAACGTTTATGTGTGTGATTTCAGGAAGGTAGAAATAAGTTCCATATAGAATTCTGATACCTTTCTCCTCCAGTTCAAGATGTAGGCATATATTTACACAAATAAATTGATATTCTTTTGTCATTTGGCATATTGGGAATAAGAGGTTGTCATATTTGTTTCAGAAGGGTTGGGGAGCATGAGCTTAGAAAACGGGAAGAGAAAGAGGCCGGGAGGCACTTCACACTCTGTGCAGGATTTGAGGAACAGTAGCTTTTCTTTTTTCTTCTAAAGCAAACTGGCGCTGAATTGTAACATACTATTACTCAGAATTGCTTTTCTGATCAGATACAAGTGCCTCATAATTTTGAAGGCAACATGAATGGTGAAATGTGTTTTAGCAGTTATCTTTAAAAGTAGTTTTATTTTTCAAGTAAAAGTCTATAGCCTGTTCTTTCTTCCAGCGGTACAAGACATGCTCATTAATCTATGTACATGATCTGTGTGCTTAGTTTCTTTGGGTTTTTTTTTTTTTTTTGAAATGCTTGTTTTATTGTGGTTTGAATGAATGTTTAAAATTTCTGGATTTTAATGTTTAGAACATGCTGATTTATGAGAACCGTTAAATACCTGATTGTTCTTTGGTCCTTGTTTTTGGGGAACCCTATTGAATTCTGTTGTCTGTTAAAGAGGGAAATGCTTCCTCTAGCCTGCAGATCATTAAGTGAATGGTTTGCAGTGTGCCTTTAAAATTATTTGAATGCATTGAGCATGTTTGTCCAGTGAATTCTGAATTAACTCATTCTATTGACTTTGCTTTTGTTCTGTGGCTTTTGCTCCTCTCCACAAGAATTTGAATTCTCTGTTGCAATTTGTATACGTGTTCTTAACAGGGGAAGAAATTTTGCATTTTTACAGAGGTGGCTTTTCCTATCCCCTCTGAATGCCTTCTATAATTGATACAATAGTAATCTGTTATTGCAGTGCATAATTCTTTCATAAACTATTTTTTGGCATAATCAGAAACAATGACAAAGAATGATAATAAAAAATATGAAAACCTTCCTTCCTTTGAAGAATAGAAATCAGTTGGTCAGGCTCACGCATGCTTTGTGCCTGACACACTTACTCTCATGTCATTGTGTATCATGATTCGGAGATGGAGTTGCTCCTGGTTTGTAGATTTTTGTTTTAGCATTTGTGTTGAATTCTTTCTGCAGGCTGATGTTTCCTGTTGGTTTTGTGGAAAGAGTAGAAGGGAAACAAATACTTTGTTTTGTTTTCGGGAGGCCTGAGTTGATGAGAAAAATGTTGAGGGTGGGCTGAGGAAAAGAGTGACACTCCCTCTCCTCCCGGCTAAAATTGATAAACAAAGAAATCAATTAAGTGTATCGGTATTTGACCAATAGAAGTTAGAGAGCCCAAAATGACTAGATATGACCAATGGAAATTACTGAATTCACCTGCAGAATTATGTGCTTTACCAAGTAGAAGCAACTTAGAGCAATCAGAAAAATCAGTAATATGATGAGATATAAAAGGAATATTATATCTTTTATTTCTGAAACTTTTCTACGGTAAGTTGTGTAGAGCTAAAATTAAGTTTCAAGCACCAGGAGTTAAGAGTGTGGGTTGTTCTGTAGGATCGTTATTCACGGATGTGCCTAGACCCTGCTAGAGTGGCTGAAGATGGCAGGAAAAGACCCAGAGGCAGGATTTGTCATCCTAGGGTGTCCTCAATAATGGTTCCATGTGGGAGCCCATGATTGGTTTAACAAATTGTAACACACTCCAGCCGCATGTGAACTTTAAGAAGAAAAATAAATGCTTAGAAACTGCTTTGCAAGCAAGTGCCTGTACATCCTCACTCCAGTCTCCTTGCATTAAAAAGCAGAGACAATGCTTTGCTTGCATATTTGAGCTTTTAGATTGCACTCTGCTGGTTGCAAAGCAAGGGCCGAGGCCCTCAGATATAAACGCTGAGCTTGTGTGCTGTTAGATAGTCTATGATCCACAGAACAAGGACCTGGCTGGTCTGGTGGTCTTCTTTGTATTTCACATGTCTAAAAATGAATCTTGTTCCCCTCACCCCATGACTTCTCTAAAGATACACTAATCCTTTGTACTCATTGTGTATTCTACAATCTCTGCTTCATACTGTCTTTCCCGAAGTTCCTATTACTATCACACAACTGTTAATGAATTTTTCCTTTGATTATACACAATAAATAAGGGTGCAATTGAGAGGCTCGTGGAGTTGGCTCCCTACTCCCTCTCGATTTCTTCACTTTTTCCACAGAGACTTGAATAATCATTCCATGTCGGTAAGACTTCTGCCAGCCAACCCACAGTTCCAGGTGAGAAGGATGCAGGTTTATCTCTCCTACCAGATGGAGAGAGAGGAGAGAATTGAGATATGCTCCCCCATGGTCCCTTCCTGTCCCACGGCCACTGCAGTTCACCTGCAGCCTTCTGGCCTCTGCTCAGAGGGCCTATGTCCCTGGACTGACTGCAGCATTTTCTTCCCTTGTCAAAATTTCCTGTGCCTTTCAGAAGTTGGTCTCCTCTGCAATTCAACCCTGGCAGATGTGATGGTGGTCAGCGTGCTGGTGGGCAGTCCTTTGGGGACACCCAGGAGACATGCTGATTCTCCTGATCCTCTCAATCGGGGTTACAGAACAGTCGAGCACCGAAGGAAGCCCATTCACATGAGGTCAATAGAGCATTACATCACATTCATTTTATTTTTGAATTTTCATTGGAGAAATTATTTGTAGCAAACTGTTCCAGATATTCGGCCGCCTGCTTTCCTCATCACCATTTCCTTGCTGGCTCTGGTGCTTGTTTTACAGACCAGGTTTCTTCTCTGGTCATTTCTACCAGCTTGGCTTGCCGAATCCTTGATCTGCATTTGAAGCAGAATGCTTCTTCGTGATGTGAAACTGATTTTCCTATTTCTGAATATTTCGTGTACACTCAGCAACTGTTTCAAGTGAAATGCTCTTGTCCAATTACGGTTAACTCACATTTGCTGATCTCCTGCTTTCATGCTGAGGGCAGTTTCTTCTTCCTGTAATGAAATTTAGCAATTTGCATTTTCTATGGGAAGGTACTGGCCCGAGGTGCTTTTTTTCTTAACAGTTTTATTACAATTCACCCATTTAAATATACATTCGTTTTTACTCTATGCCTAGAATTGTGCATCCCATTCAATCTTAGAACATTTTCTTCCACCCAACAGGAATCCCCGTATGCATAAGCAGTCATTCCCATCTTCCCCATCCTCCCCCAGCCCCAATGAGCCACTCTTCTCTCTCTGTGGATTTGCCTGTACTGGACATTTCATTTAAATCGAGTCACTTCATGTAAGTGGAACCGTCTATTGTGACTGACTTATTTCACACTGAGTATCTTTTTCAATGTTTGTCCACGTTGTGGCCTGGGTCAGTACTCTATGCTTTGCTATTGCTGAATAATATTCCACTGTATGGCTGGGCCCCACTGTTTACCCATTCATCAGGTGATAGGCAATTGGGTTGTTTCTGCTTTTTGGCTGTGATGAGTAGTGTCGCTGCAAAAATTCCTTTAGGAGTTTTTATGTGGACATTTGTTTTCAGTTCTCTTACGTGTGTGCCCAGACAGCAGAATTGCTGGGTCATTCAGAAACCAAATGTTCAACTCCCTGAGGACCTGCCAGGCTGTTTACCAAAGTGGCCATGCTGTGTTACGTCCTCACCAGCAACTGCTGCCTGCTCCGCTTCCTCTGTGTCCTCATTAGTGGTTGTTATTTTTTTTTTTATTATAACCTATTGTTGTGGGTGTGAAGCGGTTTCTTCTAGTGGTTTTGACTTGATTTCCCTTAGAGCTAATGATATTGAACATCGTTTCATTGTCCTTATTGGCCATTTGTATATTTTCCTTGAAAAATACCTTTTCAGATCCTTTATTGACCTTTTAATTGAGTTGCCTTTTTATTGTTGATTTGTAGGGTTTTTTTTTTTTTCACTTGGAGATACAAATTCCTAATCAGATAAATGATTTGAAAAAATTTTCTCCTGTGTATTGGTTTTTCACACTCTGGATGGTGCCCTTTGAAGCAAAGTTTTAAATTTTGATGAACTCCAGTTTATCTCTGTTTTCTTTGTTCCTTGTGCTTTTGGGGTATTATATAAAATCTGAGGTATTTTATTTAAAATTTTATATATAAAATAACTTAATTCGTAGGACCGTTCTAGGAGATGGGTGCGGTTGTTGTCCCCAGTCTATGGATAGGAGACTGAGATGCAGAAAATTTCACTGACATATCAGTGTCACAGCTACCCAGTGCTGTGGGAGTTCAGACCCTCATGTTTGTCCCCAACATCTGTGCTTTTCACCAACATGCTCCACTCCTTCCTGGAATCTTTAATGAAAAACTGTTACCGTTTTTGATTTCTTGTTTGTTTGTTTTCTCTTTTGGGACCTCATTTCCTCATTTTACTTTCAGATATCAGTGTAGATTTATTTTAGGTCTCATGTAGGCAGAAGTATTGCTATCAGTTAACTTCTTTATTACTCACTCTCCGGTTATGATTGTTGCTATTTGACCTAATCAAGTCATGCTTAACTCTTTCCTGCTCATGACACTGAAAAGAGTCATGAGTTACAACATGCTCAAAGAAGAAAGTACTTGATTGATTTTATTTTGCTACCCAATCAAACCAATCAAATAAAAACCCGCTGTTGACACAGAATATAAGCCCTCCAGAATAGGGTCACTGTCTTCCTTGTGTTTCATTTATTTGGTCACAGTGTCTGCATAGTGCCTTGCTGTTCACCAGTTTTGTTAGGAAACGGTGCTCGTGAATCATTGTAAGGACAGAATTTTGACAAGAGACTGTGTTGTTCATTTCACAAGGGAAAAGATAATATAGAAATACTGCTCAGATCTATTTTAAAATTAAGCTTGGAATTTTGAGAACAATTCAAGAAACCATACAAAGATTTTTCCCTAATTTTAGATCTATCTTAGACACATTATGGTTACATAGCAGAGTTACTTATCAAGTAGATTTGACAAGAGGAGTGTATTATTGATTTTTTGTTTTAGTTGAAATATTCTATCTGGGATAAATGAATCAGTGCCTATAAATGAACAAATATGTTTGTATTTCTATGCAACATGGGAGCAGACTTCATATGTTTCTATATAATATATATGACTGTGTGTTTTAATCTGTCTGTCAGTGTTTTTATAGTTTTTCAGCAATGTTGTAACATTAGAATTCTAAGAAATTCACTCCCGATACTACTGCAGTTTGTACTGTGTATCCTGTCTTATGTATGGGATTCCACTGTCCCCTAAGTGAGGAATTTCCTCTCCTATTGAGTTAGAAGCAGATTTAAAGGAACTGTGATTTCTAGGCTTTTGCTCTCCATGTGTTTGCACTTGGGTGTCAATCACAATTTTCACTTTCTTGAGTTTTCATTGTTCAATTAGAATTTTTGAAAATAACTATTAATATGTTTCACTAGTCTCCCTAGAAACTTGATGTTTTTGTGCTTTTCAGTTTTCAATTTATGAAAATTGTAAATGCACACTTGTTTTTAAGTAGTCCTTTTTCACTAGATATTTGTTTACCTCTTTATAGTTAAAATAAGTTTTTTCCCAATGAATGAATCACTGTGCATGTTTTACAAGATACCTTACTTTTTATTTTTCTTATTCTAACAGGTATATTCATTGTACAGAATTTTGAAAATAAGGATAAACCCAGTAATAACTTAAAAATGGCCTCTAATCTCACCTGGAGATACAGTTGTAAGGTTTGAAATTGAGAATTACAAGTCCTCTCATGTTTTTCTTCTATTTCAAGTACGTTTTGGTTACTGAGTCCCTCGAATTCCCATATGAATAGTAGCAGCAACTAGTCAGTTACTGCAGAGGAGCCCGCTGGGATTGTGATCGAGACCACGTTGAGTATACAGATCGCTCTGGGGAGCACTGCCATCCCAAGAGCGCTGTCATCTGATACAGGAATGTGCGTGGTGTGTCTGTCCAGGTATTTAGGTCTTCTTTAATTTTTTTCAACAATGCGTAGAGTTTACATAGTATAATTTTACCTTATTTTTTTGCCTTTATACTGAGTACAATTGTGCAAGGTACCAGGATCAGAATTGTATTATAGCCCCGCCACTTGCTGCCACCATGGACGCTGCACTCTTGCTTTGCCCTGTGTAAAATCTTGCACAAAATAGGACCTAAGTAACTCTCTCTTGAATGAATGATTATATGATTGCTGGATGATGCTGGAGAGTCCTTGTGATGATGTCTTTTTCCCAGACTTTCCCCTCTTCTTAACTATGCCTTTTCTCTACCTTTCCTCCAGCCTGGGTTTCAGCCTGCTTGTGGCATTGATTTTCCCTGAGTGTGGACTCTTCCTTTCACTAGTTCACGATAATGTTTCATGCGGGCTATGAAAATTTGCTAGATGTCAAGAAATAGCAAATTCACTGCATGCTAATATTTTTAGTCTGTGGTATTATATTATCCATTGAAATTAAATCAGGCTGACCCCCTGAGCTCTCCCCTGAGCTCTTTTCTCCTTCCTACAGGTGATTCTTCTCTGGTTGCTGTCTGTGCCCTTCCCCCAGACTTGGTCTTGGAGTTGAGTAAGTCACCATCAGTGGAGCTCTCTCTTTAAAGATGAAGAGAACATTTGCTCCTTCTCCCTGTTTGGGGACTGGATGAGATGAGGTAACAGATAAAGAATGGAGCCCCATCTCATTCTGACCCCCGCTCTTTCCGTTCCTTTCTCCAGGGAAAAAGAGTACAATTCAAAAATATAAAGATTGTGAGCTAATGAGATAGACAAGACAGCCGAACATTTGTTAAATATCCTTTCATGCCGGAATCAAATGTATTATACACACAAAAAGCACACAAATCACGGTAGTACTGCGGTTACAAACGTGGGTCCGAGTTCGAGTCCTGCTCTGGAGTGACCAGTCCTGTGAGATGGAGAACTGGTAGGTCGGCTTAGCCTCTCCCGGACTTGTTTTCTGTCCTGCAGAGATGGGGCTCGCTAGGCGTCCCTCTCCCGTAGAGGTGCTGTGGGGTGTAAATGGCGCGCCTGAGCAGCCCGAGCACAGCTGCTCATTCCTCGTAAGGGTAGGATAGCATCGCTTATGCGGTGACAGCTTTATGACCGTCCCGTGTAGACTCTCAGTGCTCCAAAGGGATGCCTTGTGGTTTGGAGATGGGATTCTCACTTCTGTAAATACCCAACGATTGTGTTATTGGGCCGTGCTGATTTGAATCTATTCTTTAGAAAGTACATATTGTAGGTATATTTTTCAAGCATGCATGCTTTTTTCTTTTATTATTTATAGTTCTACCCTCTCATCTCTTGGTGTGACTTTTCATGGAATCCATGAAACAGTCCTAAGCCACCTGCCTCTTCACACTTCTCCGTGGTGGTTTTCTTCCCTGACTAGAAGAGGGTTCTGCAAAGGAAATTTTCTTTGTTCCCCTTTTCTTGGAGTCACTCTGTCTCCCCAACTCTCACCTGTACATCTGTCCATTTCTCTACCCACCGATTCTTTTGACTTGTTCCAAAAAGCATTTCAGGCAGCTTACAGAAGAACAGATACCAAATAAACAGGTGAGAAAATGGGGCCAAGTTCAGACAGTGAGGCTAGGAGGCGAGCCTGTGTGAGAGTTGCAGGCGTGAGACACACGCCTCAGCCCTGTGACTTATAAGATCGACAGCAACAGTGTGCCTGAGGCTCCCAGCAGACACAGGGAAACAGGGTTTGTGGGAGATGCTCACTGGCTGTGAAATAAATAAGTGGCTTAGGAGATGCCCAGCCTTTCCAGCTACTAAGGCTTAGGAGAATATTTTGAGTTTCTTCCAAAATCAGAGTATTGCATCTTTTCATTTTTCAGAGTTCTATGTATAGTTGGTTACATTCTATACCTGGAAATTTCTCCAAAACTGCTTCCCACGTGAGTCCCATGGCTCGGGAATGGTGTGGTTCTGCTCATTGACGGTTGTAGGCCAGAAACAGGAAATGACAGCCTCAAAGAAGGCTGGGATTTATCAGTTATGTTTTGTCAGTGCTGTAGATTTCAGAAAACGCTTTCACCGTTTCTCTCCATCTGAGGTGGCAGCGTGCTCTCTTAGCAGCATCAGGAGCTCAGGGCCACGGGATGGTGGGGGCTGACTGCACTGCTATCAAGACAGCTGTGCCAGTCACTGCAGGCGTGGTGATTTTACATAGTGCATTTCATGTTCTTTAATAGGTTTCAACAGGTAGTAAATTAACTGAGTTAATTAACATTTAAGAAATATGATGCTTTGTTGAAAAGACAGTTATAGGCAGAATATAAGTTGTGAACACTTTAAAAACGGTTTCATTACTGAAATTTTAGTAGAGAAGATTTAGTTAATCTTATTTACACCTCTCTTCAAAAGTAACAAAGAAACAAGACAGAAAAAGCAGAGGATGATTTCTGTTCTTCCTCTCGGCTTGCAGGTGCCCTCACCTCCAGTGGCATCCATCCAGACACCAGCACTGACACTGGCCGTGCTCAGAACTGCCTCAGCCCTGAAGACACAACTGACAAATAGAAGGGGGCAACGCCCTGTGACAGCAGGTGGTCTCACTTTGTGGGTCCTTATGTAACTGCGCAGTGTTATTCAGGATCGCCCGTTCTACACTGTGTGACGCTGCTGCCGTGTCTCCTAGTTATTTCTGTAAGTACTCGTGTATTTTTTTCAATGTGTGGTACTAGACATCTAAAAATGCTTTTTTCAGATGAAAAATAATGTGTATTTAATATAATAATTCTGAAAAAAGGGACAAAAGGGTCTATCCTGGTCTCACTACTCAGAGATAATAATTAACACTTTAACATCTATTTTCTGTTCTTTTCATCAGTGTGTATTACGTCTGTCATAAAAACGAGCGATCACTCTCTGCCTGTTTACTGTGTGGAGACCTCCATTTTCCATTCGGCTTATTACACGTTTTTCTACAGTATTCTCTCTCCCCTGGCATGATCTTTAATGACCAGTATAGCATTCTGTCTTCTGGAGGCATTGTCCATTTTACTTCGGACTTAAATAAACTTTTAAATTCCAAGTATATTTAACTGAAATACTGAAAAGAGAACTGTGGTGGTACTGAAAGGCCCCTATATCCCTTCCCCTTTTTTCCTGAGGGCAAAACTGCTGACAATGTGGTGTATATATTTCATGACCTTTATGCCTGTCATATATATATATACACATACATACATACATGTATATGAGAAATCTATGTATATGTGTGTGTATATATGCTTTATTGAAAAATAAGGCCATACTATATGTTTTGGGCAGCTCGGTTTATTCACTGAGGTGTATATCATAGACCTCCTCCCACTCCAGACTCACCTGGTCCTTTCAGATAGAGTAGAGGGGTCTCCTGATGTGCAGTAAATTTGGTCTCTTGTGTAAGGACACCTTTGGTGGGAGAGTACTGTGGACAAGGCCTTGGACCACGCCAAAACGCCTGCCCCTTAGTGCCCACAGCTCGCTTTGATTTACCGCATCATTGTCTTGATGGTGGATACTTAAGTTTTCTCCATTTTCCACTGTCAGAAAGGGTGTTTGACTGGCGTCCTTCTTGTACAAACATTCCTGTGAACTTGTATGAGTATTCCTTTAGTTAAGGTTTTTGGAAATTTAGTCCCTGGATGTGACAATTACATACATCACAGGCTCCTTTCAAGTGAATCTAGAAATTCCTTCTCCTGCAGGGAATGAAAAGATGTAGAATAACTTATGTAACCAATTCTCTATCGCTGGATATGATTTCACTTCAGCTTTTCTTCCCACCATTGTAAACAGTGCTGTGTAAATGCTCTGATGAGTACATCTTTTTGAACTGATTTTTTTCTAAATGAAACGATTCCTAAAATGGAGTTCATTCTGTGTACACACATTTTTCAGAGTTTACATATCCATTGACACGTCGTCCTCCAAAAAATCGCTCAGTTTGTTCTCTCAAAGATGGACACAACCTAGAATATTTTTTAAAAACATTTGCCAATATGATGAACAAAATTGCTTTTTCATTGTTTTAGTTTGCACTTGATGACCAGTGAGGTATTGAGCATTTTTCACTCATTAGCCATCTGACTTTTAAAAGGTGAATGATCCCTTTTGTCATTTGCACACATTTAAGTGAGGGAGCTTCTTGTTGCTTTGTGACAGCTCTTTGTATGTTATGAACATTAACCCCTTGTCTTCATTAACATGTATCACAGAGCTTTTTCTTGTCATTTCTTGCCTTTCATTTTGTTCAGTAGGTTTATTTTTGTTGTGGCCGAAAATAATCTTAAGACAGTAAATGTCTTCTTTTTGGGTTTTATCCTTTTATTCTTAGAAATACTTTCTTAGAATGGTATATATCTCCTCTGTAGGATTTTTTAATCTCTATGATGGAGATGATAATACTACTTGTTATAGTGAGGAGAAGTTGAATTACTATGAGCAAAGTGTTGTATTTGCTGTTATTAGTACTTTCTAATATTTACATCACTATCTGTAATTTTTCTTGTGGTCATTATTACTGGAATAGAATTTGTTTTTTCCAGGTGATTCTCTGATTGTCCCAAGACAATTATTGAATTCATACTTTGCTCTTTGATTTGAAATCCCACCTGTACAAAATATTTATGTACACTAGAGTCTCTTTTTGAGCTCATGGTTTATTTCTGTCAGTCTTACTTTCTTACTCCAGTGCTATATCTTACTTATTGTAAAAATTTATTTAATATCTGACAGTGCGATTTTTTTTATTCTTTTTTCCATCCCCAATTTTCTTGTCTAGTGTTATGACTTTATTATTCCTGAAGAGTTCCAAAATATTTTGTTCAAGTTAAAAAAAACAGATAAGAGCTGTCATGGGATTTTTTAGTAAGTTTTGAATTATCTTTAGGAGAACGTTCATCTTTACAAAACTGCTTTCCTCCATACAATATGTTGATGTCTCTGCATTCACACTTCTTACTTTACCCCTCAGTACAGTCCTGTGTTTCTCCATGTACAAAATGGGCATTGTTTTTGAGTTTATTCCAGATTATTGTTGATGTTTTTGTTAATTTTGTAAGTGAGAATTTTTTGCTATTATATTTTTTAACTGTTAAAACTGACACCTAGGAAGGCAGATTCAATTTGTAAATACTCACTTTGTAACTTGTCATTTAAAATTGTAAGTATTAAGTACTTGTTACAGAATACTTTCTTTTCTGTTTTTAAAAATTTGTTTCCAAGATTCTCAAAATGGTCATAGCTAAGTAGTATAGGTAGGGAGACAGATGGAGAGAGTTAGTGTGGCTCATGTACAAACTGTGAGCACTTTCATGGCTGCCTTTATGCTGGAAAAGCCACTGAAGAGCCCAGGTAAGACCAGGGGTGTCTTTGTACGCACTTGAAAGCCAGCTTTCCTGCCTGTATGGAGAAGCCTGGTGAGTGAGGCAGGTATATGATCAAGGTCGAATGGAGGTTATTGGCTGCACAGAGCACTGTGTCTGTGAGAACAGGAGACCATCGCCATGGGAAATGCTTGGTGCCAGGAACAATGCAGGGAGCTGGGAAGCCTGTCTGTTAAGGATTTTCCAGCCCTGGGAGTGGGAAGATCAGACTCTCCATTCAGATCTGAGTTTGAATTCATCCTCTTTAGTTTACTGGTCCTCTGACTTTTCTCAAGTTATACATCCTCTTTGAACTCCTGTTTTCTTGTCTCTCAAAACAGGAGAATTACGGCCTGCTGCTAGTGTTTGATCAGGGTAAATAATTTGTGTCTTTAAGATGCCATGTACAGTCACAATCTCAGTGAGAAATGGGCTGTCGCCTCTTCTTCTGCAACTCAGTGCTTGACGAGACATGGGGGAAAGCCAGTCCCTAATTTGTGTGTGATGCAAGTAGGAACAAAATTAAAGTCTTGCCTTTCCCTAGTAGTATTTTTACTCCTTTGCTTCATTTACTTCTTTCCTCCATTCCTTTCCCCTTTCCCCTCCTCCATCAAAAGATCCTGGGACTCTCTCAGAACACTAGATTCAAGTTACTTTAAAGGTTGGCTCATCCTCATGAAATGACAGTAACATAAAAAAAATCTGTACACATCCCAGAATGCATTGTATTTGATTTACACACACACACGCTTGCACACAAACACACACACAATCAGGCTACCTCCGACTTGCAGAGGGAGAAGGAACACTTTTTCTGAGTTTTCATTCACTGAGAGTGAGAACAAAGTCTCTTACGCAGACTTTCACCAGCCTTCGTGCATGGTGTTTTTAATTGGATTTCTGCTTTTTGGCCATAGATATAGTATCCTAATAGAAGAGAGAAAGTGAAGACATAGACATTCTGCTGAGATATTGGTGTCATCATATTTGAGTTGGAAAGGGCTTAAGACAGCATAGAGTCGTAACTTTTTATGAGTGAGAATCCATGATGGTGTAACTTGGACAAGAACCTGGGTCTTCTGCCATCTTGTCCATGTGGGTGAAGAGGCAACTGGGTGGGGGATGGCAGGGATCTTTCTTGCTTGAGTTCCATGGTCTTGCTAGTTTTCATTGCTCAGCTGCCTTTAGTTTATGTCCATGAGGCCTCTCATGGGAAGGTCACTCTGTCCTGATAGATTGTTTCTTATCAGCAAAAAGCTCTGGACCCACTCATATTTCCCAGAGTTTTCTGCTGACCTGCTGACACTTTATATAAATGAGACCTAAGAAACTACTGAATATAAAATCCTTATTGTTATCGTTTGCCCTCGAGTTCCATAGGAATGGGGTGTTGTCTCAGGCTGTCTAAAGCTAGTTCTGAACAAAGATAGGGTGATAGGCTGTGCTGCTGGACCTCCACAGTCGAAGGGGATTTCCACCTTAGTTTTTAGAATCAGGCAGATTAGTTCAAATCTTGCCTTTACCAGTAATTATCTTTGTGACTTGGGGGAGAAACTGTACTTTTTTGTGTCCAATTTTCTTTGTTTGTAAATAAGTTCAGTATTTATTTTAAGGTTTCTGTTTTAGAATTGAATGAGCTAATTCCCTCATTTATACCTAAAATATTGATCGCGTGGTTCTATGCTGGTGTCTTGGAGGTTGATTACTTTGGGACTCGGCAGTGAGAATGGGGGTGGTATACCCCTGGATAATAGAGCTTATATTCCAGGATATGCTTGTAAAAGACTGGATGTACAGTGAATTTTTAGTAAATATCCACTCCTTTCCTACTCTGCATTGATTGTGTATATATCTTTATACTAATATATGAACAATTTTTATTGCAATTTAAATATCTTTGTAGTATTTTCAATATGTAGCTATAAAAAATAGGTGAAATAAAATGATTTGACTTTTATTTTCTTTTCAATAAGCAAAACAAAATAAAATAGAAAGAACAAAGTTTTGAAGGAGTAGAAATAATTTTATTTCCATGGAATCAATTCCATATAATAGGTTTTTTGGTCGTGTTGTTAAACAGCATATAAAATTGATTGGTTGTGACATACTGGAAATGAGGAAACTGTGGAGACATACTACCTCTAATGCAGTCATTTATTTACCAAGTCCAAACTCGTTCTGCTTGCTGCATGACAGGCCAATAAATCGGGAGATGAGCTTTTGGAGTAAGGAGTAGTGACTTTATTTGAAAAGCTGGCAGACTCAGAAGATGGCATACTGATATCCAGGAGAACTCTCTTCCCCACGTCAGAATTCAGTCTCCTTTTATACTAAAAAGCGGTGGGGGTGTGGTTGGTTGTTGCAAACTTCTTGCTGTACGAATTGATTTCCTTGGAATCCTTTGTTCTTGCAGCTGTCCATGTGGGTCAAATCATGGCGCCCCTGTAAAACCTCAAAAAAAACAAAGGTTATTCTTTATTTTGCAACTTGCCATCTCTACATAAGTGTAGAAGAGCTAACATCCTTAAAGATCAAAGCCCGGAGAATAGGCCCTCCTGGATATTTCAGGCTAAAGGCAACATTCTTTTACAAAAGGTGCAGAGATAACAAGTCTTAGCCTAGAAAACAGGGTACAGGTTTAAAGCCAAACGAACACATCTAACATGGAGTCAAATTTGTTCTTTTCTATTACAATTTCTTTTTCCACCTCATAGATAATTTTAGTAAGAAACATGAGCAATTTTTTTACATTTGCTCCTTAATAACGGATAAGTGGCCCAACTACAGTTTTGTGAACAGGGATGCTGTGCGGGCATAGTGGTCACAGAAAACTCTTGTTGGGGGTGGTCGACCCTGCAACATGTCTGATGCCCTGTGAGTGTTGGTGAGGGTCCCCCTAACCAGGGGCTCTCTTCAGGAAACACCATGTGGGCATTGACTTCTGGAGACTACTTTTTCAGCTGTAGGAATTTTTTTAGATGCTGTGATGAAAAAATCACTACAGCTGGGGATAATCAGGGAATAAAGGAAGGGGAAAAGGGCTTGGAGTAGTGTATAAGAGAAGGACAGAAGATCAGGGAGCCTGGGGGCTTGGGTGCGGGGCCTCGGGAGAGAGAGTAGCAGAGGTGGGGAGGGGCCCGGCTCCAGAACCAGCTCCTGCAAATTTCCCTGCACAAAAGCCACACAGCTTTTAATTGGGCCCAAGACTCTTACCTGTCTGGATGTCACCCTGGGCAGAAAGTTGAGAATCGAAGGTAAGGGGTGGGCAGCACTCACTAGGGGGTCACTGAGGACTTTGGTCAAGTCTACAGTGCCTTTTCTAGTCATGTGTCTTCACCTGTTCTTTATCTCAGGATCTGAGAAGCAGGAGCAAGGAACTCAGGGAGAGATCCAGGAAGACATCTGACTCTGTTAAGAGACGACAGTCACAGCGACACGGGGAGCGAGGACACTTGCAGCAAAGTAAAATGACTTCACAAATATTGCATCAGAGCTGCAGGTGTGAGAGAGCCTAAGCCTGTCTCAGAGTGCAGGGGACAAGAGGAAAGGAATGGTAAAATTAACACTGACAATTGAAATTTTGTTAAATAGCCTGCTAATATAAATTTTGTCAGATGAATTTATGCAGGTGTATTTCTATGATCATTTATAGGTACACACAACCCCACCAGCCCCTCTTTCTCCCATCGGGGATGGGCTTTCTCAAGCACAGTGCCCCTCCTGGTTGAGTGGGCCACGCTGCGGGTCCTCGCCTGGGGCCAGGCTGCTGCAGGACACTGAGTCCCCGAGGCACGGCCTGGGAGACATGACAGGAACATCTCTGCTCATAACTGAGAGCCTCCGTTTCCCCCTGCAGTGTAAGAATTCCGGTGACTCAGTTAGAAGCATGCATCCAACCCGTCCTTCCGTGTCATCACCATCTAGAATCGGTGCCTGAATCTTCTGAATTTCTCCAGAATGTGGTTTAAAATCACCTTCGACAATTGAGTGTGTGTCCTCTTACAAGTGGAGGAATTGCTGCCGTTTCCCTGGAACTTACTCACCACTAGTCCATCTGATTTTTCTGTGCTAGGATTCAGTATGGCATGCTAAAAATTCTGCAGTCAGATCTTGAAACACTGATGAAGAGGATTATTTATTTTATTTCTTTATATGATAGTGTTTACTTTCAAAATTCAGAGTTTTCGGTTCTTTCAAAAAAGTTTTGGGGGGTTAGAGAAACAACTTTGCTCTTACCATCTCTGTGACCTGTTGCTTTGTGCCTCTCACCTGTCTTCTGTCACTTGTGAGGTGGTTCCATTTGTGACCCTGTCAGGTTTGTTCATGTTATAAAACATATAGTCTGTTAAAGTACAGTCCCTTTTACTCCGAAGACAATCCACAAATACTCCTTAAATCTGGGTGTGGTTTTAAGAAGACAGAATCATTAGAACATGTACTTGCAGGTTGCTAGTGCAAAATCCCCAAATCAATAGTCTAGCTCAACATCTAAAATCTTTCTAATCTACCTTGGGTTTGTATGGATAAGTGAAGCAGTTTGCTAAGAACTCAAGACCAGGGTTAGAATACAGGCTGGTGTAGCTCAGCAGGTCCTCCCAAGATGATGCTCTGCCAGAGGGAGGGGCCGAGGGGAGAGGGCGTGTCCTGCCCTCCCTGAGCTGACAATTTGATGGCAAAGATCTTTACCAGGTGAAGAACTGGGAGTTTCTTCTAAGAAGAGTGGGTTTGAAAAGAGTCCTAAAACCGCGGGAGTGACACAATCCCTTTTGTCTCAAGTACGTGAGAGCGGCTGTGGGGACACTTGGGAGACTCGTGAGTCCAGGTGTGCAGTGTTGGTGGCTTCCACTTGAGCGGTGGGACGGTCAATGGGTAAAAGCGAACAGATTGAAGGTATGTTTAGATGGTAAAAATGAAAGGATGAATGCTGTCTGTGAAGGTAGGATGGAGGAAGGCCCAGGTTTCTGGGTGGATTAATGAGGTAAGTGATGGTCATTCTGTGCTCTGAGGAGGGAAAGCTGCAGAGGGAGCTCTGGGGGAAAACTGATGAGTTCAGCTGTGGGTGAAGTGAAAGGCTGTTAGATGTGTGGACTGGGAGATCTGGTGAGAGCAGGTACTGAGTAGGAGGAGGGGAGAGAGACCTTCAAATCATTTTGTCTTGTGAACATACAAATAAGTATGAGTAATGACACACAACACCTCTATATTCTGGATTAAAACCCAGTAACATTTTTCTATATTGACTGCAGAGGTTCTTAATTATTTTTTAATAGAAATAAAAAAAAATAGAAACAAAATAGTGAAGTTAATGAACATCTTAGAGTTGATGTGTGTCCTTGTATGTATTTTGATACCTCATCTGTTTATAAACATAATCTACAAAAAGTTAGCTTGTTTAGCATAAGAGTTAAACAGAGGGACGTGAAACACACTGTTGGGGGTTGAGGCTGATCACCTTGGGCAAACTATGTCGCCTTTCTGTCCCTTAGTTGCTTCTTCTGTGACTGCCTCCAGGCCCCTCATCACAGCTGATTTCCTAGACTAGATGTTGGGAGGGAGGCTGCTGAAGGGGCTAAGAAGTGGTAACTGCTTGGGATACTGAAGAGAGAGACAAAAACAGATTAAAGCTGAGAAACTGCGTACAAATACCCTCAAAAAAGGAAAAAAAAATCACACAGTGTTTTGAGCCACTTAGCGTAAGGGAAACAAAATCACGTGGACCCAATTTTCTTGAGCATATGAGTATAGTGGGTGGAAGGGTGTCATCAGAAAAGTGTTGAGAAAAGGCCTTTTGGTTTCCCTTGACATTTGCAGTAAGGATGGGAGCTGAAGCGAAAACCCACTGTTCACTGTGGAAGGTGCTCTTTTTTGCAAAACTGACCAAAGGTTGGAGACAAGTCATCAGCGGTGCTGGCAAATGATGAGACTTCTGGATTGGGTGGGGCACTTGCTGTGACTTCCAGGTGGCCTCCTGGCTGGGGGCTGTGAGGTGGGCAGTAGGTTTGCAGGTTGACCCGGGCATAATTCCTGGCTCTGAGGCTGCTGGTCTGACTAGCAGACCTGAGCACCCGCAGACCTAATGGGGCAGCTCGGGATGTGGCCTGGGACACCTGCCATTCTGAGGGCAAGAAGAGGGCTCCCCTGAGGGGGTGTCCCTGTGGAGAGTGGAAACTTCCTCCTGCAGGGGAAGAAGTGCCTCTGAGCAGGGGGAAGGATGCACAGGCAAGACCAGCCTGAGCATGGAGGTTTTGGGAAGCCGGAAGTCATAAAGTGGCCCAAGCAGCCTTGTTCCTGCGAGATTGGAAGGAAAAGATGCTGAAAGGCAGGCTAGGGTCAGACCGTGTTGTGGGTTATGAGTGACAGTAAAGGACTGGTCAGGCAGGCACGAGAGAACCCTGTGGGCGTCCCAGCTGGGGCATCACGCCAGAAGGAGGAGCAGAGGTATGGACTTTGCCACTTATTAGCTGTGTGACTTTGAGCAATATCACCCCACCCCTCTCTATATATATCTTCATCTGTAAAGTGACACAGCTCGTGTCATCAGAAGGCTTAGTTTAGCTCTGATCCTTTTGTCCAGTCCTGTCAGTGCTGCCCTGCAAGGTTCTGCAGCAGCTGCTCTTACCCTGAGAAGGGAGGGCATAGAGGGACATTGTAGTGCCCGAGGGCAGGAAGGGGTTGCTTTAAAAGCAGACATGTAGCCGCCTGCAGCTGCAGGCCTGCATGCAGGTTGGTTGATGGTCCTGGAGAGGACTTTGGAGGCCATAGCATCATCTTAAAACTTGTTTTCCCTTGGGGACCGGATTTGCCTTTGCAGATTAATGTTGAAGATTTGGGCTTCTGGCAAAGCTGTTTTCAGAGATGAGTATATACATAACATATAGTACAAAATAAACTGCTTTTATTTAATCTGTGGGACTTTGTAGCTGTTTGGAGCAGTTCTGTTGGCCTGGTCTCCACGGAGGACACTAGGGGTCAGCAGAGCGTGCGGGTGGGCAGGCCGACCGCTGTGCTTCTGCGGGGGGTTCTCCCCAGCATGGAGCTCTGTTAAGTTGAATCTTCTCTGAGTTTGGTTGCCAAGCGTGCAGACAGCAAATTAATGAGTTCTGGTGGGATTGTATAATGACAGGAAGAAAGAGGAAACCGTAGTTTTTCGGGACTAGAACATGCTTTTGGTTCCTGACTCAGTGTGTTCCATTACAGAATTGATGAGTTGTGTCTATTCTGGGACTTCATTGAAATAATCGTTCAGCCTAAAATTTAAGAGTTATGTTTTATTTGGCGGGAGGGCTCGAGCCTGGATGACAGCCTCTCAGATCTCTGAGGGACTGCTCCCAAGAGGTAGGGGAGGAGCTTGGATAAATAGGAGCTTTACAACAAATACCAGGTACTTGGAACAATAAAAGATTGCTTGTTATCTAAAGAAAGCCAGATATCTCAAGTTCAAGTATTTAGTGCTTTTCTATGTATGGGATGAAGCAAACATATGGGTTATTGAATTCATTCCTTTGGCAAGCACCTAGCTATCTAGGGACAGTATCCTGTCCTTTCTTATTCTGAGTCTGCTCAGAGGGCACCACTGTGAGTGGCTGAAAGGCTGGGTTTCAGGCATATCCTCGCTGGGGTGTGGCAGCAGCTGCTGAGGGCTTGGTCTCAGCATTCTTTGTTTACTGACATGGTTGCAGTATTTTCACTCACATTGTAGTATTTTCATTCACAGTGCTCCCCCTTGGTCCTAAATTCGACCTATATTTTGAGAGACTTTTCATGACCAATTTTGTCCCATGGTGCTAGGATGGCTCAATCCTATTTCAGGTGAAGAATTTTCTGAGCTGCCATTCAAGGTGTTAGGTTTTTTTATCAGGGCCTGTTGATACTAAAACTTTTCTGGATCGCCTGTCTTACTAGTCTATTATGATCCAGGAAATGTTTGCCCTTCGTTGCTCATTCCCATACCTAGAATCACACTATTACATTTATTTTATGCAGGGTTAAAAATTTTATCTATTTCTTCAGGATGTTTAGCCATCATCAATCTTGTAGGCCTAGTTACAATTTGGGAAATGTAACAGACAACAATTTAATAAAATAGGATCATATAACTAATATAGCTAGTAACGTTTTAAAGTCACGAGTAAGAATTTAATAGTAGAGAAGTTGTATATTTGGGTTAAAATTTTGCTTGTATTTCTGATTGAGTTTGAGTGATCTTATGAGAAAGTTCATAATTATGGTCAGGCTCCGAGCAGGTATTAATTGGCCAGGTGAGTTCTCCCACGTTGTAAGATCAACAGTGGCCTAAAGAGAACTATAAATTATTTTTAGAATAACGTTTCTGAGGGCTATCTAGTTAGAGCCTTGGAGTAGGGAAACCCACCAAGGTAACACAGAAGTACTAGACATAGGTAATTTACCATAAACTTAACAATTGGAGTAGTTCATAATCAAAGGTAGGAGAAATTGTCAAAGTAATTGGTATACAAGCCTGGTCCGTTGTCTTGGGTCAGCTGTCGAGCTCAGATGTCGTCTTCTTGTCATCCTGGCCTGGTAGATTTTTCACCATTTTGGCATTGTTTTCAGGTGAGCAAGTGCTCTATAGGCCAGTGCACTGAAGTGGCTGTTTCTGATAGGAAATGAATCCGAAATTCCGTTTCCTTCAGCTTTTGTGTGTATGGTCTAGTTAAGAGTACTTGATTAAAGGTCTTTCCATTCAGGTTGGAGACAGTTCTTTAAGTCATGCATGTTCCAGTATGTATAATCCCCTGGCTTAGGTCATGGAGCATTGGAAATTTACACAAGGATAGATTACTGAGCTTCGGAAACAAACCTACAATATCCTTTTCATAATTAAATTAAACTGTACAGCAATATGACATAAAAGCAAGGAATGATCTGGGAAGTGTCTTAGTAAATATAGACCTCAATTAACAAAACTAGAACTTAATATCCAGTAAAATATAATATTTTTTCTCTCTAAAATTACCCTCATTTTTCTCAAATAAAGCCAAATCAAGATTAATTTCTTTACAAGTCAAGTCTGATTATTTGATCATATAGGCTTTTTTAAATTGGCTTTGTTGGAACTTTTAGTAAGGAGTCTCAGGGTAGAATGTTAATAAGATTTGCTAAGGCCTGGAAAGCCACGTCAATGACTTGTCATTGATTTCTGCCTTACAGATTTAGGTAAATTCTTTCCTCTTTAAAATTCTTAAAATACCTTTAGATTCTTATATCTGTTAGGAGATGATCTTCCTCATTTGTCTGATTGAGCCATTGGGGACCTAAGGGTTTTTAGTCTCTTGAAGGATCAGATAGGGAGAAAAGATAACTGTATCAAGTCTGCTTACATAGGTATAATTTATCAAATTTCTGTGATTTATAACTAGCTTAAAAGGAAGAGTTTATGTCTGGGAAACAGGTTAAAAGCCAGTAGTAGTTCAAACAACATCAAAAATTATAACCATATTCATCAGTTTACTTAGTCCCACATAACTAATTCTTTTAATCAGAGTTTTCATTAGATATTTAAAATTTCTTACCCAGTTTAGTTCAGTGCTATAGTTTGAAATTTATTAGAAATCAGTAAATCTCCTTGAAGAGAAAGCATTTTCAAAATCATTAGATGAAAACAATTAAAAGTCTATAAAAGACAAAGATTTAAAAGCATGCTTAAACACAGTTATAGTATAATCGATAAAGAAACCTGGTCACTATACCCAGAATTATCACTGGTAACATTTCAGATATACCAGAATTTTAGGGAGACCATATAATTTCTAGAATATCTATATTAATAATATTTTCTCATACAATATAACCTTACAAGATTTATTATTCATTTGACAATATCATGTTATTTAACATGCCAATTGAAACTTACTGTTTTAAAATCTCTCTTTGGGATGTTTCAGGGGCCATCTGTAACTTCCCAAACTTAACTGGAGATTAAAAGAACTTTAATTAGAAATTGATATCTGGGGATCTTTTTAAAAGATTTCAGAACACTTGGTCAAATAAACATATAGGTCACTGTAAAGCAGTACTTATTCATTAACAAGAAAATACGTCAAAGGTAAAGGCAGAACAGATCAGTTAAGTGGTATAAGAAGGTTTACAATCTGTTGCTGAAGGTGGATTAACATTTCAAAAAACATGTTTCCTCTTAACAGCGAGAAAACCAAATCTAGTCTTGTACCAACTTACTTCTAAGATTCATTTACTTTGCCCAAGTTGATTCTAAATTTAGCCAATTCCGACAACGTACGAAACTCTTTCCTTAGGGTACCTCTTCCACAAGCCTTCCACAGCTTTCTATTCTCATATTAGTGTGTCCCTTATTTTCTCTTCCATTCAGAAATAACCAGCTTCAGGACAAAGTCACTATTTTTCATTAACAAAATATAATTCCATTCTTATATCTTCCTTTACACATTTATCTTACTTTCCTAGGATACTGAGATCATTCCCTTAAAAATAGAGTCTATTTCAGGGTGGCACCAACCATTTATTAATATATCTAAACACCTTTAGTTTCTCTGTAAGAGTAAGTTAAATGTTAAGTAATTCATATTTCAATCTTATTTTATCTGAAAATGGCATAGCTATTAAATAAAATCCTATCATTTAACTTAATTTAGCACAACTCTAGAATTTAAAGATACCAAACATTTAGAGATTATGTTAAGCATACATTTTAAAAATATATTTTAAAAATTTACCCAAAGCTCTCATCTCATTTGCATTTAATTTACTTAAAATTTTACCACACCACATTACTGTTATTTTTTTCTTGACAAATCTTCACCAGATATAACAGAATCTTATTTGACTTTCATTAAACCTAGGTACAGTAAAGGTATTATACTTAATATTGATGACTTTAAAGATGTCTATATTAATTAGAACATACTTAAACTAAACAATACCAAATATTATCTTAATATTGAATTTTTCCAGTTCACGTGATGCTGAAAGTCAATTTGTTCAGTTTTTATTTTAAAAATACTTAATTTGTAAGCTCTTATTTTTTACGTCAATTAAGCAGAGCTCTTTGACTTTGATTTTTTTTTTTTTAGCTGTATAAATATCTCACATCTGTAATGTGTACGCAGGTTTATAAACAGACAAAAGCTAGAGATCTCATAGCTTCACTTTAAAAGTTACTTATAAGATAGGTATAATAATAGTTCTAGTAGGCTGAATTTGCTTGCTCAAATCACTAAGGCTTACTATTTATGAAACAGATATTTAAGATTTCTTGACAAAGTCTGAAGGACCCGTCAGAGTTCTGAGTTCTAAAATGCCAAAAATTTCTTGGCCCTAAGTTTTATCTCATTGAGCTAATTAGGCTCAGTCCTAGGTCACTGTTTCTGTTGTTACATTTCTGGTCTGCAAGACAAAGACACACGCTTCCAGTTCCCCAGAGAACTGCTCTGTCACCCAGACCCAATTGTATCTCCTTAATTGGCATTTTTTTTTATCAATCAGGAGAGCTGTAAACAAAGAATTCAATGTTTTATAACTTTAAGGTTTACTTTATCATGTCTTCCAAAGCTTGCATAAGGTATTTAGTGATGTCTCTTTTCCTTGAGTTATAAGTTAAACCCAGGGTAAACCTCTTATTATATTTCTTTTATTAGCCACTGTATATTAGTTTTTAGTTCTACGTTATATTGGATGGCTCATGTAACTCTATTGGTTTCCTTTACTTTGTTCAATTAATATTTTCTGAGGGACAGATATGTGCCCAGCCTTATAATACCAAGAAGGGGAAGCGTTTTTCCATTGAAACAGAACTATCCCACAACATAATTAAGCAAAAGGTTTATATAAAGACCATTTAAATATACCAATTTTATAAACATTTATCTCAAATTTTTTAAATCTTATACCTTTAATTTTTATATTTATTAGGTTTAATCAATAATTTTTATTTCTAGAAGGATTGCCAGAAACTTTTTTGTTGTTGTTGTTCATTGTATCTAATTTTATAGAAAAGTCTCTAGGATGCCCAAGTTTCAGCCGAAGTGCTTAGGTCCTACTCAATTTTTAATTTGATTAATTGGTCTGTTGTCCCAATCATTAATCAAGTATATCAGTCTATATATACATATATTTTAAACTGTGGCAAATAAAATGGACTTGTTTGAACTTTAATGTTGGGGGACAGTAGGTGATCTCTTTGGCCCTTTATTTTAACTTTACTAGTGTAGTATCAAAACCTTGTATCTATTCCAAAAATGTCCATTTTATTTATCTCATTCAAAATAACCATATAAAAATATTTATCCATTTGGGATAAGCCCTTATCTTTTTTTTCCGACATTTTTACAATCCTTTTTCCAGTTATTCAACTTAATTACCAATAATTATTCTAAGTTTTTATTAACATCTCTAGAACCATTTATTGGAAAGGAAAAACACAAATGTAGCTTTTCAAAACAGTTTTTTTTTTAAACTAAGTTCTTAGGTTAACAATTAGATATATTTTTCTATCTTTAAACTTGATTTTAATAGGTACCAATTAAACAGCTGTTTATAATGAGATCTCTTTCAACTTTCACAAATTTAAAAGTTTTTCCAAATTAAAGGATCCATCATATGGACATCAATTTATATATATATATATATATATATATAGTGATTTTAAATGAATAAGATGAAGAGGATTTTCCACATGAGAGTGGGGGTGTTGCCTAAATAAAATTCAAAGCTTTACTCTCCAAAAGCTAAAGGCCTTTGTGGTCCAGGCTGATGCAACAAAGTTTAAGATGGCAAAATATCTGAAAATTGGTACAAACAAAGAATTGCTTAGAATCCAATTTATTTACGTGGCCACCATATGTACGCCATACTTGTACCTTTTGTATGGCAGAGTCCAAGGTTTCCTTTAAAAAGATAGTAAACATACATATACATACATAAACACACTTAAAAGACCCAGAGAAAGATAAAACGTTTACATTTCAAGGACTCAGGAAGAGAAATCCAAGTTCCCCCTAAAGTGGATTTTGTTTTTATAAGTTCAGAATTCCAAAAAATGTTTCTATCAGGCCTGATTATTTACTTTCAGATTGAGATTTTCTTTTCTAATTCCCAATTAATGTTGTAAGTTTTGTATGTACATAAACATGGCTGGGGTATTAATTGGAGGCTGGCAATCTGTCATTTCTTTTTCTTTTCTTTTTTTTTTTTATTTTTTTTTTGAAAGTTCTATTCCCCATTGTAAGGTCGGGTTCTCAGAATAAATTTGCTAGTAAGATTTCCCGCAGGGACAACTCTATGGCATGAAGTCTTTGTCTCTACCACTACTGCAAGATTCTCTGTCACCCGAGAAAGCTGTTACCAGCCAGGAGGATGGTCCCATTTTTGGAGTTGAAAGGTTCCTCGTAAGAGTTTTACTTTTATCCTGAAAAATTCAATGGATGTAACCAAATTGAGGAAAACATTAGACCAGCCTCTTACCTAACCACTCAGTCCTGAACCCAGTGTTTTCAACTTGGACCCACTCAGGACGTCTCCACTGGGTGAGTATTTTCCTAATAGGTTTCCACCAGCCCACTTCGGACGTCTCTTCAATGTGGGTATTTCCCGTTACCTTTCAACGAGGTCCCACCCAGTATGTCTCCACTGGGTGGGTAATTCCCCCCAGTCTCCTTCAACTGGAGGGCCAGGTACCTGGAAACACCACCAAATAAAACTCAGGATTATCAACCAATATATGAGATCCGAGAACCAGGAGAGACTCACCCAAATTCATCTGGACTCCCCGAGGAGGCGGATGGTCACAAAGGGCCACTGCTGGTACAAAGGCCCCAGTTACTCGGAGAGTTCAGGTGGAGAAAGTCTGCTCTGGGTCCCTTCATGGTGTCCAAAACAGTTGACTGAAATACATGTGCCACCTAAAATTTAAGAGTTATGTTTTATTTGCGGGAGGACTCGAGCCGGGATGACAGCCTCTCAGATCTCTCTGAGGGACTGCTCCCAAGAGGTTTGGGATGAGCTAGGATATATAGGAGCTTTACAACAAAGACAAGGTTGTTGGAACAATAAAAGATTGCTTGTTATCTAAAGAAAGCCAGGTATCTCAAGTTCAATAATTTAGTGCTTTTCTATATATGGGAGGAAGAAAATATTTTGGACTCACTGAATTCATTCTTTAGACAAGCACCTAGCTATCTAGGGCCAGTATCCTGTCCTTTCTTATTCTGAGTCTGCTCAGAGGGCACCATTGTGAGTTGCTGCAGCGGCTGGGCTGCAGGCCTTTCCTCGCTGGGGGGTGGCAGCAGCCACTAATGACTTGGTTTCAGCATTCTTTGTTTACTGACATGTTTGCAGTATTTTCATTCAAATTGTAGTATGTTCATGGACTGATTATGGATAATCTGCAACCTTGGAAAGCAGCCGAGATGGAATTACTGCAGGTACCTTCTACTTTAATAAGCTGTGTGCAAAAATAAACATGGAGGAAGCATACATTTGGATTTGGTGATGTAGGGAAGGATTTCTGCACATTACAGGAGAACGCAATGCAGAATTCCTTAAGTCCACCATTCTTTTCTGTAGTGGTTTCTGAGAACAGTTTATGGTAATTAACCAACATTGACAAACGGTGGCACACATTGCATTTAAGAGCTGGCCGACTGCACACTTAGGTATTGGACAGGTGGAATTCATAGGCAAGTGATCAGGTGGCTGGGAGAGAGATGGAGACAAGGCCTGGGCCCAGAATCCGGTTTAAATCGCCATTTCCTCACCATAGGGCCTTGGACTAGAATGTAACCTCTCTTAACCTGTTGGTGAATCTGTGAAATGGGCATGATATTATTCGTTTCTTCCTGGGATTGTTGTAAGTTCTGAAGAGTATTGTAGCACACATGAAGCACTTAACACACTGGCATTTAGCAGTGTTCACTGTGTGCGGCCGCCCCGCTTCGCGTGTGTCAGATCCGTAAAGGCAGCATTTGTCTGTTGAGGACGCACTGGTAGCCCCTTGGCTAGGTTATGAATTTGTTGATTTCCTTTAATCCTTGTAACTCTGTGTGCCATGGGCATTTATTTTCATGGACAGATGAGGAATCTCAGGGTAAAGAAGACTGTAATTTGCCCAAAGTCAGATCATAATTCTGGGTGCAGTGGCCTCGGTTCAGCATGTGCCCCAGGGCCTTCTGCCCTCTCCGTTCAGCACCAGAGCCAGATGTGGGGTCAGCTGTTTCCCAGCCCAGAATATCTGGCAGGCCGCAAGACACACTGGAACTGCGCTGCTTGAGGAAAAACTCCGGGGGGAGGCTGTTATAAAAGGGATAAACATAAAAACAGATGACAGCAAACTGTGATCAGCTCTGAGAAGGAAAGGAACACACCTCGCAGTGCAGAGCTGCGAGCTTTCCCATCAGTGCTGCTCTGGGGGCGTTCATATCGGCTAAACAAACTCTGCTGCTGCACCAAGGCAGGAAGGCAGGGAGCTTGTGGCCAGGTAGACAGGGCCTTGTTATCATACTCATTCCCCATTAAGCTGCAGCTGTCACGGGCAATTACCTAGTAAACAGTTGTCGGCAATAATCATCACGCACTTTTCTTGGTAGTTTTATTGGCCCCACCTTTGAGATGAGGTCATTGAAGCTGGGGAGTTTGCTGCATGCCCGTGATCACCTTGGAAATACCCCCACTGGTCTATCAACCTAGACTGGTGTGGCTGTCATGTCCCAGCCCTGTGAATGGCATCGTGTTGCTTCTCCCAAGTGGCCCAAATGACTGACATTGATATTCTTAATTCGTAGGAAATGGTATGTGACAATAGGTGAAAAAGGTAGTAAGAAATTGTTTGGAAAACTAGAACAAAATCCAATTCTTCCCCAGCTGGGGAAGCGCACCCAGTGTCACCCACCCTACTCACTGCCTGTCACCTCCTCCTTGCTGACTCCACGTTCAGAAGCCACTCTGAGCCTTTGAAGAACATTTTGCCTCATGACACTGTTGAATAGGACCTGCGAACCCTCTGTCCCTGGTTAACCCTCTCTTCAAAGCCATTTAAATTTTTTGCAGGCTCCTCCGCTCAGATGTAAGAAAAGACTCTTTAAACTTCTTGATGCAGCTCCTTAATGAAGATCTTGTGAAGGAAACCTAGTCAAAACCTGGGAGGTATGCACACAGTGACTGCAAACTCAGCACTTTTTGATGTTCAGTATCAGATTTGTGGGTGACTCAGGAAAGGCTTTTTTAAGGTAACAAGGGGAAAGTGAATGGGTGCAGGATGTGTGAGACTGAAACATCTCGGTCCCAGCCAGCAAGGCACCTGCGTTCAGGATGGTGGGTGGGGAGTGCAGAGTTGTCACAAAGAAAGAAGTGGTGGGATGGGAGGGAGGACAGTTAGGTACTTTACTGGGGAGGGAAATAGTGGGCTGAACATTTCCTGGTTGTACAAGAGGACTGTGACATGATGTGCTTGTATTTTGGAGAGAAGGGATTTGTGGGGACAGGCCTAGGGAGAACGCTCTCTGGCTGGGGAGTCAGCACAACAGGGAAACACAGAGAATTGGGCAGACCCCAGGGCCCTTGCTGGGGAAGAGGCTGCCCGCCAATTCGAGCCCTGGGGGCTGCTTCTGTCCCTTAGCTGGGGCCTCAGAGCTCCCTTCACAACCCAGTCCTGTTGATACAAGAAAAAAAACGTGACGCATGAGAAGGGCTGTGTCTCAGGCTTTGGATGAGCCCCTGGGATGTGCCCCACCAGATTTTGTTCCTTGGCTTCATGCAGTAAAGAATTCAAGAGCAAGCCAGTGTTGAGTAAAGGTATATTTATTCAGAGAGATACATTGAAAGGCAAGAGAAACTTCACGAGTTGTGGGGGTTTGATGCTCAGATTAAAAGTAGGTACACACTCCACATAGTGTGGGCCTTCTCTGAAGAGGGAGAGAGAGTGGTGACCCCGAGTTGGTGTTGTGTTGCTCTTTTTTCTTCGGCTTGGTGGTTTCATATGCTAATAAGTAGAAGGATCAGCCTTAGGGCAAGGGGCTTGTATTCCCAGAGAGTTGACCATTTCCCACCCTTTGACATTTTGTGGCTAGCCTTGGGACTGCCATGGTGCCTGGGGCATGTTATTCACCATGTTACTATTACAGTGGGTGCATAATGAAGCTCAAGATCTGCTAGAAGTTAAATCTCTTCATCCTGTGCCTCAAGGCCTATTGGGGGTTGAATCCTTCACCATTATGATGTTAATTGTTGTGGCCTTCCTTGAATGGATGTGCTCTGCCCCCTTCCATCCTATCTCACTGTGATGACACAGAGAGAACAAAGGCCGGGCCCTGCCTGTGCTCCTGCATTTAACAGCGGGAAGTGAGGTGTGGGCTTATGATGACTCTGAGTGGTGAGAAGGATGTTTCAGATTTTCCCACGTGAGACATGGGGACCTGCCAGCACCCACTGCAGAACTATCTCACGGGCATCGTCGCTTGTGTTGTTTTGGAAGCAACAGGCCAGCCAAGAAATAAGCACCACACAGAGGGTTGGAGTACTGAGATTTATTACCCCGGCGGGCTCAGAGGGGCTTCTGTTCCAAAGCTCTGAGCACCTCCAAGACCTGCACGTGAGGTTTTATAGGTTTAATTACAAGTATGGGGCTATTAGCCAATAAGGCTCCAACAACAAAATGCAAGGAATCAGTACACTGAAGCTTATCAATTTGGAACAGATCACATTACTGACAATTGTTGACATCGGATTTACGAGTTAGCCCAGCAAAACTTACATCAGTAAACGGACACTTATCACACTTAGATTTGTGACTTATCTTGTTAGCCCAGCTGGGCTTTTCCTTCACAGTGTCACTCATCTTTTCTGTTTTTTTTTTTTTTTTTAAGTATTTAATCCAAATTTAATATCAGGATTATTTGGGAAAGAAATTTCTCTTTTTCTTTTCTTTGGGGCTCTTTGGGGGGGTAGGTAATTAGGTGTATTTATCTGTTAGTGGAGGCCCTGGTGTTCGAACCCAGGACCCTGTGCACGCTAAGCACACGCTGTACCGCCCTCCCCATCATCTTTTTCTTTTTGCTTTATCTGTCAAGAATCTTACACCTGAATTTCTAGTCGGCCTTTAACACTTGCCCTGACTTCATGGAATCCATTTTTATGACTTTACCTCCCACTGGTTTCATTTAAGTATTGAATCTCCATTTTCTCTTCACTCTCAGTTTTGCCTTTTTGTTGTTATGGTTGTTAAGGTGTGTTTAAAAAAATTGTTTAATTTCTCTTTTAGCAGGAGGCTAAAAGTAAATAAATATGTAAACAAACAGCACACTAAAATGCTTTTATACATTCTAAGCTGTTTAGTAGTTACTTAAAAACTGAATTGAATATTAAAGTGATAACATTTTTAAATTATTTTTTAATTTTTTACAAAGATATAGCTGATTTAAAATATGATATATTTCAGGTGTACAATAGATGCTCCATTTATATTTACTGTAAAACATTGGCTGTATTCCCTGCGTTGTAAGATACATCCCTGTAGCGTGTTTACATTATATGTTGCAGTTTGTATAAGAAATTTGGATAACGCAGAGTCTGGGATGTGGCTGTGTCTGACCCAGGTTCACGCTCAACCTGCCTGTCAGAGCTCACGCCCTCACTCCTGTATGCAGGAGAGCGAGTGGAGGTAGCTCTCATCAGCGCTGGTAACAACCTCTGAGTGGCAGTGAAAGCAGTGACTGTGTGTGGACGTGCAAAGTGTTGTTTCAAGAGCTTTCCATGCATTTTTGCATTTAATAATTAAAGCCCTCCTGTGAGGAAGCGTTTTATGATTTTAATGAATAAAACTTTTTTTGATATTGATAGACTTCAAACCTCCGGAAAATTTACAGGAATAGTACAATAAACACTCAGATACAGTTCACCTTAAAGGGCACTATTTGGCCTTTTGTGTCTGGCTTATTTTAGCATAAAGTTTGAAGGTTCATCCATGTTGTAGCCTGAATCAGTACTTTATTCTTTTAGTTTGATAATATCCTTTTTCTTTTTTTTCGTTTTTGGTCTATTTAAAAACATTTTCATTGAAGTCTAGTCAGTTTATAATGTGTCAGTTTCTTTTGTACAGCACAACACTTCAGTTAATGAAGAACATACCTGTATTCATTTTCATATTCTTTTTAAAAATAAGTTACTATAAGATAATAAATATATTCTCCTGTGCTATACAGTATAAACTTGCTGTTTATTCTATACATACTCTGTATCTGCAAATCTTGAACTCCCAATATATTCCTTCCCACACCCTCTCCTCTCTGGTAACCATAGTTTGGTTTCTATGTCTCTGTGTCTGTTTCTGTTCTGTAGATAAGTTTATCTTTTTGTTTCTTTGCTTTATTTTTTGTTTTTTGTTTTTTTGTTTGTTTGTTTGTTTTAGATTCCACATGTGAGCGATCTCATATGGTATTTTTCTTTCTCTTTCGGGCTTACTTCACTTAAAATGACATTCTCCAGGTCCATTCATGTTGCTGCAAATGGCATTATTTTATTATTTTTTTATGGGTGAATAGTAATCTATTGTACAAATACACTACAAACTCTTTATCCAGTCATCTGTCAGTGGACATTTAGGTTGTTTCCATGTCTTGCTATTGTAAATAGTGCTGCTCTGAATGTTGGGGTGTAGGTGTCTTTTTGAATTACGGATCCTTCTGGATATACGCCCAGGAGTGGGATTGCTGGGTCATATGAGAGGTCAATTTTTAGTCTTTTGAGGAACCTCTATACTGTTTTCCACAATGGCTCCACCAAACTTCATTCCCACCACAGTGTAGGAGGGTTCCCAATTCCCCGCAACCTCTCCAGCATTTACTGTCTGTGAACTTCTGAATGATGGCTATTCTGACTGGTGAGAGTTGATACTTGATTGCAGTTTTGATTTGCATTTCTCTGATAATGATATTGAGCATTTTTTCATGTGCCTATTGGTCAATTGTATGTCTTCATTGGAGAAATGTTTCTTTAGGACTTCTGACCATTTTTGGATTGAATTGTTTGTTTTTCTTTCTTATGAAGTGTAAAAGCTGTTTACATATTCTGGGAATTAAGCCCTTGTCAGTCTCATTTATTGCAACTATTTTCTCCCATTCCATAGATTGTCTTTTTGTTTTGCTTATTGTTTCCTTTTCTGTGCTAAAGCTTGCAAGTTTAATTAAATCCCACTTGTATATTTTTGCTTGTATTTCTATTGCTTGAGTAGACTGCTCTAGGAAAACATTGTTGAGATGTATGTCAGATATTTTGCCTATGTTTTCTTCTAAGAGGTTTATACTGTCTTGACTACATGTTTAATTCTTTAAGACATTTTGAATTCATTTTTGTGTATGCTGTGAGGGAGTAGTCTAACTTCATTCATTTACATGCAGCTGTCCAGTTTTCCCTACATCATTTGCTGAAGAGGCTGTCTTTACTCCATTGTATGTTCTCACCTCCTTTGTCAAAGATTCAATGACCAAAAATTTGTGGGCCTATTCTTGGTAATTTTGTTTATCCATTCATTGATGGATGGATATTGTTTGTAACCTTTGGCTACTCTGAATGATACTGCCATTAATATTGATGTGCAAGTTTTGTGAGAATATGTTTTCATTCTGTTGGCTGTACAGTTGGCCCGCCATATCTGTAGTTTCCACTTCATGGATCCAGATGGCTGGTTGTAAAGGGACTCGAACATCCTTGGATTATGGTATCCAGGGTGGGGGGTTCCTGAAACGAACCCCCCGAGGATACTGAGGGATGACTCTATATGTAGGAGTGGAATTGCTGAGCCATATATTTCTAACCTTTTGAGGAAACACCAGGCTTATCCAAAGAAGCTGCACCATTGCTCCTTTCCAACGGCTGCATATTGAGGGTTTCCATTTCTCTGCCTCCTGACCGACACTTGTTATTGTCCATGTTTTGATTATAACCATCCTAGTGAGTGTAAAATCAGATATCATTTAGATTTTGATTTCGCAAGTGATGCTGAGCATCTTTTCATATGCTTAATGGCCAATTGTGTATCTATTTAAATACTTGGCATATTTAAAAATTGGGTCGATTTTCTTTGTATTGGTCAGTTGTAAGCATTTGTTTTATATCCTGGATACTAGTCTCTTATTAGATATATGCTTTGCAAAATTTTTCTCCTATTCAGCAGATTGTCGTTTCACTTTACTTTTTTTAAACATTAAAACAATTTCTTTCTAGGGGAGGTAATTAGATTTATTCATTTTGTTTTTCTTTCTAAGCACGCACTCTATCACTTGAGCTACACCCTTCCCCTTCATTTCACTTTCTTGATGATGTCCTTTGTAACAAATGGTTTTAATTTTGATGAAGTCCATTTTATCTTTCTTTTTTTTCACTTGTGCTCTTGGTATTGTATCTAGGAAGTCATAGCCTATCCTAGGACCACAAAGATTTAAACTATGTCTTCTTTTAGAAAATTTATACATTTAGTTTTTACGTTTCTGTCTGTGATCCATTTTGAATTAATATTTTATTTGTTATATAATATACTGGGGTCCAGATTCCAGAATCATTCTTTTGCCTTCAGATACCCAGGTGTCTCTGCACCATTTGTTGAATAGACTATTCTTTCAATGGAGTGTTGTTGGCACATTTCTGGAAAAATGACTGTAAATGTAAGTTTCCCCCCTGGATTTTTTACTGTGTCTCATAGATTTTTGCATTCAAACTTATGCCAGTACCATAATGACTTGAGTACTATAGATTTGTAGTAACCTTTGAGTGAGTCCTCCAACTTTGCTCTTCTTTTTCAAGATTGTTTTGGCTGTCCTGGGCCCCTTGCACTTCCATATGAATTTTGGCATCAGTTTTTCAATTTTTGCAAAGAAGTCAGCTGGAATTTTGATAGGGACTCCATTAAATTTGTAGATCACTTTCGGGAGTCTTAACATTTTTAACAATATTGTCTACCATTCCATGAACATGGGATGCCTTCCATATATGTAGATCTTTTAATTTTTTTTTGGTGATACTTCAAAATATTCAATGTGCAAATCTTGTAAAATTTTGTTAAATGTATCATTTCATTTTTAATGCTGTTGTAATTTGAAAGGCTGAGCTTCCTAAGGGTGGGACTATATATCAATTTATTTATTTCTAAGATTCCTACACAGCAAATACCCTAGATTTATATTTGCTTCATAAATCTATCCACAATTCTTCCCACCCCCGTGTCATAAGAAACCAAGACCCAGGTTAAGCTACCTGAACACCTATGTGGAAGTGAGAAGTGAGACCCTTGGGTGGGGCTTTGTGCAGATTATAATGAAAGCTTATTCATTATGGCTTCATCTTAATTTCTTTTAAACAATCCTCTCAGTGTATATAGTCAGATACATTAAGAACATGACCTTTTGATGTGCAGAGGAGCTAAGACTATAATTTTCAAGTAATTTCTAGTGAGAGTGTTGTACTTGAAACCTAATTTGAATCAATCTTTGAAGATTTATGTTTCAGGAGCTTTGACTATATAATACCTGTCTTTATTTAATAACTACAACTAAATGCTCAAACAACATGTAAGAGTTTTAGCAACCTGCCCCTGCCCCGTAGTGCTGGTTGGCTGCAGCTGTAACTGGAGTCAACGCTTACCTATCCCAGTACGCTTGGGCGGATCTGCTCAAAGGGGTTCGTCCAATAGTTTGTCAGTAGTCTTTTGGACAAAGCCATAAAACATTGATTTAAGGTTGCTGGAATGGAATCTATTTTATTAATATTAAGTAAGCACATATTGAGTGCTTACTGTATGTTGGGAATTGTCCCTCAGCTTCATATCAATATTATTTCGCTTAAAACCTCTCATATTTCCTTGTTATTCATACATTGCAGATAAGGAGACAGAGGATTTGGTCTTCTCTCTTTTGGGTGGAGCTCATTATCAATGATGGGAAGTTGTAAGGAAAAAGATATTGATTCACCCTGAGAAAATATTTTTCTGAGAGTCAGCAATGAATAGGGTGACCACTGAAGAGGGTGATCATTGTTCGATTGAGACGATCCCCGGGTTGTAGGGAGTCAGCATCCCTGTCCTGGACACGGCACGTGTAGCGCTGTGTGGTGGGTGAGGCGGCGCGGCCGCGCAGGGAACGTGGATGCCGGGCCATTGGGCTTTGCTCAGGCCCGGTGGGGCTTTATCCTAAGGGAAGTGGAACGTCATTGTCAGATTTTAAGTAGGGGAGAAGGGTGCTCTCGTAGATCACTTTTGTCTTGTAGAATGCTTAGAAACATTTAGAAGGCTCGGCAGGAAGTGATGTGATAAGTCAGAGTAGGGTGATTTTGAGGTGTAGCAGTGTTCAATTTTCAAGGTATTTTCAGTCCCATGTTTGTGTCTCAGTAGCCGTGTCACTTTGGATGACACACTCAAGGAAGTGAAACAATTTATCTTATTAATTGAAGCAGTGATATACCGACTTCCCAGGACTGCTGTGGAGATCCAGTGAGATAACGTGTTCATAGTGTGCAGTGTGGTCCCCAGCACAGAGTCAGTGCTGAGGGAGTGCCAGTGAGAACCTGGTAGGTGAGGTGTGGGTGGTGTGACTCGTTGACTGAGGAAATTGGGCCCTGAAGGATGGGTCCAGTCACATCTGTGAGTGATGGGACTGAGCTGGGAGAGGCAGACAGACCTTGACCCCGACAAGGGGCCCTGGGCAGGACGGCTATGTGAGGAGCACCATGAAGTCAGCTATTTGCAGTTGGAGTTGGAGGTGCCCTTGAAACATCTAAGTGCAGTGCCACAATCACAGAGGAGGTCTAGGACCGGGCTGTGCATTTTCCTATAATCTCAATCCCTGAGGACGCCGAGGTATTGATCATTGAACGTGAAGACATACTTACAGGACAAGTGAATAGTAGTATCATCTCTGTCATCAAAGCTCACGTCTCTTTATTCATCACTCACTTTGCTAATTGGGTACTTACAGAGCTCACTTCACCGTCCTCACCTGGGCTCAGGCTCCACAGAAAAGATATTATGAGTCTCCCTCTCTTCCAGAAGAAAACACATTTAGCTGGTAGACTTCTCTACTTCGCCAGACTTAGAATTTTAGTTTGTTGATTTAATTCTGTTTTCTGTTGGCCGTCTCCTGACAGGAGAGACATTTTACCTCATGGTCAGGTTTCAATTAGCTGTTACTGAGAACTGCTGATCTGATCCATAGTGTATTTTTTCTATTAACTTTGTAGAGTACTTATCATTTTTCTGTCTTTGCCCTTTAATTTTGTTTCCTCTTCAATGTTCTATCCTATTTGGGGCCTTATTTTATTTTTTAATTAAAAAATGTCTGTTAGCATTTAAGAAAACAAAAGCAAAGAAAAAATGCACATGATAGCTAAATTTAGAAAATATCTATTGTGTTTTCTGCCTTGGCAATGGAGGGTTCTAGAAAGTCTTGAAAACCTTCATTACATAAGTTCCTTAAAATGCTGATTAAGAAATAAGACCTTCCTTCCTCATCTTTCAAGCTGCACAGCTAATTGTGAAGAAAGTGAGGGGAAATCCTCAGAAGCCAAGTCAAACCAGAAAGCAGGGATTCTGGGAGATACTTGAGCCTTAGAAGCCCTGGGGGGCCAGTTGGCTCCTGAACTGAGTTTCAGTTGCCTTGACAGGAGGTCAGGAGATGAGCCCCAGACCTCTCACACTGGGAGTTGGATGGCTGTTCTTATGTAAGGCCAAGCATATCCTGAGAATCCTTCTTTATAAAAGGGTGAATTAAAATGAAAATTAAAAAAGCATTCCTCAAGGCAAGGAAGTAAGGAAAGTTAATTTTTTTGGAAGCGGGGAAAAATAACATATCCAATGTATGTATTTAGTTTAAATCTGTTCTGGCATGAGAGTGACAACAAGCTCCTGGCAGAAAAATCACAGCTCCTCCCGGAAAGAGAAGTTGTGTTTTGAATGAATCAGTGGGCAGCCATTCGGAAAAATGTCTCCAGAGTCTACTGGATCAAGATACTGAACCCAAACTCCTCCCTTCCATGGTCTCATTTAAATAACCAGAAAGGTTTTAAAGGAAAGAAGCCATAATCATAGTTCTACTTATTGACATTAACATATGCTAGGAATTCAGAGGTGACTATGGAGTTGTCTCCTCTTTTATGGAACTTACTTTCTATTTGACATAGTTGGGGAACTTGGTGGAGGGTGGTGTTAGCCTGTTGCAATTAGCCAGGAGAGGAGATTAAGAAAACAGTGAAGGGTGGGTGACATTTTTAGCTAAGGACAGTCCTGTTCAGTTGGTTTGTAATTGCAGACTCGTTGAGTTGTCACTGGAGGGAATTGATCTTATGGAATTTGGACTTAACTCAGGCCTCTTCAGAATGGACAAGTGAACCTGGAGAAAGACAGTCAAATCTGTGCAGACATTAAAGTCCACGTGAACGTGCTCCATCCCTGAGCCAAAGATAGGACAAGTAGGCAGCACTTCTTGAGGACAGAGGAGTGGTTTTTAAGGTTCTCCAAGAATGAATCCCAGGGAACCGGATGGCCAGTTGTCAAACTGTGACTTTGCTCTTTGGACGGTGTACCCACCAAGGGTATTGGCCGTTTATAGGCTTCCATTTCTCGTTAATACATGTCAGGTGATGAGGACGGGCGCACAAGCGTTTGACACCTTGTCGAGGCGCATTTGAATACCTGCCTAGAAGCGCGGTCGCAGCTGCGGCTGCGTCATACATCTTGCCGCCAATCCCGCTCCCCGGCTCCGTGATCACGGCAGAGTGGTTCCTTGTTGAGCTGTCCGTCTCCTCTGTGACATCGTAACCAAACAAAAGACTGGAGCGTATTAGCTTGGCTTTGTTCTTTTCCATCCTTCCCTTCGAATGATGATGACTGATAGTGGACCTAGTTACATTTGCAGATGATTTACAAGTAGTGCTGTCAGTACAAACCTTGTAATCCCCGCTGTGTGATCTAGAGAAGAAAGTGACATTCTTTCCAAATTGTTTTGATGCACTTATGTGGGAAAATGATGTACGTTTGAATATGTATTTCCTCTCTGAATCATCATGGCTAGAGATGAATATTTGTAGACATGGAATGAGTTTTCTGTATTTGAACTGTATGGTCACCTAAATTCTCCTCAGCTTTTTAAAGTCATCACTGGAGTGCTACCTCCAGAGTGCCCCAAAGCATCCACCACTGCATGTTCTTCGGACGTTGTGAGTTTCAAAGTTGGAGAAGGCTGCTGGATGGTGAGGCATTCTCTGGCACATCTCTGGCAGGCTGACGTGAGCTTAGCACCCAAGACTTGGCAGACAGTATCTAACCACGATCACGTCCATTTCTGGGACACTCATGGAGGATTTTACACCTATGCTAGTGGCATACGTTATTTCATTTAGTTTTCCCAACAATCATAATTAGATTTTATCACCTGTATTAAAAAGGAAACTGTCAAAGCGAGTGACGTGCAGACTTTCGACTGGAACACGGGTATTTCTGATACTTGTCTCTGTTCCCTCCCCGGCCTATCCTTCCAAATGGCCAGGAGACTCTTCCTCAGTCTTGAGTTTCCCGCTGATGTTACCACTCTCTTTGATTCTGGAGAGGAAAACAAGTCTAAACTTAATTTCCATTGGAAATGGAATGGAGAGTTAATGTTGGAAGCCGGGAGAGTCTGTCCTGTGATGAAGCGGTCTCCGAGCCACTTCCACTGGGACGTCACATCACTGTCTGGGCCCCTTGCTCAGCCTGTGCACAGGTGATAAGCCAGATGTGCCGAGCAGTCCTCCCGGACAGGGCAGTGGGTTGGAAATGGGTTTGGGGATTTGGTGTCATTATATATGTTCCTGAGGGTCTTGGCCTGGCACTTCGAGTCGGAGCATTCCCAGTCACACAGACTCGCTCTGGGTCCGTGCAGACCTGACGTGGCCTCAGCCTGAGGCTCAGGGCCCGTGGTGATGAGGAGCATTTTAGTCCATGGTCTGCCGGAGGCTCTGACTCTTCTGGGCTGTGGGACTTTGTCCAGGATGATAATAATTCCTCCCCGAGTTTCAGATTTCCTTGCCTGTGAGCCGGGGTAGTAATAGTTTCTGAAATGATTGTAATGATTCAGTAAGGGGTGCAGCATGTGCTGGCAGGTAGCTGGTGTTTAAGGAGCAGAAGTCGCAGTCACTCTGTCAGCCTCTCACTGTGTGCTCTGTGCTTTGAGAGGTTGTGTGTTTGGTGAAAGTCCCGCCCAAATACTAGGGCCTAGATGAACTGTTGTTCCTTTCATTTCCCTTCCTTTTCCTCTTTCCCTTCTCTGTGTCCCATGTTTAGGTAGCAGATTCCTCTATTTCAGGGAATACGGGCCTTTCTATAAAAGGACAGGCGGAACGCGGAAAGATGGGGCCCGTCTGCACAGCGCTGCTTCCCTGCATTTCTGCATCCGGTTCCATGAGTGCACGAAGTTAGCCTTCCTCTTCCTTCCTGTGTCATTGGGTCTTTGTTTTAAGGGAAAACTTTTTACGGGTCTTTTTTCACTTACATGTTTCGTTCAGATGCTTGTTGCTTTTCTCCCAGTGCTTCAGCGTTCCGAGGAGAGAATTCAGCAGTGCAGCATCCTCTCCGAGCTCTATGAGTTGATCGGCTGCCACTGCAAGTCCGCCTTCTTCAAGCGGGTGGCCCCCGTGCAGCGCACGGCCCCCGGCATCACGGAGCCTGGTGGGAAGAGCTGCTACCGTCTCCTTCTGCAGACGCTTCCTGGCTACAGTCTGTCGCTGGATCTACAGGACTTCAGGAAAGGTGTTGGAACTAAAACATCACTTTAGTCCCATTAACCATGCCGAGTTTGGGCCCTGCTGCCCTGTCTCATCAGGGTGAATTGTGATTCGTTTTGAACAGGGCTCAGCATACTTTTTTCTGTCAAGAGCTTGGGAGTAAATATATCAGGGTCTGCAAACCTCCTGATCTCTGGTGCAGCTGCTCAGCTCTGCCGTTCAGACGCCAGAGCAGCCGGACAGTCCACACAACCACAGAGTTTTATTAACAGCGGTGGCTGGGGCTGGATTGGGTGTATGAACAGCAGTTTGTCCCCACAGCCTCCTCACTATTGACACCTGCACCAGAGCGTGCATTTGCGACAATCGGTGAACCTGCACTGACACGTCATCATCACCCAGAGCCCATACTTGACACTAGGATTTACACTTGGTGGTGTGCACTCTATGGGTTTGGACAGATGTACAATGACATGTATCCACCGTCACAGCATCATACAGAGTAGTCTTAGTGACCCTAAAAATGCTCGGTGCTGCACCTCATTCATTGCTCCTTCCCCTCTAGCCTCTGACAGCCACTGATCTTTTAGTCTCTGTGGTTTTGCCTTTCCCAGAACACCATACAGTTGGAATCAGACAGTTGCACAACCTTCCCAGATTGGCTTCTTTCACTTAGTAATATGCATTTAAGTTTCTTCCATGTCTTTCCATGCCTTGATAACTCATTTCATTTTAGCACCAAATAATGGTCCATTCTCTGGCTGGACCACAGTTTATTTATCCATTCACCTACTGAAGAACAGCATAGTTGTTTCTGAGTTCTGGTGATTATGAATAAAGCTGTTATTAACATCTGTATGCAGATTTGTGTGTGGACACAAGTTTCCATTTTGTCGAGTAAACACCAAGGAGCACAGTTGCCAGATCATATGGTAGGAGAATATCTAGTTTTGTAAAAAATTGCCAGACGGTCTTCCTAAGTATTTGGGCCATTTTACATTCCCAACAACTATGCATGAGAATACCTGATGCTCCAAATCCTCACCAGCATTCGGTGCTGTCAGTGTTCTGCGTTTTGGCAGTTCTGACAGGTGTGCAGTGGTACCTCGCTGTTTCAGTCTGCATCCCCTTGATGACAGATGCTGTGGAGCATCTTTCCATAGACTTCTTCGGCATCTAGATTTCTTCTTTGATGAGGTCTGTGTTCAGGCATTTTGCTCATATTTTAATCAGGTTATTCATCCTTCTTGTGTAGTTTAAAAAATTTTGGTATATTCTGGATATCAGCCCTTTATCAGTGTGTCCCTGCCCTTCACCTGCAGTACTGGAGTTGTCCTTTGGTTCTCAGTGGAGTGTCAACTCTTCAAAGAGATTCTCTGTCTTCCTTCAGCCTAAATACTGTCCTGGTATTTTTCACATTCATTGACTCATTTTGTTCTTTTTAAATAGCATTTCCCATAATTTGTACTTACATTAAAAAAAAAGGCAATGATTGAACACCGCCTCCCCCACCAGGGTGTGTGCCCTGTGAGAGCAGAGGCCCTGACCCCACTCACCATTTCCTAAGACAGCACATTGCACATGTCCATGTAAAAGTGTGTAACGTGGGGCCAAACCTGATAAGCAGCTATGATGACTTGTGTTGTCTACCATTTATTGAGTAGAATTTGTTTCTGATCTTAATGATTAAATCACATGAATGAAACTTGTTTGTTTTGAAAAATAAAACAACAAAGCACACCTCCATGTGATTGGTACTTTCTACTTAGCCTTCTGACCCAGGAGGGGATGTTCACCATCATTTTGTGGAGGAGGTTGGGGAGGTAAAGTAAGAGAGTGAGATCAAATAAAGTAAAAATGATAACTATCAGTTGGCTTTATTTTCACTAAGATATAAAAGTTACTTTAAACCCTATCTCAGCTGTTGTTCTGTTGTTTTAAACATTTCTCATAGAATTAAATGGAAGCCCACTAAACCCTGAAAGGGAAATTGTGTGCTCAGGTCCTGAAAAGAGTTTATGTCTATTTCTTGAAATGCACAATTTCCCTGCTGGTTACAGAAATTCGAGGCGGGAACACAGCCATGCGCTGTGTGTTTCTGCCGGCTTCACGGGCTGCTCAATGTCATTTTCATTTTCTTGTGTTGCAGTTTATGAAGGTTTTCCATGAGATATATTTCTCAGCCTTTTCCTGAATGAAGGATTGAATTTTCCACAGGAAATCTTATGAAAGAGGGTAACAAGGCACATGGGTTTCCCAAAAAGGAAGAGTTGATGTAATAAACTTTCACTATGGTGAACTTTTTTAATACAAGCCAGTTGAAAATTTTATCACTAGGTCATAGGCCACAAATCTGTCTTAAGAATAAAAAGATTCAAAATTTATAGAAGAAGCAGTTTGAATCAAGTAATAATTATGATTTGTACGCTATTTGGTGTTAGAACTTGTACTCAGTCTTATCATAACTGCCTGTGGTAGGAATTGGATCATTATTTATTTATTAAAAAAAAATCCACTAGGTGCTATTTGTCCCATTCTTGATGCGGCAGTGCTGAGGTTAGTTATGTTGGGCCATTTAGGATTCTTAGCTAGGTTTTCCGGACATTGATTTCAGCCTTTTTATCTTTTTTACAATCTTTTCATATGTGTCGGCCATTGGTCTTTTTACAACGTGGAAAAACTGCACGGATCTGCCTTTCCCTTTTTTCCTGTCTTTGTGGGAAAAGATTTTTAAGAGAAATTACTAGGATATTAAGGATTTTGTGTGGGGTAAGTTTGGTCAGTTCTAAGGATTTAAATTAATACGTATTTAAATTGCTATTCAGCTAATGACAGTAAAATTATAAACTAACTTAAGTATACATCAGTAAGTATAGTACAATAAGCCAATCACCCAGATTAAGGAATTCACAAACTTTTCCATATTTCCTTTATTCAGACCTTTGTTCTTTTATTTGTCCTTTGTTGAAGTATTTGACAGCAAATCCAAGAAGACATGTCATTTTACCCTATGTACTCAAGTAGGCATGTCTGAGAAATGAGGGCCTTTTCTTTGATCAGGTTTTTCCATTTGACTTATGTGCTCGTTAAGTACCAGCTGTATCAGGCATCTCACTAGGAATTAGGGATCCTTGGGGCAATGAGACAGTTCTGGCTCCCAAGGAAGTTAAGGGCTGATGGAAGAAATCAACACAGGAGCTTGGGTGCATCACTTAAGGTCCCTACTGGATGACAACAATTGGACAAAATTTGTGCACAATACAGTAGGAATCACAGAAGGGACTGATCAGACTTGTAGGGCCGGCCGTGAGAGAGGCGGTCAGCAGGGCTACAAGAGGAGGAATCATTTGATCAGAATCTGAAATCTTTTCTGCCAACCTTCCTACCATGCCCCCAGGGCCCATCACACACAACCCTGTGCTGTAACTGTTTTTGATTCCAGTTACCACATCTCTTTCAGGAAGGATTTTAAGGTGGAAAATATTTAAAATCAGTAATTGTTGCCAGAAGGAACATAGAACAAGGAACATGGAAACAACACAAATGTTCATCAGCACATAACTCGATAAAGACGAGGTGATACATATATACAATGGAATACTACTCAGACATAAAAGATGCCATTTGCAGCAATATGGATGGACCTGAAGACTGTCATTCTAAGTGAAGTGTGGTGGAAAGATAAAGAAAAATGCCATATGACTTCATTTATGGGGAATCTAAAATTAATAGCAATAATAATAAGACCACAAATGAACTAAATATTATTTTGATTTCTTGAATATGTGTAAGTACATCTGACTGTCCTTTGTGATATGATGACAATATTCTGTTTATTATTCTTTTGTAGATGTTCTTATTCCTCTGGTAACTAATTTTAAAAATCTAAAGCTCTAATCTATTCTTAGAAAGAATAATTAGTACATATATTTAAACTAAAAAATGCAGTATGCTCTATACATGTATTTACATGCAATATGTGTATGTGAATTTGAACTGTAAAAATTCTACCTAATAAAACTGAAAAAGGAAAAAAATAAAAAATTTATTTAGCAAAATCACCCCTCTTTAGATATTAAAACGTTCATTTCTGAGATTCTGTGAAAGACGGCATGGAAGTAGGTTTTTAAGATTTTCTCCTTGCTCCTCGGTGAGCAGCCTGGGCTGCAGAGCTTGGCCGCGACAGGCACCCAGGGCTTACCGGCTTGCTTCTCACTTGTTGGGAGGAAGATTAGCTGCTTCAGGAATATTTATGCTCTTAGAAGTTGCTGAAAACCCCACAGAGCTTCTGTTTACATGGGGTGTATCTGTCAATATACCCCATTTTAGAAATTAGAACAGAAAATTTAAACTCAAGAACTGACAAGCACACGCTGTCCCAGCACGTGGTCAAAGCAGTGCTGCCACGGTGGCGTGTGTTGATTCTAGGAAAAATGCACCGCACACTCAAGAATGAGGATGAACCCACAGATCTCATCTCAGCAATGCTATGAAGAGGTGGGACCCAAAGCCCCTAAAACAGTGCTGAAGTCCCCAGATGTCTCAAAACACACAGAGCCATGGGATCAAGAATCCAGTACCTCATGGATCATCAGCTGTGGAGACTGCGTCCTGGGTCAGGAGGAGCAGAAATAGGGATAGCAGGCACACATTCCTATTGACAGCAAAGCTTTAAAAGTTTTGAATTGACTGAAAGTTTGGCAAAGATTTGCATTTAGACTACAACATTTCCTCTCCTGGAGACGTTAGAAGGAAAACACTGATTAATAGAGGATGATTGTAATGGATTAATTATGATACTGATGACATGTGCTGTGAACACTAACCCTGCACTCAGTGTAGAATAAGCCTTTTATGTACACACTTCATTAGGTCTCCACACCCCTGCAACGTGGCATTAAGCACTCATACAACCATGAAACCAGTGACTATAAAACAGTCACAAGTCTTCCTCTCCAGCATGAGGTAGCAAAACCAGCAAGGATTTTCAATGACAAAAGCCAAAATCATATATTTTTGGGAAAGAAAGCAAATGAAACACTGAAGAACAATTAACCAAAAGAGCAGGTGGAATGGAAAATTTTATTGAAGAAAGCAATGATTGATTCAATTAAAACATCTAATGTCCCTGGTATAATTGAACCATCAATCCAAATTTTTGGAAAAGTGGGTTGTGAAATTACTGTCTCATTTAATGTTGGAATTCCTATTTGGACCAATTTGATATGCATCACTGGTGTGAGGTTAGATATTTAGGTAATTAACAATATTCCTATTTTTTAAGTTAACAGGAAACATAACACAGGACTCCAGATTTAGGGAGAGAATGCAAACAACTACTATCATAATCCATCCAGTAAGGACACGTGTCCCTGCGTCACCAAAGCAATGAGAATTTGCAGAAAGAAAACACAGTTCTCCAATTGTGACAAATACGAAACAGTGAGCCATAAATTAGGAGAATTAGCAACTGTTTAAATGCCATGGGCAAATTTTTTTTATCATCTTGAAAACATCACTGATGTTCTAGGTAAGAAAAAGAATTGTTTTACTAACAAATCCAACTGACACAGGGGTTTTTCCAAGTGAGAAGGTGATTCTAAAAAGTGCAGTAAAATGAGTAAAGATGATCTGCGCAGTGACGGAGATGGTCTAGACTAACCAGCATCAAGATTCCTGGTTTTACACTTGCACTCTGCTCGTCATCTATGACGCAAGAACTCATGAAATGATTTTTTTTTCTTTAGGGAAAAAAAGATTAATAAAATCTAACTATAAGATGTGGTATGTAAAGCGGTAATGAAGTTTTCTAACCTTATGATGCAACCAGTGTAATGTAGCACTTATTCGGGCACTAGAATTTTTTAATTCATGATTTCTTTTATACCCTATTTCTATCCTAAAGGAGACACTTAAAGTTTTCTACTTTATTCAACGTATCTTGTGAGGGTTGTGATATACACTGGTATGGCAGTTTTAAGAGATTCAAAATCGCCTCTGTTGTTGTGGTCAGGAAAGGCAAGGCTCCCTCACAGCTGCGACGGAGAAGGAATCCCCGGAGTCAGCCTCCGGGCAGCTTCCGAACCGCATCTGCTTGCACTTGACACAGGACACCATAAGCAAGTGTAACTCTGACAAGAAGATTTCCCCGGGGACCTGGGAGGTGCTCATTGTGAAGCCAATTGTTTCCCAGTTAGGTAAGGGTTGGAAAAATAGTTTATTAGAAGTGACTCCTTTGTATGTGCCTTTTGTCCTGAGAGGTCAATAATTAGCATAGAATATAAAATACCCCATAATATAAGAATTTGGGTATCCCATCTTTCCATCTACCTGTCTATTTGTTTATCATACTTATAGTTAGGTTACATTTTCTATGACGTTCACTTCTGGGCACCAGAAAAGAAAGGTTACAAAATATTTATTATAATTAGGGGGGGACTGGGTCTAAGGGTTAAAAACCACTTCTGCTAACAATAAAAACCATATAATAATTTTAATCTCAGTTGCATCAGACCTTCCAGAATTAATCCCTCAATTTCACTGTTAAGACAGTAATGGAATCTCGGTTCTTCCAAGACTCGGGCCTGATCACCACCCATCCAGACATCTATTTGTGGGTCCCTACTTGTCCTCGAGGACACCGAACACACCATACGGGGTGAACTTTCTTCACTGTCCCTACTGTAGGGGAAACCTGGATGTCCCAGATACTGTCCAGGATTCACACCTACCTGCAAAAATCAAAGTCATGTGACTGAAACGGGAAAACACAGGTGGTGTGATAGGGCTGAAAGCTCACCAAAAACAGGTTTGGGGGCCTAACCCAAGCCCTCAGGCTCCTAACATGAAGAAGGACAGGGAGTCCCAATTAGCCACGAGACTGGGGGGCTTCATTACTCCATGAATAAAGGATTTGTGCCAGTGCCACCTTTAGACAGGGAACCCCAGAACCCAGAATTGGAAGCATCCTGTCCCCTACCCTCTGAACAAATATTCTCTAAAGACACGTAGTGAGAGATGGGAGCACCGGTGAGCTCTGGAATAAGATGCAATCTGAAAGACTGCTGATAACAAATGGTGTGGAGCTCGGGCAGCCCCCAGGGCCACCAAATATTCTTGTACCACTGATGCCCACACTTCCATTCACAACAGTTTCTTCAGGACACTTACGCACAATAACCATCACACAAAAATGGTTGCTTAGACATGTTTTAAGAGAAATAACATTATGAGAATGCCAAATTCATGACAAGTCAGAGTAAAGACCCCAGAGTATTTACTGAATGAGATCTCACGTATGCTCCGCATGAGCTTTAAACCCTTAGGACACAGTCATGGAACAGTAGGCATTTTCTTTCTTTCCTCCAAGTTGGCTTTGCTGGAGAGCTCCGTAGACACAGGAAGACACTGTATCCCACCTCTACTACTTACACAAAGGGCTCAACTTATAGAGAAGTATCAGCGCTGGTGCGGCCGGCTACAATGTGCGCACTCCCGTGCCCAGATCCCCGAGGAGCAGAGCTCCCCCCACAGGAGCAGAAACCCCCAGGAGCAGAGCTCCCCCAACGGGCAATGCAGTGCCTGCGAGAATCAGGTATCTGATGAGTGAGCCTGGGGCGGGCAAGACAGGAAGCAAGCACCGCTCCCTCACGCTCTGCAGGTGATCTCTGTGTCATCTTGAATAAATACAGTCAGCATTAAAGATGTTTGACCAGAGGGTAAAAGGTAAGGCCTCCCCAAATCTCGCATTCCTTTAGTGGGAGTCCTGTTAGAACACATGGTGACAAGAGACGCTGGCTTTACATGCGCACGTTGCCCTCAGGGCTGCAGGGGAGGCCACGGTGCTGCCTCTGCCCCACCTCCTGCCTTTGTCCCGCAGACCTCACAGGGGCCGTTGACTCGTTCCTCTGACTTTCTCTCCTTGTTTGTGCTGCTCTTCCAGCTTTTAAGAGCTCATAAAAACCTCACCAGAAAATCTTTAACAATGAATGCAAATCAAATGAAATCAACAACAGAAACACAATGCCTTCATCATTACTTTACATTTTAGGATGAAATTCTTGAAGGCGACTCCCTGACCTTAAGGGATGGATGGAGTAGGAAAGAAAGGAAGACAAGCATCTTTGGCCCATAAAAAATGAGAGGTAACCAGATGGTGGCTAGTTTTCATTGCACCTCTCTGCCAGCCTCAATTTCACATGCCCCTCCCAACTCAACTCATCGGAACTCCACTGAAGGAGACGGCTTTGCAAATTTATTGGTAGCCAAAGAAATCGCTTGAGAAATAGTCTCCCAAACCCAGCGAGAACACTGAAAGCTGACAAGTGCCAGAATCAGAATACTAAAACACACCGATTCAAACTCCGACACCCTCCCTGGTGGGTGTACTTACAGTGGGGGTGTGGCCGTGCAATTTGTCAGCATCCAACATATAAAAATGAAAGGGACACCAGTTTTCAACATCACAGTCCCTCTGAAACAACTGGTAGTCAATTAGCGTTTGTCGGCAGCAAATGTCGATTTTCTCCCCTGCACGTGGAGGTGAACACACAGAAGAGACTGATGATCCCCGCTGCGAGTGTAGCTAAGTGTGTCTAAGCAAACTGGCTCCATCAGGCTTCTGATGAACAGGGGAGTGCTTGAGACGCGGGGCTATGCAGACTGACGGCCAGGCAAAGAGGGCACTTCCTTATTTTGGGGAGAAAAACGCGGAAGCAGCACTCGCTGGAAATAAATTCTAATTAAAATTTCAGTTGCGCTTCCTGCAGCGTAACCCACGCCAATAGATGAGGCTCCCTCCGTGCTGTCCAGTCATGTGAGCCAGGCTCATTACTGTACCTGTGTGTTTGGTTTAGCAAGTGAATCATGTCTGTTTTCTGGAAATTACATGAGGGTGGAAAACCTTCCAAACATGTTCATTTATTTGCTGTGGAATTTGTTTAATCCTCTTGAGAGCAGTTACAATGACAACCTTCTTAAATAAGCATCTTTGCCCGAGAGGCCTTCTCAGGCATATGCGCCGAAATCTAGGACAACCCAGAAGCAAAATCAAAACCGTTAATAAATAATAATATGTCATAGCACTAACCACCAAAATTATATATATTAAAAAAAAAGCAAGGGCTTTATGCTGTCCAGGGTTTGAAACATTTATTTAACGTGTCAATTGTTACAAGAATAAACTTTTCTAAATGTAAAACCTCCTCAGAAAGCTTAAACTACTATTCAAGAAAAATATCACAGATAATTTCTGAAAAGTATTTAAAGGAAAATCATTTTTAACTGAATCATATTCTAGGCACACAGAATAAATTCTCTTTAGAGAACTCCTAATTTTTTTTTTAATAAATAACCTATAAAAATACAACCAGCATTAATCAGTAAATCTTCATTCCTTATTTTTAAAATTTTTAGGGCATGCGATTTTTTTTAAATCAAATGAGGAGGTATTTGCAAGCCAATGGACAACGGAATTACCTAAGAAGACATTATAAAGCAGCAAGAGCAACTAGCACTTTTACAAGCATTCTGCCTGAGAGTCACTCGTACCATCTCATTTTGACATAGCCACTTGGAGGTGAGCTCCATCAGCCCATTTAACACATGAAGAAACTGAGGCTTTGGGTGGTCATGTTTCCAGTACTTAGGGGAGCCAGTATCCAAACCCGGATCACTGTCTAGAGAGCCTGTGCCTTTACCAGATCACAGTTACATTTCTCACACTTCAAATGCACTCAGTCCCCGAGGTAACATACCTTCCTTGCGTTTCTAAGAGTTTTAAGAAGTACTGAAATACAAAGACTTATCAGGCATTTGTGTTGGCTAATTTTTTATTTTCTCATTTTCCTGAATCAGTTCAGGCTGAATTCATACTACTTATGAGGAGAAGTCCTGAGGCAGAGGAGAGAGGGGAAGATAATCCAGACATAAACAATTTCAAGAGATCCACTTCATCAAGGAAGCAAAGTATTAAATAAACCACTTCAACAACACGCTTGTCAATAAACCTTGGTGTCTCTGTCTCAGCCTGGAGGGTAAGCCATCCAGCCCATCTGCATTCCAGCCACATACCCTGGACGATCTTGGTTCCCTCACCTGTGACACTTGTGTTCTCCAGGGAATCTTTGTAGAGATTAAACGATAAAACTATATGCATAGGGGATACTTATTTGTTAGGCAGTAGGCACTAAACAAATAATAAAATTATGTTATTTCATGAAAATGGGAGGTAGGTCTCCCAATTAAACATTCCTGACAGAATCCCAACAAACACTTTAATTTATCTGCCAGAAATTGTAAAATAACATTTCTTTTTAAAGGCTGTATCCATTCTCCCTACTTTTTACCAATTCTGGCTGTTATCCTGAAAATCTATTCCCAGAACTTGGCATCCATTTCCCATATTTAAATCATTTAAGTTTGAAATTTTGATGAAGCTTGGGCACATAAAGATTCACACCATAATTCACAGAATAAACAAAGACCACAGGAACAGGGCCACTTCCAGACCCCATGTGCTCAGGACAGGATCCAAACTTCATAAAATCAGATGCATGCTGTTTGAAGAGAAAGAAAATTGAATGTGATCAAGGAGGCTGACATAGAGCACTGGCTGGCTCAAGAGACGACTCCTTCAACCCCTCATCTGACTTAAGTCATCTAACAGTTATCAGGTGATCTCTAACTAAAAGTAAAACAGGGTAGGGTTGAAAAGTAAATTTTTTCCTACAATATATACATATTGTCAAATAAAAATTGGCACTTGCCATCTGCCTCTGATTTGATTACGTCATGAGCCACTGCAGCTGCTGACCTTCAACAACCTCTGAAAGTAGTTCTGTGTGGAGATCAGGAATGGGGCGCTCTGTGCTCTGGGAAAATGGGCAGAAAACCTTCAGATAGACATTTTCAGGAAACTTTAAGAGCCCAAATTCTTGCATTTTCTCCTATCTAGAAAAGCACTAAAATCATTAACAGAGACACCTGTTCCTCGACTAGCAGCAGCCTCTGACTTAATGTATAGTTGACGGCACGTCCCCCTTCAATGAAATCTCATATTATGCTGAGCTCCCCCTCATCTTCAGAGCAGTTACTCCGAGCTCTCTGAGATGCTGTCACCTGGGTTCTGGTCCTCATTTTGCCCCAGATAAAACTTAATCCAGAACTCTCACATTGTGTGGTTTATTGACAGTACCACAAAAATTAAGCTTACATACTTGAACTCATAGTAAACATTCAGTATCAAACATTTCTTGGCTTAAATTACTTTTTAAAAGTAAATAATTATTCCATTTCTTAAATATAGCATCTTTAAATATAAATTAACAGATATTTGTGAATCTTCGAAAAATATATTCTGGAAAAATTTTTAGCTAATTAATAAAAAAGCTATTGTGTGGAGTTTTAGAAATTCAGAAGTGGAAAAGAATAGTATTGTAACTCAAGTTCTTGTTTTAATTGCAGAGATCCTGAGGCCTCAAAAGACATATAAAGTTTCCTGATTTTATACACTGTCCTTTAACAGAAAGCCTAGAACTAAGACCCTGGTCTTTGAGAAACCAAGACTTGCTCGGCTGGTGCAGGGCTGAACTTTATGAAAATGGGTCATGAGAAAGTACCAGAATGCTGGGGCCTGGGCGAGGCAGCGGAAGGAAGGAGGGTCTCACCTGGTCGTGGGTGAGAAATAGGCTCCCGCAGTGCTGGTGTGATGGGCATCCCTCAAGGGCCTGAAAACTACTATTTAGCACACCTGCCACCGAAATGCACACAAGCTGTTTAACTAGAAGTCTGACCAGGAGGCTTTCTCAGTGACACAAAGAGCTATTTTCATGTTAACTCTACAACTAAAGGAAGAGAAAGAATAGAAAGCTGATATTAATTACTAATAATTTACACCAAGTACCAAGGAATTTCCAGGAGAAATATAAAGACTTGTTGGAAGTTTCATTATGTGAACTTACTGCCAATTCATTTGTCTTAAAAATTGTTCTATAAAATATATTGTCTTTTGCTGTTCCAAATCACATTTGAAAGAATAATGTTTCTTAAGAGTGTTTCTGGAATTTTCTTCTATTTCCTAACACCAAATCTCAGAGCTTTAAAGAAATGGAGGGTTGGAATTTCGTCCACTCTTTTCTAGGCAAATTATTGTTCCTGCAAAGAACAAGGGGGTAATCACACAGAAAAGCATTTGAGCATCAGGCTGCTTACATTTCCTCCGGAAGTCTTGGAAAATAACGTGGAAATGAACAGCAGGACAGAAACCTGGCGGGAGGGTCACTGGCTAGAAGGTGAGAACAAATGTGTTCTCCAACGTGCTCTGGTCGCCACTAGTTTAAATGAACCGAGCAATTGTTCCAGCATACACGCACCTCTACGTGAAAATCTCAACCGTTACCAACTGCTCAGTGCAGCCCGAAGCAATGGACGGACTGCAGAGGCCCCCGGCGGCTCATCGTGGTGTCTTACACCATGTGCAGGATGATCGGTTCCTTCCCGCCCACTCCCTCCGCTCCTCTCAAGGGAGATGGCTGGTCCTGAGTTGAGCTTACCTCATAGAAAGCTGTCTCTCAGCCCTCTGTCTAAAGCAAAATAAAAGCAGGAAAGCTACAAGGGACTTTACAGAACCATCCCAAAAGGGAACTGAAGCACATTTCTTCCCTCCTTTCTGCTCCTGGAATGTGGACCTGATGGTTGGCCCTCAGGCAGCCACTTTGAGCCATCAGGTTGATGGGCTGAAGAAAACAGGCATCTTGTTCTCTGACCCAGGAGCCATCATGCAAACCAGCCCTGGGCTACCGATTGCTTGACTTCTTTATGTAAGAGGGAAATACAATTTTAGCATGTTTAAGCCACTGCTGTTATCTGGGGAACTAGGTGTTGTACAATGCCATGGTAAGACCTAATAATAAAGTTCAATATTCACCAAAAACTATTTACCAAATAGTTAATAAATTATAAAGAGATCTTGATTTTTGTTTTAATGCTATGAAATGTAAATCAAGTTTCAGCATATGCCAATAAAACAAGACACTGCGGAGATGAAGCAAAACAGAGTTTGTAGAACAGAGACCCAAAGCATCCTCCTCTCCAAGGCACAGGAGTACAGCCGTGACGATACATGCCAAGGCTGGAGTCACATGGGCTCCCTGTTATTCATGTCTTGGGTTGTGTTCTGTTTCCAGCCTTGGGAAAAATGGATAAGACTGCTGGTCAAATCATTTCAGGAGCAGCTTCCATCGTGTAGAACCCATGTCTCTTCATTTCTTCTGCCTCCTGGAATTTTCTGACACAATTAATCAGTCCAGCCTTCTAAATTGAGCAAATGGAGCTCAATCAATCTGATTTTAGACAGAGCTAAAAATAGACATTAAAATGCATAACTAGGAAATCTTACCTTCCAGAGGTCATTGCACAGATGAAATAGGAGAATATCTGTGAATCACTCTGTAAACACTAAGTACAATACAAACAATATTAGTACTGATTCTATGTTACAATCATCAATAAAGGAATACAGAACCCTTTCTTACCAGAAGGAAAAGTGCTTTGTAATTTTCTGTCACTTTAATTCTTCAAAAGTTTCTATAAAATTGATGTCCTTAAAAAAATCAGAATTTGGAACTAATTTTAATTCCTTCATCTCCCCTGGTTTAACACATATCAAGAATCTTACCATTTCTAGATTTTTATTTAGGAAAGCCTTTGGTATTCATGAGGCACAGAGCACGGCAAATTGTCAGTATCACTCAGGATAGGAAAAGCATTTTTGATACCCGAACTTGAAGACATGAAGAAGATGCCTGACATGTCCCACTGACCTTTCAAGCTATTCTTTTTCAAACACTTGCTTCTTCTTGGTCCAGAACAGACACGCATTTGTTGATGTGAGTCTCTTTAAGTGAAAATGTCAACCCATCATTACCACTTTAGAGACTGAAATCTTACCCTCCACATCCATGTGGACATAGCATCCTTACTGATTCCTAACATGAAAAATGACCATCGATGACATCTCAGGAAGCTCCAATGCAGAGGTTCTCTGCTGCAGTGAGGAGGAAAGAGCCGTGTGCTTCAAGACTCACTTCCTGTCTGTAGCTCACTTGGCAAGATGCTACAACTTGTCTAAGCTAAAGCTTAAAAGTGGAGAATACAGACAACATCCATGGCAAAGGGCAATCGGAGGCTAATTCCTTGGCCCCAATTCATCGCTTCTCAAGAGCCTTGGGCAATACCTTGGGAAAGGCATCAACATTGTACCCAATTCATCAAAATCTGCACCTCCTACTAGTTGACAGTAAAGCAAGTGTCATCTGGCTCAACAGATCTCCCTGTGTCTCTACAGTGTACGGCTACATTTTCTTTATTTTCTCGGTTGGGGGACATTCCATTTCTGAAAATCCCCCTCCCTGCAGTAGAAGTTCTTAGTTTCCCAATCACAATGCAGGCTTGAAGGGGGGATAAAAGATCTGACAAAACATAGATCACTATTTATTCCTTGATATATTTTTGGCACATGGACTAAAATTCTTTGGGTCAGTTGGACATCAAGATCATATCTAATTTACACAATTGTCAACTGTCATTTTACAACCAGCTCCTGAAACAGTCACGTGGTCACTAGTTTTTTTTTTTCTTTTCTTACCTTGACCCATGGATTTGATGATTTCTAAACAGACACAATAGATTTTTGAAAAGAAATCTGGTTCACCTTTTGCTTTTAAACCTAATTTGTGTACCTGACCCTGACTTCACTCTAACATTCACAAAAAGCTATCCAAAGACACCCTCTTTTGACATCATATCTAGATGTCTTGAATACACTGCTGAGCTGATTCTTCCAGATCATTAAAATATATATGCACATTATGCTGTGGTCCTCTTCAATTTGTGGTGTTTTCAGTAATCATTTCCTCTTTGGATACTTTATTACACATTTAGCATTTCTTTATCCAATTCAGTTACATTAGTATATAAGATTTCAAAAGAACTGGTTTCTCAAAATGATGATATTTAACATCTATGGCCTTTTCTTAATCAAGTAAATCTATAAGGCTGTCAAGGGCAGCAGTGAACTTTGTGTGTGGTGATTGCTGCTTCAGAGTCTCCGGTGCCGCCACAAGATCTTGCAGGTGTTTACGCATCCTTGTGAATGTGAACACATCAATCTATTAGGAGCTGAAATTAAACTACCTGGATGCTAATTTTTCTTTTTAAAAACAATAAACTCAATTTCCCTTACTAATTCTTTATTGTTTCTTATACTGAGTCTCAACACTTTTCCTAATATATATGTTTGGTGGGGAGGGGGGCACAGCCCTGAATGCCTGCAGACAGCACCAACTCTATAAGATTAACCAGAGGTGGCCGTGGATGTTGTGTGACTTCAGCCACTGAGCATGAACACCTGCTGTCCCTCCAACTGTTCTGCCTCCATTGCTGACAGCCCTGAAGGTCACTGCCTCTTGTAAAATTCTACAACATTACAGTTCATATGTTTTTAAAAGGTATTCAAATTGTGAAAGTCGTCTGTGTAAAATGGGGGGTACTTGCCTTTGCTCATTTCAGGCTAAACTAATTCCAGAAGGACACACACACACACACACACTCAGTTCTGGGTGCCCCCAAAGAAAATTATAAAAGGCTTCGGGACAGTGGTGGCACTCAAGCCTTTGGAATTTTGAGCTCTATGAAAGTATCACTTATTCAGAAATTAAGCATTATAATTCTAGGCCAAGAGAATCAGTATCCCCCACAAGTTACTTACCAGAATTTTTTTAAAGAAACTATCTTCCCTAAAATCCAATGATAAATCAAATATCCATGGAAAGAATATAGATCAGTAATATCAAGCAACAATTTCTACACTAATGCTGATTAGCCATCAGACCAAACCAAAGGACATAGAAATAAGACACCTGGAGATAAAGAGATGGAAGAGAGGTATTAAAAAGCAATAATATAAAAGAAGTAATGGCCCTATGGAAACCTGCTAATTTTTTTGAAATAATTACTTGGTTAAAGGAACTCAATCTTGAGAAATTGAAATGCACCAAGGGGAAATCTAGCAGGGAAAAGAAGCAGAAGCAGGTCTCAGTTTTCTCCGAGGACGATCCTAAATGAAAAAAAAATCTTTGGCTTCCACAATACACAACCTGCATTGATGTCTAAGCAGAAGAGTGAGGAGGAGAGAAAACCGAAAGTGTGTGGAAGCCATCCTTCACCAACTCTGCTGGAAACACAGAATTGTGGTGATGGGGCACTGCCCGACTGATATATATAACAGCAGGAATAAGCTCTAACTAGGTTTCTGAGCGAAAAATGCTTTTAGCTTTAAATCTACTCAAGTAAACATGCAGAGAAATCATGGTAAGTGCTTGAGATTTAGCCTTGCTGTTTAGGTGAGATAAAGGAATTCTTCTACACTTGTTCCATTTTTGAAACATATGTGAGTGGAAGCCTACATTCACCTAGGTTTTTGAGAACCCAGAGTTTCTGGCCTCGGGGGATTACGGTACTTACATATACAAGGGGAGGCACAATCTCCAGGAGGCTTTTCCATTCCAAAGAGCTTTCACTTGAAACCGGCTTTCAGAATCTTGCTGAGAAATCAGAGTTAGTGTTTCTATATGTCACTTCACCTTTTATGCTGTATGAAAGAACTCCACACCACATGCTCTATTTTTAGATATGTATGAGTTTCGAAGCTATCCTTCAACTAGCTAATTGGGACCCCACAGTTTCTGGGATAGGGAAACTACGCTACATACATATCTATAGTACCAAAACGGTTTTACACTGCAAACCGCGTTTACTTGCAACCGGCTCTGAAAAACATACTGAGAAATCAGAGTAAGTGTTTCTGTATGTCACTTAACCTTCAATGCTGGATGAAAGAACGCCTCTCCACAAGATCACTTCTGACATTTGAATTTGTGTTGGAGACGTCCTTCTCCAAACATGTTGGAAACCCAGAGTTTCTGGTCTAGGGGAACTACGCTACTTACATATCTAACCGGAGGCACTCGCTCCAACGCGGATTTCCTAAGCAAACCACTTTTACTTTGAAACCAGCTTTAGTAAACAAGCTGAGAAATCAGAGAATGTGTTTCTACATGTCACTCTGCCTTTTATGATGGATGAAAGAACGCCACTCCACATGCTCTATTTTCAAATCTGTATATGTATGGAAGCCATCTTTCACCTAACTTGTTGGGAACCATCGTTTCAGGACTAGGGGAACTACGCTGCTTTCTTATATTTGGGGACGTCCTAGCACCAACTCACATTTCCACTGCAAAACGTTTTTACTTGAAACCGATTTCAGAAACATGCTAAGGAATCAGAGTGAGTGTTTCAGTATGTCACTTAACCCTCAATGGTGGAAGAAGGAACGCCTCCCAACATGCTCACTTCTGACATCTAAATGTGAGTTGGAGCCATTCTTCACATTACTTCTTCGAGAACAAGGGTTTCTGGTCTAGGGGATGTACGCTGCTTATATATCAAAGCAGAGGCTCTCGCTCCAAAGTGGTTTTCCACAGCAAACCACTCTTCCTTAGAAACTGGCATTAGGAAACTTGCTGAGAATTCAGAATAAGTATTTCTGTATGTCACTTAACCTTCAATGCTGGATGAAAGAACGCCTCTCCACAAGATCACTTCTGATAATTGAATTTGTGTTGGAGACGTCCTTCTCCTAACATGTTGGAAAACCAGAGTTTCTGGAATACGGGAACTACCCAATTTACATATCAAAGCAGAGGAACACGATTCAAAACAGTTTACCAAAGCAAAGTAATTTTTTTGAAACCAGCATTTCACAGTAAACATAAAAGGCAGAGTGAGATGTACAAACACGTTCTCTGATATCTCAGTATGTTTCTTAAACCCGGTTTCAAGTAAAAGCGGTTTGCAGTGAAAAACTGAGTTCGTGCTAGTACATCCCCATATATATGAAAGCAGTGAAGTTTACATTGGACTGAAAATCTGGGTTTCCAACAAGCTAGGTGAAATGCGGCTTCCACACTCCTACATTCCTGAAAATTGAGCATGTGGAGAGGCGTTCCTTCAGCATAAAAGGCAGAGGGACTTCTAGACACACATTCTCTGAATTCTGACCGTGTTTTTACGCCGGTTTCAAAGTAAATGTGGTTTGATCTGGAAAACGAAGTTGGAGGGAGAGCCCCCCCTTACATATGTAAGTAGCATAGTTCCTCTATACAAGAAACTCAGGGGTTCCAACAAGTTAGGTGAAGGACGGCTTCACTAGAAATTCAGATGTCAAAAGTGAGCTTGTGGAGAGGCTTCTTTCATCCAGCCTTGAAGGTTAAGTTACATACAGAAACAAGTACTCTGATTTCTCAGCATGTTTCTCAAAGCCGTTTTCAAGTAAAAGTGGTTTGCAGTGAAAAAATCGAGTTCGTGCTAGTACATCCCCATATATTGGAAAGCAGCGTAGTTTATCTTGGACTGAAACACTGGGTTTCCAAAAAGCTAGGTGAAGAACGGCTTTCACACTCATACAGATCTGATAATTGTTTATGTTGAGAGGCGTTCCTTCATGCAGCATTAAAGGCAGAGGTATTCTAGACACAAATTCTCTGTATTTCTAAACGTGTTTCCTAACGCCTTTTTCAATGTAAATCCAGTTTGCTGTGGAAAACCGCGTAGGAGCGAGTGCCTCCCCTTAGTTATGTAAGTAGCGTAGTTCCCCTATAACAGAAAATCTGGGTTTCCAACAAGTTAGCTGAAGGACGGCTCCAACACAAACTCAGATGTCAGAAGTGAGCTTGTGGGGAGGCGTTCTTTCATCCAGCATTGAAGGTTAAGTGACAGAAATAATTACTCTGATTTCTCAGCATATTTCTCAAAGTCGGTTTGAAATAAAAGTGGTTTACAGTGAAAAACCTTGTTGGTGCCAGTACGTCCCCATATATACGAAAGCAGCGTAGTTTACCTTGGACTGAAACTCTGGGTTTCCAACAAGCTAGTTGAAGTACGGCTTCCATACTCATACATTTCTGAAAACTGAGCATGTTGAGAGGCGTTCCTTCATGCAGCATAAAAGGCAGAGATAGTCTACACACACAATCTGTGATGTCTCACCATGTTTCCTAACACCGTTTTCAATGTAAATCCAGTTTGCTGTGGAAAACCGCTTTAGAGCGAGTGCCTCCCCTTCCATATGTAAGAAGCGTAGTTCCCCTATACAAGAAACTTTGGGTTTCCAACTAGTTAGGTGAAGGACGGCTCCAACACAAATACAGATGTCAGAAGTGAGCTTGTGAAGAGGCGTTCTTTTATCCAGCATTAAAGGTTACGTGACATACATAAACATTTACTCTGATTTCTCAGCATGCTTCTCAAGGCCGGTTTCAACTAAAAGCCATTTGCTGTGTAAAACCGAGTTCGTGCTTGTTCGTCCCTATATATATGAAAGCAGCTTAATTTACCTTAACTGTAACACAGGATTTCCAACAACCTAGGTGAAGTACGGCTTCCAAAATCATACAGCTCTGAAAATTGAGCATGTGGAGAGACGTTCTTTCATGCAGCATAAAATGCAGAGGTATTCTTCACACACAATCTCTGATATCTCAGCAGGTTTCCTACCGCCGTTTTCAATGTAAAACCGGTTTGCTGTGGAAAACCAAGTTGGAGCAAGTGCCTCCCCTTAGATATGTAAGCAGTTTAATTCCTCTATACCACAAACTCTGCGTTTCCAACAAGTTAGTTGAAGAATGGCTCCAAGACACATTCAGATATCCGAAGTGAGTTTGTGGAGTGGCGTTCCTTCATCCAGCATTGAAGGTTAAGGGACATACAGAAAGAAATACTCTGATTTCTATGCATGTTTCTCATAGCCGGTTTCAAGTAAAGGCAGTTTGCAGTGTAAAATCGAGTTCGTACTAGTACGTCCCGATATATATGGAAGGAGCGTAGTTTACCTTGGACTGGAACTCTGGGTTTCCAACAAGCTGGGTGAAATACGGCTTCCACACTCATACAGTTATGAAAATTGAGCATGTTGAGAGGAGTTCCTTCATGCAGCATAAAATGCAAAGGTATTATAGACACACATTCTCTAAAATTTCAGCAAGTTTCCTAATGCCGTTTTCAATGTAAAAGCGATTTAGTGTGGAAAACCACGTTGGAGCGAGTGCCTCCCCTTAGATATGTAATTAGCGTAGTTCCCCTATACCAGAAACTCTGGTTTTCCAACAAGATAGCTGAAGGATGTCTCCAAAACAAATTCAGATGTCAGAAGTAAGCCTGTGGAGAGGCGTTTTTCATCCAGCATTGAAGGTTAAATGATATACAGAAACACATTTTCTGACTTGTCAGCATGTTTCTCAAAGCCGGTTTCAAATAAAAGCGGTTTGCAGTGTAAAACCGAGTCCGTGCTAGAAAGTCCCCATATATATGAAAGAAGCGTAGTTTCCACTGGACTGAAACTCTGGGTTTCCCACAAGGTAGGTGAAGTATGGCTTCAACACTCATTCAGTTCTGAATATTGAGAATGTGGAGAGACATTCGTTTGTCTATAATAAAGGGAATGGTTTGCAGTAGAAACACCTACACTGGATTCTCAGTAAGCTTCCTAGTGCTGGTTTGAATTTCATGCAGTTTTCATTGTAAATCCCATTTGGAACTAGTACCTTCGAATTTACACAAGTGTAGTGAATTTACCCACTCATAAGAAACTGTGTGTTCCCAACAAGCTAGCTGATTGAAGACTTCCACACCAATTAACTCTCAGAATTGTGCAAGTGGAGAGACGTTCATTCATCTAGCATGAAGGGAATGGGTTGCAGTAGAAACACTTGCTCTGGTTTCTCAGTATGTTTTCCTAGTGCCGGTTGGAGATTCATGCAGTTCTTACTGAAAAACCGAGTTGGAGCTTGTACCTCCCAAAATATATTTATTTAGCTTAGTTTTCCACACAAAAGAAACTGTGTGTTCCCAACAAGCTACGTGATTGACGGCATTCATACTCATTTAAGTGTCAGAATTGAAAATGTGAAGAGACGTTCGATAATCTAGCATAAAGGGAATGGGTGTGTAGAAACACGTACTCGGGATTCTCAGTATGTTTTCTACTGCCAGTTTGAAGTTCATGCAGTTTTCACGGTAAAACCGAGTTTGAGCTACTACATCCATATACATATATAAGTAGTGTAGTCCCAACATAAAAGAAACTGTCTTTCCAACAAGCAAGGAGATGACTTCACAATTAAATCTCATAAATGAGAATGTGGAGAGACGTTAGTTCATCTAGCTTAAATGGAATGGTTTCTACTAGAAAGATTTCTACTGGGTTTTCAGTATGTTTTCCTCGTGCCAGATTGAAGTTCATGAAGTTTTCACTGTAACACCGAAATGGAGATAGTACCTCCCATTATATATGTAAGCAGTGAATTTCCCGGCTCTAACGAAACTGTGTGATCCCAACAAGCTAGGTGATTGAAGGTTTCCCACACACTTAACTCTCAGAATTGAGCAAGTGGAGAGACATTCGTTCATCTACACAAAGGTAAAGGGTTGAAATAGAAACACTTACCCTGGACTCACCTTATGTTTCCTAGTGCCGCTTGGAAATTAATGCAGTTTCCCTGTAAAACCGAGTTGGAGCTATACATCCCCACATGTATGCATGTAGTGTAGATACCCAATGAAAACAAAATGTGTTCCAAACAAGTAAGGTTTTTGATGGCTTGCAAAATCATTTATGTCTCAGAATAGAGCATGTGGTGAGACGATGTTTCATCTAGCAATAATGGAATGGATTGTAGCAGAAAAAATTACACTGGTTTCTCAGAATCTTTCCCTAATGCCCTTTAGAAATTCATGAAGTTTACTCTGTAAAGCCGAGTTGGAGATAGTAATTCCACATATATATTTATGCAGTGCATTTACCCACTGAAAAGAAAATGTGTTCCAAAAAAGCTAGAAGATAGAAGACTTCCCACACACTTAACACTCAGGATTAAACATATAGACAGACGTTCGTTCATTTAGCTTAAAGGGAGTGGTTTCTAGTAAAAGAAATATTCTGGTTTCTCAGTCTGTCTCCTAGTGCCTGTTTGAAGTTCATGCGGTTTTCAATGTAAAACCAAGTTGGAGCTAGTACCTCCCCATATATATGTATGGAGAATAGATTGCAACTGTAAAGAATCTTTGTGTTTCCAACAAGCTAGGGGAAGGACGGCTTTCACACACCATTATCTGAGAAATGAGCATGTGGAGAGAAGTTCTTTCATCTAGAACAAAGGGGACGGATTGCAGGACAAACAACTACTCTGGTTTCTCAGACTGTTTTGTAGTGCCGGAATGAAATTCCTGCAGATTTCACTGTAAATCTGAGTTTGAGCTATTAACTCCCCATATATATGTATGTAGTGTAGTTTCCAACTAAAAAGAACCTTTGTGTTACCGACAAGCTAGGTGAAGGACGGCTTTCCCATACACTTAACTCTCAGAAATGAGCATTTGGAGAGACGTTCGTTCATCTAGCACAAAGGGAAGTGGATGCAGGAGGAACACTTACTCTGCTTTCTCAGTCTGTTTCCTAGTTCCGGTTTGATGTTCCTGCAGTTTTCACTGTAAATCCGAGTTTGAGCTATTACATCCCCATATATATGTATGTAGTGTATTCTCCAACTGAAAAGAATATTTGTCTTCCAAACAAGCTAGGTGAAGGATGGATTACACACACAAATATCTCTCAGAAATGAGCATGTCGAGAGACCTTACTTCATATTGTACAAACAGGACAGGTGCACAAGAAACACCCACTGTGGATTGTCAGTCAGTTTCCTAGTGCCGGTTTGAGGTTCCTGCAGTATTCACTGTAAAACCGAGTTGGAGCTAGTGCCTCAACATATATATGTATATAGTGTAGTTTCCGAATGAAAGGAAACTTTAAGTTCCCAACAAGTTATGTGAAGGACGGCTTCCACACACAATTATCTCTCACAACTGAGCATGTGGAGAGATGTTCTTTCACCGAGAACAAAGGGAAAGGTTTGCAGGTGAAACACTTTCTCTGGTTTCTCAGTTTCCTAGTGCCTGTTTCAAGTTCCTGCAGTTTTCACTGAAAACAGAGTTGAAGCTAGTACCTCCACAAATATAAATATATGTAGTGTAATTTCTAACTGTAAAGAACTTTTGTCTTCCCAACAACTTAGGTATAGTGCGCATTTCACACATAATTATCTCACAGAACTGAGCATTTTGAGAGACTTTCGTTCATCTAGCACGAAGGGAACGTGTTATAGGAGAAACACTTTGCTTTCAAAGTTTTTTCATTCTGTCAGTTTGAAATTCCTGCAGTTATCACTATAAAACAGAGTTGGAACTACTACCTCCCCATATATGTGTAAGTAGTGTAGTTTTCAAATGAAAAGAAACATTGTGTTGCCAACAAGTTATGTGAAGGGCGGCTTTCACATGCACTTATCTCTACGTAAAGACCATGTGGAGAGACGTTCGTTCATCTAGCAAAAAGGGAATCATTTACAGAAGAAATAATTACTCTGGTATCTCAGTCTGTTTCATATTGCCGGTTTAAAATCCCTGCAGTTTTCACTTTAAAACTGAGTTGGGGGTAGTACTTCTTCATATATATGTGTATAGTGTATTTAGCAACTGAAAAGGAACTTTGTGTCCCCAACAAGATAGATGAAGGACGGCTTTCACACACAGTAATCTTTCAGAACTGAGCATGTGGAGAGACGTTCGCTCATGTAGTAGAAAGGGAACTGTTTTCAGGATAAACACTTACTCTGTTTTCTCAGTCTGTTTCCTACTGCCGGTTTGATGTTCCTGCAGTTTTCACTGTAAACCCGTGTTGCAGCTAATACAACATATTTATGTATATAATGTAGTCTCTTACTGAAATAAACTTTATGTTCCCAACAAGATAGTTGAAGGACGGCTTTCACCCACAATTATCTCTCAGAACTGAGTATGTTGAGAGAATTTCTTTCATGTAGCACAATGCGAACGGTTTGCAGGAGAAGGAAATACTCTGGTTTCTCAGGCTGTTTCCTAGTGCCGGTTTGAATTTCCTGCAGTTTTCACTGTAAAACAGAGATCTAGCTAGTACCTCCCCATATATATGTATGGATTGGAATTTGCAACTGAAAAGAAACTGTGTGTTCCCACCAAGCTAGGTGAAGTTCGGCTTTCACACACACTTAACTCTTACAAGTGAGCATGTGTAGAAACGTTCGTTCATCTAGCATAGAGGGAACGGTTTGATTGAGAAACACTTACTCTGGTTACTCAGTCTGTTTCCTATTTCCGGTTTGAAATTTAAATTTTTCACTGTAATACCGTGTTGGAGGTAGAAACACCCCATATATAGGTATGGAGTGTAATTTCCAAATGAAATGGAGCTGTATGTTCCCTATAGTCTAGGTGAAGGACGGCTTTCACACAAATTTACCTTTCGAAACTGAGCTTGTGGAGTGACGTTCGATAATTTAGCTGAAATGGAAGGGGTTGCCATAGAAACACTTACTCAGCTTTCTCAGTGTGTTTCCTAGTGCTGGTTTGAAATTAATGCGGTTTTCACCTTAAAACCCTGTTGGATCTTGTACCTCCCCACATATATATATTTTCTGATTTTTCCAACTGAAAAGAAACTTTTTTTTTCTATCCAACTATGTGAATGTCGTCTTTCACACATACTTATCTCTTAGAACTGATCATGTGGCGAGACGTTCGTTCATCTAGCTCAAAGGAAATGGGTTGCTGTAAAATCCCTTACTGTGGTTTCTCAGTATTTTTCCTAGTGCCGTTTTGAAGTTCATGCAGTTTTCAGTGTAAAACCGAGTTGGGGCTTGCACCTCCCCACATATATCTCTGTCGTGTAGCTTCCAAATTGAAGAAAATTTATGTTCCCAACAAGCTAGATGATGGACGGCGACACACACAATTATACCTGAGAACTGAGCATTTGTAGATATGTTCTTTCATGTAGCACAAACGGAATTGGATGCTGTAATATCACTTACTCTGTTTTCTCATTCTGTTTTCAAATTCCGTTTTTTAATTCATGCAATTTTCACTGTAAACCCGAGTTCGAGGTAGTAACGATAAATATATGTTTATGTAGTGTAGAATCCAACTGAAAAGAAATTTGTGTTCCTAACGAGCTAAGTGAATATCGGCTTTCACACACACTTATATCTCAGACCATAGCATGTGGAGAGACATTCGTTCATCTAGCTGAAATGAAGTGAGTTTCAGTAGAATCACTTACACTGGTTTCAGTATGTTTCCTATTGCCTGTTGGAAGTTCATGCAGTTTTTATTGTAAAACAGATTTCCAGCTAGAACTTCCTCATATATATGTATGTAGTGTATTTTCCCACTGAAAAGAAGCTGTGTTCCCAACAAGCTACGTGATTGACTTTTTTCACACACACTTAAATCTCAAAATTTATCATGTGGAAAGACGTTCGTTCATCTAGCTTAAGGGAAGTGGGTTGCAGTTAAAACACTTACTCTGGATTCTCAGTATGTTTCCTCTGCCGATTTTAAGTTCCTGCAGTTTTCACTGTAATTCCCAGTTGGAACTTGTTCCTCCCCATATGTATGTATGTAGTGTTGTTTCCCACTTAAATGAACCTGTGTTTTCCCAATAAGGTAGGTGACTGACGGCTTTCACACACACTTAACTCTCAGAATTGAGCATGTGGGGAGACGTTCGTTCATCTAGCATAAATGGAATTTGAAAGTGATGATCATGACCTGTGCTTGTAAAAAAAACAATTAAGGGAGCATTAATTTAGAGCCTTTATAGTTATGGCCATGAGACATTACAGAATTTCGTTTTCAGCAGTTGATTTCTTTTTTTTAAGCTTCAGAAAACTTGTCTTTCCTGTAACTGGATATAGATATTGAATATCTTAAAATCTTTAGTGACCGCTTCAAAGTAGACTAGTTACTTTGCTTTTGGTCTTTAACCTAAAGGAATATCCAGAAGTCCAGTGGCAGTTCGTAAGCAAGGGCATTATCCTTGCCTTTTCATTTTTTATGTGGAATAGGTATAACTGTATACTAGGGTACAGTGTTTATCTCAAGAGCTGCTTGGATATGTATATGTAAGTTATATTTTGAAAAATTATAATATTATGAAAATCAATTAACCTTGGAGATATATTGCATATATTTTATTCTTTAATAATATAGATTTAGATAGCCCCATTTTATGTAACACTTATGAAAATAAGTTGGCTTTATATAACTCCTTTTTCGATAAATCATTTAAAAATTGGGTATTTTTTATCATTTGCTTCTTAAAAATAAGATATTAATTGCACAATATGTATTTTCCTTCAAGTTCATACTTTTTCTCTATACTATCTTGAGTTGCTTAGATAATTTTTCCCATAGTATTATTTATTTTAAACACTCAGTATGTGCTTCTGTCTGTTGCTTTATTAGAGAGCAAGAATTCTTTATTATTTTTAATAAAATATACTTTCAGGAAACTATACTGGGATTCTTTCATTCACAGTGTTGAGCAATGATACCTGTGCTGTTATATCAATTGTCTAAGTCTCTCAACTTCCAAAAGATTACATGGACAAAGTATAAAACGTCATAAATGATCGACTAAAAAAGTTTATTGTGTTCCTTGATTAAAAGTACAAGTATGGTTCAGTCTTAAATTCGGAAGTAAACGTCTTATAAATTACATGAGTCTTCTCCAAAATTCTTTAATTTGGGCTTTAAACCCTCCAGTAAAAAACTGGTTTGAAGAAGAAGGAAGTCGAGAATAGATTCAATCCAAATTCTATGGGAATAAACAAAGCTAAATGTTTCAGTCATCTTTTGAAGCAGAATAGATATGTTTTCTGCACCATATGATTTTAATAGTACTCATCTGAACATACGGTTTTGACACCATGAGACCACAAGCCAACAAACAAGATCTCAGGCAAAGAAAGAAAAACAACTGAGGGGATTTTCTGCTGCAAAATTTCCCCTAACTAAAACTGTAATTGAGAACAAATCTGACGCCATATTGGATCTGTTCCTTCAGTTTGAAGCCCTGTGACCTGTTTTCCAGGCTTAATCTTGCTGGCTCTGCACCTTTTGTAAAACAACGTTTCCTTTAGCCTAAAACCTACAGGAAAGCCTATTCTCGGGGATCTGACCTTTAAGGATGTTAGCACTTCTGCACTTACGCAGAGATGGCAAGTTGCAAAATAGAGAATAACTTTTGTTTTGTTGCAGGCTTACAGGGACACAATAGCCTGAGCCACATGGATGGCTGCAAGAACAAAGAATGCCGGCAGCAAGAAGTTTGCACAACCAACCACACCCCTTCCCCTTTTTAGTTCAAAAGGAGCCTTAATTCTGACTTGGGAAAGATGATTCTCCAGGATATTAGTCCCCCATCTTCTTGGTCTGCCAGTTTTCTGAATAAAGTTACTATTCCTTGCCCCAAAACCTTGTCTCCTGATTTATTTATTTATCACTGTTGTGCAGTGAGCAGAACAAGTTTGGCCTCGGTAACAGAACCAGCTTTGTCATTCCCTCTGATGTGAAATCTCTCTGGGTGTACAAGTGCTTGCCTGGTGGTGGTGGTGGCGGTGGTGGTAGTAGGCAAAAATATTTCACATCTCCTGATTTCAATAGGCTAAAATTTCCTGCTATTTAAGTCAACCCTAGACTTTTACAGAATCACCTGCAGATGTGCTTCTGGGAGCTACAAAAATTCCAACAATGAAAATAATTCTATTGTCTCCAGACAAGATAATTTTCCTCAAAATTGAGCAGCTCTGAAACACACTTCAGGAGTACAGATAGATGCAGTGTTCTTCATTTCCCATGCTGTTCTGACATAATTTTCCACTTATATCAAAGTAAATTAAAATCAGTCTTCAATAGCAGATGCTCTGCCATGATACAACAATGTCAATTCCACTTATTTATTGAGCCAGAGCAGCTTTAGAATAAATGACTTTATACCAAACTCCTGCTTGATATCCTGTCTTCTCCATGGTGGCTAATTCCTTCTTCTTACTTCCTAAAAGTTCTCCTGTTATGGGAAGTTAGCCTTTACTGTGCACATTCAATTGGGAAGGCACAAATTAAATATGTGAGGGGATGACATACATATTTAATTCTTACTTATACATAAATACAAGCACACAGGACCTGTGTCTTGGAAGATGTCACTTTCTAATGTGGGCAAAAGGATGGTCTATAGTTCAATCAATGATCTAAAAGCAGTTTTCTAGGATATAATAAAGCAGTGCTTGAGTTATAAGACAGAACAACTCCTGGATATGAATCAGTGGCACCAATCAGTGGGTGCACATGTGTGCATACACACGCCTATGCACACGGAGCAGCCTTGGAGACACTCCATCTGTGCTGATGGAGCAAAGCCATGCTGGGGAGATGAGGAAAAAGTGCCTAATACAATCAAACCAGGACACCTGAGTAATGGGTAATAGGAGTCAATTGAATTTTCTGGTTAGCTGAAGGCCAAACAAAAACACTTTTAGTTTCAAACGTCATTGTTAAAAACTTTCTTAAAGCACAGAAGCCTGTTTTCCTGCTTTGCTTAGTGTCACATGGCATATTAAACATGACAGATTCTTAGTTCTCTGACTGTGGAACGGGAAAGGCCTTGCTGTCATATTTCTGAACATTAGTCTATGTTTTGCAGCACAGTGGATACTGAAAATGGGGCAATTTGAGTGAATGAGAATGGACATAACCTAGCAGTCACTGACTGTGTGTGATTTGCCAACTTTCTCCAAAAAGTAGGGGTAGCAAGCAAATCAGATAAATTGAGGGATCCTGGGGTGGGGAGTCAGGTGGGCTGACAGCTGGGTGGTCCCAGGTAGTTTGTTTTACTGTGTAAAATTGTGACTATGATCCAGAGAGTAACACACTGTCAAATTCTTGTGACTGTAGCTTTGATACCTGGCCAAGTCTGTGAGCCAATTTTATCGATGGTGCATAATGAAGATAACTAACATTCCCTGAGGACCAGGTTGTGTGACTTCCATGCATTGACTCACTGAATTCCCTAAGCACCCTTTGTGGTACATAACAGTCTTAAAATATGCAGCAGGGGATTATTCTGTTTGCAGATGATAAAATGAAACTCTGAATTGTTGAAGCCTGGCCCGAAATAATGCAGATGGGAAGACGCCGTGTTGGGAGCTAAGCTCGGGCCAGGCTACAGAACCTGAAGCTCCCAGCAAGTCCCCTCACCCAGGAACCTGGCCCACAGCCACTGCCTGGCCCTGTTCTATTTCTATGAATGCTCATAGGAAAAAGCCAGGTACTCAGGGTCAATGAGACTTGATTAAGAAATTCAAACTGGGATAGCCTTTTGTTGGGGACTGTAACCTGGGAGTGAAACTGGCAGTGAAGTAAGGGAGGAAACATCTCTGGTTGTAAGAATATTTCTAGGGAAGAAGGTTCCCTGATGGGCTGGCATGGGAATCGCTGTGGTTGTGAGCCCCGTGTTGCACTGTGGGGTTGTGGGCAGGGAAGGAGAGAGGCTGTTCATACTGGTCATAGTCAATACAGTTTGTAAACAGCTGAGTTCTGTTCCCTCACAGCTCAGACACTTGCAGGACATGAGGATGCTTAGCTAATGACCAACAGTTGGTATCAAAGGCCAAGAGTGGGGTGGGGAGGAGAGATGGGGCCACCTTCTGGAAGAACCGCTGCCCCAGGGGACCAGGAATGTAGTGAATGATTGGGGATGCACAAAGGGTTTCTATGGCCTCATCAGGTAGTTCCTATTTTAAACTGATAGTCTGGAATATATGGTCAAATGCGGTGGAATGTCTGCTCTTATTTTAAGATCTACAAACACTTAAACGGATAGATTTCTATCTCCATTATACAAGCACTGCTGGGTGACCTTTATAGTCAATGTGAGGATCAAAAGAGTGAGTACTTATTAATGCTATTACCATGCTTCTACTGAATTAACACTTCAGCAACAGTATAACGGCCACGCTCCTTAACAACTGCCTCTGTAAGGGTCTTGTAAGTCACAAATAATAATTATAAAGAAAATATATTAAAAATAATAACAATTACAGTTACAACAACTATGTTGTTTATAACGATGATAGTGTTAGCATCTCCCTCTCATATTAAACAGTACCCAACACTAGATTCCTTAGGAAACAACGCCAATGCATTTTTGGACTTTTCTAAGTCTTCACCCAATGAAGCCTTTTTATTCACATTGGTCCACCAAAGCCAGAATTGCTGTTCCTTTCATGGTGGGCTGCCATGCTGCGATGTTCTGGGCTTTTTCTGGCACAATGCATCTATACTGGGTAGTCAAGGTTCCACGTACCCACTCTGATTTCCAATATATTGTTCTCCAGAGCCAACAGAGGGGCCACTGGAAAGAGGCCACATATACTGTGGTGAACCCAAACTGAATACCTGTTGAAGGAATGGACACAAAACATGGAGTGGTGGATGGATGGAAGGACAACATAAATTCTTTTACTCCTGTAAAGAGAGAGGGGAAAATGGTGAACTAAATCCCAAAGAGAAAAGAAGTTCATGGTAATAATAATGTTCAACAGTGAAAGAATCCAAACAAAAGGCAAATATAAAATCTCTGGGAAGAAGACTCATTACAACCTGTTTCTTTCACATATATACCCTTAGTAGGAATAACATACTTAAAAATCTTCAACCAACCATAATTATTTGCTCATAATAAACTTGGGAATCTTGAAGCATATTATTCACTCTCAGTGTTGAAATAATACAATCTTGGAAGATGATTTGTATTTGAGGATTAAAAAAAGAATATTGTGAATGTATCTAACAATTTAAATAGAAATAAGAAATGTACCTTTGGGAAAGCTATGCATAGAGAATGTTGGAGGAAATACACTGAATATAGGCAAGTGAGCAAGCTCCCTTGAGTCTGGGAAAGTGAGTGCAGCACATTCAGAAGGTCTATGAAGTTATTACAAGTCACAGAAAGGTATGCAATTAAAGTGTCTTCCTAAGCAAAATATTCTTCTTCAGGAATTTTTATCTTGATATTTCTATGGTCTGTGTGGTCACAGGAAGTCAAAGTTATGGTGGTGGCTTAGAAGTTCTTTTCTCTCTGTGTGTAATTTACAGGGCAATGCTACAGATGGGGCAGCAGAGATCTGTGGTAAGCTGTTCCATAGGGTGGGGGAGCGGTTAGAAATGATAAGGTCAGAGATCTAAAAGACTTTTAGACCCTCCCCTCCTAACTGGCAGACCTTTAAAGTAAACTAGCACAGGTATGTAACTAAGACAGTGGATGAGAGGCAAATTTATAGTCCCTTTAGTGTTACTGCTCAGTCAAGGGGTAGGGACCACTCTGGCCAGGAACGGCAAGACCGTGAATGGGGTGGATGGGTAGGAGGAGCTGACATTTGCTTCTGACCTGAGAGGCAGGCGTGTGTTGCAGAAAAGCCGACAGTGCTGGAAAGATGCAGTAGGTCCACAGCCCAAAAGGAGCTGTCATATTCAGGGAGGTCAGAGAGCAAGAACCAGAGTTAGTGACGCCACAGGGTCAGCAGCGTGGCAGCATTGATGTCAGTATCTGTGTCCATAACCCACCTAACCCTACATGAGCTCATCTGCCTACGGGGGCAGGTAAGTAGCAGAAATGCTAGGAGTGGGTGCAGCCACTGGCAAATTGGCAAGTGGACATCCTAAGGAAACGCAATGCTCACCATCACCATATTGGAAATAGGGCCTCACAGTGTCAGATCTCCTTCTTATTCAAGAGAAGCCAGAAATTAAGAGTTTATTAGCAATCAACCCAGATCAAAACCCAGAAAAGATATCATTTTATAATGACAAAGCAGGCACAGACTATTCAGAAATAAATTAATGAAAAATATTAAGAAGATTCTGATAAATGTTTTAAAAAAAGAAAAAAAAAGATGATTGAATGAACAGTAGAATGCACCACCCTCTTCAGTGGGCAGACTCAAATTTGGGGGAAATAGAACATTTTTTCTCCAAAATAAATTTAGTATCTGAATGCAAATTTAGTTAATATTCCCAAATGGATTTAAGAAAAAAATCTGAAAGGTGATCCTAAATGTATTCCAGAAATATACCTATATATACAAATAAAGTAATGAGGAGGGATGTTTGAATTTGTAGTATTAGGGATTTTCTGGGAAAGGATAAAACAGGACCAACTCTAGGAGGTATTAATCTATGTTCATGGAAACAGTATAGAAATAGTGCACTGAGAGTATGAATGAAATACATTACATTTCAAGAATAGATGTGGATATTTATGAGATTTTAGTAATATTATAAAACTGACACTTCAAATCAGTGGATTAAAGTTCTGCAGTAATTAGCTAAATCATTGGAAGGCCTGGTAGACTGTCCTCATTTATGACATTAAAATAAATTCCAGAAAATTTTTTAATTAAAAATGAAACACCAGAAATAACCCAACATGATTAAATCTGTTCAGAGTTTCAAGCGAGAAGAACTTTCTAAAAAGCTTTTGGAACAAAGACCAAAAAGAGCAAAGGCCTAGCAACTCAGCAAGGCCAGAAACGCCCACTGTAAAACAAAACGAACCCTCGCCCAACCCTCTCTCATGGCCCTGTATTGCTCTCTGATATGTTCTACAGTTTCTTCTTCCCTTTAAAGTCCAGTTTCTTGGAGAAGTACCTGCGCTGAATACTCCTCAGGGCTCAGAGCCCTGCATCCCCCACGGCCCTCATCGCAGCACTGAGACAGGAGTTGTACTGCCGGTGGCTGCGTGTTTCAAACTAGTCAGCATTTTCAGCTCGTGTTTATTTGATTACCAGTTAGCTTTTGCCGTGGACAAATATTTTCCTCTCAGGGGGATGTTTTCCCCCCTTAATTTTTGTTTTATTAAATAAACTTAAAAAGCCCAGACAGAAAAGTTTGTGTGCATATATGCACACACACAGATACACACAGATCTGTTTTTTAAAGTCTACCTAAGTATAGTCCTCCTCCTCCTTTTCCCCAGGCTTGGCAATTAAAGGTGGGCTTTAGCTCTTGCTTTATTGCCCCACACACCCCCCCCTTTCTCACTATGCTCCATTTAGTCAGTGTTCAAATCCCTCTTAAGCCAGTTTACAGCCTTCTCTGTGTTGCCTCAACTAGTTTCTCCCAACAGCTCTGCTATTCTTCTTTCTCTTGGTGGATTTCTCTTCTCCCATGTGCCATGTACATGGCCATTTTCCCCAGGGCCTCGTCCTCAATCCTCCACTTGGCAGGAATGAATCGCCCCCACGGCCTCACCCGCAGCTCCTCTGAGCTCCTGACTGTTGAATCCAGCTTAACAACGGGCATCACTCCTTAGATGTCCCATAGACACTTTGCAATCAAAATGCCACACACAGAACCATCTCCTAGAAAGCATCTCCTCCCCTAACACTCCCACTGCAGATCCACTCTCCAGATGGGTCACTGGAAAGTCACCTCAGCAGCTCTGCAGCCCGCCGCCCCGGCCCTGTAGTCCCCTCTGCAGCAGTGACCACTTCTGCCGCCCACGACTCTCTCCCTTTGCCCAGGGCCTCTCTGCAGGCGTGTGCCACTTGTCTGGATTACCTGGGGTGGCCCCCGAAATATCCTTTCCCCCCAAAATATGGACCTCCCCCCAAAAATGTTATTATCCATTCTGCTGCCAGTATAACCAGATCTACTTTAACATAATCATTATGCAATTCTCTTGCTTACATATATTCCAATATAGCCCTGTTTCTTTAAGGATACATTCAAGTCTAATCACACAAGACCCATCGTGACAGTGGCCTTGTGCACCTGATATTCCCACCTGTGGATACTTTGTTCTAACCCTACTTGTTGTTCTTCAGTCTGGCCAAGCCGCTTCATGCCGTGTACTCTTATATGTCTCTACCTCTCTGCATGAAGTGTCCACTCCCTCTACCACACATTAGAGAGCTAACTTCCTTTCACCTTTCAAAATTCAGTTCAAATATTCCCAGCTCTATGAAGTCCAATGTGTGTTCACCTGCTTAGCAATCCATCAACTACTCGCCAAGTCTCGCCTGCCCTGCGGAGTGCAGACACCAAGTCTTACCTGTCTTGGTCTCCCCAGCAGTTGATACAGTGTTTGGCATAGCAGGTGCTCAGTGTTTGTTGGATAGATAAATGAATGAATCAGTAAAGAGATGAGAGGTCTACAATCCCCCCCAGTTACTCAGCTGCCATTTTGGAAAGTTCATTCTGTGGAGTTAAGGAAATGTCAGTGCAGGTGGTGGGCAGACAGAACAGAGGTGAGGGCGTGGGGGAGAAAGGCCTGGTCCTGGAGAGCGCAGGAGAAGCGTGGGTGGGATAACAATGGAGAGAGAGGGAATGGAGTGGGCGCGTGCAAGGAGATGTTGAAGAACAACTGATATTAACTGCAGTAAGTTAAATGGAGAACATAATATATGAAGGGAAGATCAAGTTAACACAGCAAGGGTGGAAAAGGCAGTACCAGAGACGAAGAGCTCTCACTTCATCACTCACTGCATTTCACTTACGGCACCCGCCCTCTGGGAAGGCAGCGCCAAGTTCTTGAGAGACTGGTGTTTGTGCTGTGGGTGCTCTAAGTACAAAACGGTATCTTATGGCTTCCAGATTTTAAGACTGATAGATTATTTCTCTTATGTCCCGTGTCTGAGTTCTCAAACAGCAGGATCTTTTGCTTCTGGGGGTGAGCTATTGTGGTTAATAACTCAGGGTTACTCCAATGATCTCAAAGGACAGTGGGGAAATCACTAGAACAAATAAAAGAGAAATTTCACTCAGAAAAAAACATATGCCCTATAGAACCTTGTGGGGGCCTTGGGGGCAATGTTACCGCCAACTCATCTAACAGTTGTATGTGAGTGCATTGAAACTCCAAGCTCAAGTCACTTAAACACGTATGAGAACCAGGGTCCAGGCTGTGGTGCTTCAGACATGCACGGGAAGATGAAAAGCCTGACTATTGCCTCCGACAGGATCAGTCAAGCCGGGGAGCGCAATGGACACAGACATGTTCACGCACCATCAAGACAAGAATCAACTGCAATTCATGCTTAGAAAGGAGAGCAGAAAATCTCTAAAAAGTTGAGGGTTTGCTGCCAAGGCTTGGCAAGAGCTCTTCCAGGCAGAAAAGCAGAGAAAGATATTTCTGGCGAAGGAGACTAGGGATGGTGGCAGGGTGCGAGGCCTAAAGAAGCAAGGGTGGAGGGCTCCAGGGTCATCTGTCAGAAGCTGTTCCCCTTCAGCAGCTAAGAGGCCTAACTAAAAAGGCAGGTGTGGTGTCATTAATGATCATGGGGAAAACTGGGAGGAGGAAACTGAGGTCAGGTGATCACCACCAAAGGCACTTTATTTGAGAGGAACAAAAATAATTCAAAAAGCACTTGGAAATCCTATCTCCCATGAACGAAAAGAACACAAAATAAGTTTCACTCCAGCGTTGAATACAGAATAACAGACTGCCTACTCTCAGAAATGGATTGAAATTTCTAATTCGTTAGGGATTATTTAGAGAATAGGAAAACGAATAAATCTGAACAATCTCTCTAGAATAGCTGTTACTCCATCCTGTTATGTAGGGTAGAGTTAGGCTGAATTATTTAATTAGTATTTTAATGAGACTATAAAGTTCTAAAAGTCCTATCCATTTCTCCCAAAAGCGTGCAACTTTTCCTTTCAATGACCTTTATTTGACTTAACTAGAACAATAACTATTTTCCAAGGCTTTTTTCGTGTGTGTTAAAATACCAAATGATATGCTGCCCTCAGAATGTTGTTGTTATTATTAATGCTGATAATAGCCCCAATAAGAAATATTTACAATTATGACTCATTTTGGAATAACAGGTCATTGGATTAAAATCCTTTGGAAAATAAGCAGAAAAAACGAACATAATTTCTACACCAGGGACAGGAGCTGCACCCTTAATCGAACCTGGTCACTAAGCACAACAAAAGCAAAGATGAAACTCAAATCAGACACCAGGCCACAAAGCATAGCTGACTGAAGATGACACAAAATGACCTTTCATTCACCGAGGGAATCAGATGCGTTTCTATGTATATTATATATTTTAAAAGCAATTATTATATATATAGCATGTAATTTAGGAAAAAGAAAACTCCCTCTTTCTGTAGACTTATAAACAGGAAGCCCAATGGGGTGTCTTGAAGACATGAACCGGCATACATAAATGCAAAGCCTATTGACAAAAATACTTTCCTGTCTCCTAAGCTTAAAAAAAAAAAAAGTAATTCAAGGCAGTGGTGAGCTCAAAGGTCTCAGATACAAAACGTGCACATCATCAGCCTTCTAGTAGATAAAAGTGCGCCATGCATAATAGAAAAGATGAAGTTTCCTATGGAAATCTATTTTGAGATGCAACAATTTAAAGGCAACCGAGAGCTCAAAACCAAGTTCAAACAAAGAGAAACAAAGGCCAAGCAAATTTACAGAAATGGACAAAGACATTGGAGAAGGAGGGGATCTGTGTTCTACCAATACTCCAGATCAGCAAATTCATCCTGAATTCAAGCCAGTGATGTGCCATGAGGTCACTCAAGGAACCAGGCTGAAACCATCGGCCAGAAGAAATAGGAAAAATGTCAAAGGCAGGTGTGAGGTGTGGAAGGGGTGACCCTGTGACCCTTGCTGCCATGAGGCAGGATGCTCTTGCGGGCTTTCTGCACAGGCTGGCGGGCTCACATGACTCTGTTTAGAAGGATATCAGCCAACAGCTGTGCCACACGGGCTGCAGCCCGTGCTGAGTCACATCTAGTAACGATTCTGAGTTCATCCTTAGACGACATGACCAGAAGGATCTGAGAATCAATGATGGAGAATTACCTGAATGAGTATTCCATTTCATTCCTTGGCAGTAAACCTTCAGCATTGTACAACATAAATATTGACAAAGATATACACAGGCAACCTATTTGAAAGCCTGACTGCATAATTGCATCTAATTGAGAAAAGCGGGATCCGTTTCGGTATGCTAGGTCTTTGTTTGGCTCGGTAACCGATGCTTCTGAGACTCAAAGCATATTCTAGTATAACCGACAGCACAGAAATCCCCACTGATGACTTACTCATTTCAGGGTATTCATAAAATAACCCCAGTTTGCCCGTTGGATACAGATGGTTGTCCCATTCCCATCGTGGGATGGTCTGTTCTGCTCCCGAAACTGTGGCATCATTAGATTCATGACCCAGCTGTCAAACAGATCAAATTATAAAGCAAGATATTATCAGACCAAGGTCATAAAAGTATTACTGACATTTCAAGCTGAACACATCATCTTCCCAAGAATTTAATTTCTTGTTTTCAGGATAAATTTCTTTTTATTGCTGCCTACCTACACTCAAGTATTGTGAAAACTAGTCCTGACTACGTACCTTGTGTTTACCAAAATTGTAACGACTACTGCTACTTTATCTCCTACCTCCTTTTCAGGTGGGCACTTTAGCTTTTAGAAGATACCTACCCTCATTTGTTTTTTCCCCCATTTCTCTGCTATTATCCACCATGGCATTTCCAGTCTGTAAATTGTCAGAGAAAATAAGTAAAAGAAAGAAATACAGGGTCGGTGAGCTGGTGATAAGTGCTGCAGAGGAAAATAAAGGAGGGCGAGGAATGTGTGGTAGGGAGGAGTGTGGATGGGGCAAGTGACCTTTGAATAAGGCAAAGACGGAGGCAAAGGGGTGGGCAGAGGGAACAGTGATCACAGGCCTTGAGGTCCCTCACGCTGGACAGACAGCATGGAGGCTGGTGTGGGCCAGAGTGAATAGGAAATAAGTGGTGGTTTTGGGGGGTGGAGCCTTAGAGGCTGCCGTGAGGATGTTCATTTTTCCCTCTGAAGGAATTGTGGAACCATGGAGGATCACTGATCAGAAAAGTGATACTCTAACGTTGGATCGAACAGGTCTAAGACCCTAATTTCAGCTGAACAAATCAAGGGCCAAAGAAGTGACATGCCACCTCAAATTCAGTGCAGAGGTTGAAAGAAACAGCCTTGACTCGCAGCCCAGTGCTCTGCACCCTTCTGGATGTTGTCCCACAGAGCTGTCTCTAAGGTTAAATTTTTTCCTCACTCAGAGGCTTGTGGGACAACTGAATGCTTCCCCCTTTTTCAAATGGCAATTTGTCCTGAAAGGAATTCGGAGTTGGCAGTGAAACAAGGCATGGACCTGTAGACTACAGAGCTGTTGTTCCTGAAAGCAACAGCTGGCGCGTGGTTTACTCGTGGAGTTCAGCAGAAGAGACAGAGCAACAACAGACAACTTAGCATCTGGCGGAGCTTCGGCTGACTGCACTGCACGTTTGGATGGATTTCAAATTTGGACAGTGAGGCGTCTTCACACGAAAGGCAGGTGTATACATCATACATGCCCACACGTCTGTATGCATACACACGTGGACACACACAGAGTATATGATGTGACTTGTAAAGAGCTTCCCCTGCTAGGTTTCCCACTGCCTCTGATCTCAGCGTTAACCTTTCCCTGGCCATGCTCCCAGGGTTGCTACGAGATTTCTTTGCAATGGAACATGCCCTTCGCTTCACAAACTTTCCCCAATTCTTTCAATGACATTAGGGGAAGAGCAGGGAGCTCTGTGAGGGGGTGGGGATATGGACTCGAGATACCCCTGAATCTGAATCCACACTTCATGGCTTATTTGTTATTTAACTTTATTTACATTCAAAATGCAATTGTTGCAGATCTCAGGAGTTGATTTACACTCACTGCTGTGGCAGAATGTTGCGGTCAGTAGACCCACCACTGGATCCGCTTATTCAACACGTCCTTCCAATAATTCAGATATTACTGTATCACAAATGCCCATTTCTATATTTTGATACCTGCTTTTCAGTATAATTATCTTCCTTCTTTATTCTCTAAATCTTATGATTTTTAAACATTTTTCTGAGAAGTGTTCCACAGGCACTTTACATATGATAAGTTAATAAAGAGATCCTGGAGTTCAAAACCACATTTAAATCCTGAGATAAACTCAACTGTGCCGTATACATGGCTAGGTTTAGTCTGCTTCCTTTGTTACTTTGTTTAGTAATTTTTGTTTCAAACAAGATCCTACTGTATAGCACAGGGAACTACATTCAATAACTTTTAATAGCCTATAGTGGAAAAGTATATGACAAGGAATATATATATATATATATATGTATGTATATGTGAATCACTGTGCTGTATACCAAGAATTAACACAATATTGTACACCAACTATACTTTCAACAAAAAATGTTGAAATAAAATTGGGAGGTGAAACTTCGACTGCCCAGGCTGCTGTCAAGATGAAACGATTCAAAGCAGGCCAGGTATTAGCAAACCCCCTAACACATCAAAACCCCATATGGGATCTTCTTTTTGAGCAGCACAGGCTAACCAGCTGTGGTCACCTGTAAATAAGGTTGAAGTCACTTAGACCCTTGGCTTGGGAACGCCGTGGCCACCGGGGTGGGGGTCACTGCAGCACCTACGAGAATGACGGGGACAGCCTGCTCCTGACGCCGCTCCCCAGGCCGCAGCCCGGAGCACTGCAGTCAGGTCTGAGGTCCGGCCGGGAGCGCACAGCTCCACAGCCACTCGGAGCCCTGCGGTGCGGGTGGAGCTGGGACCGCGCTCGTCCATCACCCTTCCAGGCACCCAGACTCGGGAGTCCCCTGGGGGAATTTTTCTCTGCCTCATAATTCCTGTCTCAGCCTCTTGTGGAATGCGGTCCATGCCCAACGGAAGCAGGGCTTTAACCCTCCGGGACCCAAATCCATCACGGCTTGGATCCGGGATGTAACTTCCATGTTAACTCACCTGGTGCTCCCTTCTTGTGCTGAACTGCCCTCCCCCGTCGATGACATTAGGTCGTATTAGAAGTCCCGACTTGCTTGTCCTTAGCTAAGACTCTGAGCCTCTTGCTCAGTCTTCCTGACTGGAACCACTCTTCTGTGGCAGAAAAGTTTGGGCTGTCGGCAACCCATCATTGGCCTCGGTCTTTTGGGTTTTCTGTTGGTTTATGGTTCTCATGCAGGGATACCAATTTGCACATGAGAAACACCTGTAGACATTTTAAAAAATACAGACACTGGATCCTCCCCACTCTCCAGCCAAGGCTGGAAGCTTTCTCCCTCTAGCAGGGGTTACACAATAATTTGCTTGGGAATTGACCACACATATTGGCATAATCATGGTAAATTGCCCTTTACTCAGTGCTTCCCACGTGGCATTTTCTACTTCATGTTGTCTTTGTACGTTCATTATCACATTTAATCCCTGAATTATAGATAATCACCATTTCTTTTGAGGACACTCCTACTTGCTAATCTTGAATACAAGTATCTTTGATTCTCTTAATCTATTTCATTCCTGAGTTTCCTGTTCCTGGATTTAAAGAGTGAATTATGGACACATGTATTTAAGATTCTCTTAATATATCTATCTGACTCATCCTCTAACCAAATCATATCTGGAGAAGAGAGATTTTCTCTTTTAAATATTTGCATTTTCTTACTATATAGTAGTGCGTACACACGGTGAAAAATGTAGAAAGCATATAAAGTAAGAAAATTACAGCCATACATTATCTAAACACCAAAGGACAGTGCTATGTCATGTTGGGCATTTAACCATTTTTCTTAATATTTTATCATAAAATTTCCCTAGGGCAAGTTACTTAACCCTGGAATTGTACTAGACTTTTGTCAAGTACAGAATAACATTCCCAGAAATGACCCCAACATCAAAATAGTACGTGAGGCTGGGAAGGCCATAGGGCACTCAGCTTATTCTCTGAGTCCTACAAAGAATGCTGTTAATTCACTGATGTTACTCATTCGATGCCTGTGAGTCACTCACTCACTCAGCTGGCTCGGACTGAGACCTAATTTATACCAAGTGCCGATCCAAGTGCTGGGGAGACCCCAGAGAGAGCCTGGATCACGGCATCACTGTCCTTCTTCATTTGCTCCCAGAATCCTACTCAACATACCCACATGGGATTGGGGGGTGGAGGCAGGTGAGATATGGTAAAATTCATTTCATTATGTTCCTTTAGACATATTTAAATAGCATGAAAATAGTCACTAACTTTGATAAGTTTTCTTTTCCCTTCCTATGTATTTTTGAGGATGGGTATAGTTTTGGGGCAGCAAGAGTAATTGATAGATCTTTAGTATGTTAGGATTTTATATGAAAAATTAAGAAGGAAACTGGCACCTTATACAAAGAGAAGAGGCAGTGAGGAAAACACAAGCCACCCTCGAACTTGGCTACCATTCAGAATTTCTGGTATTCAAAAAAGGGAAACATAATTCAAAATATTTTCCCTAAATATTTTAGCCCAGAGTAGAAATACATGTAGGCAAAGTTCAGCTCACTGGAACCTACAACAATGTGCTTACTTAAGCGAAGGTAAAAACAGACCACAGATACTATAATGCATCCTTTACTTTAAACTAGTTAATGTGAGCAAGTTTCATTTCACATGAATTGCTCAGTACAAATTTAGGAAATATATCCTTCTTGATTGGTAAAAATAGCTCACTGATAGCCAGATTCAACAAAATTTAGTGTTAAATAATTAACCTATTTCCTTCAGGAAATGCTTTTGAGTAATCTGAGTTAAGTATTTCCTCTATCTGATCTATTTCTTTTCACAGAGAAAAGTAGTATTATTTGCACATGAGCTACTTTTACTCCTCTGGAGAAATCTGACTGTGAGCTCAGGGTAAGAGTTGTCTACTGCACAGTAGGGAAAAAAAAGATTCATTTCACAGCAAAGATCAGAATCTTTTTTTTGAGGGGCATGGTGAGCTGGGGGACAAGGGAAATGCCTTTGTTTAGAGACAGACCACAGTAATCCAACCTGTAGCTGAAAGATGAAGACCTTGTGAAGAAATGTGGAAGGACACACTGACACACAAATGTGTTCACTCTGCAAAAACAGAAAGAAGGAAAGAAAAAATAATTTAACTGCCCTATAAAGAGAATGGACAGAAAATTGGTAATAAGGGAGAGTGAAGGAAAGTTAGGGAAGGGAGGAGAAACAGTGAAAGGGAACTTGGATGCGGTGGGCAGAATAGCAGGTTTCTGGAGCTTACAATGAAGGATGATAAGAAAAAAAGTAAAGTTTAAAAAAAGTTACAAAGTTTAAAATAGTTTAAAAATTAAAAAATGAAGTTAAAAAAATAATATTTTTATAGTGGCATGGAAGATTTTAAAATGATGGAGGTTTTTAATTTCAAAATTCAAGTTGTTTGAGTTTCTCCTCCATGCTCCAAACAACAGTAAGAATTGCTTGTGTAATTGGTTTTGGGGGACACCACAGAAAGTGGTGAGCAATGCAGTTAGGTTGGCCAGGAGCAGAATGCTTTTGTGGAAGGCAAGACAGAAGAGAGATCAACAGTTTCATGAGGACAGAAACTCAAAGCCAGAAATTATCTTAAAAAGCTTAGTGTGGTTTGCAGAAAAATGTTCCCCCCCCAATATGTCTATGTCCTTATCACCAGAAAATAGGAAGAGGTCAGTTTCCCTTGCAAGGGGGGTCTATGTTTTCAGATGGGGTTAACGTTGCTAACCAGCCTTCTCTAAGAGAGACGAGCTGGATTATAGAGGTGAGCCCATTGTAATCACCAGGGTCATTAAAGTAGGAAGAGGGAGACAGAAGAGGGGAGAGAGGAGAGGAGATTTGACCACAGGATCAGAGTCAGAGGCACACAACCTTGCTGACCTTGAGAGAAGGAAAAGAGGTCACAGGCCAAGAGACGTAGGTGGCCTCTGGAAGCCAGAAAAGTCAAAGATACAGTTTCCCCTGAGGCCTTCAGAAACAGCCGTGCCAATATTTTGACTTCAGCAGGCTCCTGCGTTCAAGAACCCTACAATGTTAAATTTGTGTTGTTTAGTGGAGACTATTTCTTTTTTCTTCCTACTACCATGTCATTTGGGGATACTTGTTACAACAGAAAGTGAATACACTAAGCTCCTTGAAATGTTCAGAAATTGCAGATAACACTGGACTGTCCACTTTGATATGGGATAGGGCTTATGTGAAAATCCAAAGGACAGTGTGACCTTTGCTAACCTCTGCTTTTCTCATTTTTAGGAAGAGAACAGTAAGTCAAAACCTCTGTAGTTATTATTTTAGACAAGTGTCTCTTAAAACATTATGTAGCCCTGTGCCTTAGGACACCAAGAGAGTCTCTGTTCTTAGAAGAACATGAATTCCATGAGATAGGGTCTTACATCTGAGTCCCACAGTGGTCTCTTATTGGCAATGAGAACTTGGGCAAATCATTTACCCTCTTTAAACCACAGGATCTTCATTTGAAAAGGAAGATAAGAATAAGGATTGTTTGGGTGATTAAATTGTACACACACACACACATATATGTACAACATTTAATACAGTGACTAACACATACTAGGCACTCAACAAATTCCTGTTATGGATTTTTAAATGCATGTATAAAAGGAGGAGAAAGTTGCGGGAAGTTGTGGGAAAACTTAGTTCATGGCCCCAAAAAGGGCCATCTCTCAACGGGCTCTGATCAGTCAGTCCCCAGTGATGGGCTATTAGCAGAAACTATAGCACTTGAGGATTTAATTTAAACATAAAAAGGAAGGAATTTAAACATAATTATTAAACAGGAGGTATGTTTACACTGTTGGCTGGATCATCTTATCTGGAGAGCTTTAATAAGCAGAGAGTCTCCCCTGTTTTAGAGATGGGCATGCAGGAAAATTCCTTGGATGGGTGGGCCGTTCTCACCCCAAGATCACATGACTTAGTACTCACGGAAGTAACACCTCTTGTATGTTATTCCAGATGGACTGTCCTCCCATGATTATTGTCAGCTGCATCATCAGTTCAAGGAGACAGCCACCTGGGTCACACTGGAATATTAGAAAGAAAATCTCATTTAAATTTTAGATAGCTCTAACATGAAATAAAGTCATTATTTTATGCCTAAAAAAATCTAAGGAACAGAGAGTAAAGACACTCTTCATTGGGCAACTAAGAGAAAACATGAAACAGGTTAGACTGTCCGAACACAAAGCTGTATTCACACGTCTTCATTTCTGTATTTTCACAGCCAATACACCAGATCTCCAGGATAAGTCACAAATCTGCCATTAAAGAATGTGATGTAGAAACACGAGGAGTAGTATTTGACAAACTGGAAGAAGAACACCTTCATGGCTAGGTTGTTCCCACAGTCAGTCTGGTCCTTGGGATCTCTGCAGCTAGAATAAAGAAAAGTTAAGTCTGTAAAACTGTGAACAGCTTTGAGACCATAATCAAAGCCACGGACACATGAGTTAACAAGCTAAATATGTATATATATATATATACACAATTCACACTTTTTTCATATAAGCTGTTTTGAATTCCTTAAAATAGCTACTATGTTAATTCCAACTGTACACACTGTTGTAAGAGTTTCTCCCACTATGAATGCAATATCACACAAGGCAAAAAAAAAACAAAGTCACCGTTCCTTAAAATTTATAAGCACAACAGTATCCAATGGGCAAGAACTGTCCTCTGTCAGGTGTAAGTTGAAAGAAAGCTACTTCTAAACATCCTGCTAAGTGAAATTCTCTTGTCTCCCTGAACGGCAGGAAGGTAGGACTATTGAAGAAAACAAACAAAACACGGGGCAACTTGCTAGAAGCATTTGGGGAACATAAAACATCCTCCTAGTTCAAAATTTGAATTGGTCTTAGTGTTTTCAGAAGATGACCACTGAGCAGACAACTGGGAGAACGACCCAGCCACATGCAGTATGTGGGAAGCAGTTAACTAGGGCCGCTAAGCCGCTGGCTGGGATACAAGCCAGAGAGAAGAAACATTTGTTATAGAAGCCACAGCTGATGAGAATGGAGCTACACTAACAGGAACAGCATGGGGGGAGGACACATAACAGTGTGATTACTTGTCCTCTCCGTAACGCACAAGCAAATCTGCCACTGGAACCACGACCCTCTTCCACTTATTTGCAATAGAGAGACTATTTACTTTCAACAATAGGGTACATGATCTAATGTAATTGAAATTATTATTAAGCACTGACATATTTACACAGAGCTTGGACATTCTAAAGCTTTCTTTGTCCCTTTTACTAATGCATAGCTGCAGCTAATTCACTTCTCATATAGGCTAGAGAAAATACGTTTACACTTGAAGTTTTCTAAAGACTGTAATGTACTGGAATTGAAGTGCCTAAAAGATAAAGTCTCTGTTTTGACCTGGTTCTAAAACTGGTGTAGAAATGACCTCAGCTGCAGAAGGAGCTTAACAGACTCAGTCATCTTGATTGCCACTTTCTCATATATGGCGTTCAGGGTCACGGTGATGTTAAAACTGATGAGGGAAGCAGTGATGGGCGTGGCCCACCTGCACAGTCAGGTACTTCTGGATTGGGTGCTTCCATTCAGGTTCTTGGGAAGTTCTGCTGAAAATACAATGAACACTGAAAGTCCGTAGACAATGATCCCAATAACTGAAGCAATGGTCAACAGGACCTGACAACCCGAAAGCCCAGCAGCATAAGGCTCACTAATGATCGTATTTTTACACAGAAAACTTGCCCCCAATCTACGCTTAAACAGACAACATGCACGTGCTGTAAACCTCACATAAACATGAGAAGTGATGTAAATCGCATGTAAATGCCACAAGAGACGTGAATATCAGGCATGTTAAATTTTAGGGGAGGAGGAATGAAGGATGTCAAAAAGAATGAGTGCATCCACTAATGTAACATGCTGACAGCAGGAGCAGCTGTGTGCAGGGCATAAGGAATATATGGGAACTCCACTTTCTGTGAATTTTTCTGTAAACCTAAAACTGCACTAAAGAAGGAAGCCTGTTAAGTATATCTTTAAATGGCTGAAAATGGAGTAACTGGTGGCATGTTCTTTTGGAGACAAGTCTGTGATAGCAGAACCAATGAAAGTATCCCTTCTACATCTATAGAATTACTTAGGTTATGAACTAGTTGTAACCCATGAAGGGGATATGCTTCCTTTCAAGGGAGAACCTATCACTGATTCAGGGGTCAGCAGGTGCTAGCTGTCATCTTCATTCTGAATAGGGCCAGTGAAGCTGTGGACATGCCCTGAGGGAAATAGTGGAAGTGACAGCAGGTCTCTGCTGATGAAAGCTTCACATGCTTTTCATACTCCTTGAGATCTTAAAATGGCAGGTACTCCTACCCCCTGCATTTGCACGAGATTCATGTCCCTGATCCATTGTAGTTCTTACTGTGTGGACTCAAGGTCAACGGGAGTGTCTGAAGCATAATTTGCACGTGGCTGGTAAGGCTTCAGTTCCCCACTAGGCAGGTATTTTTCTGCCCACTGAAGAATGCACATTAAAGGTCCCATTTTTAAACTGTTTTCCTTCCATCTACCTTCTTGGTCATAGTCCAGAAGCATGTACTCAGGGTCCCTGGCTGCTCCTGATGGCTGCCCCAGAGAGAAAGCTACAAAGAATGTGAATTTCAAGACTAGGTGAACCACATCATGTTATTTACAGTAACAGCGGGAGGCTGGCTTGCACCTGCAGGGGAGAGCAGATGAAGTGTTTACAAGCCCCTCCTGGAGCCACACTCCTGCATCTGGATCCCAGCTCCGATGCTAGCTGTGGGGCCTTGTGCAAATTTCTTATCTTCTAGGGGCTTCAATCTCCTCACCCATATAATGGGGGGATAATAATAGCAATTTATAGGACTATTGTGATGAGTCAATGATTTACTAATTGTGAAAACAATTAGAACATTAACCACAGGCATGTGAAAAACTCTACCTAAGTATTAGCTATGAATATGGTGACCAAAGTCTTAAAAAGGTGTTTTTCTTAGTTTTTAAGCCATCACTTTGTAGAGAAAGCATTTTATTTTCTCCTCTACTCTCTTTCATCATCCTTTCCTTCACAGTAAGTCTTCATGATTGTGAAAGGAATAACTTTTTGGTGTGTGTGTGATTAAATGTGAAAATTAGTTAAGGCTGTGAAAAATGTATTATACAAGGTATATTAAGCCTTCCACTCTTGTACAGCACATATAGGCTATTTAAATACTATGCATTTTTAAAAAGTCTGCATAATAATTTTTTAATTATGTATTAAGTAATCTTAATAGTTAAGATTCTTTAAATGCTTACTATTGCTTCAGCACACATCTATTTTTCTAAATCCTCACAATCACCCTGTTGGGAAGGTAATATTATATCTCTTTTACAGATGAGGAAATAGAGCCACATGGAGATGATGCAATTTGCCCCAAATGAAGCAACTATTAAGTGAAAGAACTGAAATACTCAAAGAGCCCAAAGACACACTAACTGTAGAGCACTGTCTACTACATGGTCTGTGAAATCAATTGTAATTCATTTCAGAACTTTTACAAACTTGACACATTTCCATTTTTCTTCCAAGCACTTAATGGGTTCAATATTTCTTATGAAACAGGAAAGCTTTCCATTCTCCTTCCTCAAGTTTCTTCTTATTTATCATCTTTTCTGATCATAATTTTAACATTTTCTCATTAAAGAAAATTTGAAAGTACTCAGTACTGGACAGAACTGTTGTCCTGGATCTGTCCCCAGTCTTAGAAGAGGGCCCAGAATTTGCTTTAGGATAAATAACCTCCCTTTTGTTTTTAGTCCTGTGATTTAAGCTCAATTAACCCACTCTTTCTGAAGCACCAGAGGTAGATCTCAGTTGGTTTAAGACAAATAATACCCCTCATTGTATTGGCCTCGCACATGATTGGAGAATTGGCAAATAACCCAGTAAGAGCCACTATTATGTGAGGAGATACGTGCTTGTGCCCATGTGAATGATAAGCTTCCTCTATCAAGAGAGGAAGCTGCCAAAGAGACCTCTCTTGGTTTGGATGGATGATCTGGGATGCTGAGTGCCTAGAAGCAGCATGCTGAGACATCATTGGACACAGAATGAAGACAGGACAAGACCAGCCCTTCACATCATCTGGGCTACAGTATCTCTCCTTGACTGAAGCCAGACCTCAGATCTGAGGTTTTCATTTACAGGAACCAATAAATCCCATGCATCCCCATTTTTTGGGTGTTGTTTAAACACATTGGAAATTGATTTTGTCACCTACAATGAAAGGACTCCAACTCTGAAAATGAATAAAAAATAAAATAAAGAAAATGCTTCTACCTATAGACATAATTCCTTCAGAAGGGTACATTGTTTGTATATTACAAATCATTTTATATATTAATTTTATTCTCAATCCTATCGTAAGTGTAACACTTTGACATGTCATAAAATATTTTCATGGACACACTTTTTCATGGCTGCAAACTATTCTACTTTGTGAACGTTTGGAAGAATATTTTGGCTGAGATTTTATATATATATATATACATATAAAAGTATGTCTGTGACTTGCATCCGTACTGACTTTTCCCTGCCATTTTGAAATACTTCCTGATTAAAAGTTTTTCAAAGCTGAATTAGTTGATTAAATCATAGGAATATTTTTGACTCTTGATATCAACTGCCAGACTGCTTTCTAAGAAAGCTTGAGGAGTACACAAGAAATTAACACAGCATTGTAAATCAACCATACTTCACAAAAAATATCCAGTAACCTAGGCATGGGATTGGTGATCACTGGCATTTCATCCTCATAAACAGAGCTGTGTCACTTGAGAGGTGGAAAACTACTTCATTTTGATGTGCATTGAGTGAATTACCATTGGAGTGTGACATCTATTTTTCCTTTGTGAATGTGTGTTCCTTTTCTCTGCCTTCTACGCTCCTGAGATTTTTTGATGTTACCTTTGAAGTGATCTGAACTCTCTATGTATTGAAGGAATTAGCCCCTTGTTGGATTTGTAAACAAATAACATCCTCTGGTGTTTTGTTTAAAATTAGGATGCTTCTGATGCATGGAAATCTTTGTATACTTTCCTCAGAAACTTACTGCTCATCTAGAGTTTGTGTAAACATCCATATTTATTTCTAGTTTCTTTCTAATTGTGTTACTTTTTAAATGTTTCTGGAATTTATCACAATATATGTTTCACTGTATGATTTCAATCTTTTCTTTTCCCCCCAAGTAGCTAACGAGTGTTCCATTCACTGAATAACCTTTACTTATCTCCCTGATTTGTAATGCCTTCCATCTCTTATATTAAATTATTATTGATATCAGAGCCCATATCTGGACTTCCTGTCCTATTTTCTAATCTGGCTATTCTTGAACTACTAAAAGTCTCATTATCTTATTAATTATTATATTACTGATATGATTTTATTCACAATAAACCCCAAATCAATTTTATAACTTCTGATATTTTGGAGATATGATCTTTTAATCTAGAATCATGTGATTAAAGCATCTTTTATATCTTTCAGTAGTTTTTACTTTTATTTTTTGATAGTTCCTACTATCCTTTTCTTAGGTTATTCTTAGACATTTTACCTTGGTTATTACTCTTGGAAAATTTTAGAAATCTTAATGCCTCCATCTGGTCTCTTAATCAGACCCTGGAGAACCCTAAACCACTGATCTGATTTGAACAAATGAGGTGAAAAAAATAGGGGGAAGCACTGTGAGCAGAAGAGACTGTGGAACCTCCAGAGTGGCGCCCTGCATTGGCTCAGATGTTCTCTGGAAAAAGTTTTCTCTATGAGACTTCATAGTTCCCAGCTTGATTTTCAGTTTTCTCAGGATTTCACATTAAATTTTAAAAAGTCTGTGGCAGGTTCTTACCCAGAAAAAGAGCACTTGCACAAAGGGTTATATGTATAAACTTTCCCCAGGTGGTAAATGGAAAACTCTCTTCTTCCTAATTAAAAAAACAAGTTAAGTCAATCAAGGGATTACACCAATGAAATGACTTTTCTCCTAATTGGTCAATAAATCCTAAACATAATTTAAAAAAAATAATTTTCAGACATAGCCTCATTATTTGTAATTGCATGGGTTTTTTCCTTTTTTTTGTTCTTTTCTTTTCCGTTAACGATGTCAAACAAACAACGAAATACGTACAGTGTTCATTTTAATACTATTTTTTGAAAATGCATATGTGAACAGTAAACTATTTCCCTGCCATGTTCTGAGCTTGGGGGTGTGGGTACCTGACGAGGCCTGAGCTTGCCTTAGATTTCAGAAGTGACGGTAGTGACAGCATAGAGTCCGTGCAGGACAGAATGTTTCACAGGTGTCGGCAGCTAACTGGTCTCCACTGTGTGTTTCTTGGTTGAGCTTTATGTGTTAATTAGCTACAACTATGAAGTTTTAGAGTTTACATTTTAGAGTTTATATTTCGAATATTTTTAAGAGATGAAATCAGTAAGAATCAAGGTTTACCTGGATTATAAAAACAGATATAGTATAATAATAGCTGTCCCTAAGTACATGGCCCTTCCTCTGTGCCAGGAAGTCTTCCAAGTAGATTCTGTACATTACTTCGACCCGTCATTGCCACAGTCATGAAGAAGCAACCCTCTTATTCTTATTTTATAGGAAACTATGGCACAGAGAAGTTAAGTTGTCCAAGATCACTCAGGAAGCAAGCTGCTGTGTTCAAATATGAATTTAGGCAACTTCATTCCCAAGCTCTCACTACCACAACGCTGGCCTCTCTAAACAATGGAGCATACTTTCGCAAGTAAAGTAAAATGCTTCAATTAAAAAACTAAACAAAAAAATATTAGGCAATTTTTTAAAAAAGGAAGTACGATAAAGTGAAATGAGTTTTCATCTTCAATTTTTCAACAAGCATGTTCTAATGAAAATTTAAACTTATTAGCTGGCAATTTTAAATTTAAAATTGGCAGTTTAAATGACCAAAAAACTTTTCTTCAGTATTTTTTGTATGCTGCCAATATGATACGTTTTTGTTTTTCAGGACTCAAAAGCATTATGAACATCTAATTTTGTCTAAGTTTCAGCTTTCAACTTTGAATGTACAGTCTTTTACCAACATATGCTTTGACCCCCATCTTCAGTTATAAACAATGGGAAATATACATAATGGGGATTATTAGAAGCTTATTACATTGTAAAAGACAAATGTCACTTTCTATTGGTAGCTGAACCTCATTTTTTTCCATTCATAAAAAGAGGAGTTTTACCTGCTCCCTCCAGAACTTTTCAGTGCCAACATTCTGTAGATCTGTAATTCAATTTATTAAATCTATAGTTGGAGACATTTTCAGATGCTCCTAGTAAAAGCATTTTCTTTCCAAGAGTTATTCATGTTCACAACATACAGTCCTGCTGCTGCTGACTGCAAGTACCATCAGCTCTAAATTATCTCAGCTGATGGAAAGAAGCAATAATACAGATGACTCAAAAAATCATCTTTTCATAGCTCTGGAACGTTGATACAAAGATATATAGTTTTATTTTTTTAATTTTGCAGCAGGAGTGGCAGCAATAAATTTACATTTCCAATTATATAAAATGCCTAGCTCAAACACTGCTCAAACACTGATGGCATCTCAACAAATGTTTCCCTGCTTCTCCTACCCTTTCTCTGACTTTAGGATGAGAGTCATGCTGCTTTGTGCACATCCCAAACGGAAGTGGGAGCAGTGACCGGGACTTAGTTAAAGACAAAGGGGCACCTAGTCTACGATGAAAAGGAGGCGGCAATAATGAAGGCACATGTGAAAAAATGGGAGTCAACTATAAAAACCAATGTGTCTTTCCTCCTACATCTATGTCATAGCAGCTAATTTATATTTTGCATTTATTTATTGGTGTTATGAAAGGATAAAAGTCAATGCCTCTTTTCTTATACACTTATACCAGACTTTTTCTTTTCCCCCTTTTTACTGTTACTATGAATGAAAGACCACACTTCTCTTCTGTGTACACCATTCCAGGCAGTTCTCCTTCAAATTGGCTGCACATTAGAATAACCAGAGGAGCTTTAAAAACTTCCCTAAGACAGAATGCACCACAGGCCACTAAGTACCATCTGAGTTAGCAGTGATGGAATCCAGGCACCAAAATTTTTTAAGGTACCCTGGTGATTCCAACATGCAGCCAAGGCTGACAAGCCCAGAAGTAAACAGACTAAAGTGCATCTAGACAGCGCCTGCTTTTCCTGGGTAATCTCATCTGTCTCCACGTGGGGACACCGCGCCTCGTATTCTAGCTGGATTTGTTCTTCCTGTTCAACCGTGTCTCATTTTTACTCAAGTTCTGCCTGGCGCCGCTTCCAGAACTCCAGAAGTAAGGTGACTAACAGAGAGAGAGAACAGCAGAATGTGGATCTTCAGTGATGACTGATGCTTCAGAAACCAGTACTTAATATTTATTACCCTTAACACTTTGGTAAACGGTTAATAAAATCACATTTATTTATAGGCGATACTAAAGAGAAACATGAGTTAATGCCTTTTTTTAAGAAAAAAGAAAATGTAGATTATTTATTGAACTTTTGGAAACAGACTAGCTCTCTAGCTCAAGAAAAAGTTATTAACGTGATGGTCAGACGCAGGTGACTGTGTCTCATGCTAAAGTACCTGCTACCAGCACATTATGCCCACTAAAAACACAAATATCAGGGGGATGGGTATAGCTCAGTGGTAGAGCACGTGCTAAGCATGTACAAGGTCCTGGGTTCAACCCCAGTACCTCCATTAAAAAAGAAAATTAAAAAAAAGTAAAATTAACTGTCACAATTTAAAAGCAGTGCACGGTCCACCCTCCAAGCCTTCTCCTCACATCCCTGTCTCTTCTGTCCAAAGGACCTGAGGGTGGGGAAGGGGATAACAATGCTTTAGTAACCCTTGCATTTCTATTTTCCACCACCCCAGTCACACAAAATTAAAATAATATTCTTAAATATGGAAAACTGCCATTTTCCTCAATCTTCGGTAAAGTAATTTTTAGAAATCGTCAATCTGTTTTAAGACTCGTAACTTCAAATAGTAGACAAAAACAACATGAAATGTTTATTGAAAAATGTGGCTTCAGGATAAATCCCCTAAGCCCTTCTTCCAACCAGACTGTTAACCCTAGGCCCTAACTCTAGAGAAATTCCAGAATAACCACTGTTCCCTCCACCATTATACCTGAGTCTCTACCATGCTCTGAGAATAAAGAGAAAAAAGACACAGTCCCTGCTTCCGGGAGCTCCTAGGTGCACAGGACTCATCGTGAAATGATGGCTGAGGAGGCATGTTAAGAGGGCTTGGATAACAGTGGGTGCTCGGGGCAGAGAGCCGGAACTGTAGCCAACGCTCTCCCAGAGGAGAGAACCACTGTGGTGAGTTCTGAGATGCCCTAGAAGTGATCAGGTGAAGTTATAATGTTAAGGCCATTTCTCCCTGGGGAGCTGCACATGCAAAGGAGGGAGGCCAAAGAGAGCCAGGTCACTTCCAGGAACTGCAAATAGTCTAGAAGTGAGCACAGGGTGTGGGAGGCAGGTGAGGCAACCAGGTGGAGAGATCACAGGTGCACATCACACAGGACTCTGTGTGCCTCCAAGGTAAAGGAGACATGCAAAGTGATCTAGAAAGAAAAAAGATAGAGGCAGGGAGACCTATTGGCAGGTTCATGTGAAGGCCTGCTGAGGCCCCGCTAGGAGGAGAGAGAAGAAAACATTTCAGCAGGTGGACGGATTGGCCACAGATGTGATGGAAGGGCAGGAAGAGGTCAAAGATGCCGGCCAGCTTTCTGGCTTTGGCAGTGTGCCAAATTATAGTGCCATTTCCTAAAACAAGAAGGGCAGGAAGAGGAGCAAGTCGTGAGAGGAGACAACTGATTCAGTTCTGGCTGGGTGCCTGTGGGCTCCAGGAGAGATGTCCAATAGGCAAATAAAAGTCTAGAAATCAGGAGAAAGTTCTAGGCTGAGCCAAGTAGTTTTCCTGCTTCAAGAGGCTAATGGTTGTGAGTGGAAAAGCTCACGAGAAGAGACGTAGAGGGGTAGCTCTCACCGTCCTGCACATGGGAAGCATCTGGGAGCCTTTAAAACATAGTGCGCCCCAGCCTGGTGTGGGGCCTTTGTACTGTTTATTGTTTTTTAAATACTTTCCTTTTTTGGGGGGGTAGTTAGATTTATTTATTTTAATGGAGGTACTTGGAATTGAACCCAGGACCTCTTGCATGCTAAGCAAGTGCTCAGCCACTGAGCCATACCCTCCCCACCATTTTTTTGTTTTTAGACATTAGCTCTACTGAGCAGTCAGGGTTGAGAATCAACCTGTAGAGAGCAGAGAGCCTTGGGGTAGAGATCAAGGAGAAGTTTCCCAGAGCCCTGCAGACCCCAGCAAGGGCAGCCGGAGATGCAGGGAGCCTCGGATGGGCTGTGAGGAACGTGAACTCAACACTCCCCAATGACAAACATGTTTCAAGCACCCACTTCCCAGCAGTGTTTCTTCTGAGTTTACTACTTTTCCAGTAATACTGGGTGAGAATAGAAATACTCTGGACAAATGGATCAAATTCAAATGCTCGTTCTGACCATTCTTAGCTGCGTGATTACTGATTAAAAGGTTACCGGTCTGCCACGTGTAAACTGGGGGACCTAGAACCGTGCTCGTGGGCTGCTGTGAGCGTAATGAAATGACAAGTATAAAGGCACTCCTGACTCTCAGAGGTAATTGCTACTATTGTCCCCATTTGGGACACCAAGAAACAGAGTCACAGAAAGCTTCAAACATTTGCCCAAGATGAAGGTTAGTGTCTGGACTCAAGCCAATGACTTCGTGGATCCAGAGCCCAGGATCTTCATACGAATAACACGGCACTGCCCAGGATCCCTGCTCCAAAACCCGCCTCCTTTTGGCTCAGTTCCATGGGCCCTGCGCTGCACAGATGTCATCACTGCCTGCCTGCCCGCCCGGTGTCTTACCCCGGCACTGCTCCCTCCATCTCACACACCGCTTCTTTGGGCACACCAACACTCACGAGGCCATTGCTGTGGGTACTCGGATGTTTACACGGAAACGCAGGTGGCAGCCCATCTTTTTGCTATAGATGCTGCTGTCAGTGGAGGCAAAGAACTCACAGTTGGTGGCGGAGGCCACTTCTGGTATCCTCCTCGGCTGGAGAGCTGGATGGAATCCAGTTTCCCTCTGCAACTTAGACATCCAGCATGAGAGTTATGTAAGGCCATCTGGCCTCTCAACATAGAAATGATGCCCCTGCAGTCGTACTTAATATTGTAATCTCCTGGCTCCACCAGGGAGCAGAGGCCATGGCCTGTTGTCCAACAAGTTTTGTTTCCTTACATGACAGCTACAATGGGGTGAGTAAACACCGGACCAGAAAATCTACAAAGCCCTCGTGTACTATTTCCTGACACTTGCAGGTCACCCAAATACCCCAGATCCTCCAAGTAAACAACTAGTAAGAGGAACTGAGCTGGCTCGTCTGTCAGATCCCTGATGGCAGGACGGATTTGTCCTCTCCTGCTCTCGGGATCATCCGTTCTCCTTCTGTGTGCCCTTCCCCGATTGAAGGAGACTGTTCTTTGTTTATGGGCTATGGAGTATTTGTGGCTGTCTGACGAAAACCTTCGAAACTAGAGCTCTTGGTGAGAATGGAAGCATGGCACCCATGTCTCATGAGCTCAGCTACCGAACAGCCTCATCTAGCCAAGACTGTGGCCAACACCAGGGGTCCACGCTGTTGAGTGTTGGGTCTGGAGAGCAATGCCTCCACCACTGAGAAGCTGCCCCACCACTTGTGCCCTTGTCCCCATCCAGGGGGAGGTGATGCATCCATGGGGTGAAAGCCTTGAGGGCACTAAGTGACTGTGGACCAAGCTGTGACTGGCTGGTCCTGCCCCCCAAGTGACCCATGTTACCCTCACATGCAGAAAATCCCCAAAGAGACCACTGCTTGAGGGAATGGGTCACCTATAAGCCAACTGTCCTCGGGCCACCTAAGAAGCAACACAGTATACACAGTGAGCCACCCACTCACTACAGTATCCAAGGCTCACAGTTCCCTCATGTGACACCATGTACCCCCAGCAAAAAGAAGACCGTTACTTTGTAATTGACTTGAGAATTCTACTGAAAGCACTGCCTTCCACCTTCCACTTATGAAGTTCTTTCCACTGTGTCCCCTGCTCTGCAATTGTGCAATCAGTCCAGAGCTCCCTCATGAGAAAGGAAGGAAGGGGCCGGGCAAATCCAATAAAGGAATGGCACAGCCTTTAGCACCAAGATGGTGGAAATGTCAACTCCCAGTAGATCTTGAGCTTCAATACACACTCACCGAAATACAGCAGGATGTTAAATGGCACTCCCACAGGTCCCAGGACAGGTTCAAGGCTGACCATAAAATGTCAAAGGGTGAGTGGTGGCCCAATTTCTGGGAATCCCAACACCTTTCCCAAAGCAGTTGGAATATTCCTCCCACTTATTAGCATATGAAGATACTGAGTGTATAAAATCTAACAATCCCACACCTCGTGGTTGCTCTCTCTGCTGAGATAGACATTCCACACACTGTCTGTGGAGTGTGTATCTACTTTTACTTTAAACTGGAGCACCCAACCCCCATGCCTCATGGCCTTTCTGTTGCCTTCTGAAACAGACCACTCTGTCTATGGTGTATATATCTCTCTGAATAAATCTACTTTTACTGAACTGTGGCTCTCGAATTCGTTGCTGGGCAAACCAAGGACCCACACTTGGTGAGGTGCATCCCAGGGTCCCAAATACGACCTGGGATATGGCCATCCTCTCACCCACATTTTCCTGTATCATACATTCCTTCCCAAAGGATCTCACCTTGTGCACTCCAAAATAGACAGCACTCATGTGTCCTGACCAGGATCTGCTCCTGTGTGTATCATTTCTTATTTCCACTAGAACATCAACTTCAGGAGGACAGGGATTTGGTTTTGTTCACAAAGGAAGCACCAGCACATCACAGGTGCTGGAGAAGTATTAGCTGAATGAATGAGCTGTGGGAAGTCCTGGGATTTCCACCTGGAACTCCTAGCCTCTTGGGTCCCAGCTGACTACAGGTGCTCCCTGCTACTCACGTCTGACCTCTTGCCACCACTCTCTGCTCTGCCATCACCTGAGCTGGGATGAGCTGAGATGGGCACACACCCCGGAGAGCATGGCGCATGGTTCATGCCGTTACAACACACTCGCCCCTTGACTGTTAGAGGTTACTTAGGGTGGACAAACTGAAGGCAGCACCATGTGCACCGCCCTACCCCACAACTCACTTGAAGCACCAGGACTGCACACAGGGGAAACGCGGGCCCTTTGCAACCTAAGGAGAGGGACTATGGGTGAGAAGAGGGTCTCTGTCAACTAACAGTCTCTTTACAAGCCCAGTCTTAGGAAAGCTCTTTAAAGATACTTTTTGTATCTTCCTTGTGTTTCTGTAATCCCTCTAGATTTTGTCATTTTAATCTACACATCAGAAATACAGATATTCTTGAAATCTCTATTGATTTTCAATGAAGAAAATCCTCAATTTCCTACACTGCTAAGAAAATTACTGCACTTTATTTAAAAAAAGCAGCTTCCTTTCATGACTTCCTATCTTCAAACACCTAATTTCACAAGAATCAGTGAAGCAGGACATGAAAATCATGCTATGCCTTATCACCTACAGGTGGGCAGGGATGAAATGAATGAGTACTGATCTCATGAGACGGGTGAGGGTGAGGAAGGACCAAGGATGAGAAACCAACATTTTCTAACCCATTTCTCTTTTTCAGAGTCCCAGACAAAACAGTGTGATTGTATCAACTAAAACAAGAATATCTGCACCCTTCAAAATGCACGCTACAACTTTACTACTACACACGGCACTCTGTCACTGACCTAAAGGCTGATGACAGCCAAGAAATTTGCAGGGATCTTATTCTGTGCTCATCCCTTTTTGTCTTTGGAACCTCAGGATATTTGCCTCCTCTCCCTGAGTGTCATTTTCCTCATTTTTCAAATGGGAGTGTAACAGTCATTCATTTGCTCAGGGTCTATTCGACAACTGGAGACGGCTTATGAAAACAACAACAACAAAAAAAGCAAAACAGCAATTCTGATCTGTGCTGTCTTCCTCCTCCTCCCTGAACATGAATGGCATCTTTCACTGAATCCCGAACTTAAGGAGTAGTTCTGATGAGGAAGTCACAGGACTGCCGTGTAACCGAGAAATGACCTGGTGTAAAAGAATGAATTGCCAGCAAATCCTCAAAACCCATAAGGGTGGAAACCCTGGGAGCTACAAGCATGGGTGGGAGTTCCTTAGTACCCCATTTCACAAATGGGGAGAATTTTGCAGGGTCCATGAAAGACACAGATAGCCCAGTAAAACCACACCATGTTTTAGAGTACACCAGGGCCAAGTCGCTGCTGACCTGTACTTCTTTGTGTCCCAGAGCAAGAGCCCTGGGCAGGGGTGACTGTGCTTGAGGCTGGACAAGAACTTTCTGTTCTGTCTCTTTTGCTCTCTCTCTTCCTGCAATAAAACAACTGGTAGGACTCTGGTGGGGAGCAATATACCCACATTCTCTGGCAAGCCACACACCAGGCAGCTCTAGCTGATCTGAGAGAGGACTCTTCAATGAACATATATACATCAAAGTCAGGCAGAAGGCTGCCTGTGACCTTGGGAATCCAAACCAGCTTGTCCTCTTAATCAGGATATTAGACATCTAAAGAAAGTGTGCACCAGATGAAGACGATGCATTAGACAGCGTTGGTGGTTATGGCCAGCAGTATCTAAGGACAAGTCATGCTCTGGCAGATGGGAGCATTTTGGTTGCTTTAAGAGTTTGCTACTGAAGGGCTGGGACATTTCATTGGGCCTTGAATCTCCAGACCTCTTTACTCACAAAGGCAGACAAATTAGGTGAGCCAGCTCAGCCTTTATTCCAACTTCCTAACCAAAATGCTATGAGGTTGAAAATATATTCCTCAGACTCTTCTGCAGCAAGGGTTCCAGATGTGGCTTTAAAAATTCCCATCAGAGATTGGGATTTGCAAATATTAACTACTATATATAAAAATAGCTAAAAAAACTAAATTTCTTCTGTATAGCACAGTGAACTATATTTAATATCTTGTAATAACTTTTAATGAAATATAATATGGAAAGGAATTCATACATATATATGTGTATATAAATGACTGGAACATCGTGCTGTACATCAGAAATTGACACATTGTAACTGACTATACTTCAAATAAAAAATATATATATATATATATATAATGCCCATCAGCAGCTTCTGAGTGTCACTTAAAGCAGAAACCCAAATGAATGGAGGCAAAGGTGGGTGGAGGAGCTACGTTATTTTGCTGGGGTGGATGCAGCGGGCATGGCAGAGATCTAGAAGGAATGCTCACAACAGCCACTTAATGATGTGCAAGTGAGTTTTGGTAATACGTTCCTGAAATCCTCCCCACCCCTCCTGATGAGCCAGGTGTCTGGCGTTTCTCTGGAAATCACTAGGCACAGCCTGGGACTCAAAGGTAAAAATTAAAAACTGCAGTAAAGTAGCGAAGAGGCTGGCAGGACGTGTTGGACAAAAGTAGGTCAGAATCAACAAAGAATGGGGAGGGGATACAACGTGGGCTGAGGACCCTGACTACAGTTGTGGATTGTCTGTGTTAAGGACTCTGAGTCAGTATGAGTAGATGGATTGGTGTGGACTAAAATGGTGGCCATTGTTCAGATAAATATGTGATTTGGACTTTATTTATTAGAGGAGGGATTTTTTTCCCCCTTCAACATTGATCATTTCTAGGGAGCAGAAAAATACTCTGCCACACAACATCTAAGTGCAAAAGAGATGCTACGGGATGGTGGTGGTGTGAAAAATTTCAGTCCCGCAGTTCCAAGATTTCCTTAATGAGGTTCACAGCAGTTGGTACTTAAAATAAAATAAGGTACTTATAATAAAGACATCATCATATGTACATATCCTTAAAGATACACATATGGTGCTATAAGTGGGCCTGAAATGTGTTCTACATTCTAAAATCCGATGAAATAAAATCAGTAGCTCAATATGCCTCTCGGCTATATAAACATGATGTAGCTAATGATCACAGAAAACAAGATCAGCTAGTAAATTTGAAATTTGTCTTTTCCAGTGTCAAAGATAATATTTTTTGCTTTACTTAAAAAGCATTTTTTTAATTAGGACTGTCAGTGTCCATTGGTATATGGGGTTCAGTAGATATGTTCAGATATTCTAGACAGTGAATCAGAGCAAAGACTGAGGTTTAGACAGTAGTTAAATGCCTCACCCGTGTAATCAGCATCCACATATTGCTATACTGAAAATCCTTAAAACTGAGAACTTCATTAAAACAACTAAAATAAAGGGAAATAAATAGCCACAGACTAGTGGAAGATTTGTAATGTGTAAAAATGACAAAGGGCTATTCATGAGCATATACTTAAAAACCCCTACACTTTAATAAGTAAAACAACAAACGGACAACAGGTTGCAAACTTCTCCCTGTAGGAGAAGCCATGCAGATGGACTCTTATGTGAATGCGGCTGGAGCTGTAGAATTAGTTACTCTTGCAAGTAACTCAGTTAAAAACAAATGCAAATGGGATACACTTCTACAATATCTGAGTAAAAATCTTGGAAAACTTACTCCTCTGTTAAGCAATGACAATGGCAAAATTTGTTAAAATTAACCTCTGCAGAACTCTGGAAATTTAACCAAGGCTTCCAGCAATAAGGGGAATGTTTATTTGAGAAAGAATAACAGCTAAATCTCCATAAAGATAGTCAGTTTTGTCATATCGTAACTTGAACTACCCCCATCTCCGTATCCTCACCTAAATGGTGGCCTTTAAAAGCAACAGTCTCACAATCAAGGAAGGGGCAGAAGTGATTTGAAGTTACCCAAAAAATCCGCCCCCAGAGAGCTGTCCCTAATTCACCTATCTCAAACTCATGTTGTGCAAACAGCCTGTCCCCAGAGTGTTTGTGGAAAACAATCAGCAGTGAGTAACTTTACAACTGCATGAGGCAGTGGTACCAGTACAGGCTAATTAGATGCTGACTAGGAAACTTAGAAGGCAAAATTAAGTATTGAGACTTTCTGGGGGTGGAGGTAGGGTTAAATAGCTCCAAAAAATTCTGAGAATTGTAGAAGGCCGTACACATGTGTGGCACATGGCAAGGATAGATCTGAGAAAATCTTAAGCCTTCAACTCTGGCTGAACTTGAGGTTCTGCATAAGCAAGAACTAAAGGCTACAGAATAGCTGCAGACTGCCTGCCGGTGCTGAGGTCATCCCTCAACACGCAGGCACACAGCCACCTGGCAACAGCTCAAACGATTGGCTCCAGGCATTGAAAGAATTCACTGTCCAATCATTATTACAGTGATGACAACTAGGCTTTCTGCACACATACAGATCTCATGGCCATGCATGATAAAGAATACAGACTTTACAGAATTTGTTCAGGAAAGTAACTAAATAAATAGCTGCAGCAGCAATGACAATGGAAACAATGATAAACCCTGGAGATGAGGAAAATCTGGCTTTCAGATCTGCAATATTGTAATATTTTAAATGTCCAGTTTTCAACAGAAAATTACAAGATGTACAAAGAAACAGAAAAGTTTGGCCATAACACAGGGGAGAAAGTAGTCAATAGAAACTCCCTGAGGAAACCCAGACACTGGACTTACTAGACAAAGACATAAATAAGGAATTACACATATGATCAAAGAGCTAACCAAAACCATGCCTAAAGAATTTAAGTATGTGAACATCTCATTGTACAGAGAATATCAATAGATAAAATTTACATTAAAAACCAACTGGACATTCTAGAGATACAAATATAATGACTAAAATGAAAAATTCAATAAGAGATTTCTCTGTAGATATGAACTTGTTGAAGAAAAAGTCAGTTAATTTAAAACTACTGAGATTATCCAGTCTGTGGAACAGAAAGAAAAAGGAATGAAAAAAAATGAACACTGTGTCAGAGATAGGTTGGACACCATCAACAATACCAATACACATATAATGTGAGCGCCAGAAGGAAGGAGAGAAAAAAAGGGGTAGAAAAATTATATAAAGAAATAATGGCTGAAAACTTCCCAAATTTGATGAAAACATTAATTTGTACATCCCAGCAGCTCAACAAACTCCACGTGGTATAAACGTAGAGACATCGAAAATAGGCACATCAGACTAAGTGTGTCAAAAGAGAAGAAGAAAGAATCTTGACAGCAGAAAGAGAAAAGAGGCTCAACATATTCAAAGGCTCCTCAGTAAGACAGTTGATTTCTCATCAAAAACCATGGAGACCAGAAGGCAGTGGGATGGTATCGTCAAAGTGATAAAAGGAAAATACTGTCACCAAGTATTTTATAGCCAACAAATGATTCTTCAAAAAAAAAAAAGAAGAAATTAACACACTCCTACAAAATCTGAAAGGATCCATTGCTAGCAGGCCTGCCCTACAAGAAATACTAAGGATAGTCCAGCAGGTGTAAATGAAAAGACACTCACCTGAAAAATAAAGAGCACTACTACATGAGTAAGAAAATAAAACAGTATAAATACAGTATTACATGTACGTGTTTTCTTCTATTTGATGTAAAAGACAACTACATAAAACAATACTTATGAAACAGTGTAGATGCACTTATAAATGCATAAAGGTGTAACTTGTATGACAGTGACAGCATGAGGAGGGGGAGGGAAAAGATTGATATCAAAGCAAAGTTTTTGTGTACTATTGAAATTAAGTTGGCATTCATGTGAACTAGATTGCTTTAAAACAATATGTTAATAATAATCTCCAGGGCAATGGAGGAGAAGGAGGAGGAGGAAGAGGAGGAGGAGGAGGAGAAGAAAAAGATAAAATAAACAACAAATTAAAATGGCACACTTGAAAATGCCTACTTTGTACAAAAAAGTGTAGTAATAGAGCATTGGGGAAATAAAAAGACATATAGAAAGCAGATAGCAGATGTAACTTCAACCTGATAAGAAATTACATTAATGTAAATGAATTAAATATTCTAATCAAAATAGTAAAGGCAGAAATAAATGGAATACGGAATAGATGAATAACAGAGAATAATCAATAAAAAAAAGTTGGTTCTTTGAAAAGATCAAGAAAATTGACAAATTTTTAGCTAGTACTGAAGAAAAAAAGAGAGAAGGTTCAAATTACTAAGATGAGAAATGAAAGGAAGGATGTCACTACTGCCCTTACAAAAATAACAAGGAATATAAGGGAATACCATGAATACTTGTATAGCCAATAATTAGATAATCTAGATGAAATGGATAAATTCCTAGAAGGATATGTGACTAAATCTAATTCAAGGAGAGATAGAAAACTCAAATAATCCTACAATAAGTAGTGACTGAAACAGTAATCCAAAACATTCCCACAAGGAAATGCTAGGCCAGTATGGCTTTGCTGGTGAATTCCATGAACTACTTAAAGAAAAAACAAAAACAAAAAACAAACAAACAAAAAAATGCTTCACAAACTCGTCTAAAAATAAAGAGGTGGGCACACTTCCCAATTCATTCAATGACACGAGTATCACACTGATACCAAAACCAGACAAAGGCATCACAAGAAAACTAAAGACTATCTCTTATGGATATAAATGTAAAAGTCCTTAACAGAATACAAGCAAATCCAATCCAGTAACATATAAAATAGACCACAATTCAGTGGAATGTATCCAGGTATGCAAAGGCATTTCAACATACAAAAGTCAATTCAGGTAATATGCCATATTAATAGAATAATGGATAAAAACTAGGAAAAGAAGAGAACTTCCTCAACTTGACAGAGAACATCTATGAAAAACCTGGAGCAAAGATCATACATAATGGTGAAAGACTGAATTATTTCCTCCCAAAATCAACATTGTACTAGAGGTTCTAGTCAAAGCAAACAGACAAAGAAAATAAAGCCTCTAGATTAGAAAGAAAGAAATAAAACTATTTCAATTCCAGATGACATGATATTATACATTGAATTCACAAGGAATCCACAAAGAAAAAAAAGAGAGAGAAAAAAAAAACTATTAGAATTAACAACATAGTTTGACCAAAATTGTAAGACACAAATCAATATATAAAAATGTAATTATATTTCTATACAACAGCAGTGAATAATCTAAAAATAAAATGAAGGAAACATTTTCATTTACAATAGCATCAAAAAGAATAAAATACTTAGGAATATTAAGAAAAATATGTGGAATACTGAGAAAAATGTCTGAAACTTGTAAATTGAAAACTAAAATACTACTGATAGAAGTTAAAAATGACCTAAAATAAATGGAAAGCTCTTCTGTGTTCATGGATCAGAAGCCTTATTATTGTTAGGAAGGCATTTGTCCTCAAAATGACATATAGATTCAGTGCAACTCTGGCTTTTTGGGAGAAATGAACAAGCTGATCCTAAAACTAATATGGAAATGCAAGATACCCAGAATAGTCAAAACAATCTTGAAAAAGAACAAAGTTTTGAAGTTTCCAAATTCAAAACTCAGTAACAAAATGGTAATCCATACAGTGTGGTACTTGCATAAAGGACAGACAAATAGATTGAGAGAAAAGAACTGAGAGTCCATAAACAAACTCTTACACGTAGCCAGTTAATTTTTCATAAAGGTTCCATGGCAATCCAATGGGGAAAAAGTAATCTTTACAAAAATGATGCTGGGACACCTGAACATACACCTGGAAAGAAAGAAAACTGAACTTTTAACTTAACACCATTTATTAAATTTAACACAAAATAAATCACAGACCTGAAACTATAAATCTTTTAGATAATGAACAATGAGAAAATCTTCAGGATTTTGAAGTACAAATACTTCTAAGATATGACAGCAAAAGCACAAACAACAAAAGAAAAAAAATCAAGTAAACTGGACTTCAGTAAAATTAAACACTTCTGTGCTTCAAAGGGCTTCATCAAGAAAGTAAGAAGACAATCCACAGATTGGGTGAAAATATTTCCAATATTTTCCCTGATAAGGGACTTTTTATCCAGAATAGACAAAGGAGACATAAAACATGACAATACAAAGACAAATACAATTAAAACTGGCAAAGAATTTGAATAGATGTTTCTCCAAAGAAGACATACGAATGGGAAATAAGCACATAAAAAGATGTTCAACATCAGTAGGCATTAGGGAAACTGAAATCAAAAGCACAATGACATGCCACTTCATACCAACTAGGATGACAAATATATATGATATATGATATATAAATATGTATCTATAAACCCAGTAATAAAAAGTGTTGATGAGGATGTGGAGAAACTGGACTCCTCATACATTACTACTGGAAATATAAAATGGTGCAGTCACTTTAAAAACTACTTTAGCAATTCCTCAAAATGTTAAAAGTAGAATACATCCCAGCAATTCCATTTTTTGATATATCCTGAGGAGAACTGAAAATATGTGTTCACACAAAAACTTGTCCATGAGCATTTACAGCAGAATTATTCATCATCAACTGATGGATGGATAAGCAAAGTGGTGTATTTATAACAATGGCATATTATTTGAACACAAAAAGGACTTTGGGTACTGATATATGCTACACCATGGATTAGCCTTGACAACGTCACACTAAATGAAAGACGACAATCAAAAAAGGCAGCATACTGTATGGTTCTACTTATATGAAATGCCCAGAAAAGGCAAATCCGTAGAGACAGAAAGTAGAGTGGTGGCTGCTGGGGTCTAAGGGAAAGGAAGTTTAGGGAGTGACTTACTAAAGGGTATTGGTTCCTTTTGGGAGTGATGGCTACAAAACCCTGAAATGTACTTAAAATCCTAATGCACAATTTCAAAGGCTGCATTTTATGGTATGTGAATTATATCTCCATAAAGCTGTTATTCTTGAAGCTGAGCCCACATATGGAGCAACTGGCCCAGCACTGACTGCAGCATCTGGAGGGGGAGTGACCCACCCACCCACCACAAAGGAAAGGATCACCTGACCCAGTGTTGGAGGGGTGCAATCTTCTTGCCGAAAGACACTGTGAGTAGCACAGACAAGGGGGCAAACAGAGCAAGGTGAGTTTGTGAAACAGGGCGAAGACACAAAGGCCTCTCAATAAAACCATTAAGAGCACACAGTCTCTAGGAGAACACATCTTTGTTTTTAAAATCTTTTTATATCTGTTTTATTCCTATTACATTTTTAATCTTTATTTTTAAACAGTCCTATATGTTTACAATTCTCATTTCATTTATATTCTCTTGCTTTTGATCTGTTATTTATTAGTCACAGGTTTCAAATATTGTATTTTGAATTTTCTCTTCTTTTTATTAAGATTCTTAAAAGATATCTCAACTCGATTCCTATTCTGCTTCAACTTGCTCTTCTATTATTGATTATACACTCTTTTCAAACCTTCTTTTCCTCCATTCTTTTAAAATTCTCTCTCTCTCTCTTTTAAGTTTTATTCCCACATAGGCTTTAGATAGATAAATAAATAAACTCCTTTAAGGACCACAATAGATAACTGATACTCCTTAAGCCACAGGGCCAGAGAGATATGAGCAGAATGAAGAAGCAGAGGAAGTCCTGCCAATTAAAATAGCAAGAGAAATCCCCTCAAAGTACGATCAATAAAATAGACATTGATGGCCTACTAGATCAAGATTTCAAAAAAGAAGTGATCAAATTACTGAAGGAACTAAAAGAGATAGTCTTTAGAGACATAAAATATATCAAAAACAAAATAGAAGCTATAAAGAAGAGCCAAGTAGAATTGGTAAATTCATTGGCTGAAATGAGATCTGACCTAAAGGCTGTACAAAGCAGGCTAGATAATGCAGCAGAACGAATAAGTGACCTAGAAGACAGGACAACAGAATGCATCCAATCAGAACAGCTGAGAGAAAAACAAATATAAAACAATGAAAACAATATAAGGAACCTATGGGATAATATAAAGCATGCCAATCTATGCATAATAGGGGTACCAGAAGGGGAAGAAAGAACAAAGGGGATGGAAAAGGTAATTAAAGAAATCATGACTGAAAACTTCCCAAACCTAAAGAAGGAATCAGACACCCAAGCACAGGAGGCTCAGAGGGTCCCAAACAGGAAGAGCCCAAAGAGAAACACGCCAAGATATATCATAAATCAAGATGGCCAGACTAAAGGATAAAGAAATGATCCTAAAGGCAGCAAGAGAAAAACAAAGAGTGAGTTACAAGAGAAGGCTCTCAGCTGATTTCTCTACAGAAACACTACAGGCCAGAAGGGAGTGGCAAGATATATTCAAAGTCCTGAATGAAAAAAAAAGATGCAGCCTAGGATACTTGCTCCAGCAAGGCTATCCTTTAGAATAGAAGGAGAGATAAAGAATTTCACAGAGAAGCAAATACTAAAAGAATTTAGCAACACTAAACCCATGCCAAAAGAAATATTGAAAGGTCTACTCTAAATAGAAAAGAAGCAGGATGCTACAGAAATGAGAATTCATGACTGTGAGAGTATTTTTCCTTTCTACTTTTTTTTTTTTTAAATCTTATTCTCAGTAGGATGGGTTTGAGATTACATTAATATCTGTTTAGTACACACAGTTACAGTAGTTGGTTAACAGACTTACAAAAAAGTGTAATCACAAGCCAAAAACTTACAAGTGAGTCACAAAAACTAAATACAATACAAAGGAAAATTACCATACCACAAAAGGAAGAAGAAAGGAACCAAGAAGAAATACCAAATCAACTGCAAAAATAAGTTGAAAATAGCAATAAACTCTCATCTATCACAAATTACTGTAAATGTTAATGGTCTAAATGCTCCAGTCAAAAGACAGAGTAGCAGACTGGATAATAAAGCAAGAACCTTCAATACACTGCATACAAGAGACACACTTTAGGGAGAAGGACACATATAGATTGAGAGTGAATGGACGGAAAAGGATATTCCATGCAAATGGAAATGCCATAAAAGCAGGGGTAGCAGTATTGATTTCAGACAAAATAGACTTTAAAACAAGGGCCATAAAGAAAGATAAATAAAGACATTTTATAATGATTAAAGGATCAATACAAGATGAAGATATTACAATCATTAATATATATGCACCCAACATGAGCACCTAAGTACATTAAACAGCTACTAACAAAGATAAAGGGGGAAATTGATGGGAATACAATCATTGTCAGAAATATTAACACCACATTAACATCACTAGACAGATCTTCCAGACAGAAAATAAATAAGGCAACAGAGACATTAAATGATACAAGAGAATAATTGGATTTAGTGGATATTTTCAGAGCATTACAATCCCCCATAACAGTATAAACAATCTCTTAAAATGTGTGTGGAACATTTTCTAGGATTGATCATGTACTTAGTCACAAAAGAAGCCTCAACAATTTTAAGAAGATAGAAATTATCTCAAGAATCTTTACTGACCACAATGCCATGGAAACAAGAAATTAACTTCAGAGAAACAAAGGAGAAAAAAAGGAAAGCATTGAGATTAAACAACATGCTATTAGAAAACCAATGGGTCAATGATGTAATCAAAGTTGAAATTAAAGAATACCTTGAGACAAATGAAAATGAAAACACAACCACACAAAACATATGGGACACAGCAAAAGCAGTGCTAAGAGGAAAGTTTAGGGTAATGCAGGCCTTCCTCAAAAAAGAAGAACAATACCAAATAAACAATCTAACCCACCAGCTGAAAGAACTAGAAACAGAAGAGCAAAAACACACAAAAGTCAGCAGAAGGAAGGAAATAATAAAGATCATGGAGGAAATAAATAAAATAAAGATTAAAAAAATAGAGAAAATAATCAATCAAACCAAAAGCTAGTTTTTTGAAAGAATAAATAAAATCGAAAATCCTCTGGCCGTACTCACAAAGAAGAATAAAGAGAGAGCACAAATTTGCAAAATAAGAAAGGAAAATGGAGAAATTACAACAAATAACATAGAAATACAGAATATCATATGAGAATATCATGACAAACTACATGGAAAAAAATGGATAACCTAGTGGAGATGGACAAGTTTCTGGAAACATACAGTCAACTAAGACTGAATCAAGAAGAAACTATCCACTTGAACAAATGGATCACTAGGAATGAAATTGAATTAACAATAAAAAACCTCCCTACAAATAAAAGTCCAGGACTGGACATCTTCACCGGGGAGTTCTACCACACATACAAAGAAGAACTCATACCAGTCCTTCTCAAACTCTTCCAGAAGATTGAAAAGAAGGAATATTCCCAAACTCATTCTATGAAGCCACTATTACCCTGATACCAAAACCAGGCAAAGACACCACCAAAAAAGAGAATTACAGACCAGTATCACTGATGAACACAGATGAAAAAAGTCCTTACCAAAATACTAGTAAATAAAATCCAACAGCACATAAAAAAGATAATACATCATGCTCAAGTGGGGTTCATCTCAGGGACACAAGGGTGGTTCAACATATGAAAATCAATCAATGTAATACTTCACATCAACAAGAGAAAGGACAAAAACCACATGATCATCTCAATAGATGCAGAAAACTTTTGATAAAATTCAACACCCATTTATGATAAAAATTCTCACCAAAGTGGGTATTGAGGGAACATAACTCAACATCATAAAAGCTATAGATGACAAACCTACAGCCAGCATAGCACTCAACGGTGAAAACCTCAAAAGATTCCCACTAAAATCTGGGACAAGTCAAGGATGCCCACTATCACCACTCCTATTCAACATAGACTTGGAAGTCCTGGCCACAGCAATCAGGCAAGTAACAGAAGTAAAAGGGGTCTAAATTGGAAAACAAGAGGTAAAAGTGTCACTATATGCAGATGACACGACAATATATATAGAAAACCCTAAAAGGTCCACACAAAAACTACTAGAGCTGATCGAAGAATTTAGCAAAGTAGCAGGTTACAAGATTAATGTTCAAAAATCAGTTGCATTTCTTTACACAAATGATGAGTCAACAGAAAAAGAAAGTAAAGAAACAATCCCCTTTAATATAGCACCCAAAGTAATAAAATATCTAGGAATAAATCTAACCACAGACGTGAGAGAATTATACACAGAAAACTATAAACCATTGGTGAAGGAAATTAAAGAAGACTTTAAAAAATGGAAAGGTATCCCATGCTCTTGGATTGCAAGAATCAATATTGTTAAAATGGTCACACTGCCCAAGGCAATCTACAGATTTAATGCAATCCCTACCAAATTATCCTAGACATATTACATAGAACTAGAACAAATCACAATAAAATTTATATGGAACCATCAAAGACATAGAATTTCCAGGGAATTACTTAAGAAAAAAAGAAAGAGGCTGGAAAAATAACTGTCCCAGACTTGAGACAATACTATAGAGTTACAGTCGTCAAGACAGCATGGTATTAGTACAAAAACAGACATACAGCCAAATGGAACAGTATAGAGAGCACAGAAATGAGCCCAAATACTTTTGGTCAACTAATATTCAACAAAGTAGGCAAGAATATACAATGGAATAAAGATAGTCTCTTCAGCAAGATAAACATAAGACAAGATACAATAAACCTCCTAGGAGAAAATACAGGCAAAATATCTGACATACATCTCAGAAATCTTCCCCTAGGGCAGTCTACCCAAGCAATAAAAATAAAAGCAAGAATAAACAAATGGGACCTAATGAAACTTACAAGCTTCTGCACAGCAAAGGACACCTTAAGTAAAACAAAAAGACAACCTACAGAATGGGAGAACATTTTTGCAAATGAAACTGACAAAGGCTTGATCTCCAGAATATATAAGCCGCTCATATGACTTACTAAGAAACAACCAAATAACCCAATCCAAACATGGGCAGAAGACCAAAACAAGCAATTCTCCAAGGAAGATATACAAATGATCAATGGGCGCATGAAAAAATGCTCAATATCACTAATTATCAGAGAAATGCAAATCAAAAGTACAATGAGGTATCACCTCAAACCAGTCAGAATGGCCATCATTCAAAAATCCACAAATGACATATGCTAGAGAGGCTGTGGACAAAGGGAAACCTCCGACACTTCTGGTGGGAATGCAGTTTGGTGCAGCCACTGTGGAAAGACTATTGAGTTTCCTCAAAAGACTAGGAATAGAATTGCCATATGACACAGGAATCCCACTCCTGTGCATATATCCTGAAGGAACCCTACTTCAGGATGACAGCTGCACCCCAATATACATAGCAGCACTATTTACAATAGCCAAGACATGGAGATAGCCTAAATGTCCATCAACAGATGACTGGCTAAAGAAGTGGTATATTTATACAATGGAAAACTACTCGGCTATAAAAACTGACAATATAGGGCCATTTGCAGCAACGTGGATGCTCCTGGAGAATGTCATTCTAAGTTAAGTAAGCACAGTAACAAGGAATAAAGAGAAGTTACCTCTAAGTACAGTTATTTTGATTAAAATATACATACAGAAAGCAAGTCACCCCCACGACTGCTGCCAGGAGGAGCATCTGAATGTAATAGCCCAGCCCAAGCAAAGTAGATTCCGAACTTCTCTCTGTAGAATTTCCTGCAGAAAGACAGAAGGTAGTTTCAGAAGACACACATATTCACTCTGTAGCTTCATCCTCATGTTAATTTCTTTTTTCTTTGTTTTTTGGTGGGGCATAATTAGGTTTACTTATTTGTTTTTTAAATGGAGGCATTGGGGATTGAACCCAGTACCTCATGCATGCTAGGCATTCACTCTACCACTGAGTTATACCCTCCTTCCATCATACTAATTTCTGATTCTAAATCAAGGGGGCTTTAAGTTTAAACCTCTGACTCAATTCACACTTAAAACATATGCGTTTTCACAGCAGCCCCCAAATTCTACCGTGAAATAAGAAGTATTTTACGTATCATAGAAATACAGATCACTGGTTCACCTGCTGAAGAGAGATAAATGAGAACAGAGCAAAGGAGGGGACGAGGCCGACTCCGGAGCAGATGCAGGGGATCATCACCACTCACTGGACAGTCTGGCACATTCAACAAATCCCACCAAAGATCATTCTTAACAGGCTTGACACAAGTGGACTTCAACTACTGGCTCAGTCATCTGAGTCTGCCTTATCTCGGGAACTTCCCTGGAGCAAATGCATCGTAAACCACAGATAATAAGGAAATGGCTGATAATGATAACAACTGGCAGTGCAATGTCTCTCTGACAAAATATTTATAAAACTCATGTAGGAATGGGAGAGGGCAGGAGGGATGTGGCTGAGTAAGGAACTGCCCTTTATTCTTTGTATCTAGCACGTCGGCTGTTCCTAGGTTTCAAAAACCCTTCAATGTTACTCAGTTAATCTGGAGTAGACGGAACAGGCCAGGGAGGCAAGATTAGAAGAAAGGAGGCAGGGCACGAAGCGGTGCCAGGCTGGTCCTGAAAGGGAGACAGACACAGACAGGCAGACACAGAGGGCTTAGGGATGAGGCGGAACAATGAGGCGGCGGCTCAGGTGTGTTTGCTGCTGCTGCTACTTCCCTCAGCTGGAGCACTGCTGACGCGGCAGTGCTGGGTAAAACCTGTGACTTTCCTCAGCTCTGAGTTCTCTCGGAAGCTTCCGGCTCAGTCTGGAGCTGAGATGAGCTCCGAGGGCTTAGCCTAGGGGGGACTCAGCTCTGAGAACAGCCTGGAGTCCTGAGAAACTTCACGCAGGAACCCCTAGGGCTGGACCAGCGCTCACAGGGCTGCTGTGAGACCAGCTCCATCGTCAGAGACCTGGGCGTGGACCATTCCATGGGGAAAATGGCTGAGCCCGATGCCAAATCAGATAGGAGGGACAAAGTGTGTTCATTCTCATGTGACTGGTCTTTGTGGCCTGGCTCACAGATGGCAGGCTCAGGATGGTGTCTGGCAGAGAAAACCCTGGCAATGGGTTTGAGATGTCTTGGACTCTTTCTTGTTAAGCTTTTTGTAATACATTCTTATCAACTATCCATCCAGAAAATGCCACATTCAAAACTGAAAGAATGTTAGAAGTTGCTTGCTCCAACTGGCCAATGGTAAACACACCCTGCTACAGTTAGAGAGCTGGTCAGGCAGCCTCTGCCTGCATATTTACAATGACGGAGAGTTCATTACTTCCAAAGGTTACATGTCGGCAAGAATGTCAGAAAGAATTTTTGAACCTTAAACAGATGTCTGCCCCCTAGTCCTTGCTGAAAGGCTAGAAATAATGAGGATCCCTTCAAATGTAGTTTTGTCTGATTGTTATCTCTCTCTGTCAAAAACACCCCAATTCTTAACATCAATTTTTCAAAATTCAGCTTTGATTTCTTTTTATCAAACTTATACCATACATTCATTAAAGAGTCAAACAGTTCTCGAACACCGATTGTAAAAAGGAGCAGTTCCCAACAACCACCCCATTTCCTGGTCAGAAGCAACAATGTTCAGCTCCTACTGCTGACTCTTGGAATAAAAACTCCCTATTTCTGACTAATATCCTTGTAACACAGCCTACTGACTTTTTCAGCTTTATGTATCACCTATTTAACTTTCTATTTTGGAAAATGATTATTAAGCTCTCTTTCAAACCACATCTCCTCTACACACCCAAACCTTCATTCTTCCAACCTTTTGATACAAATACATTATAATTTTGATCAGCTCAGTATCCTTGCTTTACATTATTAGGACTCTGTACAGACTGTTCACAGCTGTAGCAAGTTGTCTGCTAGGCTTACTTTTTTATTCCCTAGTTTGTTTTACCTGGAGTTAATAATTGTCTTGGTGGTTCATAGCTTAGATTTCTCTGCGCTTAACAATTCAACCCCATACATTCTCCTAATGAATAACTTTCTCAATACTTTCCAATTCATTGTCTACAAATTTCATCTCCTTGAATAAATCTCTTCAGATCTCCTTCAACCTGGATTAACGACATGCTAGTCTTGTCACAGAGCTCAAGGGACCACTAGTGGGAAGCAACAAGGGAATACATGGACCAGGAGAAGGGAACAGATCAACATAATTTCCTTCAAAAAACATACTTAAAACAGTGGGAAAATTGTTTTCTTTACAAACACAAACACACACACCAACCCCAAAATCCCATAAAGAATGATTAAATAGCCATCAAACCCATTGCCCTGCCATCAAATTCTGTATAACATAAAACAAAAATAACAGAAGATATATATCATATAAATATGAATCTCAAGGGGGATGGGGTACACTCAGTGGCAGAGTGTGTGCTTAGCAAGCATAAGGTCCTAGATTCAATCTTCAGTACCTCTATTAGAAAAAAAACATTAGAAACAATAGAAAAATGTATCAACTTTAAATATTTACAAATATATAAACTTCCTCTTTTAAAACTGTTCTACAGGATAATCCGGGTTAATGAGAAAGTGCCTCTTCATGACTGTGATCCTGCTGATAATTGTGGGAGGAAATTAGAGTATGACCACATGAAATAAAATCCCTTATGAAATAATGATCCCGGGTGACAATCATTATTGGCTGCTGTCATCACAAAAAAGAGAGTCAACTGGACAATATGTACCTTATGACAGGAGTACAAAACTTCATATAACAAATATTCTTGCACAAATTTGAACCTCGTTCAGATCAAGCTTTTAGGGGAGGATCGAATCACTTAGCTAAAGCCAATACATAGGATGGAGAAATAAGTCTAACCACAGGGGAGAATGAAATCAACCAAACAGGGAATAGAGAAATCCCTCAGCAATTTCAAGGAAAATGAGAAACAGGAAAATTATAGATTAGAACCCACTTGAGAGATATGCTAGCTGCAACGTGTGAACTTAGTCTGGAACCTGATTTCAACCCCAAAACTGCTTAAAAGTGTATTTTTGTGACAATCAGGGAATTATATTGTAACCCTAAAAAAAATGAATATTCCAATTGTATTTGAAAGAGACCTTGTCATTTCACTAATGAAAGGTTAAGCTACGTAGGATTGCCTTCAAAATGATCCCGAAGTAGGGGAGGGGAAGAGGTGGAGATGAAAGTTGCAACAACAGTGATTCTGAGTTGATAATTCTGGAGATGGGTGACTGATACAGACAGGCTGGCTGTGCTGTTCTCTCTACTTCTGTACGTGTTTGAATCTTTCCATAAAATGTGAAACAAACAAAAAGACTTCAGTGATTTAAAACCCTCACTTGGAAGGTTAAGAGGTTTGCCCAAGTAGGTGGGCATCTGATTGGGGCACTGAGATTAGGAAGATCAGGCACCTGGCTCCAGGCCGACCTGGGGCTACCTTGACCCTTCTCTTCTCCTCACCATCCACAGCCAGCCCATAACTGCATCCTGTCAGCTCCACTCCCCAAACGCATTCTCCCTGGCTCCCACCATCTCTCATCTGGCCCACTCCAAGAGCCTCCGACCAGGCCTCCCTGCTTCCTGGGTCCCTGCAATTCATTCTCCACATTATCTTTGCAAAGTGTGAGAGAAAATTACCTTAGTGCTTAAACTATCATGACTGCTTCTCACTGCACTTAGAGTCTACACTACTTTCCGTGCTCCTGATGCCCTTCTAAACCTCGCGTCTCATCACTCTCACCAGCGTTGGCTCCAGTATCTCCTCAAACCTGCTGAGCACATTTGTGCCTCGGGGCAATGGACAAGCTGCCTCTATCCCTGGGGTGAATTATCCCAGATCCTCAAAGACGAGCCTCCTTATCACCATCTCAGCTCACATGTAACCTTCTCAAAGATAGCTTTCTTGACTCCATTTCCCCCAAGTCTCCCATCTCAACACTGTATTATTTCCTTCATTTCAATCTGAAATTGTTTCCTTATTAGCCCGATTATTTTTGTTTGCTCAGTTGTCCTTGGCCTCCCTCCTCCCAGCAGCCTTGCACAAACAGCATAAGCTCCCGGGGAGCAGCCGGCGCTGATGCTCTGAGAATACACATGCTGAGCGCGACATTACAGTCACGTGGTGTAGTGAAACGGTGTCGAACAGCAGATAGAGCTAAGCAGTGAGAATACTTCTCTTATTTTATAATTTAAGTGAAACCTAAAATTTACTCCTGTTTAATGAAGAATTTGGTAGGTCTTTGTTCCCAGTTCCTGGACGGCAACCACTAAAGCCTTGAAATTTCCCAAGATAGGAGTGTCTCTACTATTCATGGTGGACCCTTGGATGGCTTGTTTTCATGAGATAACTCAGGATGGGGACTGGCCAGCCAGAGACACCAACCATGTGATTAGAGGAGTGGGGCTTTGAGCTTTGTGACAAGTGACTGACCATCAGGAGAGGTAGGGGCTCAAATGTTAGGGCTTTGACTTACAGTTAGTGTTTGGGGTAGCCATGTCAGTAGTGACCCAATAAATCATGTCTTTGTAATAAAGTCTCCAGTAAAAACTTGGGGCAACAAAGCTCAGAGCTCCTGTGAGCTTCCTGGTTGGTAACACTCTTGGAGGACTGTCACACTCAGAAGCCATGAGGGCAACCCTGAGCCCTTCCCACTGGAGTGCTCTCCACAACAGCTCACCTGATGAGATCTAAGGGCTGCTTCTTGTCTATGCTTCGAGGAGGAGCACATTCCCTGTACAGAAGGCCCTGTTCGCTGGGGCAGCTGAGGTCCTCTGATGGAGGCTGAAGTTGCACTGGGAAGCAGAAGCAAACAGGTGAGCGTCACTGTCACCACGTGTTCACATGTTCTGCTAATAAAATGTGGTGCTAACACTTTGTGGTCATTTGTAAATAAGGGGCCCTCCTTTGCCAGAAGGGATGGAGGTACCATATAATTTTTCATAATTCTCACCGAGGATTAATACTAACCCCTTGAGGGTCATTTGCAAACGTGTCTGGAAAGGAACACTTGGATGTTACAGTCCTGGGACCACCGTGGGTACCTGGTGAGGGCCTTGCAGATGCTTAATGTCCTACAACCGGGCCAGTCTTCCACAGCAAAAAAAACTACGCCACCCAAGTGCCCAAACTGCTTCAGTGGAGGCAGCAGCCCCCTCCTTGGACACCCAGAGGGACCTGGACTCTGGCTGTTTAGGGGCAGGGTCAATTCTAAAACCCAGGCTTTTCTGTCCCCACAATTCAGTAGTTATTCGGTGACAGCACATGGAATATAAACAATAAAGAAACTTGACATGATGTTATATATTTAGCTTACTCAAAAACAAAATTTAAATCCAGTCATTCTCCTTCCCACCTGACCTACTTTCCTTTCTCCTGTACTAGAACCAGATTATTACCCACCCAGCCTTAGCATGGGTCCTGACTCCACTTACCTCCCTCCCAAACACCACATGAGATGATTCCTCAGCCTGGATGTGGAACCAGCAATTACAACAGGCTTTAGTGGAAAAGAAATGGTTGTGGGCAGATGCCAACTAAACACTGTAGAATCCTGGTGTCCCACATTAGTAATCATGACAGCTGTTTGCAAGTGTCCCCAAAGTTCATTTCAGACTCTCACTGCTAATTTTGCTGGGATATAAATATAAAACATGTGGACTGCTGGGCTGGACTGCTATGCTGAGTCTCTGATCCAGGAAGCTCAGTGTCTGCTCCCTGCAACCAGCTCCCTGTTCTGTTCATGCATGTGCATCAAGCAGCTCTTTAGTGTCCATTTTAGTATCTTAGACAGTGCATTTCAGTATGGTCTTCATCCACAAATACGTGTACCACACAGTAGTAATGATCAATCTCAGTCTTTGCTTTCTTTTGTCTTAGAGAGTCAGATAAACGGATAGCAAGGTAACAAAGTCATAGAGAGCTATAATATAGTATTTCCTTTATTTCAATGACAGGATTTATTTAAAGAGCTTAGATATAACATCTTTGCATTTATGGCATCATTTAGCGTCTGAAGCTCTTACATTTTACAAACTTCATTTCATGCGAGATGTTGTCAGTTAGAGAAGTGCTTCTGAATTTGAGGGGTTGCTGTCATCTCAGATGGAGTCCCTAAAAAATGTCAAAACTCTGCAGTATTGTCATCATGACAAGAACTCAGACAGATGAAATTTGGAAAGCCCTGTGATTTACTAGTTCACAGACAGAAAATGGTATTTCAGAGGGAAAAAGCCTGAATTACAGAAAATGATAAATGAAATGGTCTAACATGCATTTCCCTTACAAAGAACTAATACTTCTTTGGTTGATAATAACATCTGTCAGTAATTATGAAAAGAGCTGGCAAATGCATAGTACTTACTATTAGCCAGGGCTGTTCTAAAATTCAAGCAGATTCATTAATCCCCATAGCATCTCTACGAGGTGGGTACTATTATTATCCCCATTTTATTGATGAGGAACTTGATAAACACAGAGGCTAAATGACTTTAACAAGGTAGACAGCGAGAAACCAGCACAAGTGTTCCAGCCTGAGTCTTTGCTCTTGGCCACTTCTACCTTTTATTTTTTTTTTTTTTGGTGGCAGGGAGATAATAAGGTAATTCTGGTGGGGGGTGGGGAGGTAATTAGGGTTATTTGTCTATTTTAGAGGAGGTGTTGGGGGCTGAACCCAGGACTTTATGCGTGCTAACCATGCGCCCCATCACTTGAGCTGTACCCTCACCTCTCGAGTCTATGCTCTTAGCTGCTAATCCACACTGCCCCACATGGTAACTCTGGGGGAACTACAGTTCATTCATTCACCCACTTGTTAAACTCAGCCTTCCTGGTGCCTGGGATTCAGCAGTGAACAAGACAACATGGTTCCTGCCCTAAATGGGCTTGTCGACTCCTGACATATTATCTTCATTTTACCCAGGAAATAACAAGGTCAAGAAGACTCACCTTTTCCTGTTAACACCGGAGGATACATGAAGTGCTTTATTTCATTTCTGCCATTTGACTTACACCATGGGAAGGGAAAGCTGCCTTGCAGATCCCGGAGCTCACAAGCCAGTTAATCCTGAATTTTTTTTTATAACTGTCCCTTACTTGATACTTGATCTGAGAAAGGATGAAGTAAACCTAAATAGATTCTAAGAAAGCGTGTGGTTTATACAGGGTAAATAACCAGCCACTGTTTACTATCCTAACAGGAATCTGTAGGCATATTTCTTTTCTTTCTCTTTTTTCATTTTTATGGGCAGCTTTTAAAAACCAAACCAAACCAACAAAACCAAATCACTTATAATTCAACAGCAGGTTCTAAATCACCCCCAAGACAGCAGCTAAACTCGGTTTAGACTTACAGTGCGGCTCCTGGTGGTTGGAATGATGAATGTGTCTCTATCCTGAATATAAAAGTCGTTCACGCAGCTCTTCTCAAATAGGGCAATGAAAAACTCTTGTTCCGTTTGTTGATACTTTCATCCACTTGGAGGACTTTCATAAAACAGCTGAAGGTATCAAAGGCTGAGGACACGGTTTTCAGATGATTGGGATTCAGAGGCAATTTTATGTACAGTATCTCAGCGTATGTACAGAGCACCTCCCACAGGGTGTGTACATTTGCAAATACAAGCTTGTCATCCAAAACCTATATTGGGAGAATGAAAACACAAACCAGGAAACTATTTTCACGTTTTCAGTACACAGATTTTTCTTACATTGCTGGTAGTTAAAGCACTTGTGCAAACACACACAGATATGACACTGGTAAAAGTGAAGATATAATGAAAATAGATTTGTAAACCATCATACATTTTTGCCTTAAAGTTAATTTCTTTGTTGAAATTACTGAAAAGTTATTTAAAATCCTTACAATTCATTCATAAAATAACCAATGTTTTAGATGAAGAAAAGTAAACTTGTTAACTTTTAGTCCAAATTAGTAACTAAAAATAGAAACACGAAAAAATTCTTTGCAGGGGCATTGTAATGACAATTTTTTAAATTTCTTAAACCTAGGACTATTTACATATCTGTTCAATATAATGTTAAACAGCCATTAAAAGGGATTTAAAAGAATTATATTTATTAATATGGAATATATAATAAAAGAAAAAAGAAAAAAATGTGAAATAATAATTTTCATTTTTGGAAGGGAAAAATATCTACATTTGAACAAAAAAATGTTTAGAAGGATTTTAAGATTCTTTATGTATAACTAAGGTACAGATGATTTTTAATTCCACTGTTTTTAATTCCATTGGATTTTAATTCCAATGTTCTTTCATTTTCAATTTTGGGGGAAATTTTTATAATAAAAAAACATTAAAATTGTTCTTGCATAAATACATTAATAGATATATTTATGACTACATTCTCTGGCTATTAAAAAAGATCTCCTAGCTTTGAATCTGAAACATACATTCCATAATGCAGATTCTGACTGACTCGCCTCCCAGTCCAGAGCGAAGGCACGGCTAGGGTGACATGTTTCAAATATCATTCCAGGGAACATGCAGGCTCCCAGCCAACGGCTGCAAAGGGACTGACACTGATCTGCTTGCTCCCAGCTGCAGACCATCACAGATGAGTTTAGATTCATAGGCTCAAGTTTTCTCTGTCAAAAGAAATCAGAAAATGTTAGGCTTTTATTTTCACCAAGGGAACAAGAAGTTGTTTGATTTTCTTTTATTAAAAAAAAACAACAAACCAATTTAAACCTGAAGAAAAGACATTTGCTCAAAATACCACAGTAGCAATGAAGGTGCTCTGGATGGCAGGGACTTGTTGGATTCCTGTGAGTGCTGGACTCCTCACATGGAATTCCCTTGGCACTCCAGAAGGCCTGTGGTTGTCCCCATGGGTTTGTGGCCATATGTGGTGCACAAAAGTCTCTGGCTTTGCCACAATTTCAAAGCCTTTTTTGGCTTATGAAAGGCTTTGCACTCAAATGGAGTTTTCTTGAGTCCACTCACTGATGTCATTCACCAGAGTTGTAGTCCAGATCTGACATTCTAGACTCTTAAAATCTTGCAGACATTCAAATGGTTCAGGTTTGGATGTGTATTCACCTCTGCAGGCCTGGACCAAATTCGATAAAGCCACCCGGACAAGTTCAGCAAAATGCAAAAACATTTTTCTTTCTGCAAGACTGAAATGTCTGTGAAGCTATAAAAACTTCTGCATCTACAAAAATAGGGAACCAACTCATCAATAACATATCTATCCATAATGCATGGACATTTGAAAAAATACTGTATTTACTCCTATTAAATTCTATCTGGCTTTTGCCAAATTGTGTCCTAAACTGTAAGGAAAGTATATAAATGTAGGAATTTTTGACATCTTAAGAGAAAAAGGAACCCTCCTACTTGGTAGTTGGGAATGTTAATGTTGCAGCCACTATGGAGGACAGTATAGAGTTTCCTTAAAAAACTGAAAATATACTTCCGTGTGATCCATCAATCCCATTCATGGGTATATGTCTGGAGAAAAATATAATTCAAAAGACACATGCACCCCAGTGTTCACAGCAGCACTATTTACAATAGCTAACACACTGAAACCAACCAAATGTTCACTGGCAGATGACTGGATAAAGAAGTTGTGGTATATTATATATATATATGTATATTTACATATATACACACATATACACACACATATATACACATGAACACACACACACAATGGAATACTGCTCAGCCATTAAAAAATTAAATAATGTCTTTTGCAATAACATGGATGGACCTACAGGGTATAATGCTAAGTGAAATATGTCAGAGAAAGAAAAACAAATATTCTATTTATTAACTTATATGTATATCTAAAAAATAAAACAAATTAATTACTATAATAAAACAGAAATAGACTCACAGGTACACAGAACAGACTGGTGGTTACCAATGGGGAGAAGGAGGAGAGGGAGGCAGGAAGGGGGTAAGGGATTGAGAGGTAAAAAGTACTATGTATAAAATGGACAGGTTACAGGGCTGTATCATACAGCACAGGGAAATATAGCCATTATTTTATGGTGACATTAAATGGAATATAATCTATAAAGATGTTGAGCCTCTGTGTTGTACACCTGAAAATAATATGATGGAAATCAACTACTCAATTATAAAATATTTAATCAAAGTTTTTTTCATATTATTTGCAATAAGTTAGAAGCCAGCACTGTCAATAGAAACATAGTGCAAGTCACAATTTTCCAGTAATCCCATTTAGAAAATAAAAAGGAAAAAGTGAAATAATTCCAGTAATAATTATATTTATCCCAAAATATCCAATATACTATCATTTCAAAAGTGTGATTAACACTTTGAAAACTTTTAATAAATATTTTACATTATTATTGTTGTACGAAGTCTTGAAAATCTATTATGTATTTTCCACTTATAGAACATCTCAATTCACAATAGTCACATGTGGCTGGTGGCTACCATACTAGACAGAGCAGATTACACCATTCACACTTCTGATAAATTACCTGCTCTTATTTATTTAAAAAACTTCCAGAAAAGGCTTTAGATATTCCCTATATCTAACAAAGCAACCTTGACGGGTGAGGAATATCTTCATTATAAAGTGAAAAATAAAGGTAAGAGAGCCATGGTTACATGTAAGTTAATGTAACAATTCCTTCTTAATTCATTCAGGACTTTACAATCTTTCTTCATATTCCAAGGATTCACTGTCACTGTGCAATGTTTTTCACTATAATCATCTTTGGAATTGAGAGGCTTCTGATGACCCTGCTTTGTGCATCTGTACATAAAAGAAAATAACAAAACAGAGAAAAAGACCTTATTAAAGATAATTTAGGGGGGTATAGCTCAAGTGAAAGATCATATTCTTAGCATGCACAAGGGCCTGGGTTCAATCCCCAGAACTTCTTATAAAAATAAAATAAATAAAAACATAATTACCACCCCCTGCAAAAAATTAATTAATTACTTTAATTAAAATAAAAAAAAGATAATTTATTAAAGCCTTATCAGGCTACAAGAGCTACAATGAATGCCCCTCCCCCATTAATTTAGAAGAAGTTTCACAATATTTCCCAACATAAAGGCTAAAATATAATTCAGAACACTTACTGATGGTCAGCATCATTTTAACAAAAATGTAGATAATTACCTCCCTGGTGTCAAAGCTCTGTCAGAGATGGGCACAGAAAATTTAGTAAAAATTATTTTGCAACTACCTTTGAAAGAAATGCTGAGAAATGATCTTTTCTGTTGGAAATTAGCCTGCTTTTACATTCTGCAGTAGGCATACGTGTTTATAAACCAGGCAGGAACTGGATCATATTTTACACATACTTTAGAAACTGATTTGAATTTTGCTCTCTACCTGCAAGGCTATTTCTTAGGTAATAACATAAGCTGGCCACTATATTAAATTTTGTTTCCCTGTTTGCTTAATCCTCACAACTCTGTAAGCTGCTATTATTACACCCATATAACAGATATAGAGCTTGAGACAGAAAATAATTTGGGTAACTTGGTAAATGGTGGAGCTGGGTAATATCGCAGCCAGCCTGACAATCAAGTCCATTCTTCTCACCGATGTCTGATACTGCTGCCTACATTCAGCAATGACTCCTGATTTCATATTTAAGTGTGTCATTTCTAAAAGTGCAAAGCTATATTAGTACTGCTGTGTAAACTATTCTTTTCAGATGTGATTGCCAAAAAAACAAAAACAAATAAAATCAGGGTGCCACTGAGGGGAGGGCGAACTGCATATGGATGGACACAAGGGGACTTTATGAGGACACAGTTGCACAACTCTAGAAATAGTTAAAATGGCTGACTTGTACAATTATAATATGTGAATTGTGTGGCCTGTAAATTACACCTTAATACAGCTATTAAATTAAGAAACTGAGATACCAAATTAAGACTAAAACACATATATATATATCATACATAGTACAACAGGGAAATATCATTATTTACTGCACCATTTTCCTTCATGCAGCTTCCTTTCCTCACCTGTTCCTGAAAGGATGATTCATTTTTAAAATAGCCTTTTAATTTATTCAGCAAATAATTTTTGACGGCCTACAATGTACCCAGGACTACTCTAGGCACTTGGAATAGATCAATAAACAAAACAAAAGTCCTGTCCTCACGGAGCTTGGTTGGAGTCTAGCTGGGGTGGGGGGTGGAGATGACAATACACACAACAGAGCAGCAGAGGAGGTGGCATGCTAGGAAAGAGGAACCATGGAAAAAAGTAAAAAGGGCAAAGTAAAGAGAGTTGAGGGTATAGGATGAGGGTGATGTTGTATTAAATACCAGAGCAGGGCACACTGTGAACTGAGGTTAGAATTAAGACTAGGAGGTGAGAAGTCCCAGGAGGACGGAATAACCATCACCATGGCCAGCGTGACCTCGCATGTTCCAGAATGGGGGCATGGCTGGAGCTGCGGAGAAGGGTCAGTGCAGATCCTGTATGGCCTTGGAGGACATTGTAAGGACTGTGGCTTTTACCCAGAGTGAAATGGGGAGGCACTGGCGAAGGACGACACAATCTAACATAGGTTTTCAAGGCTCACTTGACTGCCGGGTGAGAATAGTGCAAACGGGTCAGAGATGAAAGGTGGGAAGCTACTGAGAAGGGCTATGCAGGAGGAGAGGACAGTGGCTCAGGGCAGGGAAGCAGCAGTGGAAGCAGGAGCCATGGTGAGAAGTGGCTGGGCTCTGGATATATTTTAAAGGCAGTGTCAAACCAGATATATTGACAGAATTCATGTGGTATGTCAGTGAAAGTCAGAATAACTCCAAGATTTTTGACCCAAGCAGCTGGAAGGATTAAATTTCCACTAACTGAATGGGGGAGGCTGCATAAAGAACCAGTTTGGGGGGTAGGAGGACCAAGAGCTCAGTTTTTACACATGTTGGTTTTAAGATATCAGATTTCCAAGTGAAGATGCCAAATCAGCAGAATATTATAAGAGTCCAGAGTTTGAGAGAAAAAGTCTAACGGGAGACAGAACTGTGGGAATCATGGGTCACACAGGTGGTACAGGAAGACATGAAACCGAGGTACTCAAACATTAAGATACCCTGGCATTAACCATAGAAGTTATCCTTGAGGGCCTGCCTACTAGGTGAGGATATCAGTCCTATTTCCCGACCACTCGAGTTTTAAAAAGGAACTTACAAATGAATTCGTGCAAGACACTGCCTCCAGTGTGTGGGATCAGAGCTGGAGTCGGAGAATGGGATGGTGCACGCTACTCCCTACGGCACATTGTGTGTGTGTGTGTGTGTGTGTGTGTGTGTGTGTGTGTGTGTGTGTGTGTGTGTGTGTACGCATGTTTGTGTGAGCAGGGGAATGAGTTACACCTGTCTTAAGAAAAAGATGTAGAAATTCTAGAAGCCGAAAGATGAAAGAACATCCAGATCTGGTAGAGGGAACAGGGGAAACACTGTGTACTGTAAGACATATCCCCATAATGCCATTTCCCACCATTCTTTTATCAGGAACACAGTTGGAACCTGGGGAATTATGTAGATACGTGTGATGTACACAAACTTTCTGACTATGTAACACTAAATATCTACATATGTAGCAAGTTAATGATATTTATATCTGCTTCAAGTTTAATAACAAGTTCACAACAGAAGGAAAATAAAATATTGAGGACTGGTAGAAGTATCATAGAAGGCCTTTCAATGCTCAGAATGGAAGCAAAAGCGGCTTCACCCCACAAAGTATGTCATTAAGTGTCAAGAATGTTTATATTTGCTTAAGAAATTGAGAGTTACAACTTCCTGCTTTAAAGAGTTAACTTTAAGACAGATACCATACTATAAACAACATCTATACTGGTGCTTTCTTAAAGCTATTTTTAGTTCCTGCTTGTTCTGATGTACTCCAGAAACTCTGCAAAGAAAACCTTCTATTCAAAGGCTTAAAGGAATAAAAAGGAAATAACACCGCATTCTTTTAAGTGTTCTCTGTACTGAAAGTCATTTGCAAATGCAGCACCCTGCCACATATCTACATTTTTAACAATAAAGACTTTTGTGCAATTTTTCAATTGCTATGTGACTTTGCGTCAGTCTCTCACTCAGAAGCAGAATGGAGTACCAGAAAATGACACATCATGTCTAAAACTACAGATGTGGAATATGAACTTACACCAGGAAACAGCTAAGTGGGAGGGTAAGGTTTACCTTTTAAGTTACCGTAAGTGCAGTTACAACTTCTCCCTGCTTCCCCTGTGAAGTGAAGAACTAGTCTTTTCCAGGAAAGCTCTCATTCTGAGTACTGTTTTCTTTAAAATATTTGGAGATTCTTTTTTAAGGTTCTTTCACTTTTAACTCTTTCCCCAACTCTACATCCCATAACAAGTGTTAAAATTATCCAATAGCCTATTGTTACAGAACATACTCTACAAAAGCTGAGGTTTCCCAGGGCTTGGATCCCACAACTCTGCTACCAGATAATACTAAATCCTTCCTTCCATAACTGACTCTTCTACCAATTCCCAGCTGCGGGCAAATTCGGCTTCTCAGCCCAGTTAACTTTCTAACTCTGCCTACGAACACTCTACTGCCAGTAAGGGAAATCTAAGGGAGCCAACAAAGCCCCTAGTGAGGGTTGCCTCCTTCAAACAATCAAGAGGCCATCACCAAGCAAATATTTAAACCTACTGCAAAACTTCTGAAGACATCTTACAAACATTATAGTTTATATAGATTCATAATATTTGCTCTGGAATAGTGATTTCCAATGGAGGGAACAAAGGACCACATGACCCAAGCAATTATTTAAAACTGCACATAACTATCCCTCTTCACGTGAGGATTCAGGTAAGCCTGTATTATAGGTCTAGGTGTAACAGAATGGCAGCACCCCTAACAGTAAGGTGAAAAGCAGCGAGGTAGACTTTTAGTGAAAGGGAATGATGTAATAGGACCCACCGCCCACTTACCTCCCACCACAGGACAATCATCTCAGATCGAGAACAAACACTTTGGGAAACAGAGGTTGTTTATGTTTTTATGGTTTCTGGTGGAAATAATGCCCTGAGTCACGTGAAGTTGTGGCTGCAAAATTGAACAGGAGACCAGACATTTTCACATTCAGGACACAAATAATCAGCCCCCGAGTGGTCACCATATCTGCTCTCCCCTTTGCCTGTTCACCCCAAAAGCTGCAGGACTCTCCTGCTTGCAGTGACACCCACCATTTCTCACAAATTCCTGCCAAGTTCACGTCAGCAGCTGGTGGTGTCAAAGTCAACATTTGTACTGCTCTGAAGTCTCTCCATTACTTTATATCCTTCTATTTTCTCTGTTGTCTTCCTAGCTACCCTTGCATTCAGAAGCTGGTTAACGCACTAACATTGACTCTGTAATCAGTCCAGGATATAGGAAGCAGAGATTCAACTGTAACCAGTCCCAGAATACTTGTCATGCCACTCTAGTGTCCCAACAAAATACTCTGGCATCCCTCATCTCACCCAAAGAACCACCGCATTACTTAGAAGTTGTAAAAGTAGAGGGTTTCTCTACTGGGAAACACTGGCTTGTGGTAGAGTCTTGATTTCAGTTTTTGCAACTAGTTACAGGCAAAAAGACATGGTGCGCAAATTTTCTTCAAGCGTTTGGAATTTAAACTTTTATTAGATACAGAGCCGGCGGACTAACCGTAATCTATGAACATATGGTCATATTATAAAATAATGTCCATGTCTGCCTTACAGTCATGTAAGAACTTGAATTACACCTGCATCCTGTAGGCCTTTAGAATTGGATGTGAAGCATCCTGTGTTAAAAACCTCCTATCCAGTCACAGAACACCTTACAGACAACATCACATTAATGCCCCTGAATACATTAGTATAGAACTTGTATGGTTAAGTTACATCTCCAATTTCCCAGAGCTGGAAAGCAGGTGCCTAGAAAGGCTGGAAAAGCCCAACTACCAAAACAGCTCAAAAGTTGAAGCAGACTCCTGCACCTCCCAGGGCGGAAGGCGGAGGGTGGAGGGGGCATTGCCAACCACACTGTCCTCCCCCAGGACGTGGCATGTGGGGAAGCAGGCAGGAGTGTGTGGCTGGGACTCAGAGGTGGAGAGGTGATGAAAGCAGGAGTGGAACTGCTCTGGTCCTAGAACAACAGAGCTGTAAAAAGCTCGGCTTCAGTTCAACCCGCTTCGTCTCCCACTTCCCCTCCCACCTAAGTGACAAACAGAGCACAGTCAGGCACTTTCTGCCCATGACGGTGACTACTAGCAGGAAAGGGACCAGGATAAAAGCATGTCCTACAAAAGATCAGTCTGATTTTAAAGACTGTGTTATAATCAATGAACAGCAGTGTCAGAGTGGGACACTTTTGAGGTGCTCAAATAGGGAGGAAGAGGCTGAGGATCCATTTCCAGCACTTCCATGTCTTTTATCACTCCTATTTCTGACCTTTCCTTTGCCACGTTTTGTAGCACTGCCATCACTGGCAGGTAAAGGGGCAGCAATGAGACTTGGCCGTTTGGCTGATGGGGCTACATTTCCCAGCACTGGAATGAAAAGGCACTGGAAGAGGAGCAGCTGGAAGATGTGAACCGCGGTTCTGGCCTGTGCCAAACACTAACCAGGTGACCCTGGGTTATGCTGTTAGTCTCTCTGGGCTTCCAGCTGTTTACTTATAAAAGAAGGTTTTGTCATTGCACAAATATATCCAATATGAAATGTAACGTGAAAGTCAAACATAATGACAACTCACCTGCTTGCCTCAGGGAACTGTAAAAGCACTGAACACTATGTGAATGTAAACACAGAGTTAAGAAACTGTTGAGGTAAAGCGCTAAACTGAGCATGGAGATAAAGTTTTATGGATTTTCTTGGCTTTCTTTTTTAATTGCAACACTGAATTAATAGTTATTAGCTATACTCCACACCACCACCCCTGCGAATAAAGTAGGTTAGCACTGCCTGGATGCCTGCTATTGCCCGATGCTAAGCAGGGTGAGGGTATAAAGGAGGCTGAACAAGGGAGTCTTCTCCAGTTACCAGCTAAGTGAGGAGACACATTGGAAACCAACCGGCAATTGTACCAAGTCAGTACTCAAAGCCTAGATTACAGGCTACCGATCATGAACAGTGCAGAAATACAAAGAGGAGCTAGAAGTATTTGGAGTAAATAGGGAAGAATCAATGAAGGGATGGGGCTCCAACTAGTTCTCAGGGCAATTCTAAGCTGTTTTAACTGAGGACTGGATAGGAAAAGACTGGTGACTCCTGGTTTTTAATAAGGCACAGGTTACCCTAGGAGGCTAAGTCACATAATGATTGGAACAAATAAGGTAAGGCCAAAGTGATTAAGGGTCGAGTCTACCTGGTTGAGATCTGGTTGTGGTAAGTCTTTGACTTGAGTCTAGATGTTGGAGGGTCAAAACTGAAGGTTGACTGAAAGGAGGGGAGAGAATATCCAAGAATTCAGCAGAAGGAAAAATTCTTGTATCAGGGATGAACGCTCTTCATCAGAGTATCAGCAATCAGAATAGATATTTGAAACCAAAAACATACAGTTCCAGAAGCCAAGAATATGTGGAGGGTGGTGAGAGAAATATAAATCAAAGACCATTCCAAGCCTTTGGGTATTCAAGACTAGAAGAATGATTATGCCACTGAATAAATGGATACGCTGCAAGAAAAATGATTATGAAATCAGCTTTAGACATGTTGAATCTGACATATGAGCTAAGAGTAGGTGTTCTCTAAGAAGCTCAAAATTCAAAACTGAAGCACAGATCTAGAGTACAGGCTTAAGATGCAGATGGACAAGACATGATAAATCTCCTAAAAGAAAACATATGCAAAACATTATCTGCCATAAATCTTAGCAACGTTCTCCTAGGGCAATCTACCCAGGCAATGGAAATAAGAGAAAAAAAAACAAAAGGGACGTAATTAAACTCATAAATTTCTTCACAGCATAGGCAACCATAAGTAAAACAAAAGGAAACAACAACCTACGAATGGGAGAAAATATTTGCAAATGATACGACTAACAAAAAAGCCTTAATTTTCAGAATATATAAACAGCTCATACAACTTAAAAACAAAAAAAATAAACAACTCAATCCAAACATAGGCAGAAGACCTAAACAAGCATTTCTCCAATGAAGACACAAATGGCCAATAGGCACATGAAAAAATGCTCGATATCACTAACAAACAGAGAGATTCATATCAAAACTACAATGAGATATCAGCTCACACCATTCAGAATGGCCATCACTCAGAAGTTCATGAATGATAAATGCTAGAGAGGCTGTAGAGGGAAGGGTACCCTCTTACACTGCTGGTGGGAATCCAGTTTGGTGTAGTCATTATGGAAAGCATGGAAATCCCTCAAAAAACTAAAAGTATACTTACCCTATGACCCAGAAATCCCACATCTGGGTATATAACTGGAAAGAACTCCAATGTGAAAAGATACCTGCACCCCAGTATTCATAGCATCACTGTATACAATAGCCGAGACATGGAGGCAAGCTAAATGTAGCAACAGATGACTGGATAAAGAAGTTGTGGCATATTTATAGACTGGAATATTACTCTACCATGAATAGGACAAAATAAAACCATTTGCAGCAACATGGGTGGAGCTAGAGATCGTCATTCTAAGTGAAAGCAGCCAGAAACAGAAAAATACCAAATGATATCACTCATATGTGCAATCTAAAAAAATAGAGAAAAAGACACTGTGAACTCATCTACAAAACAGAAACAGACTTGCAGACTTAGTCAACAATCTTAAGGTTACCAGGGAAAGGGGATGGCAAGGGATATATTTGGGAGTTTGAGATTTACAAATGTTAGCCACTATATATAAAAATAGATTTTAAATAAAGTTTCTTCTGTATAGCACAGAAACCTATGTTCATTATCCAGCAATAACCTATAATGAAAAAGCCTATACAGCCACCAACTGAGGAAGCAAGGGAAGAAAGGAGAGTTAGTTATGCTGGGCTAGAGCCCACTTCCAAAATCATTGTCAGCCACTGAGGCTGCCCCGAGGGCACTGAGCACTCCTCCCAGGGACAGACTGACATGACATGCGTCCTGTGAACTTGGGGCAGCAGAGGCCGTCCACAGATCTGGCCCTGGGGGAGATGGGAGCAAGTCCACCTGATCCCCTTGGGGCAGCACCCCTCCCCGCAGACCCCGCCTCCTTACTGCACCGCTCCTGCCTCTCAGGAACCCACTGACTTGAAAACAAGTGATCCACGAACCTGGGGCAGCGGCAGGGAGATGGGCAGCGACCTGGCAGGCTGGTCGACTTGCCCCCTTCTCTTCCATGGCCTGTCCAGTGCTCGGCTTTTGCTGCTCCAGGCACGGTCCGCAGGTCAGCCTGCTTCTGGATGGAGGGCGCGGTGTGGTCGAAGGCAGTGGCGGGTTATGGGGTCTGCCCATGACAGCCCATGGATTGGCTTCAAACTCCCCAGCGCATGGCCTGAGATTGGCCTCTGCTGCCCCAGATTCGTGGAACTCAGGTTACAGGCCAGCCTGCTCCTGGAAGGCAGGTGCTGTGCTGTCAGGGAATGGCGGCAGCTGCGATGGCGGGACTGGGGCTGCCCTGTGAAAGCGCGGGGTTTGCGACCATTTCCCGCTGTTGCTGCAGCCATCCCAGCACACTGATCACACTGCGCCCACCTCCCAGGGGCAGCCTGACCTGTAACCTGAGTCACAAGAACCTGGGGATTTAGAGGCCGCCCCCAAGGTCAGGCCGCGGGGAAGATGGGAGCAAATCCAGGGGCTCTCATGGGGCAGCCCCCATTGCATCCGAGGCCCCGCGACCACACCGCACCCGCCTCCCGGGAGCAGGTCATGGCCTGAGGGCCAGTCAGAGATGCTTCGGAGCCGTCCGGTGCCCTCCCACCTCACGGGGCAGTACCTGCTCTCCTAAACCCGGGTATAAGCGGCGGCAAAAACGCGGGGTTCAGGAACTACTAATAGCGGGGTTACCACTAACCACAGCGGCGGCTGGGAACCGCCTCAGGGTCCTAACGGGACGCGCGGCCGTGACCTCACCTCCGCACACCTCCCTGTGCGCCTCCTCAGTCGCACAGCCCAGGCGTCACCCGCCGGCTTCGAGCAGCACGCCCCCACCAGCGCCCCCTTAACTGCCCGGCAGCGGCAGCCAAACCAAGGGCAAGCGGCGGCCCAGACCCCAGGCCGTGTTCCTCTTCCAGGAGCTGGTTCAGGAACAACCGGCTGCCGCCAGCTTCCACTCGTTCTGGGCGGGTTCCGGCGTCCGCGCATCTGTCCGTCAGCGCGTGCGCGCCCCTCCTCCTCCTCCCTCCTGCAGCGCAAACTGCTCGGGTGGGTCTCCTGCTTTACCAGACCTGGCCACTGGGGCCGGGAGGAGCCAGGTGGTGCCACTTCTGCTCGTCCCGCCGGGTCTCCATCCCCAGAGCCTTCACCCCGCCACCGACTGGGTCCTGGCACTGAAATAGAACCACGAATGCCCTGGGCCAGACCACACCCCGCCAGCCCCAGTTCCCCTGCTCACCCTCCCCTCCCTGTTACTACCCTCCCACCCCTGGCCAGGCCCAGTCGGCCACCAGACCTTAAAGACAGGGCTTCTTCTCCTCACACCGAGGTCTGTGCCCTGACACTACGTCCTGCTTGGTCCTAACCTATGGCCCCTACACCCTCATGCCTCACCACAGGACCCCCAAAATCCTGAAACTATCCTCCTCACCTCTCAGCCAGGTCAGTTCCAATCTGAGCGGCCACACACTCCTCAACCTATACCCCCTCACCATGGGATCCCCTTCACTCTGAGTGCACCCCTACCCTAAGCTCACTCCCTCACCCCTAACCCTGTGGTTGGGGTGGGGAAATCTGAGCTCCAGTAATGATGACTACTGCCACCAGCGGGGGATCCAGCCTAGTGTGCACCTTCATAGTTAATGTCTGAGGCTACAGGGCGAGGCAGGCTGGGCTGAAAGAGGTTCCAATTCCCGCCCTGGCACCCTGATCCCCGCACCCTGTGTCTCATCTGACCCGATGGGTCAGGGTGATCCCAGGCTGCCAGCCAATGGCCTGTGGGCCTTGGGTGGTTGATGGTCCTGATGGTGATCTGGACCCCTAGGGCGGAGGCACTAGGCACGCGGACCTTTGGGGTGGGGGAGTTCAGAGGGTGCACTTGAGCCCAGCGGTAGACAGCAGATGGTGGGCTCTGTGCATGGGGCTGTGTGCGTGTCCTGGCCTCAGCCCAGGTGGGTGCAGGTATCTTGTTCGTTCACACCAGGCCAGAGGGAAGAGGGACGGGAGCTTTCAAAGCATCAATTTTACGAAGCCAAGGCTGGAGAGAAAAGTAGGAATGTGCACTGTCCAGGCCACCATGGATCCCGCCGTGACGCTGGTCCCTTGCATCAGGGGAGACTGGCAGTTAACTGGCCAATGAGACATCCCCTGCTGTGGTATAGTTTACAGGCAATTGAAGGGATTTTGACAGGTAATTTTAATCCAATAATTGTCACTTTCTCTGCGGGAGATCAGGTCCAAAGTCATGGTGAATCTGGCAGGGACCCTGCCTGAACTGCAGCCTGGGACTGTAGAGGACCCACCCAGGAGTCATCCTCTTAGCTCTCACCCAAAGTCACTGTAATAGAGAAGAACAAATCTGACTCCATATTGAATCTTTTCCTTTCCTTTAATCCTCTGCCGTGTTTTCTAGGTTTAGTCTTGCTAGCTCTGCAACTTTTGTAAAACAATGTTGCCTTTAGGCTGAAATAAACAGAAGATCCTATTCTCAAAACTCTGACCTTTAAGGATATTAACACTTTTGCACTCTTATAAAGATAACAAGTTGCAGAATAGAAAAAAGTTTGTTTTGTTGCAGGTGTTACAGGAACACGGTGATCTGATTCACGTGGACAGCTACAAAGGATTCAAAGGACAAAGAAATCCGACACCAAGGAGTTTGCAACAACCAACCACAGCCCCTCCCCTATTTACTAGAAAAGGAGCCTGAAGTCTGACTTGGGGAAGATGGTTCTCCAAGATATTAGTCTGCCATTATCTTGGTCTGCAGCTGTCAACGTAGACCAGGTCATAGGGCCTCTGTAAAACCTCTAACAAAGCAAAAGTTATTTTCTATTCTGCAACTTGCTGTCTTTATATAAGTGCAGAAGTGTTAATATCCTTAAAGACCAAAGACTTGAAAATAGGCTTTCCTGTATATTTCAGGCTAAAGGCAACACTGTTTTACAAAAGGTGCAGAGCTAGTAAGATTAAGCCTAGAAAATAGGGCACAGGGTTAAAGCCAAAAGGACAGATCTTCTATGGAGTCAGATATTTTTCTTTTCTATTATAGTATATTCTATTTTTGTTTTAAGTTTACAAGAATAAAGTTTAGCCTTTTCCCATTTTAAATTGTGCAATTTTAAGGAGCATTAAGTGCATTAAAAATGTTGTGAGACCAACACCACTGGTTTAGACAATTGCCTTCCTCAAACTAATAGCTTGTATACAAAGCGCACCCCACATCCTACCACCCCCAGCCAATGAGAAGCACTAATCCCCTTTCTCTCTCTGTCTTAACCTATCCTGGATGTTCCCTATCAATGAAATCATATAAAAGGTGGCTTTTTTTTCTCGCTGCCCTCATATCTTAAGTAGGGACGGGTGAATTTTTTGTTTGTTTGTTTTCACGTGAATTAGCATTTTTGTATTTTGAGAGGGAAATCCAGATGGATTAAAGATGAGACGTACCAAATGAAGCCCTTTTGGTAACTCTGTGCATAATCTCGTGGTAGGCACTGCTGTTCTAAGTGTGAAACCAGAGCCAGAAGGGAGATGCTTAGCTCTTCTTGTGGCAAAATAAAACCAAACTAAAGCAGAAAACAAAGGCCAAGAAAGACAGCTGGAAAGAAAAACCACAGCCTGGAAAAAGCTTTCCTCATGACCCAAGGTCGGAGAAAAGCTTCACATCGCTGTGGTGCAAAAACCTCTTGAAGCCCAGTGTTCTGAAAAGAAACAAAACACACACAGGCAGTTCCAACGAGAGGCAGTGCAGGTGGCCAGTGTGTGCTAGAGATGCTCGACCTGTAAGGTGAGGACATAGGCAGATGGACAGACTGCAGAGATAACATTGGCCACCATCACACTGGCAGGTCTTTAGCCCGGTGACAACCAGCCCTGGTGACAACGTGAGCAGGCAGAGGCCCCAGGAGGTCCCCTGGAGGGAAGAGCAAATGGACGCTCCTCTCCGGCAGAACAAGGTACAGGATACATCAAAGTGCCACAGGAACATCACTTCCCTAGCAGTGCTGGTCCTTAGAGAAGATTCCACCAAAGTGCTTGCACAATTTTCAAAGATAATTTTTCTTTAGTAACATGAATTCAAAATAATCAATATGTCATCAAGGGATTTTCAGAAGTGACCTGCCCTGGGCCCGAAAAATACACACACATAAATACACACATATACACATAAATATATACACACATACACATAAATATATACACACATACATACCGGAAAAAAGACAGACAGACTGAAACACAGAGAAGCAGGGGAGACAGAGAAACAGAGAGACAAGACAGAGAGAGAGGCACTGAGAGACAGAGACAGAGAGAAGGAAAACTGGAGCTGGGAAGAAGTGGAACTCACGCACATTTTCACAAGTCAGTCTGCATGTCAGAACCTGGTCTCAAAGTCCATCCACCCTCCAAGGGAGGGTGTGGGGATCACAAAAGGGCGTGGGAACTGAAGGCAAAAAGTATGAAGACATTGTGGGGCAGTCCACCACAGAGGCCGAGATCAGACACTGGGCCTGTATGTCAACATGACAGAAAGACCTAGGAGGTTGTTTGCCAGAGCGGACGACGTCAGAGTTGTATTTAAATTTAGTCGCACGACTGGGAGCTGGGAAGCAAGCAATAAGGAAAGTGACTTTCTCCAGACCTCAGGGCAGACCCAGGCCTGTGTGGCATCTGCTCTGCGCTCCGCCAGCCCTCTGTGGGGTCATTCCTTTGCTAAGTCTGTGCACGAGCTCCCTGTGATGCCAGCCCATGGGGGTGACAGATGCAGTAGGTGTTTCTAGGTCTAGAGACAGGATGGCTTCTCTAGGAAGCAGGGGCCAGAATGGTCCCCACTGTGCTGACGGGAGATTGGGGAGACCCTGAGAGGCACGTGGCTTTTCCATGGTGATAGCACTGTTGAGTGGGGGGAGCCATGTCTGAACCCAGCTGTATCTTCAGAGCTGCAGCACTGGCTGCATCCAGGCCTCCCCAGGGCTATGAGGGGGGCTGAGTTGGTGTCACTGTGTGTGGACATGGCATGGAGTGAGAAATGAGAGATCAGCAGCCCAGAAAGGTCCTTGGGGAGCTATGTGTCAGGAGGAAGCTTGGGTAAGTGGACCCCAGGAAGTGATCTCACTTCCCCAGCAATAGAGCCCAACAGAACTTGGAACTAAAGTCACCAGGCACCCACTCTGTAGAGAAGTCCCTACTCAGCTCACTTAATTGGAGACAGAGTCACGTTCTGCTGCATCCCAATATCCCGAAGCCACAGACCCCGGAAAGCCCGCAGCGAGGGGCTTTACCAACGCTGCCAGCGCTGGGTCATGTCTCACCCAAGGCGCCTCTGGACTTTTGGCCAGAGAGACCCAAAGGTAACACAGGGAGGCCCAGGGCAGGCCCGCCCAGGCCAGGCCACCACTCTGATCCCACCCAGGTATCCCGACGGCCCCGTCCTGGCTGGTGGAGGTGGAGCAGTCAAGTTGGGGATGGGTTTCTGCCCAAAGCAAGAGCAGTTCAGAGGCCTGGTGGGCCGGTCACATCCACAGCCCAGGGCAAAGCTGGCTGGCTGGGATATGGAGAGCCAGGGAAGGGTCCTGCTGCCCAAGGTGGAGCCCATGCATTCTGGGTATGTCTTTTCCCTCCGGGGTGTCTGAGCTGAACAAGGTCTCGGTCTGATCTGGCAGCATAGGGTCGAGTGGACAGAAGCATTAGTGTTCCTGGCCGGGCAGGGCTCTGAGATTTCCAGGCCGGGTCAGCTGCTGGTCACTGTCATTGCAGAGCTAGATACCACATATTGAACAGCAACTGATGAATAAGAAAACCAACGCCCCCTCCCCCAAGTGAAGGGCTGATGTGCCGCTCTTCTGAGGGCCAGCGCAGGATCCAGGTGGGTCTGGATATGGCAGGGACCCCTCCACCGTGGCCCAAAAATCAGTGGGGCACGCCTCCGACCCAGAGATCACCCAGGGCTCTCCCCAGGTACCTGCCCGGGGATGACGGGTTGCTCAGCACACCCTGCTCTGACATGGAGCACAGTGCCCACCTCGCTGCAAGTCAGGTGGAGGACCAGGAGCCCCCAAAAGAGAGCCCGAAGTTCAGGAAGGCAGGGCTGATGCGTGTGTGTAGGTGAGGGAGGGGCGAGGGTTGGGCCACACAAAGAGGTGTACCCAGAAGCTACTGTTGGGACCAGAGAAAAGAATGGCCTCAGACCACCTGTCTGGAAAAATTCAGTCACAGAACACATCCTGTGGGCACTTTCTGGGTGGGAGCTGTCTGGAAAGCTCTGGGAAGTTTTCTGTCCTTGAAGAAGCACATGGAAAGTGAGGCAGGTGGGTAAATTTTTCCTCTCACACAGCATGAGCTCTTCCACAAGACTTAAATCTCTCTCCACATCCAATAGTTACAGAGGAGGCAGGGGCAGGGGAAGATGTCAGAGACCAAAAAAAGGATGATCTGGATCCAGCAGGAGACCGCGAGTTCCCTCCTGCCGCTCCTGCAACTCCTCCTGAACCTGCATCTGCAGCTGGACTGCTGGGCAATGGAGAACCAGTTCAGGCATCACCACCAAATGGGGCAGAGCCCCCTCTGCACCCACCCACACCTTCTTCTCCAAAATGTTCTCCATATTCCCACTATTATTCCCCTCCCCCTCCCAAACTTGACTTCCCTTCCTCTGGAGATGTTTTTGTTTGGTTTTCTTTAGTTTCCTTTGTTTGTTTCACTTCATTTATGGCAAGCTTTATTTTTCTTTTTGGAGTTTCATTAATAAAATATAGACTTTTCCCCTTTTAAATTGTGCAACTGAGGAGCATTAGAGGCATTCACAATGTTGTGCGACCATCACTACCATCTAGTTTCATACTATTTCTTTCCTCAAAGTGAAACCTTGGATCCAGAGCGTGCACTCCACTCCCTCCTCACCCAGCTCCTGACAACACCAAGTCCTCTTTCTCTCTGAGTGTCTTTAACTCTCTTGGTGTTCCCTGTCAATGAAACTTTAAAAAAGTTTTCTTTTGTCCCTGCCCACTTGTTTTTAGCTGGGGCTGGGGATTTTTTTTGTTTTCACTTGAAACAGCATTTTTATCATTTTAAGGGGATATCCAGGGGGATTAAAGATGTGATGTACAAAATGAAGCCCTTTTAGTAACTTTGTGCATAATCTCAGGGTAGACACTGCTGTTCCCCCTGTGACAACACAGCCAGAAGACATAAGGGAGATGCTTAGCTCTTCCTGTGGCAAAAACAAAACCAAACAAATCAAAAAAATTAGCAAAAGCCCAGAAAAACTGCTTGAAAGTGAGACCACAACCTGAAAAAAGCATTCCTCATAACCCAAGGTTGGAGAAAGGATTCCCATCCATGTAGTCCAAAATTCTTTTGAAACGCAGTGTTCTAAACAGAAACAGAACAGACATGGGCAGTTCCAATGAGAGGCAATGCAGGTGGCCAGTGTGTGTTAGAGATGCTTGACCTCTCAGGTGAGAACACAGGCAGAAGGAAACTGCCGAGAGAGCACCGGTCACCATCACACTGGCGGGTCTTTAGTCAGGTGACAACCAGCCCTGGTGACAATGTAAGCAGACAGAGGCTCCAGCAGATCCCCTGGAGGGAAGAGAGAAGGGACGCTCCTCTTCAGGAGAACAGGGTGCAGGACGCATCAAGGGCCACAGATGCAGCTCTTCCCCAGAAGTTCTGATCCTTACAGTTCATCCCACTAAAATCCTTACACACCTATTCAAAGATGCCTTTTCAAGGGTGATCATCACAGCACTGGTTGAAACAGTCTGAATTAAAGCAATACTAATGTTGATGAAGAGTGTATGGGGTCCATTTTTTCTGGTTCATGTGGATGAATGAATGCTGTGCAGTTGGAAAAGTGGGTGTCTGGTCTCAGCCCAATGTCAAGGGAGGCCTCAGGGTGGAATTATGCAGACCCAATGTCTGCACCCAGGGTCCCATCTGCATGACCACATATGTGTGAAATCAGTATAGATGTAAACTGATATGATTGTGAGTGTGCGAGAGACAGAGATGGAGAAAGACATACTGAGAGACACAGAGACTGAGACATAAGAACCAAATCATTCATGACAGTCACCTCTGTGGGTGGGAATTACAAATCTCTTCTCTTTTAGGCAATATTTCAATTTTTTGTACTGTGTCTATATTACTCTACTAATTCTAAAAGGATTAAAATCCTATCTTAATGTGACCCATTCATTACTCATCTAGGGAGTAATTAAAGTACATTAATCCTATTTTTAAAAGAATTTAAAGTCTTCTCAGGACGCAGTTCCATGTCAGCTCCGTGGCAGCAGAGGTTCTCCAGGAGGTCGTGTCTCTTCTGAATCAGCATCCAAAGAGGTGAGGAAGAAGTACCAGACTTGGACACTTAAGACTACAATAGATTAGAGATTCTGTTGAGAGAAACTAAGACCTACATTCACAGAGAATAATCCCATATTCATGGAGCAGAAGGCTTCATTCTACTTAGATGACAATAGTCCACGAATAGATCTAAGGATTCAAAGAATGCCTACCCAAATCCCAGGTGGTGTTTTGCAGGAATTGACAATCAATCTAAAATTCACGTGGTAAATCCAGGGGCTCAGAATACATGAGTGAATGTTGAAAAAGAAAACAAAGTTCGAGGAATGGAAAGTCAGATGGAACCCATGGTTAATACAAAAGCACTTTAAGCTGAAGACACCTGAGATTCAATAGATGTAGAAGAAATCCTGTCATGGAAGCCAATTCTCTCCTCTCCCTTTGCCCTATTAAGTTAGGTTGATAAAAAAGCCTTTAACTTTCACCATTTAACATGGTACTTACTTTTCTGGTTGGCTCCTGCTTGTGTATAAATAAACCGTTCCTCTCGTTCATCTCCTCCTTACTTCTGTGTGCCCTTTGGGAGGGACTCTGGATGATGGGGACCTGCTCTTTTCTCACCTTCTTTAGTGACATCTTTTGTCCATGGTGAAGTGCTTAAAACAAAAAGGCTCATTGGTTTTGGGTCAGATTTGGAACATGTATACCTTTGGAGAAACCCTGGAGGTACAAGGGGGTTCAATACTGCTGGGAGAATTTACTTGTCCAAATACCTAACAAGATACAATTTGCATAGTTGTTTTTTTTTTTTTTTAAAGATTCTTACCCTAAAACAAATACCCTATCTAAACCTCTTGGATGATCAAATAGAAAGAAAAAAGAGAATCATGTCTGGCCTAAGAACTCTTCCTTAATAAAATGGAAGGACAGAATCAGATTCAGAGCAAAAAGTAAAATCCATTTATACCATCAACCCTCCCACTCTTTTGTACACTGTCTTCATGTAATCTGCCAGATGGCGCCCTGGAGAAGGCCCTTTGCCCGGAACTCGTGCTCATTTTCAGAGCTCTGCCAAGCATGAGGTTGGTCCCCAGGGCCTGAGAGGGGCTACTTGTGAAATCTTCTCTGCTGAGACCCACCGGACTGAAGGGAACTGTGTGCTCTGAGGGAGAGAGAGCACACCAAGCCTCTGTGGAGGCATCTCTGACATCATTCCAAAGGCACACAGCTCTAACTGTGGGCATGGGAATTTTTGAGTGGCATCTTAGTTGGAAATCTCCTCCTGGATAGAAAGAAGCAGATTCAAGATGTTGCAATTGGATGGGCAGGTCGGCCTCTCGAATTTGTCGATGAGAAGGACACGCAATTCACTGCAGAATTAGGAACACCCATCCCTGCTCTGCTGACTTCATCTACAGAGAAACAGAGACGCGGCTCTAGGGGGAATTAAACACCCACCAACCCTTCTTACCGATGTCAACGTCCCCACTTTATTCTCCTTTCAGGTCTCTGCACAAAAACTGTGACTCAGCCCCAAATATCACATAACCATCACCCTGAACCACTCTGTGTCTGTCCAACTCGAGCATTAAGGCCTGTTACCATTACTGTCAAATCGTGTCCCCCTTTCAGCCCGTCTCCCGCCATCATCCCAGCCCAACCTCGGTGTCTCTCTCCAGGTCAGCAGCACTCTTCCCATTGGCTTCCCATCAGCTTACCTTGCCCTGCTTCCATTGCTTATTCCCCATATATTACCCACAACGGTCTTATTAAATTATGAATCGGATCAAGCTGTTCCGCATTGCAAAATAATCTCGTAATTTTCCATTGTATTCAGAAGGATATCCAGAGTCCCTACCAAGGCCCTGTGTGATCCGGTCCCTCACCCGTCTCTGCAGCCTCAGTTCTCACCGTTCTGCTCCAGCCCATCTTCAACGCCCAGATGGTCCCCACCAGGACAGCGGTGTTTGTAACTCCAAGTCTCGTACTTACACTTCTCCCGGCCTGGGAGGCTTTTCTTGTCTGTTACCTATGTGGCTTATTGTTTTGCTTCATTCAGGACTTTGTTCAAATTATTTTACCCTCAGAGAGGACTTACCTGATCACATTATTTAAAATAGCACGCACATATTTCCTATTCAATCATTTTCTCTCCTAATATGTTTTATGTTTCTTTCTGGCAAATATTAGAACCTGGCAGTACGTCATATATTTATTTGCTTACTGGTTTATTGTCTGTCATTCTTACTAGACCTATATTCATGGAACCACAAATAACTTTTAACCAGTAACTTTCAAAACGCCTTTAAATGAATTCTTTTTTAAGATGAGAATTTCAGATGCTTCCACGGGTTTCTTAGGGGAAAAAAGAGAAAGGATTCAGGTTGAACTAGGTTATTAAGGACCTGGGAGTTGGTTATTTATTTTATACATAGTAGTGTGTATCTGTTAATCCCAAACTCCTAATCTAGCAAAAGACCGAGCTGACTACTATTTTTAAAAGACATTTTTTTCTTTTTAAACTTGGGTTCTTTGAGATCTCTTTTCTTATTTGTTATTTTTCTTTTATTGTAAAGAATTTGTCTTATTATATTTTTACATTGAGGTACTGCGAATTGAACCCAGCATGTACTCTACCCCTTCAACTATACCATCCCCTCCAAAGACAATTATTTTTATACTTTGACAATACCATATTGAATTAAGATTTTTTGTTCCATTTTCCCTTCATATAGTTTATAACTTAGGGAGAGAGTCAGAGGAAGCCCTGGGCCATCCTTTGCTTCTCAGCGGGTCACTACACAGCAGAGGAGCTTGGCTGTTTCCAGGCCCAGCTCACCTTTCTGCTCTGAGGGCCTACTCAGGCCACTTCTCTAAACAGTGGCATGTTAGAAGCATCAGAAATCCAACTAGCGAGCAACAATGACAAAACTGACCCACCTGCAGTTGGACATCATCTGATCTGAAATGACCCTCTTAAAGCTCTTCTTCCTATTAGTGGATGGTTTTCAAAAATATTCCCAAGGAAATGAATCTCACTCTATTTTTCTGGATTTCTTGGGACTTCTATGACTTTAACTGCAGGCTTGATTTTCTGCAGAACATCTGTAGGGAAGCCAGGCAGAACACGTGAACAGACCCTGAAGGTCACGGCTGAGGCCTCCGGTCAAAACATCCTTGTTGTGCAGAGCGTACGTTCATGGGACCATTTTCATGACTGCTGTAATTAGTTCTCATCCAAGTGTCCCACCTAAAATGTTTCTAGATAGAAGGTGGTCTGACGCAGGTGAGCAGTGGGGATGTGGGATGCAGACGGCAGACAGACTGGAAGGAGAGAAGTGAAATGTTTCTTCAGGCTTCAGTTTGGAAGATTTCTGATTTTTATATGGACATTAAAGTTGGTCAGGCTGAAGCACCATTTGTTCTAAGACGGGGTGATGTACACGTATCCCTACAACTTCTAAAAAATATGTTGAAGCTGGACGTGACAGCCTAGGGGACAGACAGCTTAGAGTGACACCTCCGTTCCAGGCTGCCTATGATCTTGGGATCACAAAGAGGAAAAGTATGCACATATTTTTCCTGTGTAGTTCTATGTGAAATTATTTTGACCCTTGCCGGATGGTGTAAGATCAGACATCATGTAGTCTTTCTTACATTGCAAAGACGACAATTCTTGATGAGTCAGCAGACTATTTCCGATGGCCCGGGGTCTGTGCCAGACATTAGCTGTCTAGACAAATACCACACAGCCCCCCATCCCTCAAGGAGATCACAGTGTGTAGTGGGAGAGTCAAATTTAAATAGGTTTTCAAAACAATGTGGTAAGAGTCACTTGGCATCATATATACTATATGTTCAGAGGGGCTCTTGCACAGCCTGGGGCAGGGTTCTAGAAGGTAGGGAAGGTGTCAGAGAGGAAATGCTTTCTGCACTGACATCTGAAGGATTCCAGCAAATCTGTAGACCAGGAGAGTGCGTGGTGGGGACGGGATTCTCAGCAGCTTGCGTGTCTCGTGCAGAGGTCTGGTCGTGTCTAACAGCACTTTGCAATTAGGGAAGGAAGGTCAGTGAGGCTAGAGGCTGTGAGGAACTAACGGAAGCTGAGGCTGCAAAAAAGCAGCAACTAGGTTATGAGAAGGTGTGACGTTAAATCAGAGAGCGTGGAATTCCTCACATACGCAGCGGGGAATTCTTTGGGGTTTTAAGGAGGAGAGTGACACAAATTTGTCATTAAAAGTGAGCAAAGTGGATTGTTCACTCTAAAGAACAGCACTGGGCAGACTAGCAAGGGGTGGGAATTAATGCAGTGGGGAGCGAGGAGCAGGGACTTAGTTGGGGGACATTAAGGAATAGAATTTTAGTACTGACGGGGGTGAGGGAGTGGAAAAGTAAAGGAAAACTCCCAGATGTTTGGCACGGAAAACAGAAGGGATAGTGATGCCGTTGTTTGAAAAAGTAAACCTAGGTCTGAGCGAGTGTAAATCCAAACATACAGAGCTTGAGATTTTTATGGGCTAATAAAATGGGAATGTCTAGTTGTCAATTATACGTATATTTCTGGGACTGAACTGAGATGCGACGCTGGAAAAGATTTGACAGTTAATCAGTGGACAGAGAGCAGTTGAAGCCACTGGAATAAATGCCACCCACTGACAGTTTAACAAAGGAAAGGGAAGCAGGGCACTTCTGGTTCAGAAAATATGGCAGACCAGAAACTTGAAGACCCACTCACTAAAGACACATAAAAAAGTAGGACAAAATGCCGCCAATCTTTTCTTGTTTTTTTACAGGCACGTTTATTGTCGTATGATTCCTGTACAGTAAAATACACATATTTCACATGTTCTATTTGATGAATTTGATAAATGTCTACACCCAGAAAACCATCACCACGATCAAGATAGCTAACATTTCCATCACTCCCCAAGACGGGCACTTTTTGAATCCCCATATTTATCCCTTCCCATCCCCTTCTCTCCCTGGGAACCGTAAGTTTGTTTCTCTATGTCTGTGGGTCTGTTTCTCTTTTGTAGTTAAATTCATTTGTGTCTTTTTTTAGATTCCACATATAAGTGAAATCATATGGCATTTTTCTCTTTTTCTGGCTTACTTCACTTAGAATGACTATCTCTACGTCCATCTATGTTACTGCAAATGACATTGTTTTGTTTTTTTCATGGCTGAGTAGTATTCCATTGTATAAGTATACTACTACTGCTTTATCCAGTCAGCTGCTGATGGACATTTGTGTTGTTGCCATGTCCTGGCTATTATAAATAGTGCTGCTGTGAGCATTGAGGTGCATGTGACTTTTTGAATTAGAGTTTTCTTCTGACATATTTCCAGGAGTGGGAAGGCTGGATCATGAGTTAAGTCCATTTTCAGTTTTTAAAGGAACATCCACACTGTCTTCTCTAGTAACAATGCAGCCCATTTTGTGAAAGCAGAGCCATTCTCAGAAAGTAACGTGTATTTCTAGGGGCCAGATATGAAACACAGTGAGTGTGGCCTGTTCAAAAATCAGAGGGCAGTCTGTCAGGGCTGGAGGAGAGTGACAAGGGAAGTGTGGTACAGGTAGGATTCAGACCACATGGGGACCTGACAGGCTGGAATAAGGAGCCTGGGCCTCCAGTCATTCCTTGGTAACCATGGGGCACTGGTTCCAGGACTCCCCCCAGACGTCAACATCCATGGATGCTGACACCTCTTGTATAAAATGACATAGGACTTGCATGGGACTCATGTACATCCTCCCATCTACTTTTTCAATATATATACAAACTTTTTTTTATTGAGATATAGTCATTTTACAACATTGTATCAAATTCCAGCATACAGCAGAAGTTTTCAGTTATACATGAATATACACGTATATTTGTTGTCACTTTCTCTTTTGCTGTGTCCTACTGTGTACTTTAAATTATCTCTAGGTTACTTCTGGTATCTAATAAAACATGAATGCTATGTAAGTAGTTGCCAGTGTATGGCAAATTCAAGTGTTGCTTTTTGAAACTTTGTGTTTTTTCCCGAGTATTTTCAATCCACAGTTAGTTGAATCTGCTGGATAGGGAGCCCCTAAATACGGAGAACCCCCAAGCTCCTCCTTCCCACCTCCTAAATTTCCACTGCAAGCACTGAAGGGGTCCAAACATAGAAGAGCGCCATCTACCTGCTGGAAACCCTGAGGAATTCCTTCAGCTTATGTAGCGCAGGAGAGAAGGCTTAGGGCCAACTAGTGGGAAAGGAGGGCCTGCCTGGAGAGGAAGGAGGAAGGACCGCAGCGGAAGCCATCTCGTACTCTTACTGGAACTAGCTGATAGCAGTGAGGGACGCCGAGGAACTGGGGACACGGTGCATGGGGGGCGATCCTGGCCGCCAGGTGCAGGGTTCAAATAGCTGGGACCCAGTTTGCAAGATCAAAATAACAAGGAGGGAGAGGGGCTGCCTCAGCCCCGGGATCCTGACAACGGCCACAGCGCCGTGACCCCAGCTAATGCGGCTCCCCTAGTAAGCCAGAAAAAGGAAACTCTGTGCCAAGATATTGCAGATTCCACCGCAGCCACACGGATAACTAGATCTCTAAGCTGACAAAATGTAACCACCAGAAACAGGAATCTTTCCTTTTCTCTTCCTTTGGACCTTTGGACAGGGAGTCACACATCTTTAACAGGAACCACCTTTAAACCGATAGAGAGCTCACTTTTTCAGGAATAAGCATGGAGAAAAAGAGTTGGGTGATGGTTTAAGGCGGAAGTCAAAGTGGAAGCCCATCTGATAAATGGTAAAAACATGCTTCTCAATGAATTCGAGTTATGGCAAAAAGAAGGAGGAAGGTTAAGGAAATCTCTATTAATATCCATTCAGCATACAAGACTAGCCAGCCATAAAAAGACAGCACCTTAAATTAAGAATTTTTTTTTTTTTTGGTGATGAAAGACAATGCCTTAATTTAAAATAAGGTTTGGGCTATGAACAACACACTGAGAGTTGTTGATGAGGAGAACATAAATCTGCATATAGATATGAAAGTTTTCCAAGTCAACCACTTGAAAAAAATTAGTCAATCATGTGTCCAGTTGATTGGGAAATCCCGATAAGTAAATAACTCAAAAGTGGGAAACACATGGAATTAAATAGTGTTAGTGAGCAATGAAATCCAAGATGTTTATACCTATATTTTCTTTGTTAATGTAACAAACTTAAATCAACTGTCCAAAAAGTAACTAGAGCACACAAACACACACACGCACACACACACACACACAGTTTGGAAGAGCAGAGAGGTAAAATATGCTAAATTTTTCATTATTGAGGAACAGGATCTAATAGATTATTTCATTTTTGAGACTCTTATAGGAATACTGGTCCAATTGCATATAAAGTTACGAACTTAGAGATGATTTTTAAAAATTTAGAGAGAATTTTCATTAAGAGGTAATATAGCTTCCAAATCACTGAAGAGAAAATTAACAATAAAAAAATTAATTAATCCAGGTAATATGGAGTAACACTGACCATAATTACCACCCTACAATAAACCACAAAATGGATAAAATATATGAAGCAATGATTTTTAAGACACGTGAAAACGATCATCCACTAGGACCTTGTCCTGCCACCTCTATGCCAAGGCTGCTAGGCCTCCTACTGCCATCACCAATAATGTCCACCAAGAGGCGGCATTTCCTTCCTCTGCTCCTACTGCAGAGCCAGTCCTGAGCAGTCCTTTTCCAGGTTTTGGCAGGCAGCTCCCAGAAGTGCTCTCATAGGCCTTGGTCCCATTTAGCCACCAGCAAAGGGATCAAGGATTATCAGTGAGCATCCTTCCTCATCCAAGACCTAGGAACCTATCTGACTTCTGAGCCGCCCTTCACTCTTGTCTGCTGTCTGGTACTCTCCGCCCAGCTTCCCGAATCCCGGCTTGGGCAGCCTGCACGCTGGCCACAGCCCATCAGAATCTGTTCCCCCGCCAAGAGGCCACGCATGATCGTGAGCAGGGCTCCAGGCCTCTGGAACAGCGTGGCTTGGACTGCGTCCTGGTCCTGGGCTCGCTAGCTCCATGTCCTTGGTTGAGTCAGTTAACATCTCTAAGCTACAGTTTCCTCATCAGTGAAATGAAGACATAATCAATATGGAAAAAAAATCAGAATCTGAGGGGGACTAAATTTCTGGTGATTGAAGATTATTTTAATTTTGAATTATACAGCAAAGGACATCATACAATTTTTACTACTTCATACTTCTAAAGGACAGCTTCTACGATTAAAACTAATACATGCACGTACACACAAACACACGTGCAGACACACTGGCTCTGCTCCACATACATCCCCATGGGCACACACATATGGAGTCATGTAACACACACACACTCATAACATACACACAACCACACACGTTCTCAGGCGCACACACATACATAACATACAGAACCATATACATCCCCAGGCATGCGCATGCACACACACACACACACAGTCATGTACCACACACGTCCCCAGGTGCGTGCATGCGTACACACACGTCTTACACACTTTGGCGTTATTCTAAATCAATTTACAATTGAGGGTCACAGTGTCCATTGTTTTATCCACTCAGAAGATCCTGACTTTGGAGCGTGAAGCAGGAACCCCTCCTCTCTGGAGATGGTCTTTACCACTTACAGTCTCAGTAGAGCCAACATAACTGCTCTGGACCTTTGGAAGTGCAGGGCCAGAGCATACCTGGGAGCTCACATCCTATACATGTAAACATGTTAAGTGCAGTAGGGTCTAATCTCCTGCCTTTACAAATATACATTCATTATAAGGGGGAAGGCCAGGTTCAAATTTAGAATTCCCAGACACAGGGTAGTCCGGCAAAGAAAGTGAGCGTGTGGGGAGAGCTGATTCCCAGTCTCTGATCACTAGCCTGACCGTTTTCTTCCCAATGCTGGGTCCATCCCTTGCCACAAGGGGCCTTGGATGTGCACAGGGGGACACACAGACCTCATGTCCGGGCTCTGCTCATACCCTCCATGCAAACAGCTATGCTTTGGCCTCTCTGTGAGTCCTAGGAATCTGAACTCCGGGGAGAGCTGATGCAGGCACTAGAAATGGGTCAGGGGCTGCTGAGACAGGGCATTTGGGGTCCTGGGTTTCTAGAGCACAGGGCGGAGCCAATGACCGTGTCCCCTTGGCCCTGCTGACTCCACCCCATGGAGGGCATGGCCAGAGGAAGTGTCAGGGCCAGAGGGACCCTCTGTAGTGCAGGACCCAGGTCAGAGGGCCCCCTTGCCGGGGTCTAAGGGCAGAAGCCCCAAGGAAAGGTCTGAGGAGGCTGTAAGGTATCTTCATTCCCATTAATTAAAAACAAATAAAAGCATACCACAGGCGTGGGTGGAAAGGTTTTGTTACAAGGGAAGGCACTTGACAAGTTCTGGCCATAGAGGGCTGGTAGGTTTGCCAGGTTGAGGAACCAAGATGCCGTTAGTCTCCACTGGGTCTAAACACCTCCTGAATTCCTCCGGGTGACACTGAAATACAGTGAGACACGGAAACCTCTTAAGTTGTTAAAATCTTCATGGTGAGCCATTCAACTCTCTCCTCATTCTTGGCTATGAAAGCTCGATAAACACAGGCCAGAAACACATCAGCCTGTTGGTTGGTTCACTATCCGCCTGGTGCTCCCTCTTGTAGGAGCTTTTATCACATCACCCAGGGCTGACCCGGCTCAGGATTATAGCTGATTTTCAGCACGTGGCATCACTTGCTGGTGACACGAATCAGGCAAGTTAGCCACCTCCAAAACTCTGAGGCTCCTCCTGGGAGGAGCCTGCAGACCCCCAGTCTAGCCTCTGCACCACAATGCTCCTTAGTGCCACTCCCATCTTGCTGCCCTGGCCTCTAGCTCTGACCAGAACCTCGCTGGATTGTCGATAAATGTCACCCATATACCACGTCTAAGCTTGGGGTCCAGATGTGACCATGGTTCTTATTTACTTCCCATCGATTGATTGATCTTTGTGTAATCGTGTTGGCAGGAAGGCCATTACCACCATCTTGAGGCCTCCTCGAGCCGCCTCTGTGTATAACTGTCCTAGCACCCCAGGGGATCAGGTCTGAATCCTGGAAGTCAGACAAGATGGCACCTGGAGAGACAGGAATCCACTCCTGCCGTGGCTTCTGCTGAGGCTCGGTGTGGCCATAAAAACGGATCCCACAAGCCCTGACGTCACTTGACTCGCTGCAGGGATGCTCCCACACTGCCACGTTCCCCCAGAGACTGAGGGCTTTCTGCTTGTTCCCGAAGGCCCCAGCCCCGTGGGGGCACCGGGTCCAGTGGAGCATCCAGCCTGGTTCCCCGCCAGCCCTTAGGGCCTTGGTGGGGCCTGGAACATCAACTACCCTCCCCTTAGCGACCCGTTTGTCCTTTCCAGCCAACAGACCTAGGTCTTAAGCACTTTAACTCACCTGAGGGTGTTTTCCTCACTTCAGGGGCAGTGAGGACTGGGCTTCTTCACACTCCAAGAGCCCCAGGTCTGGATGCAGACAGTCTGGCTCTCCCCCCAGTCCTGCAGTTCCCGGCCACACCTGCTGCTGGTCACAGTCTGTGCTGTGTTCTCTTCCAGGACAAGAGGTGCATTCTGACCCCAACCCCGCCCCCACCAGCGGTGGCAGAGGCAGCGGACAGGCAGGTGAGCAGGGGCCTGAGACCATCTCCGAAAATTAGTGCCCCAGATGCCGCTGGTGACTAGAGGGGCCACGGGGCAGAAGGCAGCATGGGATGGGAGGAAGAGGAAGGCTCAGGACAAGGAGATGAAAGGGGGAACAGATAGCAATGTGAGGACCTCGGCCATGAAAGGGAAGAAAAAAGATAGTGACACCTGAAGCGGTGTTGGCGTTAAAAGCTGCGGGCTTTTTCATTTAATTTTATTAATTACCATTACATATAGTGGCATATTTTTCTTTGATTAAAGATTAGGGGCCATGTCATATAACAGGATACAGTATGTTATTATTTATTAAATAATACATAATAGTAGATATACTACCATAATATGTTCTGTTAATTTATTATCAGATGGTATATAATACGTATGTAGGTATTTATATACATAATATATAATTCATGCATCTATATAATATATAATACATAACAATATAGGATTATGATTAATATATTTTATAACAAGATTACATAACAATAATGATGTAATATTACACATTGTATGCCTTGGTTCATGACACAATCTCACCTTAGGTGCCTTTGAGAAGTATTTATGTATTAAAATTAATATTATAAGAAACAGTTGTGAACCTTTCACCCAGCATCAGAACAGGACTATTGACAGTGACATACTGTGTCCTAACCTGCACTTGGCCTCTTCTCACAGGAAGTAACCAGCATCCTGAATCCTGGCTTACCCTTGCCTTGTGTTACTTTCACACACACAACACTTAAGATCAGTTAAAACAAATGAACTGCAGGTACATGCAGCGAAGTGGATGAATCACACACTCTATGTTAAATTGAAACAATAAGCCCTAGAAGGTAGGCGATAGTGTGCTATGCTTTTAACTGTGTATATATATGTCAAATAAACTCACTGAATTAAGAACTACAGCTAGAGTCCAGGTGGGAGAGGGACAGATAAAAGATGAGGTGAGAAGATTTGCTGCAGTTGAGCGAGTTCCTTTCCAGTGACATGTCATTCTCTCTGAAGCAGGAGGGAAGACCATCTGCTGGGAGTCAGGGAAGAGAGAGAGGGAAGCTTAGAGGTGTGCAGAGAGCAGAGAATGTTGACACCACTGAGTGATAAGTGGGGAAATGTGCTCACTAGAGAAATCCTGGAGGATTGCCTGGCAGTGGCAACACGGTGGGCATTGATTTGTAGTCTTAGAAACCTGTGCTGGGAGAGCCTGCTGCCTGCAGGCTCAGAACAAATAGAGCTGGGTGAACCGAGATGGAAGTCGGCCTGGTGAGGAACTGTAAAGGTCAAGGCTCAAGGGCGTTTTGTCTGTCATAGAGTGCTGACTGTGGATGCAGAGCTGGAAGGTGGGGAAGTGGAAGTAAGAGGAACGTGGACAGGCAGGAAAGCAGAGGAGTCAGTGCATGATGCCTTAGTGAGGGTGAATGAGGGCCAAGGAGGCTGGTGGAGAAGCAGCTGGATGGCTAGAGGTGGGCACTTAAAAGAGAGAGGCTGGACCTGGGGTGGAGACACACCCGGGTATGAGCCCGTGGGTAGGGTGAATGGGGGGTGGCTGGCTCAGGCTGACGGTGAAGAAGACCCTAAAATGAACATACTGGGTGGTGGAGGGAGAATGAACATTGACGTCTTGATGGTAGGAGGCGAGGCAATACAGAGCTGGTGGTCCAGGTGCTCCTGGCTTAGGCAGATGAGCAGGGAGGCCAGGGTGGCAGGCACTGCTAGGAATGGACCTGGGTTTTCCAGGTGCTCCCAGGAGAGTAGGAGCAATCATCTGAAAGGGGAAAGTGAGCACAAGGAGGCAAACCCAGGCTCCTTATCAAACGGGGGGTGTGAGGGGGCAAAGTGTCAACTACAGAGATGGTGGGCCAGGAAGGAGGGACCACGGGTGAAGTGAGGGGACACTCAGAAAAGAGAGGGAGAAGAGTCTTCTGGGTGTAGGGGAAAGAGAGGCCCCAGGACAAAGTAGCACAGGGGCACAGTGATGAGGATGGACTGGCTCTATGGTGACACTACAGGGCTGGCTGGATCTTTGTCCTGAGGGCTTAATTTGGGGGGGGCTGCTGGCCTCACGAGGACTCCCCTCTCAGCAGCCTGGACAGACGCTCCCGTTCCTGAGAGCTGTGTGGCCAACACTGTTCTCGGAGGGGCTCTGCCTCCATCTTCTATCAGACTTTCCTGCCCAGCCCCCGTCCGCCAGCGAGGGAACCTGGGCCTTGCAGCTGTTTCCCGTGGAGGGAGACAGGCTCCTTGGAGAAGCAGGCTGATCTTACTTTTCTCCGTAACCCAGGTCCTAGCAAAGATACAGGGTGGCCCATTCAGAGGCTCAGATACTTAATAAATTAACTTAAAGCAGTAGAATAGCAGAGCTGGAGGAAGTGACCACTGAGCTCACAGAATTCACTTCCCACACCCCCATTCTACAGATGAGGAAACAGAGACCAAGCGGTGAAGCAGCCTTGGCCAAGGTCACGCTGCTCCTTAATGCTGGCCTGTGTCGGGCATGCCAAGTGATGAGCTGCAGTGAAAGGCCTGAGAGGGGGCTCTGGGGCCAGACAGCTTGGGTTCAAGTCCCAGGTCTGCCATTTACCAGCTGTGTGATTAATGACTGTCCTTCCTGTAAAGTGCCACCTCATTGGGTTGTCGTGAACACAGAGTTCCTGGAACAGCAGGACAGAGTTATCTAAGGGTTTTCTGTTGCTTTGTTTACTATTATTATCACCAAGTGAACCCTGAAATGAAGAACAAAGACAGCAAGAATTTTTATTTTAAAGGATTTTAAAATCCGATGATGAATGTTTGATTTAGTCTATTCAAGTCTGCATTTGACCCTTATTAACTAACAACTACACAATGGATGACTTTTGAGGAAATGTTGCTTCATGTCTTTAATTCTCACTAACGACACAGGCTATTCAACAGGAAGCAGCTTTTTTCCTGGAAGAGGGACAAAAAGTTAACAATATCTCGGTACCTCTCGGTCCCCAGTGAATTGGTTGTGACCTGTCAACCCAACTCTGGGGAACTGCCCGCTCCTCCTGGGCTTGCTGCACTGCCCCGCGGCCTCCAGGGGGCGCTGTACGCCCACACGAATCCAGTCTCTTGGTTCATATCTTTGCTTCAGATCCCTCAAGGACTGCCCATGCCCCAGGGCCCCATCTGCCCCGCCAGCCTCGCCTGCTGGACTCCAGGACACCATCCTGGGTCTCAACCATCCTCTCCTCCTATGCCCGCCCCACTACTCTTCACTTTGTCCTTCAAATGTGGGCTCCTGTGGCTCTCCACCCAGCAGGGGTCTCCCCGTCCTCCACCTCGGGTAACTGCATCATCCTGCACGGTGCGGTGCATAGCAAACCCATGTGGAGTCAGGAAGAATACAGAACAACAGGTGCTCAGAGGGGCTGCCTTTCCCACTGCAGGGGCCCTAGAGAGCTTTCTCCCGGCTGGTTATTCACAGGCGCTGAAGCTGTAGAATTTCGATCTCACCAATTTAAAGGGCATCATCACTAATTACAAAAGCAATCATTTTTTCAGTAGCAAAAGGACAAAAGACTTTGTGCCCCGCACCTCCAACTTTCTTCCTCCGCCTTCAGAGGTGATTCTCACTCTCTGGGCAAGGGTAGAAAGCAACACACAGAATATTATTTTTCAATGTTTTCTTTCCCACTCTGAAGATTGCTTTCCCAGAACCGATGAAGGCAAGGATGGTTTGGCTTCCCTGCACTGAGGATTCAGAGACACAGTGGGGGAGGGGAGTGGGGAGATAATTCAGCATTATTGAACCAAACCGAGACATTAAAAGTTTCTATTCTAAACAGAAAGAAAGCAGGATGCTATACAAACGGGAAACCATAGTTGGAAATGCAATAACGAGTTACAAGACAATAAACATGAAGATGGAAAAAAGAAAAAGTACATCAAAATACAAAAAGGTGGTAATGGGAGACGGTAGCATGAAAAGATAGATTTTTTTCTCTTTCTTTCTTTTTTTTTTCTCATTATTCTTAGGATGTGTTGGAGCCTACGTGATTATCAGTCTAAAGGAATTAGATATAGTAATGATTTGATATACTTGAAAAAATAGATAACCACAAATCGAAAGCATACAATAGAGTCGCAAAAAAAAAAAAAAAAAAAAGAAACAAGCTCAAAATTGCTTAAAGATTTAAACATTAGACAAGACGCTATAAATCTCTCAGAAGAAAACTTAGGCAAAATATTATTTGATATATATCTCACCAATGTTTTCCTAGGGCAATACACCCAAGCAACAGAAATAAAATACAAAATAAACAAATGGGACCTAATTACACTTATCAGCTTTTTCACAGCAACAGAAACCATAAGCAAAACAAAAAGACAACCTATGGAATGGGAGAAAATTTTTGCAAAAGATGAGACTGAACATGGCTTAAATTCTAGACTATATAAATAGTTCATACAACTTAATAAGAAAAAAAAATAAACAACCCAGTCCAAAAATGGGCAGAACAACTAAACAAGCAATTCTCCAATGAAGATATACAAATGGCCAATAGGAATATGAAAAAAATTTCAATATTGCTAATTATCAGAGAAATGCAAATCAAAACTACAATAAGTTATCATCTCACACTAGTCAGAATGGCCACCATTCAAACATCCACAAACCACAAATGCTGGAGAGGCTGTGGAGAAAAGGGAACCCTCCTACATTGTTGGTGGGAATGTAGTTTGGTGCAGCCACTGTGGAAAACAGTATGGTGAGTCCTCAAAAGACTAAAAAAAGACTTATCATTTGATCCAGCAATCCCATTCCTGGGCATATATCCAGAGGGAGCCTTAATTCCAAAATATACCTGCACCCCAATGTTCACAGCAGCATTGCTTACAATGGCCAAGACATAGAAACAAACTAAACACCCACAGACAGATGATTGGATAAAGATGTAGAATTTAGATATAGAAGAATATTACTCAGTCATAACAAAGAAGGAAACAATGACATTTACATCAACATGGATGGACCTGGAGATTATCACACTAAAGTGAAATAACTCAGACAGAGAAAGACAAGTATCATATGATATCACTTGTATGTGGAATTTTTAAAAATGATACAAATGAACTTATTTACAAAACAAAAACACACTCACAGACTTAGAAAACTAACAGGAGTTTGGGATTAACAATTACAAACTACTGTATGTAAAATAGACAAACAACAAAGATTCACTGCAGAACACAGGGGAAAATATTCAGTATCTTGCAACCTTTAATGGAAAAGAACCTGAAAAAGAATAGACTATGTATATGTACAACTGAATCACTATGCTGTATACCTGAAACTAACAAAACAGCTGTATATCTGAAACTAACAAAACATTGTAAATCAACCATATTTCAATTAAAGAAAAAGATAATTTCTAAATACCTTTATTCAAAGAAAATCTTCCTCTTACCTCTTACGGAAAGTAAAATGGGAAGCTTGAGCAGGACCAAATTATACTGAATGAGAAGTTACATACCTTCTCCAGCACGTGGCCCATACTACACACACATCGTGTTTTCCTTCAGGTAAGAATGGCCCTTACTGCCCAGGGAGCGAGTCCTCCTTAGACAAGGCCTGTGTGGCAGTGGCCTTCTTGTCACCGCTCCATCTCACCAGGAGGCCAGGATTTTCAGAGCGGAGGGAACACATATCTCATACACTTCAGATCTATTTCCTGAGAAAAACTATGGAAAGACCAAATTCACCTGCAGTGCGGGAAACATGAGCAGGACCCCTTAGCAGACCGACAAGCCCGAAGCAAGATGGCCTGATGTTCACATCAGAACCAGAACAACAACCGTCTGGCCCCAGTTAAACGATCACCATCTCCCCTGCAATGAACGGTTGGTACTCAGTGTCAGGGATGTTTCTGTTGAGACTTGAGAGATCAAAAAAGTCAGACCAGGGAATCCGGACCTGGTGGATGTCCAGGCTCTGCCAATGGTAGAGGCGGCCCCAAGGGGGTATCACCAGCACCGATTCCTCCATTTTCAGCAGGGTCTTCAGGAGGAAGGCGATGTGGATACAGACGCTCCTATGGAGGCTGAAGCCCTCTGGAGGGTTGACGTCACACAGAAGGTACCTGGCAGGGAGCAAAGGAGAGCGGGCCTTCAGGGCCAAGCCTCTGCACAGGAATCCCGGCTTAGATAGAACAGATACAATGGGAATCCCTGCACAGCACATGGCCTAAACTCAAGACACGTTCACCAGCTTCTGGTTTGTATAGTGGAGGCACTGCCCACCCGTCTCCATGTGGCCAATTACTTCGAGTCCGGGAGCACATGCAGAAGACATCTTGGCATCTGTCTAACAACGCTAAGTACCTGACTAGTACCTGAGCACACGTTCTCCAGGGGCTCTCAAGCTTCTTGGCCTACAGACCCCTGTACACTCTTAATTACTGAGGACTCCAAAAGGCTGCTGTTTATGTGGGTTAAATCTATCAATAGTTCCTGTGTTAGAACTTAAATAAGAACTTTAAAAAATGCTTATGATTTCACTTAAAAATAATAACAACCTACTACATGTTACCATTAATACTCTTAAGCAAAAATAAGTATATTTTTCTAAACAAAAATCAGTAATGAGAAGAAGAGCAGTAATTTTAATTTCTGCAAAACTCTTTTGGACTGGTGAGTTCTGAATTCTATCTGCCTCTAAATTCCCTGTTTTGTGATATCACAGACCAGGTTTCCCCTGGAAATCCCCACAGGAAACTCGGGAGTGCAAGAGTGTGCAAAAGGCAGGTGACATACCGGCGTTTCTATGAAAATAGTCTTGCATCTCAGGGGCCTCAGACACACTTTGATAACTGCTGCCCTACCCTAGGCGAGACTCTCCTACACAAGAGCCAGGCAAGGGTCCTGGCTTCTTTAATGAGTTATCGCAGCCACACTCCTCCCTTTTCTGTGTTAATGTTCCCACAACCTCCATTACCGCAGATGAAGATGTAATCCTCAACTGGGGCCTCTAATCCCAGAAGACTGCCAACTTTGAGAGGGAAGGCCCATCTACCATCCCTACACCCCGCACAGTCTATTTTGAGTCAAGCCCTAGATAACTGCTAATCGGCAATGACCCTTGTCTTATTCCTGAGTTTTACCGAAGGAGCCAACATCTGGATGGAACTGAAATTTCCCTGCAGATAAACAAGGCTGATAAATCACCCCATTCCAACATCTGATTCTGGGGCTCTTCAAAACCCGGATAAGGCCCCGCTTCATAAAAGACAGGTCCTCCGCCTGCCCTTCCCGGGGGTTCTGGAAGGCCGCGGCCAAGCAGGGCTACCCGGACTCGCGGTCCCAGCCCCAAGGCCTGAGGGGGAGGAAAGCCCGAGGCTGTGCTCCAGCCCTGTTCTCCCCGCCCCAACCCGCTCCCTGGCACCACAGAGCCTCCCCGGCAGCCACACCAACCCGGATCCCACCCCGGTCCATGTCCACTGGCTCCGCCAACGGCTCGGCCGTACGTTTACTGTCTGTGGGACGCCGCCCCAGACAGGATGTCGGCCGCCGACTGACCAGGCCAGAACTAGTCGCCCAGGCGAGCAAGCCGCCAGCCCCAGCAGCAAGCACCGCCATGGTCCCGGGTAGCTGCACAATTCCGGAGCCCGCTGCCCGCCCCAGAAGCTCACACCGGCCCGCGCAGAGCGCGGCGCATGTAGCCATGGCAACGCCGCGGGGCCCTCCTCTAGCGCTTGCGTCTGTGTCCTCCCGAGGCTAGACGTGAGAGGGCAGAAATTGCGGAGCCAATGGGAGCCAGGGCTCGGCCAGGACGGGGGCTGGGGGGAGGCTTATGGGGCAGCTGGGCGGGGCCTGGGCGGGCGGTGCCGAGCAGACGTCGTCACCTGCAGATGGCGCCGGCCGGATGCTGGGGCGGTGCTGCCACCAGTGGGCGGGGCTGCGGGGCGGTGGGGCAGCTGGGCGGGGGCACCCTCACCTGTCCGTGTGTGTGGCTCAGCCTGGGCTCCGCGGCCTCCCCTTGCACCGGACGTGGACCCAGGCTGCCGTTGGGCAAGATAGAGGACTGAGCCAAGGCACAAACCGCTGGCTAGGAAGGGCACCTGAAGTGCAGATCCGCCAGGCCCGCTGCCGGCCTTGAATTCACGCTGCTGGGCAGTTTCCAAGGAGACGGGATCTGTCCTAAGAGGGGAGATAGGGCAGGGGTGCCAGATGCCGGGTTAGGTGCGGTCTTACAGGCTAGCCACGGTGAGAGTGTTCAGAGAAGCCCCTGTGTTGGCGGGGCTAGGAATTTGGGGTATGGGGTGGGGATTGTGTGTGCCATGCTCTGTGGTCTCCCCAAGAACTCTCACCACCAAGCAAGGGACCCTGCTCCCTCCACCATTCACTGCACACCCTGTCTTCCCCAGCACCACTACCCCTGCCCCCGGAGTGTCCCATGACCTCTCCCCACACCGGGCACCGTCCCTGTTACAGGTACTGAGGTCCTGGTGGTTCCAGCCTGAGGGTGGGGGCTGTATCTGACCAGTTAGGATGCCTGGAGCTTTGTATGAAACCTCAGAGCATAATGCAGGCGTGCACAGAGGCCCCTCAAACAGGATTCCCTGAATGGCCCTCCCACCACGGACCCACAGCGCAGCTGCCACACCAGGCCAAGCCTGCTGGAAGACCGCTGGTCCCTCTCATCCTGTTCCTGATCAAGAGTGCACCGGCCACACTGCTGGGTACTTAGGGGGCCTTAGAAGAGCAGCTGGTATTTTCATGGGCAAATATTTGCTCTTTTGGGAAGATTTCAGTGCAAAGGGATGTAGGATATGCTTTTTCTGTTGCCCTGAAACTGGTGACTAGGATGCAAACTTAAGTCAAAACAGGTTTTAGAGAGAGCTGCAAAATATCTAACCCAAAGATCACTGTTCCCCAGCAAAGGCAACACCACCTGGCCGGTGGGGTCCTTGTCCCTCATTCTGGAGGTTGGGGTTTGCACCCTCCAGCTGGGACAGAGCCCGAAACAGCTCTGAACACGCTCCAACAGGCTTTCCCAGCAAAAACGGCCTTTATTTTGAATCTGGGTGAAGGAACCAGCTGAGACATCTGAGTAAATCTTCCTGGGTGTAACCAGGCCTTTTATGCTGAATGAAAGAGCGGCTCTCCACATGCTAACTTCTTAGAACTGAATGTGTGTCAAAACCTTCATGCATGTAGCATGTTGGGAACAGCGTTTCATGGTGAGGGGAACTATATAACTTACATGTGTATGGGGAAGCCCTCACTCCAACCGGCTTTTCCTGCGCACACTGCCTTTATTTCGAAATTGGCTGTTGCTGAGAAATCTTGGTAAGCTTTCCTAGGTGTAACCATGCCCATTATGCTGGACGAATGAGCGGCTCTACACTTGTTCACATCTCAGAAATGAATGTGTGTTGAAGCCGTCATTCATGTAGCGTGTTGGGAACACAGTTTCGTGGTGAGAAGAACTATGTAAATTACATGTCTATGGTGAAGCAATTGCTCGAAATGGGTATTCCAGCGCATACTGCCTTTATTTCGAAACTGGCTTCTCAGAAGACCTGTGGTCTCCACTGCAGGTCTGTCTCCAAGCTCTGGGCCAGCATGGTGACTCTGCTCCCCCTGTCTATTCTGGGAGGTCTAGGGGTCCTCCATGGCCCTTCCACCATTGTTTCTTTTGGAAACACCCCACAGATGAAATGGGCCTGAGAACAGGAGAGCTGGATGCCAGCAGCCACTGCCCAGTTTGTGGCTCCTGGGAGGGGCATCTCCTCTCTGTGGGCTCTGATCTCCCCTCCCCTCTCCCCTACCCCCACCCCTCTCCTCCTGCATTTCCCGATTGATCCCTGGATAATGGTCCATACCAGGAATGACCTGGGAGAGGTTTTATGAGTCTTTAAGGGAAAAAAAAAAGAAATCTTTAAACAAATTACTGAAAGTAACTTCCAGCTTTCCCGGGAAAGCCCTCTTTCCAATGTTTAAGGCTAGTTGACAGGGTGTCAAATTGCCTAACCACTCACATCTGAGCAACTGCTAACTCTTTCCAGTTCCCCGCAGCATCCACCTCTGGCAGCTTGGCCACAAGAGGGCAAGAAAGCTCTTTCCCCATGCCAGCTCCAGCGTGGCTTTGGAGGCAGTGGAGGCTGAGAGAAAGGGCCCCGCCCTGAAGTTTGGGGGGCCTCCAGCCACAGCCAGAGGAGCAGGAGTTTTCAGAGTGCCCCAGGAGGGAAACCAGGCAAGGCTGCCTGGCCCAAGTCTTCCCTGCCCAGAGAGCCCCATGAACTGCTTTGGGCCCCACTCCCCATTTGGGCCCCCTGCAAAAAGATACCACGGGATCCACACCTGAGAAGGCAGAAGGATGGCCCTTTGGCCTGGGGTCCCAGCAGGTGTGTCCTGTGATACCTGTGGCCACATATCTTCCTTGTCTCTCCAGGTCAGTGAAGGGTCTGTGCTGGGCACCTTGGTGCTCAGGAACATGGGAACAACTCTAAACTCAGAAGGACAGAGAGACTCTGCCTGGAAGCAAGGATTCCAGGGAGACGCCTTGCCCAGAACTGGGGGACTGTGTGCTGAGTAGACCCCTGGAGGCAATGTGGGGCTGTGGGGTCCTCATCAGAGAAGGGAGCAGGTGTGCTTTCCGGGGGTGGAGCCCTGCTTTGTCCAGTCATGTCCTTGTGTAAGACTCATTTACAAACACCTTCCAGTCCACCTAGGGGTGGCCTCAGTGTTGGGGGTAGAGGAGGAGAGTGAAGGGTGCAGACTTAGGGCCCCCTGACCCACCCAGGGAGCCAAGGGTCAGTGGGAACATCGTGGGAGTCTAGTGCAGGGGTGGAGGACGAGAACTAAGAACATGCCAAGTCATGCAATAAAGTGACCTGTGATCACGAGACACAGGTGGCTGTACACCAAAGGAGGGAGATAGAAATTTAGACCCAAGCTCTGAGAATCTTGAGAGGGGCTGGAGGGTCCCAGGAGCCCTGAGGAACAGCTCTTCTAGGGGCACAGATATCCCAATAAACACATTTCTCATGGATGCTTTTTGGGGTGCAGAGTGAGTTACCAGGATCCTAAAACTAGTATGGAATCCCACCCCCTTGTTCATCACGATTCCTGGCAATAAATTGCTGTCATTTGTTCCTGGACATGCACAGGGGAGGTGACTGCTGTGGTGGTCACTGCAGGACTAGAATCTTCTGGTGTGGGCTCTGTGACCACAGAAACCCAGGGGGATTTCTTAACGGGAGCACCTGGAGTCCATGCCTGCAAGGACCACCCTCATGGGATGGCCAATGATCCCGTGGTACCCAGGTCACCAAGTGACGAATTTGTGAGGTTGCCTGGGGTAACCTGGGGACATGTAGGTTTCTGTGGTCAGCACGTGGGCCCAGCACTGCGGGATGGTCTGCACAAAGAGGGGCCTGCCCTCCTGATGATGGCTTCTAACACCTGCAGGGAAACTGCTCCCTGGGCGCCTGGAGGTCCATATTGAGAGCGTCCTGCCAGCCATGAGGGATCACCTTCCCCTGATGCAGAGGCAGACCTCTCCCCCTTGAGGCCCAGGGGACACCTGGCTCAGGTCCCAACTGTGTGCCCTGGACACACAGAGCCCCAGATCTCTGGCACAGACTGGGTTGTGGTTGTGTCGGGGCAGAAAAGGCCCAGGTAAGGGGCTCATTCAGGGACAGAGGCCACTCTGCATGGATACTGGACCTGGCAGCAATACACTGCTTCAGAACTTACCTGGGCTGGGTTTCCAAGCTGTGGGATGGAAGGGCCTCTCCTTCCTGCGGTGCAGTGGGGGGAACTAGATCCATCGTCCATATCAGCCCTGAAAATGGAGGCTGCACTACATCCATTCCTGGAAAGATAAATCAGGCCCCTCCAGTCCAGGTGACTCAGAAAGTCAGTCAGCAATGTTCGGGGCCCCCAGTTTAGGCTTTGAATTAGAGCTGAGCGGCTCAGGAGGCCAGATCCCTGTCCGTGGTTCCAGGAGTAGGCTTTCTGCTGGGGGACAGGATCCTCACAATCACCTGTGTCTTTGTGGGACTTTCCCCTCTGACCAGCTGGGAGGCAGGGTGCAGTTGTGGGAAATGGTGTTTCCATGAGCAGAGGGCCACCAAGTGGTGGGGGCACAGGAGACTGTGAGAATGAGTCCCGCAAAATTTCTGGAATCAAAAAACTGGCAAATGTGAAAAAGTGCATAATTTGTTTTATCGAACAGGCTGCTTATGTATGTTTGGAGGGCCAGGTTCAAAGACTCTGCATCCATCCAGGACAATAGCATCAAGAGAAGAACAGACAGAGCAGAAGGAGATCTGGGGTTTCCCCCAGGAATGAGGTGGAACAGGGATTTCTGCAGATTTGCAAGGCGTCCCCTACCACTGAGCATGGGGTTACAACCCCACGTGACCACCGTCGTGTTTGGCTTGGGCTCCGGATCTGGCCTGCTCATTTATTCTTCCAGCTGAGTTCCAGAAACTCAGAGGGTGGACTTTGAGGGGCTGCGTTTGGAACCTAGTGAGGAGCTGGATGGTCCTTTATATTGAGTCCCTTCAGCCTAATCACCGTAGCTGAATCCCAACACCCCCCAGGCACCCAGGGTGGCTGTGGAGGGAGAGAAAGCCTGGCAGGCGACCTAGGGGTCCCACTGCTCTGTCCCTCCCTTGTCTTCATTCCCTTTCACCCCAGAAGGTGTGATTGTCTCGTGTCATGGTGGCCACCGTAGTGTCCCTCCCAGCAATCTCTCTTCTCCATCAGGTGGGGTTCCCAACCCCACTCAGCCTTCTCTCTGCATGGATGCTGAAGGACCAGGACCACCTGAATTTCTGAGCTTGAGCAGTAAGGTGGAAAAAAAGAAACCAATGGAAACAAAGAAACAAGTTATTGTGGCAAAACTGCCCACCACAGAGAAGCTGCCCTGAGTGGAAGGGAGGGTGTGGGCATGCCCATTTGTTTCCTGTCTCCCAGTGCTCTTAGCTTTCTTATTGCAGACCTGCATGGTTACAACAAAATGATCTGCAAAACTGAAAATATTTACTCTCTCGCTTTTACAGAAAAGGCTGGCCAGCCTCTGGTCCGGTACCAGGCAAGTGATTGGAGTCCCTTTCCAGTTTGGAAACATCTGGGCAGGCCCAGGTTTGCAAAAGTCTTTAAGAGTAGTTACGGAGTTTTGCTTCTAAAATTCTTTACGGCTGTATATACTTCTGAGATGCGGTTGTGCTGTGTAATTCTGAGCCGGGATTTTCTCAAACTGTTTCTCACTTCTTATACCAGACATTCCTAAATTCCAAGGGGAACTGTATATTAAGGAAGCCATGGAATTTAGGAAAAGGATACAGATCTCATTTCCTTTTAAGCATCAGTGTACCTCCATCATGGCAGTATTGGTTATGAGTTATTGATAGGGGAATTAAATAGTAACCAAATTAATAGAAAATAGGGGATTTTAGGTACACAGGTTCATCTTTTCAACATTTTTTGTAATATTTGCAGTTTAAGATGGCCATTCCTGAGAAACAGGTAGCCTCTTAGAATGAAATGGCATTTCCTCTGAACCATAATTAATTTTTATTTCGTAGACAGCAGGAAGGGTAATCACACATCACACATTTGGGGACGTCAAAGAGAAAATGTAACTTTCTGGGAGCGCACTCCCCCATTTCCCCCTGCTCTTTTCACTGTCCCATTCTCCCTGGAAGGCTCTTTCTTATCTTCTTCTCATGGCTCCAGTAACTCTTTCTTCCTCCTCATCCCTCAGCTGGTAAGGTTACTTTTCTACTTTGAACAAGCAAACAAGCCAACAGAAGAGAAGTTTCACAAGCAACTCCCAGCACATCCGCTCACCTAGTGTTGTCTGTGACCTCACTCTCGGTGCCCCACCTCTTATTACAGGTGACATCGAAAGCCAATTCCTCGAAAAGTCCCCAGGGCCCCATCCCTCCCATCTTCTCTGGGTTGTCACTCCCAAAACCATCCTCTCTTTCACTACCTCATCTATTTTGTTCTGCTAGTTGGCTCCCATCAGTATATAAACGTCCATCTTCTTAAAAGAAACAAACAGCACTCCTTGACCCTAATTCACCCCCACCAATTGCCACCCTGTGTCTTTGCAGCAAATCTTTAAGGAGTTGTTTAAACTCACTGTCTGCATCTTCTCTTGAGCCATCCCCTTTTACACCCACTCTGGCTCTTCCCCTGATCCCTCGCTCTATGGAAACTGCCCTGTCAAGGCCATCAGTGACCACACGTTGCTAAATATAGCGGTCAATTTTCAGTCCTCATCATGCGTAGACCCTCGGCAGCATTTGACCCAGCTCTTCCATCCCTCCTCCCCCGTGTTCCTGCTTAACTTAAACTCCAGCCCATCGCTCTGTCTGTTTTCTGCTTTTGGTCTACTGGCTGGTCCTTTGCCAATGTCTCCTCTTTTTCCCAAACATACACTGTGGGTGTGCCCCAGGGTTGGCTCCTGGGCCTCTCATCTCTCTCTCTGCTATTCCTTTGGTGGAAGCAACCCAGCCTTGGAAATTGGCATGCCATCAATTTCTCGATTTCTCCAAAACTCCCTGATTTGCCCTTTCCATCTGGACCTTTATCCCTGAGACTCACATTCTTTTTCTTTCATTAATCTTGCTTTCACATTCATACATATGTTCTACTATGTAATTACTTTTCCAAATTTTGTATCAGTAAATATATATATCATGTAAAATGCTCAAATCTGTATTATTTCCACTAAGATGCTTATTCTACCTTAGAACCTTTCTGCATTTCTGTATTTATGTGAAAAAAGCGAATAGCATTTCTACAAGCCTCATAGTTAATCAGTGTGTTTGTTTGGGGCTATTATGTAACATGAAATAATGATATATTAACATAGTCCTTTTTCATTTATTTTTATGTAACACCAAGATGAGGTTTTTGCACTGAACACTGGTTTTATTGAAATTTTACCTACGTTATGGACAGTCAGTTTATGTGAAAGCCCTCATTTCTCCCCTTTCTGATATATTTTCCATTTGGCTATATATAACATATACCTTGGCATGAAACAAACTTCCCAAATCATTCACATAATACAATTAATACATTTAAATTATATTTTTTAAATGTTAAAAAGAAAAAGAAAACAGACTCCTCTACCTATTAGGCATTTCTGTGGCAATATGTAATACACACCTTAACCATGACATTGAAGAACTGAGCTGATACCAGCCCTTTTCCACCTGCTCAGCCCCACCTTGTCCCATCCCTTGTGGATGGAGAGGACATCCCTCCCATTGTCCAGGTCCAGATGTTTTAACAATGTTCTTTCTGTCTTTCTCTTACACACACAGACAGCAAATCCAGCTTGTTAGAAAATTCTGGGTATTCTGTCTTCTTAACCACCTGCTCCCTGCTCCCCGCCCTCCTAAGAGCCACCTTCAGCCCTTCCTGGACACCAATAGCCTCCTGTTTCCATCTTTGCTTTCCTACAATCTCTCATCCACACAGAGTCATAGGGAGCCTGCAAAAGCATACATTGATGGGGTGGGTTTAGTTCAGTGGTAGGGCGCATGCTTAGCATGCAAGAGATCCTGGGTTCAAAAATGATTATAAATCAATAAAAAATGTTAAAAAAAAAAGAGATCCTGGGTTCAATCCCCAGCACCTTCATTAAAATAAATAAATTACCTCCCACAAAAAAACACAAACACAAAAGCTTAAGTTGGACTATATCACCCCTCCCCTCAAAACTCACTAAACGGGTCATCATTTCATTAGGAGCCAAAGTCGTCACAAAGGCCTCAGGACCCGGCGTGCTCTGCCTCTCTGCCCACACTCTCCCCCTCACTCAGGGGGCCTCTGGCTCCGGTTCTTCCTTCTTCCTCCGGATCTATTCTGCTTCAAGTTCATTACTCCGTGAGATCTGCCAGGATTGCCTTATTCCTTCCTGCCTGCCTCCCACCCCACCGCCATCACCGGAGTTTGCTCATATCACTTTTTTTTTTTTTAATTTTTCCAAGCTCTTACTACCCCCAACATGCTGCCTGTTTCCTCTACTAAAACTCTGAGCCCCCAGTGATGGGGAGTCATGTCTATTTTGTTGACTGATAAAGCCCGAGAACCTTGTGAATTGGTCTAGTTAGGAGATTCCCGTACGTAGTAGGAGCTTATACACATTTGCTGAATGACTGTAGATGCCCTGGTCCAATCCGATGAAGCACTTCTGTGTCCTGCTCAAAGAATAACTGTCCTTTCCACCTGAGAGGGGGTGACAACTTCCTTGGTGATCAAAGGCAAGATCTTTTTGCTTTATGCTGTTAACCTTAGGCGGGGAGACTGGGGGATCTTCATATATATTTTTAAATTTGGTTCACTCTGCAGTTTGTCTTTGCTCTCTGTATAATTTTGAGAAACTCTTTATGAGTGATCATTCTTCCATCAGATTGAACAGGGTCCAGGGTGAAGGACCAAGCCTGTCCCATCGGCCATCCTATGTGTCATGTCCTGGGACCCAGTGGATGCTCAGCACGTAAGTGAACAGACTGGAGTGAGTGAAGAGATGGGAGCATCTCCTTATTGTGGTGGCTGCTCTCTGTCAGATGCCTTGAGATTTGAGGAAGGGTTTACAAGTGCGGAGAGGGGAGATCAGGTCTTCTGTGCTCTTCCTGAGTGCCCTGGCTTTACCCATTCCCCCAGCCCACTCTGGGCAGCCAAGTTGAGGAGCTGGGCCACCGGAGGTTGTGCTGATCAATAATCCACCTTCACCCCAAGTCCGGGGGGTAGGGACCCCTGGTTGTAGTCTCTGGAGTCAGGTCCTTGGAGGAATTCCTCACTGAACTATGTTTTGGACCTTTTATTTTTCTCTATAACCACCAGCTGAAGAAGATTGTCTTAGACACATGGAAGCTGAGGACGCCTACTGTCCCCTCGGAACCCAGGTGGGGCTGGGAGTCTGCTGTTTGTATAGCCGGTGGGCTCGTGTTGCTTTGGGCATCCCTGTGTCTGAATTCCTGCAGTACACTCGGTGGTAAGGAAGGGGTGCCTGGCAGGGAGGGAAGTGGGTCGGGAGACTGCACAGCTGTGGAGATGTTAACCTGGGGTGTGCAGGAGCCTGCTGATGCATGGCATCTCGGTTCAGGGAACTCTTCACCCTCAGAGGGGTTCCCACTCCCGCAGGGGCCATTTGATCAGGGTGCTGGGCTGTCAGGGGACCGCAGGGTTCCCAGTGAGGATTACAGTGCCTTCAGGCAATGGGAAATGAGGGGTCCAGCGGCACTTGAATTAACTGTGCACCCAAACCCAGCCCCCACCTCTTTCAGCCTTTATCCTTATCTGCAAAACTGGAATTTTATTAACCATCCCGCGGGGTCGTTGATGGGCTAGGACAAACTAGACAGTCAAGAGCTGGAATTCCTCTGTCCCCTGATTGTTTTCCTTCTTTCTGACTATTTGCTCTCACAAGCTCAGTCTCTCTGTCTCTCTCTCTTTCACTTCTAACTTTCTCTCATGCTCTGGTTTCATTTGAATTCCAACCACCGCCCCTCACCCTCGCCAATCCCCAGATGAGTGAACTTGATTTCTGTGTGTCAGTTCCAAATTCCCAGGAAAGATGCTCTGTCTCCCTCTGGATCTGTTGTCCAACCCATCAGTTGTGGCCAGATGAGGAAGTCCCTCTGGGACCAGTGGAGGGTCTCCGCCCAGCCCCCCAGCCACCATTTTGGGAGCACATATCTCTCCAAGGAGGAGGTACTGGCTGTGACCTTGTGTCAGTCAGTATGAATTTATGTCTCCTCTTGCCCCTCCTTCATCCTCCTAAACAAAGATGAAAATTAAACACTCCCGGGATTTGTGTCATGGAACACGCAGGGTGGGGGCTAAGGGGGCTGGAATCTCTGCTGCATTTAAGGGACTACAGTGAATCCCCAATGAGAGCCTGCAAAGGGAACACCACCGCCCCCACCTGGCACTTAGGGTGCTGAGTCTGCGTGATGTTGAGCTAGGCTTCTGACCACAGCTCAGGGGTCTGGTCTGACCAGTTAGCCTTTGAAACCAACCAGCTTTGGATTCCTCAATCCCTCCCTGAGGTTTTACCTGAACCACCAGCTTCTGCATCTCTGAAGACAGATGATGAGGACCCTTCACGTAAGCCGTTCGCACAGCCCTCTGCAGGCCTTTGTGCTGCACGGTCTGCCCGGCGAGATAACTGAGGTTGGTATTTTACTGATGTTAGAAATAGTCTGGTTTCCCTATGTACTGTTTCACTGAACAAGCAACAGAAGCCACCTCTCGCTGATAAAAGCAAAAAGGGACTTAATGAGAAGATGCTGGGAGGGTGTATGGATTGGCCAGGACCGGAGCCAACCCAGGAGCTGTAGGAGGTGTTAGGGAGCCCCAGGCACCAGGCCGGGCTGGGTGCTACCGGGCCCCCTGCCACCCCAGAAGGGACCCCTCTCCACCCGACCCTCCACCTCACTCACTGCAGGTTCATATCCCGGCAGGGCCAGGTCACACTGAAGCCACCAGCACACACCTCAATGGGGGAGTTGACACCGTCTCAGCTGAGGGCGTGCCCGGTGTGGGGAGAGGCCCAGTTAGAAGAAGGCGGTTCCCCTACTGTTCCCAGTTAAGGTGCAAGTCAGTGCCCATCACTCAGGAGAGCCAGGCTGGACGGACCTCATTGCGGTGACTAGGCCGTCTGAGTTCACTTAATACTTTCTATGTTTGAAGGCCCTGGAGGGAGAAAAAGTGAAGTTTCTAGAACTTATTTTGTGTTTCCCATGTACCAGGTGCGGTAAGCAAGCCACTTCAGACAAGACCCAGAGCAACCACGTTAATAGGCCACGGAGCAAGTAGTGCAGTCAGGCCTCTGTGGACCCGAAACCCGTGTCCCCATCAGCTCAGTAGTTACCAGTGGAAACTGGGGGGATTTATGGGACTGTGTGCTCCTGTAGGGGCTGGGATGTGTGTGTTTAAATCCACATCTTCAGAAACTCGGCTAGAACCACAGCCACTTATTGCACGGAGGCAGAGGAGGGGAGGATTCCAGCCTTTGTTCCAGCTCGTGTGGAGCTCAGAAATTGCTCCTTCTGTCCTGAAAACAACACCAGAGCTGAGGGAGCTGCAATCCCACTGTAATTCTTAGATCCCAGAAAAATGAGGGGAAAATCTGCTCCCAACACAGAGAGGCAGCCAGGCAAGCTTGGCGAGTCACAGCTCCCAGGGCAGAACCCGCTTTTGTAACAACCCCCAGGGCAGGCAGATTTAACAGGTCCCTGAGGCCAGTGGAAGTCTCAGCGTGGGGAAGTCCGAGTGTGACAACTCCAGGGGGCCAGTCAGAGGGGCCCCCTGCTCTTTTTCATGAATTTTACCTCCAGGACCGTGTCCTGTTCTCAGAATGAAGGCCTCAGAGGATAACTCCTCATGCTTCCTGCCTGGAAAGGAGAAAATAACTCTATTGAAATATACCCAAAACATTCTGTTTCATTTGGGGAAGTTGTTTTTTGTTTGTTTGTTTTTTTAATGAGAAATTATTTTACCAGAGCCTAACCAACCTGGGAGAAGGGAAATCCCTTCTGTCTCACCCAAATTGGGGTGGGGGGAAAGAGACACACTTGTGGAGGTCACAGCTCAGGGCATAGGCTCAATGAGAACTAATCACAGGACTACAGATGCCCTGCTCTGTCCTGCTCCCCCAACACCTTACCTCCATGTCAGTAGGGCCCCTGTGTAATAACAGGAATAAAACTAAAAGAAGTAAATGTCTCAGGAGTGTCAAGGGAAAACCCAAAGACAGCGGGGAGATGAAAACAAGGACACACAGGCTGTTTTAGCCTCTCACACCAATAGCTGTAGCAAACTACACACAGCCCATCCCAGTAGATAAACAGAAAACCTCACAGAAGAAAGTATTTATTTTGGTTCTCTTACCCAGTGCATTCCATGGTGCATCCTTGCCTAGAATTGAGTGGAAGCAAGTCCATCTCAGAAGGGACATAACTGAAGAGGGATGGCTTTCCAGACTCTGATGGGCAGAGAGAGAAGCAGCCTGGGTGAGAGCATGGTGAGGGGTGGGGTAGGGGGTGGGCTGCCTTCTTCCCCAAATAAGGAAACTTCCTGAGGCCAGCACAGGAGGGAGGGCCATGGGGTGGAAGCAGCCAGACTTCTTCATGAGAACTGATGGGATGCCTCAAAGGGACCATTCAGGTACCAAAACTGGGCCGTGAGGGTGGGAGCCAGTCGGTCTGACTCAAAGCCCAGGACTGAGGTGGGCGTACAGCAGGCCGGTCTTACTTGGCTGGATCCATTTCACTTCTCCGAAGCCCTGTGTAAAACATGAAGCGTGGACGGCCTGGTGAGCACAGCTCTGCCCTCAAGACCTGTTTCAACTCCTCTCTTCCCGGAAAACAGCATCTCTGAGCCCGCCCTTGGTGACCTCAGAGAGATCACCCTAGTGGCCCAGGCTAGTGACCGGGAACATGTACTTTCCTGCAGCCAACCCCAGACGTCCACTGATGCATCATATACTGGCAAAGATGTGAGTTCCTGTGCATTGGTCTAACAGCAGAGACTCTGCCACAGGCCCAAGAGGTGGTGTGTGGGACATGCAGGGGTGCAGGAGTGTAGGCAGTGCAAAAGTGTAACTGGTGAAAAGGGTGCAGGGGCTGTGGAGGGCGCAGGAAGTTCAGGGGATGCGGGGGTGCAGGGGTGCAGAAGTGCAGGCAGTGCAGAAGTGCAGATAGTGGCAGGGGTGCAGAGGTGCAGGGAGTGTAGGGATGCAGGGAGGTGCTCATTCACGTGGCCAGGATTAGAAGGCAAGTGCACATCCTCGCAGTCAGCCTGACCCCGGGAGGCTAGTGCAATCGTTTGGGGCGGCGGAGGCGGCGGTGCGTGGGAGGCTGCCAGGGCAAGCCGGTCGATTTCTTCTCTTCCCTGCAGCTTGGCCTAGGGGGGCCTTGGCCGCTGGAGATTCGCCAGATGTTGGACTCCAGGTAAGCTTGCTCCTGGGAGGTGGGGCGGTTAGGTCAGGGGGCAGCGGCAGCGACAGGGGGGCGGAGCGCGGCTGCCTCTGGCGAACTGGTGGAATAGCTGCCTTCTCCCGGCTGCCGGGCCTGGGAGCGGCCTCTGCTGCCCCTGGTCACCGTACACGCCTGTCCCACTCAGCTTGCTGAGTCGGGACGGTGCCATTAATGTGCGGGGCCCACGGGGTTAGGGGGACTGCCGCGCGGAAACCGGTCAGTTCACTCAGCTCTCCCCCGCGGCGGAGCCAGTGGCAGCTTCTGCTGCCGTAGAGGCGGGACGCGGGTCTCCAGGTGAGCTTGCCCCTGGGAGGCGGCGGCGGCGGCTGCAGGGGGAGGGGGTCCGTTCCAGGGAGTAGCTCCATTTCTTCTGTCCCGCGCGGCCTGGCCTGAGGGCGACCTCTGCCGCCGGAGATTTGCCTGCCGTCCGACTCCAGGTGAGGTTGCACCTGGGACATGGGTGCGGTGCAGTCAGGGGGCTGGTAAGGTGGTGGCTGCGGGGATAGGGAGGCTGCCCCGGGGTAGCTTGTGTATTAGCTCCCATGTCAGTGCCGCGTGGCCTGCAGGCGGCATCTGCTGCGCCAGGTCCCCGGACACCCCTGTCCCACTTTGCCTGCTGGGGGCGTGAGGCAGGGTAGTCAGGGTGCACGGGTGGCGGGGGTCGGGGGCCTGCAGCGGGGGAGCGGGCACATTTGCTCCCATCTTCCCCGCGGCTTGTCCTGGGGGCGGTCTCTGTTGCCCTGGGTTACGGGACACGTGTATCCTAGTCGGCCTGACCCCGGGAGGCGGGCGTGGTACGTTGGGGGTGGTGGCAGCAGCGGCAGGTTTTCCCATGGAGCCGGTCCATTTGCTCCCATTTCCCCCCATGGTTTGCCCTGAGGGCGGTCTCTGTTGTCCCAAGTTCGCCGGACGTCCATCTCAAGGTCAGCCTGCTCCCTAGAGGAGGCCACCGTGAGGTCAGGGGTCAAGAGAGGTGGCTGCTGCGGGGGTAGGTGGCTGCCTTGGGGAGCTGGTGGATTGGCTCCCGTCTCCCCGATTGCCTGGTGTGGGAGTGGCCTCTCCTCCCCCAGATCACCAGACACACCTGTCCCATTCAACCTGCTGGGGGAGGGGTGCCCTTGGCGGTGCCTTTAAGGTGCGGGGGTGGCGACGGCGGGGGTAGAAGACCTGCAGCGCTGAGCCTGTCAATTTGCTCTCCTCTTCCCCGCTGCCAATCCTGGGGGCGTCCTCTGCTGCCCAAGAAGCCGGATGCCCGTCTCCAGGTCAGCTTGCTCCTGGGAGAAGGGCGCGATGCGGTCGAAGTGCAGAGGCAGCTGCGATGTCCGGCTGCCCCGCCTAATGGGGCCACTTCTTCTCCTCTCCACTGACCTGGCCTGGGGATGGCCTCTCCCGCGCAAGATTCGCCTGACACCCCACACCCGGTCAGGTTGCTCCTGGGAGGTGGGCGCGGTGAGATCAGGTGTTGGAGAGGAGAGAGGGGCTGCCCCTGGCGAGGTGGAGGATAAGCTCCCATCTCTCTGGAGGCCTGATGTGGCCGACCCTCGTTCCCAGGTCACGTTTCTCCTGGTCATATTGCCCCGGGGTTGCGGTAGGGTGAGGGGGCGGCGGGGTGTTGGCTGGGGTATGGAGCCTGCCGCTTGGGAGCTGGTGGTTTAGCTCCCATCTCTTCCGCAGCTTGGCCTGGGGGCAGCCTCTTTTGCCCCAGGTCCCAAAGCACAGTTTCCCTGACAGCTTAGCCACTGGAGGTGGGCAGGATGTGCTGAGGGGGAGGAGGCAGCTGCCAAGGCAGCGACGAAGGGGGCTGTCCCTGGCCAGCTGGTCAATTTGTTCCCATCTCAAACTTTGCTGCCCCAGTTTCGCAGAAAGACCTTCTCCAGTTAATTCTTCTCCTGGGAGGTGGGTGCAGTGCATGCAGCCCAAGGTCTGGGCTCTCCCCTGGGGAGGGGCAGAAACCTCTTGTTCTCCTTTGTCTTTATTCTTCAGCGAAGGGGTTACTTGACCCAATTCTTAATTCTGAGGAAGTGTAGCCTGTGTTACGGAAGAGCTGCTGGACAGTGAGGTTTCTGGGTGGGTTTTCACATCAGCTGATGCTCCAGGCAGGCAGGAAAGCTATTACTCAGAGCTCCTTAGTGTGGAGTTGGGGGATGGCCCCGCCATCCTCACCATGCTTTTTAAAAATGTGTTACTCCTCTCTTTTTCCTAGGTGACATTTTAGTTTATTGGGTCACAGATTGCTGGCACACTCATCCCTGTTCTCAAATATCTTTTAAACTTGGGTGAAGTGATAAGTAGGGGAAGATGATTTACTGAAAGGTAAGAATACTTAAATTTGCATTAAAGCTAAATTCTGTCAATCTTTCTGAAATGATTTTTCTCTGATTCTAAATCCACGACCTAGTGAATGTTGTACTCCTGTGTAAATCATTGATCTTCACATCACATTGGTTGAGTGGTCAGCGAGATTTGTTAATTAGATTATTCCTGAAAGGAAAAGCTCAGGCTTTTGAGAATTCCTTGTCGGATATCACCCAGGCAGTCACAGTAGAAGACAGAGCTGATATAAAAATCCCTCAGCTGCCTGAACTGCAAAGCTTCTGGAATTACTGATCCCTGAAATGCAGGTGACACTTGATGATAATCTGGGGGATGGTTTATATGATCAGATTCTTCCAGTCCTGTAAATGGGTTCCGTGGCCCCAGCCCTGAAAGAACTGGTCTTAGGGGCCATATCATGAGGGGTGGGATGGGAAGGCAAGGTCTAAGAGCTGAAATCACTGAGATTCCACACTCGCTAAACACAGACTCCAGAGCCTAATTGTTGTCAGGTTCTGTTCTGGATTTGAGAGTGTGTTCAGACATGATTCTTGCCCTTCAGGAGACAGTGCCTGCGTGGTAGTAACCTTTACATAGATCTGGGGAGGATGGCAATTACGTAGATGGGCTGTTACGGTTCTCAGTGTGCCCAGGCTCGCTCTTCCAGGCACTCGTGGGAATAACGAGTCATCTTATTCACTCACTCACTAATTTATTACCATTGAATTGATCATTTGTCCCACAGTAAGTGAAAGAAGGTATCAGGAAGCTGAGTTTTGTCCCCTCTCCTATCACTGATTGTATCTGTCAGTCGGGCGCCTTGAGTATGCATTGTGAAATGGTGGTATTTCTTGCCCAATGGGGCTGCACTGTGAGTTTTGAGAATCAGGGGAGTCACGTGGGTAGGACAGCACCCTGACACACATGGCCACCCCACCACATGAGACAACATTGTCGATGCTCATGTGACCCGATGTAGACCGCGGTGCTAAACCTGAGCATGTTTAGTGATCTTGGTGGCTATGAAAATACAGACTACCCGTCCTTACCTCTGAGACTCTGAGGGTGTGCACACCAGAATTCTGCATTTTAAGAAGCACTTTAACTAAATCTGATGAAGATGATCTGATTGTCCCACTGAGAAACACTGGTGTGCGAGACACCAATATTGAGGATTCTCAGGGCCCGATGTCTTTTCAGGATTTTCCAAGGGTCCTCACTTGAGACTTTTGCCTTGGGTGTAATTGTATGTGTTCAGAAGCGATGTCTTTCACTTCCAGTGCTTGTCAGCATGCTCTCTGCAGGGGTTTGCTCTCAGTAGATGGCAAAAACTATGATTCTTCAGGTCACCGAGTTAGAGTGTGAGCGATATTTTATTTTGGTTTTCTTTATAGCAATGCAGAGTCTCCCGAGAACAGATTCAGACTGAACAGATTTGTGTCAGACTTTGGGAGACCGCTGGTGCCCAAGATGTTCTCTGGCAGGTCAATGACGAATCTAGGTCCATCTTTCACAGCTACGTCAATGAAGTGGGACACTTCGACAAGGCCAAAGCTGGTATCCCAACCATAGCCCTTGACAGTGATGTTCGGCTCCAGGAAGCCATCAGATGCAGCAGGTGGCCAGAGGAGGAGCCGAACTTGCTCATGAAATGTGACATCCCCAACTTCATCAACACGGACCAGAACTCTTCCTTTGGGGAAGATGATCTGATTTTCGAACCACCGAATGTTCTAGAAAATAAGCCAGTTGCCCAGACCCCACACAAAGATTTGAATTGAGAAACGTGCATTGTCAGGTGTATTTTTGAAGATATGAATTTTGTCTTTGTATGGCAGGAAGTCCCTTTTCACAAAATTGTATGTGTTTTTGTCTGAGAGAGAGAAATGGAGACAGACAGAAAGACGAAGAAGCAGAAGAGAGCCCCCTCAGTAGAGAGCTAGTTAAGGTGAGTTTTGTGCCATTAAAAAATATTTGGGGTTTTGTGGGGAACAAAGTATTTACACTGTCTCATCCTCCTCGTTGGAAACCTTGGCTCCACACTCAGTGTCAGCATCCTTGAACAGGGGTTGGCACGGTGCATTTTATCTCGCGCTGCCTCTTCCACGTTCTGCCTTTAGCACGTTGCTTTGCCTCCCAGGGCTGCCACCCTTTAAACTGTAATGTGAGGAGTCTGGAGTAGATGATCCATCCCAGCTCTGCTGTTTTGCAAATTTCTGATTTCGTATTCGGATGAGGCTGGGATACACCCAGAGCAGTATAAACCAGACCCTACCTCCTGTCTCTTGCTGGGGCAACCCTCAGGTCTGTGCCTTCTACTCAAGCCTTTACTGAGCCCAGCTTTTGTCAGGAGCCCAAGTGCCTACCGGGATGGCAGGAGACCTGTCTCTCCTGGTCATGGTGGCCGAAAATTCTATTGGTTGTGCTGAAACAGCTCTTCTGAGATCCTCCGGCCACCCTTGCTCCAACCTGAGGACAGACCTACCGTTCCTTTCCTAGGAGGAGGATCAATCCATGGTGCATTTTATGACAATCCTGTCCCCAGGAATGCACGGAAGGTTATCAGCTGAGTGAGGGGAAGTGCCTCTGTGTCTCTGTGTCCCTGTATCTCTGTCTGCTCACAGTGCCCTGCCACCGGCTACTGAACAAGAAAAGTGCTATTCACCATGCTGTGTGTTTTGCAGATGTGTAGGTGATGGTCTTGTGGCTCATGTGTGGGCTTTGTGCTGGGATGGTGAAGGGCTTATAAATACCTCATGAACATGTATTCGAGGTGACCTGGTGCCACACAGACTTGATTCATGAAGGCATCAAGCCTGCACACTGGTTTGGAAACAACTTGGTTTTGATCAGTCACACTGCATGCATGACTCACTGCTGATCTCTGGGTGGTTTTTTCATTTTAGATTTATTCACCCAGTGTCTTGCTTAAGCTGAAAAATACATTTATTTCACTAGAATATTCTCGGATTCTTTGTTTTCACACATCCAGTTGTTTAATTCATTAAAAATCATTTTGTGTTTATAATGCCTCCTAATTTCTATCAACTCTAGGTTCCCAGTGGCCTGAGCCATGCACCAGATTTGATGTAGGAACTGTTCCACCAAAAGAAATCCCTTTGCCATAATATCTTTTGAGGAAAATATTATTCTTTAAGGCTCTAACAGTAAATCGTAGAACAAAGCATGGAACATTTATTGTAGTTAATACATGTTCATGCAAAAAGAAATGATATTTTCATTAAACAATGTTGATTTTAATAACTTTTACTAATGTGAATATTATTATTCATAATTTAAATAACCAAATAAAACCACAGTTATTTATTATGAAGATTGAAAACTATTTACACTGTCTCTCAATTAGAGGTAGCTTTATTAGAAGACTGAAGGGTATTTAAAAGATAGAAAAATACCCATGATGACACCATCATTTTTATTAACTAAATATCAAGAAATGTGCAGGGTTAAGATTTAACCCTCTGCAAGCTGTCAAGTTAGCATGAGGTAGTTTGTGGATGCTGCCAGAAGACAGGAGACTCCCTCAGGATCAGAGACAAAGAACTTCCTGCCAGCACAGCAGGCAGCTTGGGGTTCATGTTCATGTTGGTTCCTGAGTTTCCTTCCTTTTGCTGTTGTAACAAAGGACCACAGACTCAGTGGCTTAAAGCAATACACATTCATCGTCTCACTCTTCTATTGTGCAGAAGTGCAAAGTCATTGTCAGTGGGCTAAAACCAACGTGTGGCCAAGGCTACGTTCCACACCGAGGCTCTAGTGAGGGATTCGTCCTCCTACCTTTCCCAGCTTGCAGAGGTGTTCACACTCCTTGGCCCAGGGCCCTGTGTCACTGTGACCTCTGCTGCCAATTTACATCTCTGTCTCTGACTATATAGATATAAAGGAAGTGTCTTCTACATCTGGTATGGACCCTTTTTCCTAAATGGACATTGTATCTCTATTTATGTGCAGATTAAAACCCCTTCCCTGCAGGGTGTGGTGGCATCAGCTCAAAAGATTACCACTCTGGGCTTTAAGTGTCCTCTTTGTATTGTCACCTGGGAACTTCTCTTTCCATAGTTAGCTCTGTGTTACATTTGTTGTTGTATTTTACCCGGCATTACTAAAAGTTTTACTTAAAAGGGATCCTAATTAGCTCTGTTTACCTGTTTCCAGAGCTGAAAGCTTCAGTTCTAGAGTATCTGTTTGATTTCTCTTAAAAATACATTCCAGTATATTTCTCTGGTGAAAGTCTTTACCCTGTTGTCTATTCTCCCATAATTTCCTTATTTTCTTGAATATATTAAAAGTATTTTATAGCCTTTATTGGTAACTCTGATGCCTACATCACCTGGGGGTTTGCATCCTTTGTCTAATGTTTCTTATTCTCATATTATCCGTTATATAGTCTTGACATGTTGCATGTCTTGAAATTCTTTATTACATGGCAGACATTGCAAATGAAAAATCCATATGTTATTTTCCGTGAGAGGTTTTCTACCTTCCTGTTAGGCAAACAGGGTGAGGGACTGATCATGTCCCTCCAATCAGGCGCTGAGGTGGATCAGGACTGAAGTGCCTTTTTTCTTAAAACAGCTTTGAGGTATACTTGGCAAAGTAATTTTCACACGTATAAAGTGTACAGCTAATACGTTTTGACATAAGTATATCCCCAAGAAACCATGACCACATTCAAGAGAGTGAACATACCCATCACCCACAAAGCTTCTCTCCTGCCATTTGTTGTCCCTCCCTCCCTCCCCATCTCTTCCCCTGGAAACCATTGATCTGCTTTCCATCACAACATATTGGTCTGCATTTTCAAGATCCTTGTATGAATGGATTAATGCAGTATCTACTCTATGTTGTCTGACTTCTTTCATTCAGTGTAATTATTTTGAGAGTCATCTGTGTTGCTGTATTAATAGCTTATTTTTCTTATAGCAGTGTATTGTTTAGTGCTGAGTTTTTACTGAAGAGTTTGTTGTGAGCAGTGTTTGGATAGACCATCATTTGTTTCTCCATTTACTTCTTGATGGATGCATGGGTTATTTACAACTTGAGCTATTATAAATAAAATTGCAGTGAATATTTGGTTACAAGTCTTTATATGGACATATAATTTTCTTTTCTAAAGCACCACATGAGGAATATCTGGGTTATATGGTAGATAGGTATTTACCTTTTTTAAAGAAACTGTTAAAGACATTTCCAAAATGGTTGTACTATTGTAAATTCCTTGTGGTGTGTATCAGCTCTGGTTGCTCTACTTCCTTACCAGCACTTTGTAAGGTCGGTCTTTCTAATCGTATTCATTCTTGTATGTATGTGTACTAGTATCTCACTGTGGTTTTTAAAAGCATTTCTCTAATGACTAATGGCATCTTTAATCAGCATCTTTTCATATGCTTATTATCCATCTGGATATCTTTACTGAAGTGTGTTTTCTGGCCTCATTTATTCATTCAGGTGTTTGCATTATTATTGAGTTTTGAGACCTCTTTATTCTGGATCAGATACAAAGAGAGACCTTTATCAGATATATGATCTGCAAATAGCTTCTGTCTATAGCTTGTCTTTTCATTTGCTTAGCAGGGTTTAGAACAGCTTTGAAGAGTCTTCATTTTGATAAAGTTCACTCTATCAGTTTCTTTTTAAAATAGATTATACTTTTGGTGTCATAGCAAAGAAATATTTGCCAAACCCAAGGTCATAAAGCTTAAGCCTATGCTTTTTCTCCTAGCTGTTTTGTAGTTTTAGATTTCCTATTAAGATCTATGATCCATTGTGAGTTAATTTTTGTATATTTTCTGAGGTGTGGATCAAAGTTCATTTTTTTTTTTTTTTGCATATCACTCTCTAATTCTTCCAGCACCACTTGTTGAAAAGATCCTTTCTCCACTACATCCTTTTTGAGAATCAATTGTCAATATAAGTGTTGGTTTAGTTCTGAACATTCTATTCTGCTCCATTATTCTATTTTCCTGTTTTACACCAACACCATACTTTCTGATTACTGTAGTTTAAAAAAAAAAAAGCTGAAAATCAGATAGTGCAAGTCTTCCAACTTTGTTTTACTTTTTCAAAATTATTTTGGATATTTGGGATCCTTTGTATTTTTATATGAATTTTAGAATCAGTTTTAAAATTCCTTACATCCTGTTCTGCCAAAATTCAACCCATATCTTTGGCCATCTCCAAAGCCACATTTTCTGAAGAAGTCTCTCTAGATCCCAGGTGAAAGGAATTTCTGTTTCATCTGTGCTCCAATCACATTTGATAATATTTGATTACATTTATTCATATTTGGCTGGATGTAATTGTGTGATCTTTCCTGCCATATAGTATATCTCTCAAGATTTGCAATCTTGACTTGGTTCCCTCTGTCTGCTGAGAAAACTAGTTCTATGCTTTGCAGGAGAGCGCCCTGCAATAAGAAGTATCTGCAAGACACATCTAGCTCATTGCTTGCATATCGTCAAGGAATCCTGCAGATTTAGAATTGTTTATTGATTGTTGTCTACAAGACGGCTCAGCCTTTTTTATTTCTATTGCTACTGCTGCAGTTTCAAAGGACAATGGGCTAATTATTTTCCAAATATCAAAACATACTGTAATTGAGTTGTGACGCAAATTATGTGCTGCTGTTTCTTAACAACCTGCTTAGTGTTCACAGGTACCTTCACTCATGGAACTTTTGGGAGAATGTCATATCCTCAGAGATAGCAATGCTGTCTTTGGCGACCTGAGTGGTAGTATCTGAACCCACTCCTGCTGTTTTTCCAGTGCCCCCTGTAGCCCTCCTCCAGCCCTCCATGGGGGGCCTGCAGTTCTGCCCTCGAAAATCCTGTTGCTTCTCAGGAAGAATTCCCTATGAAGCATATTCATGTCCTTCTTGTGGAGACATTCAGTCCAGAGACCTGACAGCAGGGGAAAATGTTTAGACTGCTTTTGGTAGAACGTAAATTCTTCCATACTTGTTAGAAGCAAATCAAATGAGGAAACTGTGTTGGCATCTAACAAATCAGGATAAATGTCTGATGAGGAAGATCAGCTTCCCCATCCCACTCAGGCGTCATGTTAATGTGACACTCAACTTGGCAAACATTTTCTCCTGTGAGCAACGTGAAGTTCAAGACGTTATGAAGGGCTTTTTGTTTTTCTTCCTTAGTCTTTCCACATTCACTGTGTCTGGTGAGATTATATGAATCCTGCTTATTTTCAGCCCAGCACTAAGCTTTTTAAAAGGATCACGTGTTTAAAAGGCTAGTGGACAATTTGTTAGAAGATTGAAATCCTTAGACTTTGGTCCTAGAGTTGAATCTTGGTTACTGGTGAATGAGAATTCCCGTTAAAATTTTAAATTCAGCGATATAAATTTTTAAAAATAGTTAAATATTAGGCAATTTCATTAAACACTATAGAAGTTATTTACTTTTAAGCCTGTCTCTGGGGCAATTTTGCAATGATTCCCTCCCTTTATTGATTCCCTCTTTATCAGAATCCTTGAGAGGTCCCTGTCATCATTGTCAATATCATCATCATCATTACCATCATCATGGAACTGATTCCTCTGGGAGATTCTAGGAAAATAAAGAGCTGAACGGGGTCCTGTGCAGGTCAGTGTGTGCATATACAGTAAGAACAGTTGTCAGACATTAGATTCAAGATACCGTTTCCATTTAGAGAAGAATGTGGTCATGAAATCCTGATGTGCTGAATGAAGGAAGTGATGGGAACAGGGTAGTCAATGGAAAGGAGGAGGAAGTGAGTGAAGCGGGGAGCATAGAGCCTTGGTTAGGTGATCAGCACATTGGTGAAAATGAGGGGAGTGTGATGGCAGAATCATGTCCCTCCCCGGCCACAGGGTAGCCACCTGTGACATGTTACTGTACATGGCAAAATGCATGACAGATATTTTAGGACAAAAATCTTAGAGGATTTCTGTCTTCTAAATTGTCTATCAGTTAGCGTTTTAAACCCATGATACATTATTAAAGATTAGTGCAGGGGAACAAATAAAAAGGATTCATATAATCCACCAGACATACTGAATGCAGAAAGGCTAAGGAAGAAAAAGAAAAAGTCATTCATAAGTGCCTTGAACCATAAAATGCTCATGAGAGGAAATGTTACACAGGTGAGTGTCTCAGCCACATCCAAAATGCCTGAATTGGATGGGACAAGGGGATCCTGAGATGAGACAATAGGGTGAGTAGCCTGGATTGTCCAGGTGGGCCGAATGTATTCACAGGGGTCCTTAAAATGGAGGATATTTCCCAGCTGAGTTTAAATTCAGAGGGAGGTGTAGCCATAGAGCAATGTTCAGAAAGGCTGCTGACCATGAAAATGGAGGAAGTCGTGGGGCACAAGCTAAGGAAGGTGGGTTACCTCTGGAAACTGGAAAAAAAAAACAACAACAAGGAAACATTCTCTTCTAGACCCTCTAGAAGGAAGGAAACCTGCTGCTACCTTGAATTTAGCACAGTGAGGACTGTGTTGGATCTCTGACCACAGCAATAAGCTGATAAATCTGTGCTGGTTTAAGCTCTTAAGCTTATGGAAATTTCTTACATTGGTAAGAGGAAAATAACATAGTGAGCCGTATTGTAACGGATTAAAGGTATAGGATGGGGAGTGGAGAGGATTCTGACATTTACACCTAAAAAACAACCAGGTGAAATGGGAAGGTGTTTTAAGGAAGACTTACCTGGCAGGGCTGTTAAGCAGACTGGAGCGAGGGGAGCATTGGAGTTAGAGGAATCAATTAAATCTCTACAAGAAAAATAAGGAATAAAATGTAACAGGGCTTCAGTGATAGTGGATGTAGGAATGGAAATGGGCAGAGAGATATAAATATTAATTTGATATTAGCTACAGGTTTGATGACTGCATGTTGGGGAGACTTAGCCGATGTGTGGACTGAATGTTTGCATCCCCTCAAAATCCGTATGTCGAAACCCCATCTCCCAGGGTGATGGTATTGCGAGGTGGGGCCTTTGGGAGGTGATTTGTAGGATAAAATGAGGTCATGAGAGTAGAGCCCTCATGAATGGGATTAGTGTTCTTATACAAGCCCCCAGAGTGCTTGCTTCTCTCTGCTCTCTGGGATATGAAAATATTGGGAAGACAGCCATCTTCGAGCTGGCAATCCTCTCAAGGATACATTGACCTTGAAAGTCTCAGCCTCCAAACCATAAGGAATATGCTGGTTGTTTAAGCCACCCGACACGTGGTAATTTGTTACAGCATCCCAGACTGACGAAGACAGTGGAGAATGCCTCTGAGTTTGGCACTGATTGCCTGGAGAATGCTGAAACCCAGGGAAGTGGGCAGCACAGACGTTTACTCATTTAATCCTGCCAACACAGTAGGAGATAGAGTCCACATATTCCTCGCTACTTAAAAGGTAAGGAAAAAGAGGCACAAATAATAACAACGACAACAAAAACAACAATAATTTGTCCAAGATTCACACAGAACCCCCTGGAGGCAGAGTGAGAATTTATACTCAGGCAGGCTGGCCCAAGAGCCCCTGCTCATAATTAATAAGTCAGATCATCTTGATTATGTGGATCAGTTGTTTCAACTGTGATATGAGGATACTGTGTCTAGTAACTTATAATTTCAAAATACTTCACTGTAACGGAATCATTAGTCACCGGCCTTACAAATCACAGAAACCTACACATACAAAAATAACTCGTTAGGTCAAGATAACCAATAACGTTTTTAAATATACCTGCTGGGCCTTTGCAATAAAATGTCTTTTTATAATTCTGTCTGGCTACAGAATAACTTCATACTACTGCATGCTGCTGGTGGCTCCCATGTTGGACAGCATGGGCCTAGAGATTTTAAATTACTTGCCCAGACTCGCCCAGGAAGCTCGTGGTGGGATCCTAGCTATAGTCTGGGACTTTTCCTTCCTATCCAACAAGTCCCTCATGGAAGTTTAGAAGCTTCTCCTTTGGTGCCCAGCTGTCTCTCCGTACTTATAACATCTTGTCAGGTGTTCCAGCCTGCTCCTGAACATCAGCCAGAACCCACTTCTGCTCTATTTTGTCCAGGTAATACCTTCTAGCAACTTCCATTGCCTTCTTGGCATCAGTTGTTACCTGGAAGGGTAGTGGCTAGAGGTGGAAATGTGTCCACATGACAGGTTTTTCATAAACATAGCAGGAGTGGTCAAGAGAATAAAACGTCAGGAAGATGAGAAGAAACAGGTCATTTAATATACCAAATGGGTACTTTCAATGTCTGTGTTTCCGAGTCCAGGCTTGTTCTGCTCGTGCATTACAGGCCAATAAATCAGGAGACCAGGTTTTGGGGCAAGAAATAGCGACTTTAATTTGGAAAGCCAGCTGAGAAATGGTAGAATAATGTCCTGGGGAACCATCACCCCAAGTCAGATTTCAGGCTCTTCTTATATTAAAAATGGGAAGTGGGAATGCTTGGTTGTTGCAAACTTGGTGTATGAATTCTTTGTTGTTAGAATCCTTTGTTCTTGCAGCTCTTCACCTGGGTCACATCCGTGTGAACCTCCAATAAACAAATATTGTTTTCTATTCTGTAACTTGTTATCTTTATGTGAATAGAAAGTGTTAATATCCTTCAAAGTCAGAGCCTTGAGAATAGGTTCTCCTGTATATTTCAGGCTCTAGGCAACATTGTTTTACAAAAGGTGCAGAACCAACAAGACTAAGCCTAGGAAACAGGGCACAGGGTTAAAGTCAAAGGAACAGATCTAATATGGAGTCAGATTTTTTCTTTCCTATTTCAGTAGTGCCATGGAGAAGGAAGTTTGGGCAGCTTTTCGTAGGGTCCTGGAGGCTTTCTCTCTCAGCCTCTGTGTGCCTCTGTTGAAAAACCTTCAAAGCTATCTGGCCTGCTGGTAAACCACTCCGCCTTTTTTGCCCTGAAGATGTGTTCTGTTTATAACTGATCTCTACTTCTTGGAAAACAACTCAATAAAAACTCAGTTGGTTTTCCACCAGCCATGGGCAGGGGTGAGGAATAGCACTTTATTATTTTATAAAAAAAAAAATAAAAGAAGTCTTAAAACAGCACTGGGCACATAGGAGAGAGTCAATAATTGCTTCCTGGCTTAAATCAAAATTGATAGCTCAGTGATTCCATGGCTGCTGTATTTGCTGAGCTTGCTAATCCTTTGCCCCATTACACATTTTTTAACTGAAAAAGAAATACATGCATGTGGTTAAATAAATTCAAACAGAGCACAAAATTACACAAGTGAAAGAAGTTTTCCCTCATCCTCTCTTCTTTCAGCCCTCCCTGGAGATGCCACTGTTTACAATCCTTTGTGTGTTTTCCAGATATGCTATGCACATTCCGACCTATGTATGTAAATTCCTTTAAAGTATTACTTATTTTTAACTTAAATGGATTTAAATCCTCAAGTGTCTTCTGCCCTGGTAATAGAAAAGAACAAATCTGACTCCATAATAGATCTGTTCCTTTGACTTTAACCCTGTGCTCTGTCTCCTAGGCTTCATCTTGCTTGTAAAACAATGTTGCCTAGAGCCTAAAATATACAGGAGAGCCTATTTTGAAGGCTCTGACCTTTAAGGATATTTAACACTTTTCCATTCATGTAAAGATAAGAATTTACATAATAGAAAATAACGTTTGATTTGTTGGTGGTTTACAGGGATCTGACCCAGGCAGATAGCTGCAAGAACAAAGGATTCTAACAACAAAGAATTCCTATATCAAGAAGATTGCAAAAACCAAGCTCGTAGGAAAGGAGCCTGAATTCTGACTTGGGGAGATGGTTTTCCAGGACATTAGTTTGCCATCTAGGTCTACAGAAAGTTGCTATTCCATGCCCCAACACCTGGTCTCCCAACTTACTGGCCTGTCCTGCACTAAGGAGAATGAATTTAGACTCAGTAACACTCCTATCTTCCTAGCAAGCTGGGCACTGGAATTGAGGGCAGCTATCCCACACCCAGGGACATACTGTGTGCTCTTGATGGTTCCCCGAGGGTGGGGTGTGGTTTACTCAGGAAGGATGGGGACTATGCACCAAAACTCAGGCAGTATGCTCCTTTTGGGATCTGACCTTGTACCTCCCGCTCCCCGCCAGTACAACACCTGGGACAGTGGAGGTAAAGCAGAGATCTTGCCTGCCTGTGTCCCAGCGTGTAAAAGGGGAATAGGTACACTTTACAAGGTAGTTCTGAGCGACAACACCTGCGGGTGCTTGGTTCCCAGACCAAAAGGAAACCCAGCTCCACTTTGGGGCAACGGGTGTGATCCCCGTAGGGGTCCTGCAGAGGCCTTGGGTGGAGGGCTGGACCAGGGAGGTAAAATATGAGCTGCGGGCCTTGAAGGGTTAGAGAAGTGTGCAGAGGCAGAACTGCTGCCTCCTTCAGGATGCCCCCAGAGTTAAAACTATTTCTCTCCATCTCTGCTACTCTCCTCCAAACTCCAGATCCCTGCCTTCTCTCTGCTCCTCCTGTCCATGTCTCTCCCCCCACTTTTCCCCTTCTTCCCTCCTCCTCCCATCTTCTCCGTCCCTCGCTTCCCCACCTTCTCTCGCTTCCCCACCTTCTCTCGCAGAACCCAGAGAGGATCGCTGGCCCTCCTGCGCATGCGCAGTCGGTGCCAGCTGGAACGAGGGTTGGAAGCTCCAGCTCCGACCATGGGATCGGCCCCAAATTCTGCTCAGCTCTTTCGCCTGGTAGGGCTTTTGCTCCTGCCCCGGCGCCACGGCCACAGCTGTCCAGGGCCAGGTGTGCACCTGCCGCCTCTCGCCCCAGCCGGGCTCCCCTGAGTCCGCGGCTGGAGTCCCTTTCCCCTCTCCCGCCCGCGAGTCCTCTCCTCCCGGGCTGCCTCCCCTCGGCCGCCGGCCCGTCCCCGCCACTGGGCGGGCTGTGTCCCGGGCGGGCGGGGTCTGCGGACCCGGATGGGGGCGGGCGGCTGGGGCTGGGGCTGGCCTCCGAGCGGGGCTACTGCCCGCGACCCCCCCCCGGCTTTCCCTGCCCCGCGACCCCGGGGCTGCCCTCGTCTCCCTTCCCCTCTCCCTGGGGGCCAGCTCAGTGTTGTGGGCGCTCCTCCCCGGGCTGAGAGCCTCCGGCTGTGAACCCCAGCTTCTGCTGGTGGAGTCGGGAAAAGGGAGCGTCAGTCCTGAGGGAGTTTCCGTCTCCTCCCTCAGTGTTTCTGCCCCAGGTAAGTACCTTGAACACTTTCACGTGTTATGATGGCGGTGCTTGATGATGTCACTGTTTTTATAGTGATAGGGATTACAGTGTTGAAAGCAAGGCTTGGTTCAGTTAAAAATGAGCTGAAGGCATGAGGCTGTGACATCCTCCATCTTTCCCTCTCCCAGGGTGAAACGTGTGACCGTCGATCTTAAAAAGATAGTTACAGTCCCTAACTAGCCCAGCCCAGCTAGGGTGTGTTAACAGGAACAGCACAACCAGAGGCGTTGGAGACTCAGGGACATTGCAGTCCTAAAGAGCTCCTGGCAAAATTTGGTTTGTTTTGGTTTTTTGGTTCTTCTTAAATTGTGGGACAGACTAGTTGTATAGAGGGAAAAATAATTGTCAAGAAATATTTATTCATTTAACGTCTTTATTGTGATATTGTTCACACACCATGAAGTCCACCCACTTAAATGCTACAATTCAGCAGCTTTAGCATATTCACAGTGGTGCAACCATTAATATTCCAGAACGTTTTCATCATTTCAGAAAGACCAGTGGAAATGATTGACCTATCCACCCCTTCCCAGTGCTGGTTCTAAAGAAGATTCTTGGTTGTTCCTGACCATAAATTATCTTGTTACCCATAAAAACTCTGGTAGGAAATCTAAACAGAATTGTATTGAATCAGTCTATCAAAGCAAGAAGAATTAATGTCTTTATGGCATAAATTTCTTCTACCCATGAATATATCTCGGACCCTATATTTTCATATTTCCAGAGCCTGGCCCATGGGAAGTCCTCATTAATTGTTGGGTTTGTGAATGATGAGATTCTATACATCGTTAGTTGCAAACTGAAGCCTTTCACAGAAGAGAAAATAAACTCAATGAAGCCAAGTGACTCTCTGATGGTCAGAAAGAGTGACAGCCAGTGCTGGAGTGATCCAGTGGACTTGGTGTTTGTAAACAGATTTCTCTAGCACCTACAGCTTAGGGGATCAGAGTATTCTTTTATTTTTTCTAAATGGCGTTGCTTTTATTTTTACTTATTTTTTAAAATTATTTTTTATTGAAGTGTAGTCAATTTAGAATGTTAGTTTCAGATGTACAGCAGAGATTCAGTTATAAACATATGCATATGTATCTATATATCTTTTAGTTTGTTTTTAGTACAACTCATTACAAGAAATTGAATATAGTTCCCTGTGCTATATAGTAGGTCCTTGTCATTTATTTTATATTTATTAATGTGTATCTGTTAATCCCCCTTTTCCTGCCTGCTAACCACAGTTTGCTTTCTATGTCCATGAGTCTATTTCTAGCAGCACCGTTTTTGCTAGTAATATATGCTGGTTGGCTGCTTTCAGTTTCAGTAATTCCACCTTATCTGTGGGCATTTTCCTTCTGGTGGGCCTGTGTGTGGTTTGCTCACGTGATATAAGAGTTGTGTATTTGGGAGAACCCCAGGCCTCGTGTAGTGCTTGGTACAGAGTGCCCACTGAGCTGATGCTTGAACTGGGAAAAAAAACAAAGTAAATGTTGGAATTTCCACTATGGTTGAGACTTCCAGGTTTCTATAACCTGTTTATCCCACATTAATGTTGGCTGCACACATACTGGGTAATTTGGTGGAACTTCATGGTATGATGGTGTAGAGACGGGGCCTTGTATGCTTCTTCTCTTTCCGTTTTCTAAGACTCATTCTCCTGGGCCTTCCAGATCCTCCCCCAGAAGTGCCCAAGGCTGGCTTGGTGCTGCGCTGAGGCAATATTTGTTAATAAGGCCTTTTCCTCATCTCTTCTGAGCCTCCGTTTCCTTCTCTGCACAATGAAGACTTAGACTAGAAAAGTGCTTTTCAGTTTCTTTTAAGCCATGTTTCCTTTGAGAAAAAGAAAATACAAATCTCTCCTCCCATTCAACATATAGATTTTGACACATCCAAAATGTGACATAGCTCTTTGTGGAAAATTGAAGTGATTGTGATTCCAGGTGGCACACAAAAGAGTCTTCAGAGATTTATTGCAGGGAGAGGGCAGGAAAAGGGCAGTATATCCCACTTTCTAGTGTGAGCACTGGAACAGGGGCTTGGGTTTAAATACGGTGTCCGACGTGGCCTCTCTCTCATCTTTTTTTTTTTTTGCCTCTCTCTAATCTTGCACAATGTGATAAACCTCTCTCCCTCAGTTTCTTAATGCGTCAAGTTGGGGTGATAATAATTTAAGTGTTTTGTGAAACATTATACACATAAGACATTTGTTTCTCGGTAGAAACAAATCCTGCGAGGGAATAAGGGATTTCTTTAAAAAAAAAAAAAATCTTGTCCACAGCACTCTGTCTTGTGTCTATTCTGAAGTTCCTTGAGGGTGAGTGTTGGGTCTAAACTCCATCGTGGGACAGGTGGCCCATGGCTCTGTGTGCCGCAGATTGCCCCCTCCTCCCCAGTCCTCTTCCTCTCAGTCCAGGATGAAGTTCCCTAGTAGATTTACACAGAGATCTTGTGGAAATGGCTTTTCATTTTATTGTTTCACGAAGAAGGGCTGCCATCATGATCTCTGTAGTCAGGTTTTGGTGGCCTGAAGGCTATGCAATTACGTTTTTCTATTTAATATAAAGAAAAAAATTACAAGTACAAAATTAGTCCTACGGTGGTGGCAGGGATTCTTGAAAGTGGGGACCATTAGCTTTGTTAGTTTCAGGTGCAGGGGCCTCTGGCCATGAGGACACATCATCGTGCTCCGAAGTTGGAGGGACCAGTGGGCTCAGTGGGAATGTTTACTGAGTGTATCTCATGGGCTGGGCATTGACCTATTTGTACTGTGTGTTCCTTATTTGAGACAGTGAGCACGTTTAACCTCAATAGCCTCTTTAATAAATTAGACTTTTTAATTTTGAGATATAATGTAGATTCCCATGTAGTTGTAAGAGATAATATGGAGAGGGCCTACGGACTTTTTGCCCAAATTTCTTTAAAGGTTCCATCTTGCAAAGTTGGGATACAATTCAGTAATGACTCACTAACCCTTTGAGGTTTGTGTTATTGCCCTCATTTCTATTCATGATTAAACTGGGGTTAAGAGGAGCACACAGGCCTGCCCAGGTCACCCATGGTTAGTGTAGAGTCGGGTGAAACGTGGGCTTGGAATTTCCAGGCAGTACCAACATGATGCTCTGTGGCAGGGAACAGCATTCACTTTGCTTGTTTATTCATTCATTCAACAAGCATTTATTGAGTAAACTCTGTGGGTCAGATGTTATCATATGTTTATCTGATTCTTCAGCACTATGGAGAATCCGGTAATGTTTCCTTCTTTTTTTAATCTGAGAAAATTAGTTCTGAGAGGTTATAAACCCCCCAAAGGAAATATAGCTCATAAATGAGGGATAGTAAATTTGTACATTTCCTTCTTTTTATGCAGGTGGTAACCTAGGCATTTTACATTTGTAAAGTTCCATAATCCAGATATATTCTTGTAAGGCAAGGATTTTTTTTTAATTGAAGTATACTCATGTTTACAACGTTGTGTCAATTGCAAGGTGTTTATTTTCTCTTGAATTTGGAATTCAAAAAATATTTTTTGAGGGGGGTAAATAGGTTAATTTATTTGTTTCATTTTTTTTAAAATGAGGTACTGAGGATTCAACCCAGGACCTCATACATGCTAAGCATGTGTTCTACCACTGAACTGTACTCTCCTCCCCAAAGCAAGTTTTCTTATCAAGTATTCTGCAGCTTAGGAGTTCAAATAAATTGGAGTTGAAATCCTACTGTGTTTCTTTGCATTATATCCTGCTGAGGGGTGTGGAAGCTGTTCCTTTATTCATTCCTTTATTCAGCAGTTTTGAGCATTGACTTTGCATCAGGGCCTGGCTAGGTGCTTGGAAACAGAAAACAAGAAATGACCCTTTTCTGCAGAGGGCGGAAGCCTAGACCAAAAGCTGCGTAATGTGATCCGAGCTGCGGTAGCCATGTGCAGACGCTGAGGACAAACTGTACCCACGGCTTTGCTTGGGCTTCCCCTGCCTTCTGACTGGTACACACCAGGTCACCGCAACCCAGTGAGGCCCGCAGCCCGCAGCACAGTATGTACCTCGGTCTCCTCTTCCCTCTCGTCAGGGCCTGCAACATGAACATCCCTGACTACGTGCAGTGTGCTTAGGACCACCAGACTCTCCCCGTGGTGGTCCAACCCGTGGGGATCATCTCAGAGGAGAATTTCTTTTGCATCTATAAGCGAATCTCCTTGGTGAGGCAGATCATCCCTTGCGGCTCGCAGTGGGCACTCTGTATCCACTAGAGTCACTACTATGCACCCGAGAATGGGTGGAGCGACTTCCAGACCCACCGCAAGGTCGTGGGCCTTGTCATCATTACCGACTTCCTCTTGGCCAAGACCTTCGAGAAGCTCCACGTGCAGAGGAGCTGTATGGCACCACGCTCTATGACTCTCGGCTCTTTGTCTTTGTGCTGCATGGGGAGGTGCCCGAGCAGCCGCGCACCGACGTGGCCTTCAATTTACGAGGACTGCTGGGTGGTGGAGAAGAGGATCGAGGACTTCACTGAGTCTCTCTTCATCATGCTCAAGTCCAAGTGGCTGGACTGTGCATCCGACAAGACTGGGGATAAGATCCTCCTGCTCTACATCCTGTTTGAGAAGGAGGACTTTGTGGGATTGGACACAGAGAGCAGGAAATTCTACCTGGGTGCCCGGACACCCTGGCTGTGTGAAGGGTTGCTTCCCTATATCCAGAAAGGGATCAGCAAGGAGGAGGGCTGTCTTGTATCCAAGGCGTGAGGGAGGTGAAACCCGCCGGTTTTCAGACGTTTTAAAGTGAATCCGCCTTTGTTTCAGAGAGATTCTTTTAGGATTATTATGGACACTTACTCCCGCTTTTCAGCCAATTCCCCTGGTGTGACCCCTGGAGTTGCTGTCCAATAGAGTAGCCAAAGCCACTGATGCTAGGAGAGCTGGGGAGGAGGCTGCTCTGAGCTGAGATGTGCTGTAGGTCAAATGCACATCAGACGCTGAGACTTGTCTAGTAAAAAGAATGTAAACTATGTTGTTTCTTTCTTTATTGATTACATGTCAAAATGATAGTATTTTACATACTGTAGAATAAGTAAGATATGTTCTTAAAATCAGTTTCTAGGGTTTTTTTTGGGGGGGTTACATTTTTAAATGTGGCAACTGGGAAACTTTCTTTACATGGCTGTCATTTCATTCCTGTTGGACAGCATGTCCTGGGACAGTCTCATTCCTTTGCTTATAGATGTCATGCTGAATCCTGAGATGCAGAATGAGGTGCTGGTTGAGCTGGGAGTGGAGCCAGTATCTCCTGCCTCCCAGGTCCAGCACCTGCACGGCTCAGGCCCTCTCTCCCTGCCTGACAACCACCATGCCAATTTAGGACAACAGAAACACTGCCAGGGGCTTCCAAATGAACTCCTTACGCAGGGAAAGGCGTGTCACGGAGCATGGGGCACAGCAGGGAAAGATTCGTCCTCACTTTGTCCCTGTGATTAGGTCAACGGACCCACTTTGCCTTGGAAGTGCAGACGAGCTCTTCTGGGCTGCCTAACCCCCACATTCTGCTCTGTTTCCCTGTGTATCTATCGAGATGTCCCTTGGGCAGAAGAAGGTGAGATGCCTTTGCCGAGAGGTGGTCCCCCTTTGCTGGGGAGAGTGTGGGAATCTGTGCCCCCCCGACCTACGGCCTCGGGCCTTAAGTCTGGAGAGGGCTCATGGCGGTCCCACAGGTGACGGTCCGAGGGCCTGGCACGTGCTGCCGGGCCTGATGTGGAGGAGGTTTTCTGCGATTCTCTGTGAGTCTAAAATCAGATTCTACTTTCTGGTTGTTGGTAAGTTAGAGGAGAAGATGCCAGAGAATTGATAAAAAGAAAGTCCAGACCAGTCCTGTGAGTGACAGGCACAGGGGACCCGAGTCCCACCTGCTTGTGGTGCCTGGCGGGCTCTGGATGAATTTTCACTTCCTCCCCGGACATACCTCTATATCTTAAGGAAGGGGCGAGGCATGTCGTGGCCATGACCAGGACTTGTCCTCACAGGGCCCCGTGATCTACACTGCTTTCTCCCCTTCTGCTTCTTGTAGATGAGCTGGCAGATGTATTGGCCTGGGCAAAGCTGAGGACACAGATGCCAGCACCGTGCCACTCCCAGGCTGGCTCCATTCCCGTCACCTGTCACCACCTGCTGAGTCCCCAGGCGTCAGTCAATGTCGGTACATCGGTGCAACATAAGCAGGGACCAACATCTCCCCCTGGACAAAATGGTGGGTTAGCAGTGGAAGCCTGGAGCCCTGCCCCAGCCCCCGGACCAGTGCCTCTTCTTTTGTCACAGGAGGCACTGGTGACATGTTTGCTCAGCAACTGCTTGGCTCTGAGTCTGCAGACCCACCAGAGAATGCCAGCTTGTTTTTGCCTTTTGAAGTCTGTCCTTGGGATTTGGCGGAGTAGCTGGTTGTGTGCTTAGCCCATAGTGGTTGACACTGTCACCATTGTTTACCCAGAACCTTGTGTACCAGGCATGGCTCCCGGCATCAAAATACAGCAGTGCATTAAACCTCCCTCCTGGTGGGTCTGTATGTTTTGGTACCGTAAGGGCTCAGCCAGCATCTGAACGTCAGTGAGATAACGCGGCCTGTGAGCTCGGGTCAAGTAAGTTCTCCTCCAGTCACATTTACTCCATTGTTGCTTTTACTATTACACAGTCATTACTTTTTTAAACAATGCTTTGGTGCAGGAACAGAGCCTAATTCTCTCCTGTTACTCTTGGTGGGAGTGAGTAAAATTGTCCAGCTTGAAATGCGACCACATTTTGTAGCTCAAAAGTTGTTTACACGCATCTAGGTGAAGTTTAGGTTTGGGGCGCTGACCACGTTGGGGTCCCCCGGCAGCGCCGCTCGCTTCAGGCCCCTGCCTTCCCTGGAACAATAGGTGAGGGTGGGTCTCACCGTCCCCTCGTCCCTGTCCTCACCAAACTCACGTAAATTCTTGTAATTGCTCTCATTTTTGTTCTCATGTGTTTCTAATTTTCGCTGTTCCTCTTTTCCTTTTTCTATTTCCCTTTCTATCTTGTACCGCCCTGTGAGCATGTTGTTGCGTCTGAAAAGTGGACTGTGCACACCCTGCATTGGAAATAGCGAGATTGTCCTCCGTGCTGTCCCCATAGCTTTAAAAAGCAAAAACTTAATAGTTGCCTTGATCCATATATTATCCTAGTCATTTTTTTATTTTCTAGATTTTTGGAATTTTTGCTTTGTTAGCACATCACCCACTGGTGTTTGATACCTGTTAAAATCCTTGCTTTGAGGAACCAGTTTGGTCCTCCTTATGTTTGGTGACAAATGCGCACTTATTAAATTTGTTTGATTGTTTTGAAGAAGTGAGATGTGAATTGATTTAGGCGGCTGCTGAGGGATTTTTTTCAAGGAGTATTTAAACTTGGAATGTCAAAATCTGCAGCATCTTCCTTGATTCTGGCTTTTAGACAAACGTGCTTGGCACGCAGTTCAGGGCTGTCGCTGTGTGACGTGCGTGACGGAGCTTCCTGGCTGGCGGTCACTGGTGAGAAAGTGGCAGTCTCGGGGGTGAGCAGCTGCAGGGGATGCTGTTGGAAGAAGCAGTCACCGGTTTTTTGTTTTTTGTTTTTTCATTCACTTTCCCGGTGCCATTTACTTAACTTTGCCTTCATAGAGAGGCAGGAGCGGGTCTAAACTCCATGCCACTCTTATTTTCCCTTTACGAGGCTGGTTTTTCTGAGTATCAGAACAACATGGCCTTCTCCTAAGTAGCTGGCTCACTTGGATCTGGTGGACACAGGGACCGCTAAAGGGGACTGTAGCTTCCTCTCTGCTCCAGCCAGTGGGCATTCAGAGCCGGGTCTGTGGTTTGCTCCAGCAGCCATGCAGTCCTCTCTGCACCAGCCTTTACTATTAACCCATGATGGCAGTAAATAGCTGACTCCGTGTCTGTTGCAGCTGACGTCCTCCACTGACGCTCGTGTCGTTAGTTTGCGGTAGTGAGTCTCCAACACCCTATTCAGCTGTGAAGTGACCTTGCAATCTCACCCACACCCTGGTTCATCTCACCCGGGGGAAGGGTTTGGCCACCACCGTCATGCTGGCCATGAGACCTTGTTTCTCCTTTCATGCCCTGGTCCAATTGTGGACACTTCATCCTTCACTGACTTGGTCTCGCTTGAGACAGGCCAGACGTTCTGAAAGAGCCCATCACATTCTGGGGGGGAACAGATCACAAGAATCGCAAGTAGGAGTCTAGGCTCTCTGGGTTGGCAAATGCAGGCTGGGATCTGTGAAGGCTGGGCTGTGCCCTGAACACAGGCCTTTCCCGTGGCTCCCGAGAGCCCAGGGGTCGGAGTGAGAACAGCCTTGCCTGGGTTCCCCCATCCTCATCTGCTCACTGGCAGGTGTGTCTCCTAACTAGGAACTCCCCCAAACTTCGGGAACTTCAAAGTTCAGACCACAAGAGAACCTTGAGTCCCTTCTCCTGGGCCTCCTTTGTGAGAATCCAGTGCCTTCTGAGATGACCAGAGGCAGGAGATGCCTCCCCCTCCAGGGAGCTCTCTTCGGAGGACTGTGATGCACTGCACCTTGCTGTCAGCTTGTGGGGTTTCATCCGTGGTCCTTGCAGAACCAGACTTGAGACTGGCTAAGCAATAGAAATGACAAGACTGATTCCAGAGCAGGGCCGGGGTGAGGAACAGGGGAAATTGAATGTGACCTCAAACACCTAGGTGGGTTCTGGGTCTGTTACTAAAATCTGGAGCCTGGGAGGTACCTGCCAGGAATCGAACTCTAGAGTAAATGGTGGACATGAGGCATTTTTAAGATTCCATTTGTCATCCAAGTTAGGACTTCAAAGAGGCTCTCGGGTCTATGGCCCCGGGGCTCAGGTGAAGGAGCCGGACTAGAGATACACGTTGGGAGTCGTCATGCTTAGCTGGTGTTCACAGCCGTGCAGGTGGATGAGCTCATCTCGAGAGGTGCAGACTGAGGCTGAGGCGGGTCAGGGCTGTGCCTGTGTTGGAGGAAAGCCCAGACCATGCAGCTTTGGCGTGTCACCCAGTGGCGTTTGGGATTTTCAGAGCAATGGCATTTATCCTTAAGGGTCTTGGGGGTGGGCAGGGCCACCCAGGAAGAAATCTGAATGGAGGGTTGTGGCCACGCGTGCGCGTCTGGGGATGATGCAGAGGCTGCATGTTCCAGGAGGGGAAACTCCTCGGAAGATGGAGTCGGAGTGAGGAGTGTTGAGAAGGTAGTCACACTCACCTGTGAGGGAGGGACAGAGGCCTAGGGAGTCTCCACCCTAGCGGACTCTCTTTCCCACGAACAAAAGACCAGCAGTCAGAAGATTTGAGGTGAGAAGGAGCCAAAGTGGAGAATGGTGGTTGGACAGTTCTGGAATAGTCTCCCTGCAAAATAGAGTTTAAAAAACCCAGACTCTTAAGAACATTGATAGTGACATTGGAGGAGATAGTTCTTTTTCTGGCCTCCTAAGGGTAAGACATGTATCCGGGGATACACAGAAGAATCGGGCATTCTGGTCCGGGGCTTGACCCTTATCAGTGGGAACAGGGCAAGTTTAAAGGGGGAGAAGGGCAGCAGAGGGAAACTAGCCAGGTCTCGTGTCAGGTAGCAGTCGGCCTCACTACTTGCGTGTTGCATTCACATCCGTGCCTCCCAGGTGGGCGGTGGCACCCCACTTTTGCAGATTGGGAAGCCTTCTCAGAGGGGTTAAGGAATTGGTCCATTTCGCGACTAGTAAATGCTGTAGCAGGATTCAACAGGGCCTTGTCAGACTTCAAGGGCATGTTCTATCTACTAATTCCGGTACCTCCCTGTTGTACCTGGATTGGTGAATTGGGTCAGTATTGGAGCCTTTCACAAAAAGTACGATTTAAGTGCCTCAGGACTCTTTCCCAAAGCTCAGTGTTCTTCAATGGTTCAGAAGCACCGCAGTGCTTTTCGCCCCACAGAGGTAAGGTCTTACTCTTTTGACGATGACGTGGTTGCAAATGACGTACAGGTGCAAAACCAGACTTAGCAGCTTCTGAAGGGAAACTCTCCAGTTCTTCCTTGATAGGCTTTCTTCCACGGGATGTAACCTGCTGCAGCGTAGGTCTGAGCTTTCTGTATGGAGTGAGGGTTTGATATCCAAAGTTAGCAAAGAAGGGTCAGATGGAGAAAATCGACGTTAACAATTTATTTTGGGGTTTCATTAGACAAGATGCACTATCGCTTAATGGCCCATATAACGTATGTAATTGAGTACAGAACATTGCATTCCTAACTTTCTAATGAGAGCTGTCTTGCATCGTAAGGTTGTCTGCTTTGGAACTTCAGCTCAGCCAGTAGAGCACCTGTCAGTGTGTTGGTGTGATTGCATTTACACAGTGCATGTAATCTGGGCTTCCTCTGCCCCAAACACTCCAGTGCAGAATCATAGGCTGTAGCCATCACTTAGTTATACAAATACTTCTACAACTATATGATACAAAAAAAAAAAAAAACAAAGAGAGAGAGAGAGAGAGATTGCCTTTATCAAATTTCCTTTGATTTTAACTGCAAACTGTTGTTGAGCAGCTCTGGTTTCCTTTGGTTATGAATATGTACATTTCTTTGCATGTAACTTGGATTTTAGACTAGAACACCAACCTCTTGCTTTCCATGAGCCACAAAAATCATAGCCAAATGACATACGTATTAAATATTTTATTCTTTTCTTCTGAGACAGAATCCTTGAATCTGGGACTTGGGCTGTGATTTTGCTTTTTGCTCTTCCCACCCCTCTTATCGTCTCACTCCTTTTTCCCACGTGGCCTCCAAGAGGTCATGGTCTCAGAGGAGCAGGTGGACAAACACCAGTTGGTCGCCAAGCAGTCCTGCTGTAGAGGGAGCCCAGCCAAGAGCTAAAGGACATCATCAGAGAGGGCTTCCTTGAAGAAATGTGCTCTACATTCAGTTATGAGGACAGAGTAAGAGTCAGCCAGGAGAAGGAATCAAGAGGGTGACTCAGGTTGCAGGAGCAGCCCGGGTAGAGGCCTGGAGGCTTGTGGGGTGGGGACTCGGGGAGAGTGCACTGTGTGGTCCAGGGTGGAGGGTGCCCCTGCTTGGGAGGACACTGGAGTGGGCCTAGGGATGGAGGGCTTAGGAGGAGCTTGGTTTTTTACTAGAATTGACACAGAAGAGGCAGTGAAGGGTGTCAGCAGAAAGTGACCCTCAGGAGAGGTACTCCTGGTTTTGCTTCTGATGTTCTACAGAAAGAAGGGGTCGGGGTGGGCGAGAGCAGCTCTGCCCGTCCCTTTGAGACCCACCCCTTCATTCATTTATTCATAACACATGCAATTCTGAGTGTCCAGGGGAGAGAGGGTGGACTCACAGTAGTAAGCAAAATGTATTGCTTCTTGAGAGTTTAGCATTGTCAGAAGTTGTCTTAGCGTAGAATGTTCTAGGAACACAGCAGGGGCACCTAACCCAAAGTGTAGAGTTTCGAGGGAAGGAAGTCTCCCTTGACAAACAGTCAAAATGGGCTTGGAGGCAAGTGGGAAGTAGCAGCAGGTCAGGGGGCGCTTGAGGTCACTGGGGACCTGGGTACTGAGGTGAGGCTGGGCGAGCAGCGTCGGGGGTGGGGCTAGAACTCTACCAGGGAGCCTCTGAAGGGTTTGAAGTGGGGGTGATGTAATCAAATTTGTGCTTTGGGAAGGCTGTCCTGGCTCCGTGTGTGTGTGTGTGTGTGTGTGTGTGTGTGTGTGTGTGTGTGTGTGTGTGAAGCAGGGAAGAGGGGGAGAGTGCCACCAACTGGGAGGGTCATTAGAAGACCATTGACAGGCTGGGGGGCCACCAGTGGGAGAGGGGCGTCGGGGCTTCTTGGGGACGGCAGGGGCAGTGTGAATGCCGGATTACCTCATGGGGAGAGCTTATTAACGGGGACCCCCTAGCGGCACCTTGTGGCTGGAAGAAAAAGGATGCAACCAGGTGGACTTTTCTCTTCTTCCCTGCATTGTGTGATGATCTTAGCTCAGCCAACATTTGGAAGAGAAGAGCTAAGTTTCAGGGTAGCACAGGACATTGTTGAGCTCGTTCGAGTGAGATCTGATAGGATTTAGTCTTGTGTTGAGATCTGCATGTTCACTTAGCTAGAAACGTCCCGTCTTTTGGATTTCCATAGGGGTATTTATTCTTGATAAAGATTGCTTTCTTGGTGAGAGGAAATTTAATACAGCTGCTGTGTTTCTCAAAAAAAATCTTATCTTTTAAGAAATTTAATATTCAAAAGAATAGCAAAATTTAAAAATGATAAAGTAAGGCTTTGGTGTAGTTTCTTTGGTTTCTGAGTTAATGTAGAGTTAGAGCCTTTGCATTACTTAAATAGCACATTCCTGTCAGTATTTAAAGAGCTGTTAGTGAGCGCCCCAGGACCCACTTCTCAAAGCATCATTAAATCTTGCTCTGAAATAGTGAAGTCATAAAGGTCTTGTTGGCAGAAGCCAAATAGTTGGTTTATAATTTGCAGCATAGCACCCTTTATAAAATAATAATAGGTTCAAAATTAAGAAAGTGGAAAATAATTGATTTTTTTAAAGCTGAAACATAATCTTTCTTGTGTTAATGTTGCAACTGGAAATTTCGAAAAGAAAAATCCTACTGTAATATCATCTACGTGGAATACATATATGTCTATCACGTTTGCAATGTAACTGTGCAGTGGTTTTTGAAGTCAGAACCATTCCAGCTGAGTTACTGGCAGTGATGGTTGCTGGTTTTGAATGGAAGACCCTAAATTTGCTTTCTTAGCTTTATTCTTTTCTTTTCTGTTCTCTCTCTCTCTCTTTTTTTTTTTTTTTTTGTAGTGAGAGGGCTCAGTAGTGCTTTGCCAGCATGATTTTGGGGCAATTTGGGGGCAGATATCGTGCACAAGCAGTGAGATATTTCCATGCATTTTACTTTCCGGACATCACCATGGAACATGTGGGGGTTTGTGCCTGCAGGCCGGGATGCTGCAGGACTCCCTGGTCCATCACCTTTATGTCTTGGAGCTGCTCCAGTCAGTGAATGACTTTCTGTGGCTTGGAGGTAAGGTGATCTGATGCAGATGATCAGATGTGTAACTAAGTACTGTTACTTGAAATAGAAAACCTATCAAAAATGGCTCTAAAATACAGAATGAGGGAGGAGAATTGGCTGAGCTGCTTGCATGGGGAATATTCTCAGGTTACTCCCTCATTGTGTCTCCTGTCACTCCCCCCCCAGCCCTGCACGGCAGTCATCGTGAAGCAAGCATGCACTTTCTCAGAAACGCGCTGAATTACTTTGTGCCTCTGTTTGTTGGCTTTTTTTTTTTTTGAAAGCACATCTTGCCCTTTGCTTAAATGCCATCCCTGCCTAGTCACCTTTTACATTCATTCGTCTGGAGCTCGTCCATACATAGCTGCTGAATGGATGAACAGAATGTAGTATCTCCATGTTGTGGAACATTATTCAGACGTAAAAGTGAATAAAAAAGAAAAAATAAATATAGGGGAATATGAAAAAGCCACCTGCTCTGGGAAGTCCACACTGACTGCTCAACCCGCACTTTTCCCTTTGAAACCCAATCACTTATGCTCCTCTCTACTTTTTTTGATAGTACTTACCACCTTCTAATAAACTTTAACACTTTCAAAAAAAAAAAAAAAGAGAGATGCTGATACCACTTCAACCTGCACGAGCCTTGATAACAGCACGTTAAGTGAAAGGAACCAGACACAAACGGCCACTTATTGTTGAATTCAGTGATCTGAAATGCCCAGAATAGGCACATGCAGAGGCAGAGGGCAGGTGATGGTTGCAAGGGGTTGGGTGGAGGGGGGTTGTGGAGTGATTGCTAGTGGCAGGGGTGTTCTTCTAGGATGATGAAGTGTTCTGGAAATAGATGGTGGTGAGGGCTGCACAACCGTGAGTGTGCAGAAGACTGCTGAGCGCTGTCTCTGGGAGTGCCTGTGGTTGGGGGCGGCTTTATTTTGTTCTCATCCGTGAAGAGTCATCTTGTGCTGAGGCCATTCTACTCCTATGAGTGGTGAGGGTCAGAGACTTTGCAGAGTCATGTGTTATTTTCCCACATGCTGAGTGTAGGCAAAAAAGGTTTAAGCCTGAGAAAGTGCTCCATCTGCAGAAACGTCTTTTAGTTTTGCATGGTGTAAAATTTTTGAGAGCTTTTTAATCGTTGAGGACAGCCTGTGGGTGGGAAACAGCCCGTGAATCCTGGGTGAGTCCCGGAAGAGCTGCGCTTCCCTCCCTGACACGGGTGGGGATTTCACCCCCGTTCAGGCAGTGAAGGGCCCAGACCCGAGAGCGGAGTTGACAGTCGTGAATATTTACATGTATCCGCTGCTTCATCTTGGATATTAATTTCAAGCTGAGTCAGTATGTGGCGGCAGCCTCATCCTACATCAGGAATCTATAGTATCTGCTCTTTGAGGTGAAGACATGACAGACTTGATTATTTAACAGTCTCCCTTGAATTGATATGTCAGATTCCTTTGTCAATAATAGAACAGCAGAATTATAGACGTCCTTTTTTGCCGATGTGACCTGGAGCAGGTTTAGTCTCTGTGCCTCAGTGGCCTTCTCTTCGGTTGGGGAAGATGATAACAGTGCTTCCCTCAGAGGGTCTGGTGAGGGGGGAGTGAGAAGCACAAAGGGAGGACTTACACGTGATGCTCATGAATGACCGAATTTAGTGCTCCCAGCCTGGTGAGGCCTCAGGGGCAGAGATGGCAGAACAGACCATTCGTAGCCGGAGCTCGATCCGTGTTGGCAGCTGTTATGATCAGGATCACCCCTGTGGGTTATCAGGCAGTTTTAAGACTTAGTAATATGAATTCATGAATAATGTTAAAAGATTAGACAACTCAGATCCGGTTTACATCGTTCTCAAGATTTCCTGTGAGAAATGGATATTTTTTTCCCCATCTTAAATCTGAGTTGATTCTCTAAAAAAATTCTGCATTCCTCCACCATTTTGAGTTAATTCTCCATTTCTTAAAAAAAAAAGTTTTTAAATGGAGTTACTGGTGTCTGAACTGAGGGCCGCATGCATGCTGAGCACATACTCTCTCAAGTGAGGTATAATCTCCCCCCTGATTTTTTTTAAACTTTACTTTCTTTGTATGCAGAGGTTAGTGACCTCTAATTCTTTTTCTGGAGACTTGTCCATGAACCTGTAAATCTATAATTAGTGGACAAAATTTGATTTATTAAAAAAATCAATGGAACATTCTGCAGTCCATTCAAAAGGAAATGCTCATTGACATAAAATGTTTCTCCTTTATGGTGATTTCTAATTTTTGGTCTGCCTTAACTTATTAAAAGTAATCCTCATCATCATAATGACCAAGCTTGCTCTGAGTGGACACTTACCTAAGGCTAAAATGCTTTCCTCATGTTTTAATTCATAGCAGGTGTTTAAGGGTAGGTATCAGTGTCTCCTTTTCTGCAGCTGAGGGGTTGAGAGACGGGGCAGCTTGTCCCAAATCTCACGCAGCTGGCGTTGGCAGGCTCAGGGCTGGAACCCAGGCTGCACAGGATGCATTCTCAATGGCTCCTCTGATCAGCCCCAAGTTGAGTGGTTTCCCGAACTCCTGTGAGTCCATAAATGACCGATTTTAGCGATCTCAGCTTCATGAAGCCTTCAAAGGAGAGACACCAGTGAGAATGTTAGACAGAGTGGCATAAATTAAAATTGTACATTTTCACAAATGTTGCTTTCTCAGGCAATGAGTTAAAAACTTTATATTTTTTTTATTTTAGTGCTCTGTAAACACTAAAATCAAAACATTAAAAATGATTATACTGCAAAATTGGAGTGGACTTTGAAAGTCCAACCATTTCTAATGATGTTGCTTGTTTTTCTCTAGTGGTGCTTATTGACAGAAAAATTTACAAAGACTGAATTGTTTCTATGTAGTCTTAGTATGGAGGAAAGTTTTGTCAGTGAATATTGTAAGTAAAATCTTTAATCTTTTCTTTCCTGATGATGAATATGTAAGTTGTTTTCATGGCTTAAGTACATTTCCTCATTTGTGAAATTTGAGTGATGCCCTTTACCTTGTTTGACTGTGAGATGTGGACGCCTTGTTTATGAAGCACCCAAGAGCTGCTTAGTAAAAATATGCTGTCACAAGGACAGATAGTTTAGAAGGATCAACTCTGAATACTAAAGAGGGTGGCTTGTTTCTGATGCATATTCAATATGCATATTTATGAATATATGAATATGGCTTAAAGTAACAAGGATTCAGGGTTTTGTGTGTGTGTGTGCAGTATGAAGTTTTAATGAAATCTTTATCATTCTAGTGAGACAGGGACTAGTTAAATCACCTTAAGCAGACGGCCTTGAATATTATTTACACAGAATGTGTGTTGTTACAACTCAGAATTCATGTTGCCGTGTAACCATCCACTCAGACATTTAAATTCGTAGGAATCTGACCAGAAACATTAAGTTTAGAAAAATCTACATCGATCATTTTCAGGGAATAAGCTTCTCTCTTTTGTGATTAAAGAAAATTTTGATTTATTTTTCTGCACTCTTAATAGGTTTTAAAATATCAAAACATTGATTTGACTTGTCACTTTTATTAATAGAATAAATCTCATGCTGTTTTAATGTGCAAATAAATGTTTTTGAATTTCAATACACTTGTATGCTTTCCTGGCTCTTTGAGAAGTATTTTGCAAGATACCTAGATTAATTACTGTTGGAAAAATACAGACGTGACTTTTATGAATATAGGCCTAGTACAGATCTGTTGGTTTTTGCTACAGTGCAAGACATGAGGCCTAGGAGAGATTTGCTGCTGATTGCCAGGAGGACAGATCCCAGATCTCAGTCTCCCCTCCTGTAAAATGAAGTGGCTGGACTGGATTCTTTCCTCTACTAAGAAGTTTCCATGAGCCTGTGTCTTTTGTTTATATTCAGGAGTATTAGCAATGTCAGATTAAATACTGAATACACCTCCCTTCCCCGAAGCAAAGTGCAGTATGTGCTACATAAGATATAATTATCTGATTCTTCTTTCTGATCCAACAGGCAATTTTTGTGTTGCATCTTTCCCAGCAACCTGGAAGGTGTATTTAGCCATAGGTGGTGCTGTTGCACCTTCTAACAGTCTTAATATTCCTTTTGCAAAAGAAGGTTTAACAAATGTTATTTTGTTTTGATTCCGTTGCTTAGTGCTTCAGAATAGCACAATGTCCATTATGTCTGTCTACCTGGAAAAATTATTCTGCTTATGTCTTAGACTTATTCTGTCATCTCGCTGTGAACTTTTCAGACTTGCTGTGCAAACAATGGCAAAATCGGTCTTTTCTTCCAGTGTTAGCAACCAGTGAGCCGGAATTTTATAAAGCAGCTAAGAGCGGCCTCTGGAGCACCTTAAAGCTGGAAAGTGTACTGAGTTCCCTGAGTATTGACCCAGCAGCTGTGTATCATTTGTTGGGAGGTGATTTTGTACATATAAGAAGGGGTGTAGTTTTTTGTCTTCGGTTTGCGTGCACGTGCTGCCACTGAGCAACGTGAGCCTGAGTTAGTTTGCTCTGAGTTTTTCCCTCGTCTGTGAGATGGGGACGCTCGTATCTGCTTTGCAGAATTGTGAGAATTAGAATTTATGTAAAGTGTTTAGCACAGTGGGAATGTCAAAGGGCTCATAAAGTTTAGCTCCTGTTTTGTATGAAGCCATCATTTTACAGTCTTTGGCAGTTACTAAGAAACAGGAAAATAAGAAAAGCTGGTTTTATGCTGAAAGATATTTGAGGAGGTTCCATAGTTCCTATACCCATAATTTAGCATCAGCAGGGTCAGGACAGTTACACAGTCGCCCTGAACCAATGTTAAGCCACAGAATTTTTTGTTACTTCATATATATTGGGGCTTAATGGGACCCAATACATATACACATGTTTTCTCCAGCAGCCAACTGAGAGATGACACAGAAGAACAGGCAGGCGATAAATGGCTCCTGTATTACTGATGAAGCCACGTTCTCCATGAACTTCAGGGCTGTGGGAAAATGCGTGTCATGATACTGTGCCCCAGAACTAGAGACTCATGCAGTCCCAGTTAGCTCTGGGCCACAGTGAGCCTTCCCTTAAGAGGATCTGCCCCATCATGCACAGGGCTGCCTGCCATGGAGCTGAGCATCCCGGGTGCTTCCCAATGGTGGCCAACACTGGAGGGAAAGGAAAGGTTTCATATGCCCTGCTTGTAGATCCGGACTCACACCTCAATCTGTTAGTGTGAGGAGGGCTAGCCGTTGTCCAGGGGTCAGGGGTGTGAAGGGAAAAACACTCTCCATGGACCAGATTGTGGAGGAGGCATCCCTTCCCTCAGTTTAAACAGGTGGTGGGATGCAACAGAAGGGTGCTCCCCAAGAGTTTATAAGAGGGGAAATAAGGATTTCCTTTGGGACTCAGACTAGCCATGAAACACAGAAGATGATTAGAAGGGAGATTTGTAAATCACTTTCTTATTAAATTCACATTTGTTGAGCACCAAAAATGTGCTACATTCTTTTCTGAGCGTTTTACAGAAATGAATCCTTCAATCTTCACAACAAGTGAGTAAGGAAGGTTTGATAGTTATCCCAGGTTTACAATGTGGAAATTGAGGCACGGATAGAGTAAGTAAGTTGGCCAAAGTCACAGAGCTAGTAAGTGACAGAGCTGGTATTTAAACCCTTGCTGTCTGGTTTCCAGGCTCCCAGGGATGGGCTTTGGGTGTTTAGAGGTATCTGCATCCCTGGATATCTGTACCTCTGTGCATCACTTAGCCCAGAAAGGACAGGGAAAGGAGAGTTACACAGGTGCTCACAGTCGTGTCTCAGCCACAGTCCACGGACAGTGCACTGTGATTGGCGTTAAATGTCTTCTGGGCAGCAGATCTTTTCGTATAACAGAAATTTAGTCCATTCAGTTAATCTAGAAACCCTTCCTGCTCTGCTTCTGTCCACTCTTGTCATGTGACTGCCTGCCTGTGATTGGGCTGTTGAGGAGAATCTGTACTCATGGTTGAACTCTGATATTTCAGTCTGGTTTGTAGTTTCACATCTCCTGTTACATTAATAAATTAAATTTCTGGTTTTCTTGCATCAGTCTCTCATGAGTTTGGTTAATGTGAAACCAGTCCATGGGAGCCCAGGGGTGCTGACGGTATAATTTCTGAGCACGTTGTGGCACTTCTACCTGTGCGGACCTGCGTGGAAGATTTCTGCACAGCAATGACCCAGGCACTCATCTATAAACGCTGGGCGTGCTTGCTGTTAGATAATACATTATTCCCAAAACAGGGACCTGGCTGATCTGGTGGTCTGCTTTGTAATGAAGATATCTAAAGAATTTATCTTGTTCCCCTCTCCCCATGTCTCCCCTAAAGGTAAACTAAGCCTTTTTACTTATTGCGGATTCTACAATCTCTGCCTCATCCCATCTTTCACGAAGTTCCTCCTTACTAACACACAACTGTTAAAGACTATTTCCTTTGATTATACACAATAAATATGGGAGCATTTGAGAGGTTCTTGGAGTTGGCTCCCTAATCCCTCTCGCTTTCTTTCCTTTTTCCACAGTCTTGAGTAATTCATTCCATGTTGGTAAGACTTCTGCCAGCCAGAACCCACAGTTCCAGGTGAGAAGGATGCAGACTTTATCTCTCCTACCCGAGGGAGAGAGAGAAGAGAATTGAGGTCTGCTCCCCCGTGGTCCCTTTCTGCCCCAGGGCCACTCATGTTCACCTGCAGACTTCTGGCCTCTGCTCACAAGGCCTCTGTCCCAGGACTGACTGCAGCCTTTTCTTCCCTTGTCTATATTTCCTGTGCCTTTCAGAAGTTGGTCTCTTCTCTGCAATTCAACACTGGCAGATGTGATGGTGGTCAGCGAGCTGGTGGGCAGTCATTTGGTGACTCCCAGGAGCCATGATGATTCTCCTGAGTCTCTCATTCGGGGTTACAAAACTGTCGAGCACCGGAGGAAGCCCATTCACGTGAGGTCAACACAACATCACATCACTTTCATTTTGTTTTTGAATTTTCAGTGGAGAAAGTATTAGTAGGAAACTGTTCCAGATTTTCGGCCGCCTGCTTTCCTCACCATTATTTCCTTGTTGGCTCTGGTGCTTGTTTAAAGAACCAGGTTTCTTCTCTGGTCATTTGTAGCAGCTGGGCTTGCCGAATCCTTGATCTGCATTTGAAGCAGAATGCTTCTTCGTGATGTCAAACTGATTTTCCTTGTCATGTCTTAATAATTTGTGTACACTCATCAATTGTTTCAAATGAAATGCTCTTTTCCAATTTCGGTTAACTCACATTTGCTGAACTCCTGCTTTCATGCTGAGGGCAGTTTCTTCTTCCTGTAATAAAATTTAGCAATTTGCATTTACTATGGGAAGGTAACTGGCTGGAGGTGCTTTTTTTCTTACCAGTTTTAATAACAATTCACCCATTAAAATGTACCGTGGTTTTTACTCTATGCCCAGAATTGTTCATCCCTGTCAATCTTAGAAAATTTTCATCCCCCCAACAGGAAGCCCCTTACGCATATGCAGACATTCCCATCTTCCCCATCCTCCCACAGCCTCAGAAAGCCACTTTTCTCTCTCTGTGGATTTGCCTGTGCTGGAAATTTCATGTAAATCGAGTTACTTCATGTAAGTGGAAGCATCTATTGTGACTGACTTCTTTCACACTGAGTAACGTTTTCAATATTTGTCCAAGTTGTGGCCTGGGTCAGTACTCTATGCCTTGCTATTGCTGAATAATATTCCACTGTATGGCTGGGCCCCTCTGTTTACCCATTCATCACGTGATAGACATTTGTGTCGTTTCTGCTTTTTGGCTGTGATGAGTAATGGCGCCGTGAATATTCCTGTAGGAGTTTTTATATGAACATTTGTTTTCAGTTCTCTTACGTGTGTGCTCAGGAAGCAAAATTGCCTGGTCATTCAGAAACCAAATGTTCAACTCTCTAAGGACCTGCCAGGCGTTTTTCCAAAGTGGCCAGTCTGTGTTACATCCTCACCAGCAACGGCTGTGACCTCTGCATCTTCTGTGTCCTCATTAGTGCTTGTTACTATTTTTTTGATTATAACCTATTGTAGTGAGTGTGAAGCGGTTTCTCCTAGTGGTTTTGACTTGATTTCCCTTACAGCTAATGATATTGAACATCGTTTCTTTGTGCTTGTTGGCCATTTGTATATTTTCCTTGAAAAATACTTTTCAGATAATCTATTCATTTTTTAATTGAGTTGCCTTTTTATTGTTGAGTTGTAGGAGGTCCTTTTTTTTTTTATATAGATACAAATTCCTTATCAGATAAATGATTTGAAAAAATTTTCTCCTGTGTGTTGTTTTTTCACTTTCTGTATGGTGTCATTTGAAGCAAAGTTTTTAATTTTGATGAACTCCAATTTATCTCTGTTTTCTTTTTTCCTTGTGCTTTTGTGGTAATATTTAATATCTGAGGTATTTTATTTAACCTTTTATATATAAAATAACTTAATTATTAGGACCGTTCTAGGAGACGGGTGCTGTTGTTGTCCCCAGTCTATGGATAGGAGACTGAGATTCAGAAAATTTCACTGACTTATCAGTGTCAAAGCTACACAGTGCTGTTGGAATTCAGACCCTCATGTTTGTCCCAAGTATCTGTGATCCTCACCACCATGCTCCACTCCTTCCTGGAACCGTTAATGAAAAAGTCTTTACTTTTTTGATTTCTTGTTAGTTTTTTTTTTTTTTCTCATTGGGGCTTCATCTCCTCATTTCCTTAAAGAGATCAGTGTAGGTTTATTTTAGGTCTCATGTAGGCAGAAGCATTGCTAACAGTTAACTTCGTTATTACTCACTCCCCAGTGATGGCTTTTGCTAATTGACCTAATCAAGTCATGCTTAAGTCTTTCCTTCTCATGACACTAACAACAGAGTCATGACTTACTGAATGCTCAAAGCAGAAAGTACTTGATTGATTTTATTTTGCTAACCAATCAAACCAATCAAATAAATACCCGGTGTTGAAACATACGGTAAGCCCTCCAGAATAGGGTCACTGTCTTCCTTGTGTTTCATTTGTTTGGTCACAGTGTCTGGATAGTGCCTTGCTGTCCAGCAGTTTTGTTAGGATACGGTGCTTGTGAATCATTCTAAGGACAGAATTTTGACAACAGACTGTGTTGTTCATTTCACGGGGGAAAAGTTAATATAGAAATACTGCTCAGATCTATTTTAAAATTAAGTTTGGAATGTTGAGAAGAGTTCAAGAAACCATACAAAGATCTTTTTCACTTATTTTAGATCTATCTTAGACAAATTATGGTTACATAGCAGAGTAACTTATCAAGTAGATTTGACAAGAGGAGTGTATAATTGATTATTTGTTTTAGTTGAAATATTCTACCTGGGATAAAATATTCAGTGCCCATAAATGAACAAATATGTTTGTATTTCTATGCAACATGGGAGTAGACTTCATATGTTTCTATATAATATATATGACTGTGTGTTTTATTCTGTCTGTCAGTGTTTTTATAGTTTTTCAGCAATGTTGTAACTTTGGAATTCTTCTAAGAAAATCACCTCAGATTCTAGTGCAGTTTGTACTGTGTATGCTGTCTTATGCATGGGATTTCACTGTCCCCTTAGTGAGGAATTTCCTCTTCTCTTGTGTTAGTATCAGAGTTAAAGGAACTGTGATTTCTAGGCCTTTGCTTTCCATGTGTTTGCACTTGGGTGTCAATCACAATTTTCCCTTTCTTGAGTTTTCATTGTTCAATTAGAATTTTTGAAAATAACGTAATTTGTTGCATCGGTCTCCCTAGAAACTTGATGTGTTTGTGCTTTTCAGTTTTCAATTAATGAAAAATGTAAATACACTCTTGTTTTTAAGTAGTCCTTTTTCACTAGATATTTGTTTACCTCTTTATAGTTAAAATATTTTTTTCCCAATGAGTGAATCGGTGTGTATATTTTAAAAGAAACTTTACTTTTTATTCTTTTTATTGTAACAGATATATTCATTGTAGAGAATTTAGAAAATAAGGATAAACACAGTAATAACTTCACAATGGCCTCTAATCTCACCTGGAGATACAGTTGTAAGGATTGAAATTGAGAATTACAAGTCCTCTTAAATTGTTCTTCTTTTTCAAGTACGATTTGGTTACTGAGACCCTTGAATTCCCATATGAATTGTAGCAGCAGCTAGTCAGTTTCTGCAGAGAAGCCCGCTGGGATTGTGATCGAGACCACGTTGAATATACGGATCGCTTTGAGGAGCACTGCCATTGCAAGAGCTCTGAATTCTGATCCAGGAATATGCGTGGTGTGTCTGTCCAGTTATTTAGGTCTTCTTTAATTTTTTTTTCAACAATGCTTTGAGTTTACAGAGTTTTATTTTACTTTTTGTTTTTTGCCTTTATACTGAGGACAAGTGTGCAAGGTACCAGAATCAGAAGTGTATTTGAGCCCCGCCACTTGCTGCCACAATGGTCACTGTGCACTTGCTTCACCCGCTCTACAATCTTGCACAGAATAGGACCTCAGTAACTCTCTCTCTCTCTTGAATGATTGTATGATTGTTGGATGATGCTTGAGAGTCCTTGTGATGATTTTATTTCCCCAGCGTTTCCCCACTTCTTTACTATGCCCTTTCTCTTCCTTTCCTGCAGCCTGGGTTTCAGTCTACCTGTGACATTGATTTTTCATGTCTGTAGACACTACCTTTCCCTGGTTCACGATCATTTTACATGTGGGCTGTGGAAAATTGCTAGATGTCCAGAAAGAGCCAATCGATTGCATGCTAGTATTTTTAGAGAGTGTTGCTGTTTTATCGATTGAAATTAAATCAGGCTGACCCCCTGAGCCCTCCCGTGAGCTGTTTTCACCTTCCTACAGGTGATACTGCTCTGGTTGCTGAATGTGCCCTTTCCCCAGACTTGGTTTTGGAGTTAAGTCACCATCAGTGGAGCCCTCTCTTTAAAAGATGAAGAGAAAATTTGCTCCTTCTCCCTGGTTGGGGACTTGGATGAGATGAGGTACCAGATAAAGAATGGAGCCCCACCTCATTCTAACACCCGCTCGTTCCATTCCTTTCCCCAGGGAAAAAGAGTACAATTCAACACTATAAACATTGATTGTGAGCTAATGAGATAGACAGGACAACCGATCATTTATTAAATATCCTTTCATGCCAGAAACAAATGTATTATACACACAAAAAGCACACAAAGCACGGTAGTAACGTGATTACACACGTGGGTCCGAGTTCGAGTCCTGCTCTGGAGTGACCAGTCCTGAGAGATGGAGAAATGTTAGGTCAGCTTAGCTTCTCCCGGACATGTTTGCTGTCCTGCAAAGACGGGCTTGCTAGGCGTCCCTCCCCCTTAGAGGTGCTGTGGGGTGTAAATGGCGCGTGGGCAGCCCGAGCACAGCTGCTCATTCCTCGTAAGGGCAGGATAGCATAGCTTTTGTGATTACGGCTTTAAGACCGTCCCGTGTAGACTCTTAGTGCTCCGAAGGGATGCCTTGTGGTTTGGAGATGGGATTCTCACTTCTGTAAATACCCAAGGATTGTGTTATTGGGCCGTGCTGATTTGAATCTATTCTTTAGAAAGTACATATTGTAGATATATTTTTCAAGCATGCATGCTTTTTTCTTTTATTATTTATAGTTCTACCCTCTCTCTTGGTGTGACTTTTCATGGAATCCAGGAAACAGTCCTAAGCCACCTGCCTCTTCACACTTCTCCGTGGTGGTTTTCTTCCCTGACTAGAAGAGGGTTCTGCATAGGAAATTTTCTTTGTTCCCCTTTTCTTGGAGTCACTCTGTCTGTCTGCCCATTTCTCACCTGTCCATCTGTCCATTTATCTACCCACTGAATCTTCTGACATGTTCCAAAAAGCATTTCAGGCAGCTTACAGAAGAACAGATACCAAATAAACAGGTGAGAAAATGGGGCCAAGTTCAGACAGTGAGGCTAGGAGGCAAGCCTGTGTGAGGGTTGCAGGCATGAGAGACACGCGTCTGCCTTGTGACTTATAAGATCGACAGCAACAGTGTGCCTGAGGCTCCCAGCAGACACAGGGAAACAGGGTTTGTGGGAGATGCTCACTGGCTGCGAAATAAATAAGTGGCTTAGGAGATGCCCAGCCTTTCCAGCTACTAAGGCTTAGGAGAATATTTTGAGTTTCTTCCAAAATCAGAATATTGCATCTTTTCTTTTTTCAGAGATCTATGTATAGTTTGTTACATTCTATACCTGGAAATTTCTCCAAAACTGCTTCCCACATGATTCCCATGGCTCGGGAATGGGGTGGTTATGCTCATTGACGGGGGTTGGCCAGAAACAGAAAATGACAGCCTCAAAGGAACCTGGGATTTGTCAGTTATGTTTTGTCAGTACTGTAGAGTTCAAACTCTTTCACAGTATCTCTCCATCTGAGGCGGCAGCGTGCTCTCTTACCAGCATCAGGAGCTCAGGACCACAGGATGGTGCGGGCTGAATGCACTGCCGTCAAGACAGCTGTGCTAGTCACTGCAGGTGTGGTTGTTTTACATACGGCATTTCATGTTCTTTACTAGAATGTTTCAACAGGGAGTTAATTAACTGAGTCAATTCACATTTAATAAATATGATGCTTTGTTGAAAAGACAGTTATAGGCAGAATATAAGCTGTGAAGACTTTAAAAACGGTTTCATTACTGAAATTTCTGTAGGGAAGATACTCAGTTTATCTTATTTATTCCTCTCTTTTAAAGTAACAAAGAAACAAGACAGAAAAGGCAGAGGATGGTTTCTGTTCTTCCTCTCCACTTGCAGGTGCCCTCACCTCCAGTAGCATCCATCCAGACACCAGCACTGACACTGGCCGTGCTCAGAACTGCCTCAGACCTGAAGACACAACTGACAAATAGAAGGGGGCGACGCCCTGTTACAGCAGGTGCTCTCACTTTGTGGGTCCTTATGTAACTGCACGATGTTAATCAGGATCGCCCATTCTACATTGTGTAGCGCTGCTGTGGTGTCTCCTAGTTACTTGTTTCTGTAAGTATTCATGTATTATTCCCCAATGCGTGGTACTACACGCCGAAAAATGATTTTTTCAGATGAAAAATAATTTGCATTTAATATAATAAGTCTGAAAAAAGGGGCAAAAGAGTCTATCCTGGTCCCGCTACTCAGAATAATAATTAACAATTTAACATTTATTTTCTGTTCTTTTCGTCAGTGTGTATCAGCTCTGTCATAAAAACCAGTGAGCACTCTGTCCCTGTTTACTGTGCGGAAATCTCCATTTTCCATTCGGCTTATTACATGTTTTTCTACAATATTCTATCTCCCATGGCATGATTTTTAATGACCAGTGTAGCATTCTGTCTTAAGGAATGCATCGTCCATTTTACTTCGGACTTAAATAAACATTTAAATTCCAAGTATACTTAACTGAAATACTGAAAAGAGAACTGTGGTGGTACAGGAAGGCCCCTAACTCACTTCCCATTATTTCCTGAGAGTAAAAGCTGTGGAAAATTTGGTATATATATTTCATGACCTTTATGCCTATGAGATACATATATATACACATATGAGAAATCAATGTATAGGTGTGTGTATATATGCTTTATTTAAAAATGAGACCATACTATATGTTTTTCTGCAGCTCACTTTATTCACTCAGGGGGATATCATAGACGTCCTCCCACTCCAGACTCACCCGGTCCTTTCAGATAGATTGGAGGGGTCTCCTGATGTGCGGGTTTCGTCTCTTGTCCACGGACACATTTGGTGGGAGAGTGCTGTGGACAAGGCCCTGGACCACGGCGAAACGCCGGCTCCCTCAGCGCACGCAGCTCGCCTTGATTTACCGTAACATTGTCTTAATGGTGGACAGTTAAGTTTTCTCCACTTTCCACTGTCAGAAAGAATGTTTGACTTGCATCCTTCTTGTACAGACATTCCTGTGATCTTGTATGTATATTCCTTTAGTTAAGGCTTCTGGAAATTTAGTCCCTGGATGTGACACTTACATTCATCACAGACTCCTTTCAAGTGACTCTAGAAATTCCTTCTCCATTGGGGAATGAAAAAATGCACAATTACTTATGTAACCAATTCTCTATCGCTGGATATTATTTCACTTCAGTTTTTCTTCCCACCTTTGTAAACAGTGCTGTGTAAATGCCCTGATGGATACATCTGTTTGGACTGATTGTTTTTTTTCTAAAGGAAACGATTCCTAGAAGTGGAGTTGAGTCAGTGTGTATGTACGTTTTTCAGAGTTTACATATCCATTGATATGTCATCCTCTGAAAAAGTCGCTCATGATTTGTTCTCCAACAGATGGACACTAACTAGAATATCTTAAAAATATTCGCCAATATGATAAGCAAAAGTGCTTTTTCATCGTTTTAGTTTGCATTTGATGACCAGTGAAATTTTGAGCTTTTTTCACTCATTAGCCTTTTGAATTTTTTAAAATGAATGATTCATTTTGTCCTTTGCAAACATTTAAGTGAGGGAGCTTCTTGTTGCTTTGTGACAGCTCTTTGTATGTTATGAAAATTTACTTCGTGACTTCATCAACATGTATCACAGAGTTTTTTCTTGTCATTTCTTTCCTTTCATTTTGTTCAGAAAGTTTTTTTATTCTTGTTGTGGCTCAAACTACTCTTAAGATAGTAAATGTCTTCCTTGTGGGTTTTATCTTTGACATTCTTAGAAATACTTCCTTATAATGGAATAAATCTCTTCTTTAAGTTTTTTTAATCTCTAAGGTGGTGATTATAATAGTACTTGTTATAGTGAGGAGAAGTTGAGTTAATAAGAGCAAAGGGTTGTATTTGCTGTTATTAGTACTTTTTAATATTTACATCACTATGTGCAATTTATCTTGTGGTCATTATGACAGGAATAGAATTTATTCTTTCTAGGTGATTCTGATTGTCCCAGGACAATTATTGAATTCATACTTTTCTCTTTGATTTGAAATCCCATCTGTACAAAATAATTACATACACTAGAGTCTCTTTTTGAACTCATGGTTCCTTTCTGTCAATCTCCCTTCCTTACTCCAGCACCATATCTTACATATTGTAAAAATTTATTTAATCACTGGCAATCTGATTTTTTTTTATTCTTTTCATCCATCCCAAATTTTCTTGTCTACTATTATGACTTTATTATTCCTGAAGGGTTCCAAAATATTTTGTTCAAGTTAAAAAAATCAGATTGGAATTTTCATGGGAGTTTTTAGTAAGTTTTGAATTATTCTTAGGAGAACTTACATCTTTACAAAACTGCTTTCCTCCATGCAATATGTTTATGTCTCTACATTCATATCTCTTACTTTAACACTCAGTATAGTCCTGAAGTTTCTCCATTTAGAACATGGGCATTATTTTTGAATTTATTCCAGTTTATTGTTTATGTTTTTGTTAATTTTGTGAGAATTTTTTGCTATTATATATTTAAATGCTTAAAACTGACATTTAGAAAGGAAGATTCTGTTTGTCAATACTCAATTTGTAACTTGTCATTTAAAATTGTAAGTATTAAGCACTTGTTCCAGAATCCTTTCTTTTCTGTTTTTAAAAATTTGTTTCCAAGATTTTCAAAATGGTCATAGCTAAGTAGTAGTATAGGTGGGGAGACAGATGGAGAGAGGTAGTGTGGCTCATGTACAGACTGTGAGCAGTTTCATGGCTGCCTTTAGGCTGGAGAAGCTGCAGAAGAGCCCAGGTTAGACCGGGGGTGGCTTTGTATGCACTTGAAAGCCAGCTCTCCTGCCTGTATGGTGAAGCCTAGTGGGCGTGGCAGGTAGATGATCAAGGTCCGATGGAGGTCATTGGCTGCACAGAGCGCTGTGTCTGTGAGAACTGGCTAACATTACCATGGGAAATGCTTGGCGCCAGGAACACTGCAGGGGAGCTGGGGAGCCTGTGTGTTAAGGATTTTCCAGTCCTGGGAATGGGAAGAGCAGACTCTGCATTCAGATCTGAGTTTGAATTCATCCTCTTTAGTTTACTGGTCCCCTGAATTTTGTCAAGTTATACATCCTCTTTGAACTCCTGTTTTCTTGTCTCTCAAAACAGGAGAATTACGGCCTGCTGCTAGAGTGTTTGATCAGTGTAAATGATTTGTGTCTATAAGATGCCACGTACAGCCACAATCTCAGTGAGAAATGGGTTGTCGCCTCTTCTTCTGCAACTCAGTGCTCGATAAGACATCGGGGGAAAGCCAGTCCCTAATTTGTTGTGATGCAATGAGGAACAAAATTAACATCTTGCCTTTCCCTAGCAGTATTCTTACTTCTTTGTTTCATTTACCTCTTTCCTCCTTTACTCTCCCCTTTCACCTCCTCCACCAAAAGAGACTGAGACTGAGAACACTAGATTCAAATTACTTTAAATGTTGGCTCATCCCCATGAAATTACAGTGACATTAAAAAAAATCTGTACACAACCCAGACGATTATATTTGATTTATACACACACACACACACACACACACACACACACACACACACACAATCAGGATGCCTCCCGTTTGCTGAAGGAGAAGGACCACTTTTTCTGAGTTTTCATTCACTGAGCTTGAGAGGAAAGTCTCTTAAGCAGAAATTCACCTGGCTTCGTGCATGGTTTTTTAAATTGGATTTCTGCTTTGTGTCCATAGAAATATTCTCCTATTAGAAGAGGGGAAGTGGAGACATAGATATTCTGCTGAGATATTGGTGTCATCGTATTTGAGTTGGAAAGGACTTATGACAGCATAGAGTTGTAAGTTTTTATGGGTGAGAATCCATGATAGTGTAACTTGGACAAGAACCCGGGTCTTCTGTCTTCGTGTCCATGTGGATGAAGAGGAAACTGGGTGGGGGATGGCAGGGATCCTTCTTGCATGAGTTCCAGGGTCTTGTTAGTTTTCATTGTTCATCTGCCTTTAGTTTATGTCCATGTGGTCTCTCATGGGAAGGTCACTATGTCCTGATAGATTGAGTTTCTAATCAGCAAAAAGGTCTGGACCCACTAATGGTTCCCAGAGATTTTCTGCTGACCTGCTGACACTTTATATACATGAGACCTAAGAAATTCCTGGATATAAAATCCTTAATGTTATCGTTTGCCCTCGAGTTCCATAGGAATGGAGTGCTGTCTCAGGCTGTCTAAGGCTAGATCTGAACAAAGATAGGGTGATAGGCTGTGCAGATGGACTCTCCCCAGTCTAATGGGATTTCCACCATAGGTTTTAGAATCAGGCAGATTAGTTCAAATCTTGCCTTTACCATTTATTAGCTTTGTGACCTTGAGGAAGAAACTTTACTTTTTGAGGGACCAATTTTCTTTATCTGTAAATAAGTTCAGTATTTATTTTAGGGTTTTTGTTTTAGAATTGAATGAATCAATTCCCTCATTTATTCCTAAAATACAGATCACATGGTTCTATGCTGGTGCCTTAGTAGTTGATTACTAAGGGACTCAGCAGTGAGAATGTGGGTGAGGACCCCTGGATAATAGAGCTTATATTCCAGGATATGCTTGTAAAAGACTGGATTGCAGTGGATTTTTAGTAAATGTCCACTCCATTCCTAATCCCCATTGATTGTGTATATATCTTTATACTAATATATGAACAATTTTTTATTGCAATTTAAGTCTCTGTAGTATTTAAAGTATGTAGCTATAACAAAAATACGTGAAATAAAATGATCTGACTTTTATTTTCTTTTCAATAAGCAAAAGAAAATAAAATAGAAAAGAAAAGAAAAAGTTTTGAAGGAGTAGAAATAATTTTATTTCTGTGGAATCAACTCCCTATGTTAGGTTTTTCGGTTGTGTTCTTAAACAGCATATAAAATTGACAGGTTTTGTGTTCAGTGTTGATAGCTGGGTGAGTATAGTTTCTTTTTGTGGTTGTCTTTGATGAATTATTTGCACTAGATCACAAGTAATATGCATGTTACATATTGGAAACGAGGAAAGAGTGGAGACATACTACCTCCAATGCAGTCATTTTGTTACCGAGTCCAAACTCATTCTGCTCACCAAATGACAGGCCAATAAACAGGGAGATGAGGTGTTGGAGCAAGGAATAGTGACTTTATTTGCAAAGCTGGCAGATCCAGAAGATGGCAGACTGATGTCCTGGAGAATCATCTTCCACAAGTCAGAATTGAGTCTTCTTTTATACTAAAAAGGGGCGGGGTTTTGATTGGTTGTTGGAAACTTCTTGCTGTATGAATTGCTTGTCCTTTGAATCCGCTGTTCTTGCAGCTGTCCATGCGGATCAAATCATGTTGCCCCTGTGAAAACTCCAAAAAAAAAACAAAGGTTATTCTCTATTTTGCAACTTGCCATCTCTACATAAGTGCAGATGAATTAGCATCCTTCAAGATCACGGCCAGGAGAATAGGCTGTCCTGGATATTTCAGTCAAAATGCAACTTTCTTTTACAAATGGTGCAGAGCTAGCAAGTCTGAGCCTAGAAAACAGGGCACAGGGTTAAAGCCAAAGGAACAGACCTAACATGGGGTCAAAATTGTTCTTTTCTATTACAATTCCCTTTTCTGCTTCATAGATAATTTTAGTAAGAAACATGAGCAATTTTGTATTTTTGCTTCTTAATAACCGATAAGTGGGCCAACTATATTTTTGTGAGCAGAGATGCTGTGCGGGCATAGGGGTCACAGCACACTCTTGTTGGGGGTGGCCGACCCTGAAACATGTCTGATGCCACGTGAGTGTTGGTGAGGGTCCCCATAGCCAGCAGCACTCTTCAGGATGTAGCATATATGCTTTGACTTCTTGAGACCTCATTTTCGGCTGTAGGAAATTTTTTCAGATACTGCGATTGAAAAATCACTCCAGCTGGGGATAATTAGGGAAAAAAGGAAAAGGAAAAGGGTTTGGAGTAGAGTAGAAGAGAAGGACCTAAGATCACGGAGCCTGAGTGCTTGGCAGCGGGGCCTCGGGAGAGAGGGGAGCAGAGGTTGGGAGGGGCCTGACCCCGGAACCAGCTCCTGCATCTGTCCCCGTGCCCAAGCCACGTAGCTTCCAATGGGCCTGGGCCACCTCTCTTGACTGGATGTCACCCTGTGCAGAACCTTGAAAATCGAATGTAAGGGGTGGGCAGCACTCACCTAGGGGGTCACTGTGGATTTCAGTCAAGTCCACAGTGCCTTTTCTGGTCATGTGCCTTCACTTGTCCTTTATCTCAGGATCTGAGGAGGAGAAAGGAACTCAGGTAGAGATCCAGGAAGATATCCGACTGTGTTAAGAGAGGACAGACACAGTTACAAGGGGAACGAGGACACTTGCAGCAAAGTAAAATGACTTCACAACTATTGCTTCAGAGCTGCAGGTGTGAGAGAGCCTAAGCCTGTTTCAGAGTGCAGGGGACAGGCGGAAAGGAATGGCAAAATTTCCACTGAAAATTGAAATTTTGTTAAATAGCCTGCTACTGTTGCTGGTATCACTTGAATGAATGCAGGCATATTTCTGTGGGCATTTATAGGTTCACTCAACCCCACCAGCCCCTCTTGCCCCCATCGGGGATGGGATTTCTCAAGCACAGTGCACCTCCTGCTTCGGTGGGCCACGCTTCGGGTCCTCGCCTGGGGCCGGGCTGCTGCAAGGCACTGAGTCCCTGAGGCACGGAATGTGATACACGACAGGAACATCTCTGCTATCGACTGAGGGCCTCCTTTTCCCCCTGCAGTGTAAGAATTCCGGTCACTGAGTTAGAAGCATGCTTCCAAGCTGTCCGTGTCCTCGGCATCCAGAAGCGGAGCCTGGAAGCTTCCGAATTTCTCCAGAATGCAGTCTACTTTCACCTTTGGCAGGTGAGTGTATGTCCTTACACAAGTGGAGGAATTACTGCAGTTTTCCTGGAACTTACTCACCACTAGTCCATCTGATTTTTCTGTGCTAGGATTCAGTATGGCCTGCTAAAAAATCTGGAGTCAGATCTTGAAACTCTGATGAAGAGGATTATTTATTTTATTTCACTATATGATAATCTTTTACTTTCAAAATTCAGAATTTTTGGTTCTTTCAGGCATTTTTTGGGGGGTTGGCAAAACAAATTTGCTCTTACCGTCTTTGCGACCTGTTGCTTTGTGCCTCTCAACTGTCTTCTGTCACTTGTGAGGCAGTTCCATTTGTGACCCTGTCCGGGTTGTTCATGTTATACAACATAAAGTCTGTAAAAGTACAGTCCCTTTTACTCCGAAGACATTCCACAAATAACTCCTTAAATCTGGGTGTGGTTTTAAGAAGACAGAATCATTAGAACATGTAATTGCAGGTTGCTAGTGCAAAATCCCCAAATCAATAGTCTAGCTCAACATCTAAAATCTTTCTAATCTACCTTGGATTTGTATGGATAAGTGAAGCAATTTGCTAAGAATTGAACACCAGGGTTAGAATACAGGCTGGTGTAGCTCAGCAGGTACTCCTGAGCCAGCGCTGTGCCAGAGGGCGGGGCCGAGGGAGAGGGCGGGGCTTAGGGAAAGAGGAGGGCCAAGGAGGAGGGGGGTCCTGCCCTCCCTGAGCTGACAGTTTCATGGCAAACACCTTCACCATGTGAAGAACTTGGAGTTTCTTCTAAGAACACTAGGTTTGAAAAGAGTCATAAAAGAACGGGAGTGACAAAATCCAATTTGTGTCAAGTAGGGGAGAGCAGCTGGAAGGCCACGTGGGAGACTCGTGAGTCCAGGTGGGCAGTGTTGGTGGCTTCTACCTGAGCGGTGGTACAGTCAGTGGGACAGTCACCGGGAAAAAACGAACAGATTTTAGGCATGTTTAGATGGTAAAAAGGAAACGATGAATGATGTCTGTGAAGGTAGGATGGAGTAAGGCCCAGGTTTCTGGGTGGATTAATGAGGTAAATGATGGTCCTGCTGTGCTCTGAGCAGGGAAAGCTGCAGAGGGAGCTTTGGGGGAACCCTGATGAGTTCAGCTGTGGATAAAGTGAAAGGCTGTTAAATGTGTGGTCTGGGAGCTCAGGTGAGAGCCAGTAGCGAGTAGGGGGAGGGGAGAGAGACGTTCAAATCATTTTGTCTTGTGAGCATACAAATAATTATGAGTAATGATACACTTACGCCTCTATATTCTGGATTTAACACCCATTAACATTTTGTTATATTGACTGCAGAGGTTCCTAATATTTTTTAATAGAAATAAAATAAATAGAAACAAAATAGTGGAGTTAATAAACATCTTAGAGTTGATGTGTGTCCTTCTATGTATTTTGATACCTCATCTGTTTATAACCATAATCTAAAAAACGTTAACTAGTTTAGCATAAGTGTTAAACAGAGGGACGTGACACACAGTTTTGGGGCTTGAAGCTGATTTTCTCGGGCAAATTATGTAGCCTCTCTGTACCTTTGTTCCATTTTCTGTGACTGCCCCCGGGCCCCTCATCACAGTTAATTTCCTAGACTAGATGATAGGAGGGAGGCTGCTGAAGGGAGTAAGAAGTGGCAACTGCTAGGGACACTTAAGAGAGAGACAAAAAGAGATTGAAGTCAATAAACTCAGTACAAACAAATACTCTCAAAAGAGAAAGAATCCTGCAGTGTTTTGAGCCACTTAGCATAAGGGAAACAAAATCACGTGGACCCAAAACTCTTGAGCATGTGAGTATTGTGGGTGGGAATGTGTCATCAGAAAAGGGTTGAGAAAAGGTCTTTTGGTTTCCCTTGACGTTTCCATTAAGGATGGGGAGCAGAAGTGAAAACCCTCAGCTTCAGTGGAAGCTGCTGTTTTGTGTGAAACTGACCAAACTTTGGAGACCAGTCATCAGCGGTGCTGGCAAATGAAGAGATTTAGGGATTGGGTGGGGCACTTGCTGTGACTTCCAGGTGACCTACTGGCTGGGGGCTGTGAGGCGGGCAGTAGGTTTGCAGGGAGACCCGGGCATAATCCCTGGCTCTGAGGCTGCTGCTCTGACTAGCAGACCTGGGCACAGGCAGACCTAATGGGGCAGCTCGGGATGTGGCCTGGGACACCTGCCATGCTGAGGGGGAGAAGAGCCCTTCCCTGAGGGGGTGTCCCAGCGGAGAGTGGAAACGTCCTCCTGCAGGGGAAGAAGAGCCTCTGAGCAGGGTGCTGGTTGCACAGGCAAGACCACCCTGAGCACTGAGGGTTTGGGGAGCCGGAAGTCACACAGTGGCCCGAGCAGCCTTGTTCCTGAGAAACTAGAGGGAGAAGAGGCTGAAAAGTCAGGCTAGGGTCAGACACTGTGGTGGGTTATGAGTGACAGTAAAGGACTGGTCAGGCAGGCACGAGAGAACCCTGTGGGTGTCCCAGCTGGAGCGTCACGCCAGAGGGTGGAGCTGAGTTATAGACTTTGCCACTTATTAGCTGTGTGACTTTGAGCAAGATCACCCCACCTCTCTATATATACATTCATCTGTAAAATGACACAGTGACAAGCTCGTGTCATAAGAAGGCTTAGTTTAGCTCTGATCCTCTGTGTCCAGTCCTGTCAGTGCTGCCCTGCAAGTTTCTGCAGTGGCTGCTCTTACCCTGAGATGGGAGGGCATAGAGGGACTTTGTAGCGCCCGAGGGCAGGAAGGGGTTGCTTTAAAAACAGACATGTAGCCGCCTGCAGCTGCAGGCTTGCAGGCAGTTTGGTTGATGGTCCTGGAGAGGACTTTGGAGGCCTTAGCATCATCATAAGACTTGTTTTCCCTTGGGGGCCGGAATTGCCTATGCAGATTAATGTGGAAAATTTGGGCTTCTGGCAAAGCTGTTTTCAGAGATGGTAATATACATAACATATCGTAGAAAATATAATGCTTTTATTTAATCTGTGGGACTTTGCAGCTGTTGGGAACACCTCTGTTGGCCTGGTCTCCACGGAGGACACTAGGGGTCGGCAGAGCGTGCGGGAGGGCAGGTAGCCTGCAGTGCTGCTGCGGGGTGTTCTCCCGAGTAGAGCACTCTGCTGAGTTGACTCTTCTCTGAGTTTGGTTGCCAGATGAGCAGACAGCAAATTAATGAGTTCTGGTGGGATTGTATAATGACAGAAAGAAAGAGGGACCTGTAGTTTTTCTGGACTAGAACACGCTTTTGGTTCCTTATCCAGTGTGTTCCATTACAGAATTGATGAGTTGTGTCTATTCTGGGACTTGTCGACTGAAAGAAATGTGTAGCCTGAAAGTTTAGAGTTACACTTTATTAGGCGGGAGGACTCGAGGCGGGATGACAGCCTTCAAATCTGTCTGAGGGACTGCTCCCAAGAAGTAGGGGAGGAACTAGGATTATATGGCAGCTTTACAACAAAGACCAGGGAGTTGGAACAATAAAAGATTGCTTGTTATCTAAAGAAATCCAGGCATCTCAAGTTAAAGAATTTAGTGCCTTTGTATGTATCATTTGACCTCACTGGATTCATTCTTTAGACAAGCACCTAGCTATCTAGGGCAATTATCCTGTCTTCTTATTCTCAGTCTGTTCAGAGGGCAGCATTGTGAGTGGCTGTAGAGGCTGGGCTTCAGGTCTGTCCGCACTGGGGGGTGGCGGCAGCCTTGATGACTTGGTTTCAGCATTCTTTGTTTACTGACATGGTTGTAGTATTTTAATTCACATTGTAGTATTTTCATTCACAGACTGATTGTGGATAATCTGGAAACTTGCAAAGGAAACGAGATGGAATTACTGCAGGTACCTTCTATTTTAATAAGCCGTGTGCAAACATAAACATGGAGGAAACATACATTTGAATTTGGTGGTGTAGGGAAGGGTTTCTGCACATTACAGGAGAACGCAAGGCAGAATATCTCTTCTTTGTTGGCAGGGATGTGGGTCAACCTGTCATTTCTGTAGCGGTTTCTGAGAGCACTTTATGGTAATTAACAAACATTGACAAACGGTGGCACACTTTGCATTTAAGAGCTGACCTGTACAAACGTGTATTGGACAGGTGGATTTCATAGGCAAGTGGTGAGGTGGATTGGAGAGAGGTGTAGCCCAGGCCTGGGCTCAGATCCAGGTTTAAATTGCCATTTCCTCACCAAAGGACCTTGGACTAGAGTGTAACCTCCATTAAACTGTTGGTGAATCTGTGAAATATGCATTATAATATTCGTTTCTTCCTGGGTTTGTTGTAAGTTTTAAACAGTATTATAACACACATGAAACACTTAACAGGCACTTAGCAGTGTTCACTGTGTCCTACCGCCCCGCTTAGCGTGTGTTACAGCCGTAAAGGTAGCATGTGCCTGTTGAGGACGTACTGGCAGCCCCTTGAATAGGTTGTGAATTTGGTGATTTCCTTTAATCCTTGAAACTCTACGTGCCATGGGCAGTTATTTTCATGAACAGATGAGGAATCTTAGGGTAAAGAAGACGGTGTAATTTGCCCAAAGTCAGACCATAATTTTGGGTGCAGGGGCCTCTGTTCAGCATGGGCCCCTGGGCTTTCTGCCCTCTCCATTCAGCACCTGAGCCAGACGTGGAGTCGCCTGTCTCCCAGCCCAGAATATCCGGCAGGCAGCAACACAAACCTGGACCTGTTCTGCTTAAGCAAAAACTCCGGAGGGGAGGCAGGTACTAAAGGGATAAATGTAAAAACAGACGACTGCAAACTGTTATCAGCTCAGAGAAGGAAAGGAACACGCCTCGCCGTGCAGAGCTGGGAGCTTTCCCTTCAGGGCTGCTCTGGGGGCGTTCATTTCAGCTAAACAAACTCCGCTCCTGCACCAAGGCATGAAGGCAGGGTGCATGTAACCAGGCTGACTGTGCCTCGTTGATCATATTCATTCCTAATCCAGTGTCAGCTGTCACGGGCACTTACCTAGTAAACAGATGTCGGCCATAATCATCACGCACTTTGCTCGGTAGTTTTATTGGCCCCACTTTTGAGATGAGGTAATTGAAGCTGGGGAGTTTGCTGCATGCCCGTGATTACCTTGGAAATACCCCTACTGGTCTTTCAACATAGACTGGTGTGGCTGTTACATCCCAGCCTTGTGAATGGCATCGTGTAGCTTCTACCAAGTGGCCCAAATGACTGACATTGATTTTCTTAATCCGTAGGAAATGGTATGTGACAATAAGAGAAAAGGTGGTAAGAAATTCTTTGGAAAACTAGAACAAAATCCAATACTTCCCCAGCTGGGGTAGCGTACCCAGTGTCACTCATCCCACTCACAGCCTGGCACCTCCTCCCTCCCGACTCCGTGTTCAGAAGCCACTCTGAGCCTTCGAAGAACATTTTGCCTCGTGACACTTTTGACTAAGACCTATGACCTCTCTCTCCCTGGTTTACTTTCTCTTCAAGGCCATTTAAATTTTATGCAGGCTCCTCAACTCCGATGTAAGAAAAGACTCTTTAAACTTCTTGATGAAGCTCCTTAATGAAGATCTTGTGAAGGAAACCTAGTCAAAACCTGGGAGGTATGCACACAGTGAGTGCATGCAACCTCAGCACTTTGTGAAGTTCAGAATCAGAGGGGTGGGAGACTCAGGAAAGGCTTTTTAAGGTAGAAAGGGGAAAGTGAAAGGATGCAGGCTGTGTGAGACTGAAACATCTCGGTCCCAGCCAGCAAGACACCTGCGTTCAGGATGGTGTATGGGGAGTACAGAGTTCTCACAAAGAAAGAAGTGGTGGGATGGGAGGGAGGACAGATAGATTCTTTTCTAGGGAAGGAAAAAGTGGGCTGAAAATTTACTGGTTGAATAAGAGGACTGTGACATGATGCGCTTGCATTTTGGAGATAAGGGTTTTGTGGGGACAGGCCTAGGAGAACGCTCTCTGGCTGGGGAGTCAGCACAACAGAGAACCACAGAGAACCGGGCTGACCTCAAGGCCCCTGCTGGGGGAGGGGCTGCCCGCCATTTTGGTCCTGGGGGCTACTTCTGTCCCTTAGCTGGGGCCTCAGAACTCCCTTCACATCCCAGTCCTGTTGATACAAGAAAACATATGTGGGGCATGGGAAGGGCTGTGTCCCAGGCTTTGGTTGAGCCCCTGGAATGTGCCCCACCAGACGTGGGTCCTTGGCTTCATGCAGGAAAGGTTTCAAGAGCAAGCCACTGTTGAGTAAAGGTAGATTTATTCACAGAGACACATTGAAAGGCAGGAGAAATGCCACGAGGTGTGGGGGTTGGGTGCTCAGATTAAAAGTAGGTACACACTCCACAGACAAAGTGTGGGCCTTCTCCGAAGAGGGAGAGAGAGTGATGACCGCGAGGTGGCGCTGTGTTGCTGGTTTTCATGGGCTTGGTTGTTTTATATGCTAATAATTAGAAGGAGCAGCCTAAGGGCAAGGGGCTGGGATTCCCTGGGATTTGGCCATTTCCCACCGTTTGATCTTTTGTGGCTAGCCTTGGGATGGCCATGGTGCCTTGGGGCGTGTTATTCACCATGTTACTATTACAACGGGTGTATAATGAAGCTCAAGATCTGCTAGAAGTAAAATCTCTTCATCCTGAGCCTCAAGGCCTACTGGGGGTTGAATCCTTCACCATTTTGATGTTAATAGCTGTGGCCTTCATTGAATGGCTGTGCTCTGGCCCCTTCCATCCTGTCTCACTGTGTTGACACAGAGAGAGCAAAGGCCCGGCCCCGCCTGTGCTCCTGCATTTAACAGGGAGAGGGGTGGGGTGGGCTGATGATGACTCTGAGTGGTGAGAAGGATGTTTCAGATTTTCCCACGTGGGACATGGGGAAGTGCCAGCAGCCACCGCAGATTTATCTCACGGGCATTATCACTTGTGTCACTCATCTTTTTCTATTTTTCTTTCTTTTTTTTTCAATTATTTAATCTAAATTTAACATCAGGTTTTCTTAGGAAAGAAATTCCTCTTTTTCTTTTCATTGGGGCTCTTTTGGGGGGGTAGGTAATTAGGTGTATTTATCTGTTAGAGGAGGCCCTGGCGGTTGAACCCGGGACCCCGTGCACGCTAAGAACACGCTCCACCACTGAGCTCTACCACCCGCCCCATCATCTTTTACTTTTTGCTTTAGCTGCCAAGAATCTTACGGCTGAATTTCTAGTCAGCCTTTAACACTTACCCTGACTTCATGGCATTCGTTTTTATGAGTTTACTTCCCCCTGGTTTCATTTAAGTATTGAATCTCCATTTTCTCTACACTCTAACTTTTGTCTTTTTGTTGTTATGGTTGTTAAGCTGTGTTAAAAATTGTTTAATTCCTCTTTTAGCAGGAGGCTGAAAGTAAATAAATATGTAAACAAACTTATCACACTTAAATGTTTTATACATTCTAAGCTGTTTATTAGTTACTTAAAAACCGAATTGAATACTGAAGTGATAACATTTTAAAATTATTTTTTAACATTTTATAAAAGTATAGCTGATTTACAATATGATATGTTTCAGGTGTACAATAATTGCACAATTTTTATTGTTATGCTCCATTTATAGTTATTGTAAAACATTGGCTATATTCCCTGTGTCGTAAGATACATCCCTGTAGCGTGTTTATGTTACATGGAGCAGTTTGTATAAGAAACTTGGGTAATACAAAGTCTGGGGCGTGGCTCTGTCTAACCCATGTTCCCGGTCACCCTTCCTGTCAGAGCCCAGGCCCTCACTCCTGTCTGCAGGGGAGCAACTGGAGGCAGCCCTCATCAGCGCTGGCACCACCCTCTGAGTGGCAGTGACAGCAGTGACTGTGTGTGGACGTGTAAATTGTTGTTCCAGGAGCTTTACATGCATTTCTGAATTTAATAATTAAAGCCCTCCTGTGAGGAATCATTTTAGGTTTTTAATGAATAATACATTTTATTTTGATTTTGAGAGTTCAAACTTCCAGAAAATTTACTGGAATAGTACAATAAAGGCTTAGATACAGTTCACCTAAAAGGGCACTGTTTGCCCTTTTGTGTCTGGCTTATTTTAGTATAAACTTTCAAGGTCCATCCATGTTGTATCCTCAGTCAGTACTTTATTCTTTTGGTTTTATAATATCCTTTTTCTTTTTTTTTTTTCGTTTTTTCTCTATTTAAAAATATTTTCATTGAATTCTAGTCAGTTTATAATGTTGCGTCAGTTTATAATTTTGCATCAGTTTCTTGTGTACAGCACAACACTTCATTTATATAGGAACATACATGTATTCATTTTCATATTCTTTTTCAACATAAGTTACTATAAGTTATTAAATATATTCTCCTGTGCTATACAGTATAAACTTGCTGTTTACTCTATACATATTCAGTATCTGCAAATCTTGAACTCCCAATTTATTTCTTCCCACACCCTCTCCCCTCTGGTAACCATAGTTTGGTTTCTATGTCTGTGTGTCTGTTTCTGTTCTGTAGATAAGTTTATCTTTTTGTTTGTTTGTTTTTTTAGATTCCACAAGTGAGCGATCTCATATGGTATTTTTCTTTCTCTTTCTGGCTTACTTCACTTAGAATGACATTCTCCAAGTCCATTCATGTTTCTACAAATGGCATTATTTTATTATTTTTTTATGGCTGAATAGTAGTCTATTGTACAAATATACTACAACCTCTTTATCCAGTCATCTGTCAGTGGGCATTTAGGTTGTTTCCATGTCTTGCTATTGTAAATAGTGCTGCTCTGAATATTGGGGTGTAGGTATCTTTTTGAATTACGGTTCCTTCTGGATATATGCCCAGGAGTGGGATTGCTGGGTCATATGGGAGGTCAATGTTTTGTCTTTTGAGGAACCTCTGTATTGTTTTCCACAATGGCTCCACCAAACTGCAACCACAGTGTAGGAGGGTTCCCTATTCTCCACAGCCTCTCCAGCATTTATTGTTTGTGAACTTCTGAATGATGCCTATTCTGACTGGTGAGATGTGATATTTGTTTGCAGTTTTGATTTGCATTTCTCTGATAATGATATTGAGCATTTTTTCATGTGCCTATAGGCCATTTGTATGTCTTCATTGGAGAAAAGCTTCTTTAGGCCTTCTGCCCATTTTTGAATTGAATTGTTTGTTTTTCTTTCTTATCAAGTGTAAAAGGTGTTATATATTCTGGGAATTAAGCCCTTGTCAGTCTCATTTATTGCAACTATTTTCTCCCATTCCATAGGTTGTCTTTTAGTTTTGCTTACTGTTTCCTTTGCTGTGCAAAACCTTGTAAGTTTAATTACATCCCACTTGTATATTTTTGATTGTATTTCTATTGCTTGAGTAGACTGCTCTAGGAGAACATTGCTGAGATGTATGTCAGATATTTTGCCTATGTTTTCTTCTAAGACGTTTATAGTGTCTTGTCTACATGTTTAAGTCTTTAAGCCATTTTGAATTTATTTTTGTGTATGCTGTGAGGGAGTAGTCTAACTTCATTCATTTACATGCAGCTGTCCAGTTATCCGTACATCATTTGCTGAAGAGGCAGTCTTTACTCCATTGTATGTTCTCACCTCGTTTGTCAAAGATTCAATGACCAAAAATTTGTGGGCCTATTCTTGGTAATTTTGTTTATCCGTTCATTGATGGATGGATATTGTTTGTAACCTTTGGCTACTCTGAATGATACTGCCATGAATATTGATGTGCAAGTTTTTGTGAGAATATGTTTTCATTCTGTTGGCTGTACAGTTGGCCCGCCATATCTGTAATTTCCATTTCATGGATCCAGATGGCTGATTGTAAAAGGACTCTAACATCCTTGGATTATGGTATCCAGGGTGGGGGGTTCCTGAAAACAACCCCCCGAGGATACTGAGGGATGACTCTACATGTAGGAGTGGAATTGCTGAGCCATATAACTCTAACCTTTTGAGGAAACACCAGACTTCTCCAAAGAAGCTGCACCATTGTCCCTTTCCACTGGCCGCAAATGAGGTATCTCTGCCTCCTCAACGACACTTGTTATTGTCCATGTTTTGATTAAAACCGTCCTAGTGGGTGTAAAATGAGAACTCATTTTGATTTTGATTTGGCTAGTGATGCTGAGCTTCTTTTCATGTGCTTATCGGGCATTTGTGTATTTATTTAAATCCTTGGCAAATTTAAACATTGGGTCGATTTTCTTTGTATTGTTCAGTTGTAAGCATTTTTTATATATCCTGAATACTAGTCTCAGATACATGCTTTGCAAAATTTTTCTCCTATTCTGCAGATTGTCCTTTCACTTTAGTTTTTTTAAGCATTAAAACAATTTCTTTACAGGGGAGGTAATTAGATGTATTGATTTATTTTATTTTTCTTGCTAAGCATGCACTCTGTCACTTGATATACCCACTTCCCCTGTCATTTCACTTTCTTGATGATGTAATTTGTAACAAAAAGGTTTTAACTTTGATGAAGTCCAGTTTATCTGCTTTTTTCTTCTATCACTTATGCTCTTCGTATTGTATCTAGGAAACCAAAGCCTATCCTAGGACCACAAAGATTTATACTGTGTCTTCTTTTAGAAAGTGTATAGGTTTAGTTTTTACGTTTCTGTCTGTGATCAATTTTGAATTAATTTTTATTTATTTAAAATATGGGGTTCCAGATTCCAGATTCATTCTTTTGCCTGCAGATACTCAGCACTCCCTGCACCATTTGTTGAATAGACTATTCTTTCAATGGAGTGTTGTTGACACCCTTGTGGAAAACTGACTGTAAATGTAAGTTTTTCCCCCTGGGTTTTTATTATGTCTCATAGATTTATTTATCCAAACTTATGCCAGTACCATTCTGACTTAGTACTATAGCTTTTTAGTACCCTTTAAAGTGAGTCCTCCAACTTTGCTCTGCTTTTTCAAGATTGTTTTGGTTGACCTGGGCCCCTTGCACTTCCATATGAATTTTGGGATCACTTTTTCAATTTTTGCAAAGAAGTCAGCTGGAATATTGATAAGGATTCCACTGAATTTGTAACTCACTTTGGGGAGTCTTAACATTTTTAACAATATTGTCTACTATTCCATGAACATGGGATGTGTTCCATATATGTAGGTCTTTTAAGTATTATTTCGGTGATACATCAAAATATTCAATGTACAAATCTTGTAAATTTTTGTTAAATGTATCTCTCATTTTATTTTTAATGCTGTTGTAAATGGAAAGGCTGAGCTTCTTGAGGGTAGGACTATATATTAATTTGTTTATTTCTAGGATTTCGACACAGCAAATACTCTAGGTTTATATTTGCTACATAAATCTATCCACAACTCTTCCCACCCCCGTGTTATAAGAAACCAAGACCCAGGTTAAGCTACCTGAACACGTATGTGGAAGTGAGAAATGAGACCCTTGGGTGGGGCTTTGTGAAGATGATACTGAGAGCTTATTTAGGATGGCTTCATCTTAAATTCCTTTAAACAACACTTATGGTGTAGTCAGATACATTAAGATCATGCCCTTTTGATGTGCAGAGGAGCTAAGACTATCATTTTCAAATAATTTCTAGTGAGAGTGTTGTAATTGAAATCAAATTTGCATCAATCTTTGAAGATATATGTTTCAGGAATTTGACTAAAGAACACCTGTCTTTATTCATTAATGACAATTAAATTCTCAAGCAACATGTAAGAGTTTGAGCAAACTGCCCCAGCCCCGTAGTGCTGGTTGGCTGCAGCTGTAACTGGAGTCAGTGCTTACCTCTCCCAGCACGCTTGGGCTGATCTGCTCAAAGGTGTTCGTCCAAATGTTTGTCTGTAGTCTGTTGGACAAAGCCATAAAACATTGAGTTAAGGTTGCTGGAATGCAATATATTCCTATTAATATTAACTAAGCACATATTGAGTGCTTACTGTATGTTGGGAATTGTCCCTCAGCCTCACATGTATATTATTTCACTTAAAACTTCATATATTTCCTTGTTATTCTCACTTTACAGATAAGGAGACTGAGAATTAGGTCTTCTGTATTTTGGATGGAGCTCATTATCAATGACAGGAAGTTGTAAGGAAATAGATATTGATTCATCCTGAGAAAATATTTTTCTGACCGTCAGCAGTGAAGAGGGTGAACACTGAAGAAGGTGATCATTGTTTGAGTGAGACGAGCCCCGGGTTGTACGGAGTCAGCATCCCTGTCTTGGACACGGCACGTGTAGATCTGTGTGGTGGGTGAGGCGGCGAGGCCGCGCAGGGAACGCGGATGCCGGGCCATTGGGCTGTGCTCAGGCCCAGTGGGGCTTTCTCCTAAGGGCAGTGGGCCGTCATTGACAGATCTTAAGTAGGGGAGTGGGGTGCTCTCGTAGATCACTTTTGTCTTGTAGAATGCTTAGAAACATTTAGAAGGCTCTGCAGGAGGTGATGTGATGAGTCAGATTAGGGTGGCTGCCAGGTGTAGAAGTGTAGAATTTTCAAGTGGTTTTCAGTCCCAGTTTTGTGGCTGAGTAGCTGTGTCACTTTGGATGATGCACTCAAGGAAGTAAACAATTTATCTAATCAATTGAAGAAGTGATGTACCGACCTCCCAGGACTGCTGTGGCAATCCAGTGAGATAATGTGTGCACAGTGTGCAGCGTGGTCCCCAGCACACAGTCAGTGCTGAGTGAGTGCCAGTGAGTACCTGGTAGGTCAGGTGTGGGTGGTGGGACTCGGTGACTGAGGAAATCTGGGCCCTGAAGGTGGGGTCCAGTCACATCTGTGAGTGATGGGCCTGAGCTGGGAGAGGCAGGGAGACCTTGCCCCCCGACCAGGGGCCCTGGGTAGGACGGCTATGGGAGGAGCACCGTGAAGTCAGCTCTTTGCAGGTGGAGCTCGAATTGCCTTTGAGACATCTAAGTGCATTGTCATGAGCTCAAAGAGGAGGTCTGGGCCCGGGCTGTGAATTTTCCTATAATCTTAATCCCTGAGGACGCCGAGGTATTGATCACTGAACGTGAAGACATACTTTACAGGACAAGTGAATAGTAGTATCATCTCTGTCATCAAAGCTCACATCTCTTTATTCATCACAAGTTTGCTATTGGGTACTTACAGAGCTCACTTCACCGCCATCCCCTGGGCTCAGGCTCCACAGTAAAGAGCTGGTGAGCCTCCCTCTTTTCCAGAAGAAGACACATTTAGCTGGTAGAATTCTGTACCTCGCCAGACTTAGAATTTTAGTTTGTTGTTTTAATTCTATTTTCTGTTAGCCATCTTCTGACAGGAGAGACGTTTTACCTCATGGACATATTTCAATTAGCTGTTACTGAGAATTGCTGATCTGATCCATAGTGTAAGTATTATATTAAACTTGTAGAGTATATATCATTTTTCTGTCTTTGCCCTTTAATTTTGTATGCCCCTTCAAGTCTCTATCCTATTTGAGGCCTTATTTTTTTAAATTAAAAAATGTCTATTTGCAGTTAAGAAAACAAAAGAAAAGAAAAAATACACATGATAGCTAAACTTAGAAAATATCTAGTGTGTTTTCTGTCTCGGCAACGGAGGGATCTAGAAACTCGTGAAAACCTTCATTACACAAGTTTCTTAAAATGTTGATTAAGAAATAAAACCTTCCTTCTTCATCTTTCAAGCTGCACAGCTAATTGTGAAGAAAGTGAGGGGAAATCCTCAGAAGCCAAGACAAACCAGAAAGCAGGAATTCTGGGTGATACACGAGCCTTAGAAGCCCTGGGGTGCCTGTTGGCTCCTGTACTGAGTTTCAGTTGCCTTGACAGGAGGATAGGAGCTGAGCCCGAGTCTTCTCACACTGGGAGTTGGATGACTGATCATATGTAAGGCCAAGCCCATCCCGAGAAGCATGGTTTACTAAAGGGTTAACTATGAAAAAAAATTCCTCAAGGTAAGACAGTAAGGAAAGTCAATTTTTTTGGAAGAGGGGAAAAATAACAAATCCAAAGTAAGGATATAGTTTAAAGCTCTTCTGGCATGAGAGTAACCACAAACTCCTGGCAGAGAATCACAGCTACTCCTGGAATGAGAAGCTGTGGTTTGAATGAATCAGTGAGCAGCCATTCCGAAAAAGGCCTCCAGAGTCTTGAGGATCAAGATACTTGACTGCAAACACCTGTCTTCCAAGGTCTCTATCAAATAACCAGAAAGGTTTTAAAGGAAAGAAGCCATAATCATAGTTTCATTTCTTAACATTACTTTATGCTAGGAATTCAGAGGTGACTATGGAGTTGTCTCCTCTTTTATGGACCTTACCTTCTCTTTGGGGAGACAAACTGACATAGTTGGGGAGCTTGGTGGAGGGAGGTGATAGTCTGTTGCAATTAGCCAGGAGAGGAGATTAAGAAAGCAGTGAAGGGTGGGTGAACTTTTTAGCTAAGGACATTCTTGTTCTGCTGGCCCTTAATTGCAGGCTCAATGAGCCGTCACTGGAGGGAATAGATCTTACGGAGGATGGACTTAGCTCAGGCCTCTTTAGAATGGACAAGTGAACCTGGAGAAAGACAGTCAAATCTGTGCAGACATTAAAGTTCACTTGAACGTGCTCCATCCCTGAGCCAAAGATAGGACAAATATGCAGCACTTCTTAAGGACAGAGGAGTGGTTTTTAAGGTTCTCTAAGGATGAAGCCCAGGGAACCGAGATGGCCAGTTGTCAAACTGTGACTTTGCACTTAGGACGGTGTACCCACCAAGGGTATTGGCCTTTTATACATTTCCATTTCTCTTTAATACATGTCAGGTGATGAGGACGTGGGCACAAGTGTTTGACATCTTGTCGAGGCGACTTTGGATACCTGCCTAGAAACGCGGGCACGGCTACAGCTGCGTCACACATGTTGCCGCCCATCCCACACCCCGGCTCCGTGATCACGGCAGAGTGGTTCCTTGTTGACCTGTCCATCTCCTCTGTGACATCATAACCCATGAAAAGACCGGAGAGTATTAACTTGGCTTTGTTAAAGTCAAAGGAACAGATCTAATATGGACTCAGATTTGTTTTTCCTATTTCAGTATTGCCATGGAGAAGAGAGTTTGGGCAGCTTTTTATAGGGTCCTCGAGGCTTTCTCTCTCAGCCTCTGGGCACCTTTATTGAAAACCCTTCATAGCTGTCTGGAGTGCTGGAAAACCACTCCGACTGTTTTGCCCTGAAGATGTGTTCAGTTTATAACTCATCTCTACTCCTTGGAAAACAACTCAATAAAAACTCAGTTGGTTTTCCACCAGCCATGGGCAGGGGTGAGGGATACCTTGTTATTATTTCATAAAATAATAATAATAATAAAAATAGTAATAATAAAAATAAAAATAAAAATAAAAATAAAATAATAATAATAATAATAATAATAATAATAATAATAATAATAATAATAATAATAATAATAATAAGAAGTCTTAAAACAGCACTGGGCACATAGTTGAGAGTCAATAAATGCTTCCTGGCTTAAATCAAAAGTGATGACTCAGTGATTCCATGGCTGCTGTATTTGCTGAGCTAGTTACTCCTTTGCTCCATTACACATTTTTTTAACTGAAAAAGAAATACATGCAAATGGTTAAAAAAAATTCAAACAGCACAAAAATACACAAGTGAAAGAAGTTTTCCCTCATCCTCTGTTCTTCCAGCCCTCCCTGGAGATGCCACTGTTTACTATCCTTTTGGTGCTTTTCCAGATATGCTATGCACATTCCCACCTATGTATGTAAATTCCTTTAAAGTTTTAGTTATTTTTAACTTAAAGGGATTTAAATCCTCAAGTGGCTTCTGCTTGGGTAATAGAACAGAACAAATCTGACTCCATATTAGATCTTTTCCTTTGACTTTAACCCTATGCTCTGTCTCCTAGGCTTCATCTTGCTTGTAAAACAATGTTGCTTAGAGCCTGAAATATACAGGAGAACCTATTCTGAAGGCTCTGATCTTTAAGTATATTTAACACATTTTCATTCATAAAAAGATTAGAAATTGCAGAATAGAAAATAACGTTTGTTTTGTTAGAGGTTTACAGAGATTTGACCCAGGCAGATAGCTGCAAGAACAAAGGATTCTAACAAGAAGGAATTCCTACACCAAGAAGATTGCAACAACCAAGCACGTAGGAAAAGAGCCTGAATTCTGACTTGGGGAGATGGTTTTCCAGGACATTAGTTTGCCATCTAGGTCTACAGAAACTTGCTATTCCATACCCCAACACCTGGTCTCCCAACTTATTGGCCTGTCCTGCACTGAAGAGAATGAATTTGGATTTGGTAGCACTCCTATATACCTAGCAAGCTGGGCACTGGAACTGAGTGTTATGGAAACAACAGGCCAGCCAAGGAACAATCATCACTCGGAGTGTTGGCGTACTCAGATTTATTATGCCGGCGGGCTCAGAGGGGCTTCTGCTCCGAATTTCTGAGCACCCACCTCCAAGACATACACATGAAGTTTTAAAGGGTTAATTACAAGTAAGGGTGTATTAGCCAATAAGGCTCAAGCAACTAAAAGCAAGGAATCAGCACACTGGTGCTTGTCAACTTGTAATAGACACTTGTTGAGCTTCGATTTACGGCTTAGCTTGTTAGCCCAGTAAACTGACACTAAACTTCAGATTTACGAGTTAGCCCAGCAGAATTTAGATCAGTAAACTGACACATCACACTTAGATTTGTGACTTAGCTTGTTAGCCCTGCTGGGCTTTTCCTTCACATGAGGACAGCTCTCCCACACCCAGGGAACTACTCTGAGCCCTTGATGGTTCCACTAGGGTGGAGTGTGGTTTACCCAGGACGGATGGGGACTATGCACCAACACTCAGGCAGTCTGCTCTATCTGGGGCTCTGATCTTGAACCACCCCGCTCCCTGCCAGCCCAACACCTGGGACAGTGGAGCTAAGGCAAAGATCGTGCCTGCCTGTTTCCCAGCGTGTAAAAGGGGAATATGTACTCTTCCCAAGGTAGTTCTGAGCGACAACACCTGCGGGTGCTTGGTTCCCAGACCAACAGAAAACCCTGCTCCGCGTGGGGGCAACAGGTGTGATACACGTAGGGGTTCTGCAGCAGCATCGGATGGAGGCCTGGATCAGGGAGGTAAAACTTGAGCTGCGGGCCTTGAAGTGTTACAGAAGGGTACAGAGGCAGGACTGCCGCCTTCTTCAGGGTGCCACCAGAGGTAAAGCTTTTTCTCTCCATCCTCGCTAGGACCTTACCTTTTCAGGATCCCTCCATTCTCTCTGCTATTCCTGTCCATCTGTCTCCCTCCACTTTTTCCCTCCTCTCCTCCCCCTCCCATCTTTTCCCTCCCTCACTGCCCCACCTTCTCTCGCAGAACCCAGAGCGGATTGCTGGCCCTCCTGCGCATGGGCGGTCGGTGTCAGCTGGACCGCGGGTTGGAAGCTCCAGCTCGGAGCCGGGGATTAGCCCCAAAGGCTTCTCAGCTCTGTCGCCCGGCAGGCCTTTAGCTCCTGCCCGGGGCCGGTGCCTCTGGCCGTGGAAGTGCAATGTGGGGTCTCCCGGGAAAGGGGTCAGGTGGCTGCGGGAGGGCGGTCCGCGTGTCACAGACCACGAGGGCGCGAGTCAGCCTGTGTTCAGCTGAATTGCTCGGGCCAGACCCCTCTGCCCGCGCCACCTGCCCCAGTGCCCCAGTGCCACAGCTTCCCGGGGCCAGGTGTGCACCTGCCGCCTCTCACCCAGCCGGGCTCCCCTCAGTCCGCTGCTGGCGTCCCCTTCCCCTCTCTCGCCCGCGAGTCCTCTCCTCCCGGGCTTCCTCTCCTCGGCCACCGGCCCGTCCCCACAACTGGGCGGGCTGAGTCCCAGGCGGGCGGGGTCTGCGGACCCGGACGGGGCAGCTGGGGCTGGGGCTGGGGATGGCCTCCGAGCGGGGCTGCAGCCCGTGTTTCCACCCATTTCCCTGCCCCGCGACTCCGGGGCTGCCCTGGTCTTCCTTTCCCGCTCCCTGAGGAACAGCTAAGTGGCGTCTGCACTGCTCCCTGGGCTGAGAGCCTCCGGCTCTAAAGCCCAGCTACTGGTGGAGTCGGGAAAAGGGATCCTCAGTGCCAAGCGAGCTTCTGTCTCCTCCCTCAGTGTTTCTGCCCCAGGTAAGTACCTTGAACACTTTCAGGTGTTATGATGGCGGTGCTTGTTGGTGTCATGTGTTTTTATAGTGAGAGGGATTACAGTGTTGAAAGCAGGGCTTGGTTCAGTTAAAAATGAGCTGAAGGCATAAGGCTGTGTCATCCTCCTTCCTTCCCTCTCCCAGGGTGAAAAGTGTGACCATCGATTTTAAAAAGACAGTTACATTCCCTAACTAGCCCAGCCCAGCTTGGTGTGTTAACAGGAAGAGCACCACCAGAGGCGTTGGAGACCCAGGGACATTGCAGTCCTAAAGAGCTCCTGGCACAGTTTGGTTTGTTTTGGTTTTTTGTTTTTCTTAAATTGTGGGGCAGACTAAGTAGTATAGAGGGAAAAATAATTGTCAAGAAATATTTTTTCATATAACAGCTTTATTGTGATATTGTTCACACACCATGAAGTCCACCCATTTAAATGGTACAATTCAGCAGCTTTTAGCATATTTACAGTTGTGCAACAATTATTATTCCAGAACGTTTTCATCACATCAGAAAGACCAGTGGAAATGAATGACCAATCCACCCCTCCCCAGTGGTGGTTCTAAAGAAGTTTCTTGGCTATTCTTGACCATAAATTAACTTGTTACATTCCATGAAAAATCTGGTAGGAATTCTAATCAGAATTGCAATGAATCTGTCTATCAAAATAGGAAGAATTAATGTCTTTATGGCATAAACTTCTTCTACTAATGAATATAACTGGGACCCTATATTTTCATCTCTCCAGAGCCTGGCCCATGGGAAGTCCTCACTAATTGTTGGGCTTGTGAATGATGAGATTCTATACATCATTAGTTGCAACTGTAGCCTTTCACAGAAGAGAAAATTAACCTCAGTGAAGCCAAGTGACTCTCTGATGGTCAGAAAGAGTGACAGCCAGTGCTGGAGTGATCCAGTGGACTTGGTGCTTGCAACTAAAAATATTCAGCAGCTACAGCTAAGGGGATTAGAGTGTTCTTTTATTTTTCCTTAATGGCGTTGCTTTTATTTTTACTTATTTTTTTAAATTAATTTTTTTGAAGTGTAGTCAATTTACAATGTTAGTTTCAGGTGTACAGCAGAGATTCAGTTATGAACATATGCATATGTGTATAAATATGTTTTAGATTGTTTTTAGTACAACTCATTACAAGAAATTGAATATAGTTCCCTGTGCTATATAGTAGGTCCTTGTCATTTATTTTATATTTATTAACGTGTATCTGTTAATCCCCCCTTTCCTGCCTGCTAACCACAGTTGGCTTTCTATGTCCATGAGTCCATTTCTAGGAGCACCATTTTTCTTAGTAATTTATGCTGGTTGGCTGCTTTCAGTTTCAGTAATTCCATCTGTGGGTGCTTTTCTTCTGGTGGCCTTTATGTGGTTTGTACACGTGGTAATAGAGGTCTGTATTTGGGAGAACTCCAGGCCTCGTGTAGTCCCTGGTACAGAGTTCCCACTGAGTTGATGCTTGAACTGGGAAAAAAACATAGTAAATGTTGGAATTTCCAATATGGTTGAGACTTCCAGGTTTCTATAACCTGCTTAGCCCACCTTAATATTGGCTGCACCCTTACTTGGTAATTTGGTGGAATTCCATGGTATGGTGGTGTAGAGACAGGGCCTTTTATGCTTATTCTCTTTCCTTTTTCTAACACTCATTCTCCTGGGTCTCCCAGATCCTCCCCCAGCAGTGCCCAGGGCTGGCTTGGTGCTGCACTGAGGATATATTTATTAATAAGGACCTTTCCTCATCTCTTCTGAGCCTCCATTTTTTTCTCTGCACAATGAGGGCTTAGACTAGATATGTGCTTTTCAGTTTCTTTTAAAGCCATATTTCCTTTGAGAAACAGAAAATGCAAATCACTCCTCCCATCCCAACCCTTTAGATTTTGATACAGCCTCCAAGGAGTGACATAGCACTTTGTGGAAAATTGATGTGATTGTGATTCCAGGTGGCACAGAAAAGACTCTTCAGAGATTTCTTGCAGGGAGAGGGCAGGAAAGGTGCAGTATGTCACACTTTCTAGTGTGAGCACTGGAGCAGTGGCTTGGATTTAAATACGGTGTCTGACGTGGCCTCTCTCTAATCATGTACAATGTGATAAACTTCTCTACCTCAGTTTTTCTTGATGTGTCAAGTTGGCGTGATAATATTTTAGGGCTTTTGTGAAACATTATACACATAATCCATTTGTGTTTCGGTAGAAATAAGACCTGCTAGGGATTCAGGGATTTGTTTAAAAAAAAAAAATCTTGTCCATAGCAATCTGTCGGTGTGTATTTTGAATTTCCTGGAGGGTGAGGGTTGAGTCTAAAGTCCATCGTGGGACAGGTGGCCCATAGTTTTCTGTGCGCCTGATTGCCCCCTCCTCCCCAGTCCTCTTCCTCAGTCCAGGATTAAGTTCCCTAGTAGATTTACACAGAGGTCTTGTGGAAATGGATTTTCATTTTATTGTTTCACCAAGAAGGGCTGCCATCATGATCTCTGTGGTCAGGTTTTGAAGGGCTGCCATCATGATGTCTAGTCAGGTGAAGGCTATGCAATTGGGAGTTTCTATTTAATAAAAAGAAAAAAATTACAAATAGAAAATTAGAACAAGGGTGATGACAGGAGCTCTTGGAAGTGGGCACCATTAGTTTTGTTAGCTTCAGGTGCAGTGGCCTCTTGCCACGAGGACCCATCCTCTTGCTCTGAAGTTGGAGGGACCAATGGGTTGAGTGGGAATGTTAACTGAGTGTATCTCATGTGCTGGGAATTGTCCTATTTGTGCTTTGTGTTCCTTATTTGAGACAGTGAGCTCATTTAACCTCAATAGCCTCTTTAAAAAATTAGACTTTTTATTTTGAGATATAATGTAGATTCCCATGTAGTTGTAAGAGATAATATGGAGAGGGCCTATGGACCCTTTGTATAGTTTTCCTTAATGGTTCCAACTTGAAAGTTTTGGGTACAATTCATTACTGACTCACTAACAATTTGAGGTTTGTTTTATTGCCCTAATTTTATTCACGATTAAACTGGGGCTTAGAGAATCACACAGGCCTGACCAGGTCACCCACATGGTTAGTGTCGAGACGGGTGGAACGTGGGCTTGGGATTTCCAGGCAGTACCATTATGATGGTCTGTGGCAGGGAGCAGCATTCACTTTGCTGGTTTATTCATTCATTCAACAAATATTATTGAGTAACCTCTGTGGGTCAGATGCTTTCATAGGGTTATCTGATTCTTCAGCAGTCCTGAGAATCAGGTAATATTTATATTTTTTAATCTGAGAAAATTAGCTCTAAGAAGTTATAACCCCCCCAAAGGAAATATAGCTCATAAAGGAGCAATACTAAATTTTACAGTCACCCCTTTTTATGCAGGTGGTACCCTAGGCATTTTACATTTGCAAACTTCTGTAATCCAGATATTTTCATGTAAGACAAAGATTTTTTTTTTAATTGAAGTATAGTCAAGTTTACAATGTTGTGTCAATTGCAAGGTTTTTTTTTGAATTTTGAATTAAAAAATATTTTTTCAGGAGGGTAATTAGGTTATTTATTTGTTTCATTTTTTAAAATGAGGTACTGGTGTTTGAACCCAGGACCTCGTACATGCTAAGCACGTGCTCTACCACTGAACTGTACCCTTCTCCCCAAGGCAAGTTTTCTTATCCATTATTCTGAAGCTTAGGAGTTCAAATAAATTGGATAGAAAACCAGATCTTTTGATCCCACTGTAGTCCTTTTCTTTATATTCTGCTGAAGGAGGTTGGGGAAAGCACTTCCTTTGTTCACTTCCTTATTCAGCATTTTTCAGCAGTGACTTTGCATCAGGGCCTTGGTAGGTGCTTGGAAACAGAAAACAAGAAATGACCCTTCTCTGCAGGGCAGGAAGCCTAGACCAAAAGCTGGGTAATGTGATCCGAGCTACGGTAGCCATTTGAAGACTCTGAGGACAAACTGTACCTCCGGATTTACTTGAGCTTCCCTTGCCTTCTGGTTGGTACACACCAGGTCATCGCAACCCAGATGGACCTGCAGCCCACAGTACAGTATGTACCTCGATCTCTTCTCCCCTCTCGTCAGGGCCTGCAGCATGAGCATCCCTGACTACGTGCAGTGTGCTGAGGACCACCAGACTTTCCCTGTGGTGGTCGAACACATGGGGATCATCTCAGAGGAGAATTTCTTTTGCATCTATAAGTGAATCACCTTGGTGAGTCAGATCAGTCCGTGCAGCTCCCAGTGGGCAAACTGTATCCACTACAGGCACCACTATGCGCCCAAGAATGGGTGGAGCGACTTCCAGACCCACCGCAAGGTCTTGGGCCTTGTCATCATTACTGAATGCCTCTCGGCCAAGGCTTCGAAAAGCTCCAAGTGCAGAGGAGCTGTATGGCACCACGCTCTATGACTCTCAGCTCTTTGACTTTCTGCTGCATGGGGAGGTGGCCGAGCAGCCGCGCACCGAAGTGGCCTTCAATTTACGAGGACTGCAGGGTGGTGGAGAAGAGGATCGACGACTTCACTGAGTCACTCTTCATCTTGCCCAAGTCCAAGTGGCTGGACGGTGCATCCGACAATCCTGGGGACAAGATCCTCCTTCTCTGCATCCCATTTGAGAAGGAGGACATCATGGGACTGGACACAGAAAGCAGGTAAGTTTACCTGGAGGCCAGTCCACCCTGGCTGTGTGCCGGGTTTCTTCCCTACATCCAGAAAGTGATCAGCAAGGAAGAGGACTCTCTTGTAGCCAAGGGTGGAGGGAGGTGCAGCCCGCCGCTTTACAGACATTTAAAAGTGAATCCACCTTTGTTTCAGAGAGATCCTTTTAGGGTTATTGTGGACACTTACTGCAGCTTTTCAGCCAGGACCCTGGTGGGACCCCTGGAGTTGCTGACCAATAGAGTAGCCACAGCCACTGATGCTAGGAGAGCTGGGGAGGAGGCTGCTCTGAGCTGAGATTTGCTGTAGGTCAAATGAACATCAGACGCTGAGACTTGTCTAGTAAAAAGAATGTAAACTATCTTATCACTTCCTATATTGATTACATGTCAAAATGATAGTATTTTACATACAGTAGTTTAAGATTTGTTCTTAAAATCATTTTCTAGTATTTGTTTTTTGTTTCTTGGTTTGTTTCTTTGTTTACCGTTTTAAATGTGGCAACTGGGAAACTTTCCTTACATGGCTCTCATTTCATTTATGTTGGGCAGCCTGTCTTTAGATAGTCTCATCCCTTTGCTTGTAGATGAGATGCTGAATCCCGAGAGGCAGAACGAGGCGCTGGTTGAGCTGGGGCTGGAGCCGGTGTCTCCTGCCTCCCAGGCCCAGCACCTGTTCGGCTCAGGCCCTCTCTTCCTGCCCGACAGCCAGCATGCCATGTTAGGACATCAGAATCACCGCCAGGGACCTCCGAATGAACTCCTTATGCAGGGAAAGGCGTATCCCGGAGTATGGGAAAGAGCAGGGAAATGTTCATCCTCACTTTGTCCCTGTGATTAAGTCAACGGCCCCACTTTGTCTCGGAATTACAGACGAGCTCTTCTGGGCTGCCTACCCCCCTCCACAATCTGCTCTGTTTCCCCGTGTATCTATAGTGCTGTCCTTCGTGCAGAAGAGGGTGACATGCCTTTGCCGAGAGGTGGTCCCCCTTTGCTGGGGAGAGTGAGGGAAGCTGTGTGCCCACGGCCTACGGCCTCAGGCCTTGAGTCTGGAGAGTACTCATGGCGGTCTGACAGGTGACGGTCGGAGGACCTGGCACGGCTGCCGGGCCCACTGTGGAGGCGGTGCTCTGTGATTCTTGAAATTAACTAAGATCAGATTCTACTTTCTGGTTATTGGTAAGTTGGAGGAGAAGATGCCAGAGAATTGATAAAAAGAATGTCCAGACCAGCCCTGTGAGTGATAGGCACAGGGGACCCGAGTCCCCCACGTGTGTGAGGTGCCTAGAGGGCTCTGGATGAATTTTCTGTTCCTCCCGGACATAACTCTATGGCTTAAGGAAGGGGCAAGGCATGTCATGGCCTGTACTTGTCCTCACAGGGCCCTGTGATCTTCATGCCCGCACTCCCCATCTGCTCCTTGGAGATGAGGTGTCAGGTTTAGGAGCCTGGGCACTGCTGAGGGCATAGCTGCCAGCACTGTGCTACACCGAGGCTGGCTCCGTTCACCTAACATGTCACCACCTGCTGAGCCCCCAGGCGTCAGTCAAGGTAGGTGCATAGGTGCAACATACGCAGAGACCACGTTCTCCCCCTGGACAGATTGATTGGTGAGCAGTGGAAGCCTAGAGCCCTGCCCCAGCCCCAGGCCAGTGCCTCCTCTTTTGTCATAGGAGGCACTGGTGACATTTTTGCTCAGCAACTGCTTGGCTCTGACTCTGCAGACCCACCAGAGAATGCCAACTTGTTTTTGCCTTTTGAAGTCTGCCCTTGGGATTTGGCGGAGTAGCTGGATGTGTGCTTAGCCCATAGTGGTTGACACTGTCACCATTGTTTACCCAGAACCTCGTGTACCAGGCATGGCTCTCGGCATCAAAATACAGCAGCGCATTAAACATCCCTCCTGGTGGGTCTGTCTGTTTTGCTACCATAAGGGCTCAGCCAGCATCTTAACGTCAGTGAGATAACGTGGCCAGTGAGCTCGGGTCAAGCACATTCTCCTCCAGTCACTTTTACTCAATTTTTTCTTTTACTATTCCACAGTCATTAATTTTTTAAACAATGCTTTGGTACAGGAACAGCCTAATTCTCTCCTGCTACTCTTGGTGGAAGTGAGTAAAACTGTCCAGCCTGAAATGCGACCACAATTTGTAGCTCAAAGCTGCCTAGACGCATATAGGTGGAGTTTTGGTTAGGGGCGCTGATCACGTTGGGGTCCCCCGGCAGCACCGCTCCCCTCAGGCCCCTGCCTTCCCTGGAGCAGGAGGTGAGTGTGGGTCTCACCGTCCCAGCATCCCTGGCCTCACACACTCACATAAATTCTTGTACATGCTGTCAAAATCATTTTTGTTCTTGTGTGTTTCTAATTTTCTCTTGTTCCTCTTTTCCTTTTTCTTTATTCTTTTTCTCTTGTACTGCCCAGTGAGCATGTTGTTGTGTCTGAAAATGTGGGCTGTGCACACCCTGCATTAGGAAATATCCAGATTGCCCTCCGTACTGTCTCCATCGCTTTAAAGAGCAAAAACTTAACAGTTGCCTTGATCCATGTATTATCCTAGTCATTTTTTATTTTCTAATTTTTTGGAATATTTGCTTTGTTAGCACATCACCCACTGGTGTTTGATACTTGTTAAAATCCTTGCTTTGAGGAACCTGTTTGGTCCTCCTTATATTTGGTGACAAATGCGCCCTTATTAAATTTGTTTGATTGTTTTGAAGAAGTGAGATGCGAATTGATTTTGGCGGCTGCTGAGGGATTCTTTTCATGGAGTATTTAATCTTGACAAGTCAAATTCTGCAGCATCTTGCTCGATTCCTGCTTTTACACAAACGTGCTCTTCACGCGGTTCCTGGCTGTCACTGTGTGACGTGCGTGATGGCACTTCCTGGCCAGCGGTCACTGGTGAGAAAGTGGCAGGCTCATGGGTGTGCAGCTGCAGGGGACGATGTTGGAGGAAGCAGTCACCGTTTACTTATTTAATTTTTTTTTTTTGCATTCAACATCCCTGTGCCATTTACTTTACTTTGCCTTCATAAAGGGGCAGAAGTGGGTCTAAAATCCATGCCACTCTTGTGTTCCCTTTACGAGGCTGGATTTTCTGAGTATCAGGAAAACATGGCCTTCTCCTAAGTAGCTGGCTCACCTGGATCTTGTTGACACAGCGACCGCTAAAGGGGACCTTAGCGTCCTCTCTTCTCCAGCCAGTGGGCATTCAGAGCCGGGTCTGTGCTTTGCCTCAGCAGCCGTGCAGGCCTCCCTGCCCCGGCCTTTACTTTTAACCCATGTTGGCATAAATAGCTGACTCCGTGTCTGTTGCAGCTGATGTCCACCACTGACGGCCGTGTAGTTAGTTTGCGGTAGGGAGTCTGCAACACCCCAGCCAACCTTGAAGGAAGATGTTTTGGCCGACCTAGGACCTTGGATTCTCACCCCCATCATGGTTCATCTCACTCGGTGGAAGGGTTTGGCCACCACCATCATGCTGAACATGAGGCCTTGTTTCTCCTTTCATGCTCTGGTCCAAATGTGGACACTTCATTTATCACTGAATTTGTATCGCTTGAGACAGGCCATAATACCTGAATGAGTCCATCACATTCTGGGTGGGGAACAGAACAGAAGTAAGTGTCACAATTAGAAGGAGACTAGGCTGTCCGTGTTGGCTAATGCTGGCTGGGATCTGTGATGGCCGGGCTGTGCCCTGAACACAGGCCTTTCCCGTGGCTCCCGAGAGCCCAGGGGTTGGAGTGAGAACAGCCTTGCCTGGGTTCCTCCATCCTCATCTGCTCACTGGCAAGTGTGTCTGCTAATTAGGAGCTCCCCCAGACCTCGGGCCCTTCAAAGCTCAGACCACGGGAGAACCTTGAGTCCCTTCTCCTGGGCCTCCTTTGTGAGAATCCAGTGCCTTCTGAGGTGACCAGCGGCAGGAGATGCCTCCCCCTCCAGGGAGCACCCTACGGAGGACTGTTAGTCAGTGTACCATGCTGTGAACTTGGGGGGTTACGGCCATGGTCCCTGTAGAACCACATTTGAGATGGGCTTAGCGACGGAAATAATAGGACTGATTCCAGGGCAGGGATTAGGGGAGGGAACATTGGAAATTGAATGTGACCTCAAACACATAGTTGGGTGCTGGGGCTGTTACTAAAATGGGGAGTCTGGGAGGTACCTGCCAGGAATCGAATTCCAGAGTAAATGGTGAACATGAGGCATTTTTAAGATGCCATTTGTCATCCAAGTTAGGACTTCAAAGAGGCACTCGTGTCTATGAGATTGTGGCTCAGGTGAAGGAGCCGGACTATAGATACACGTTGGGAGTCGTCATTCTTAGCTGGTGTTCATAGCCTTGCATGTGAATTAGATCATCTCGAGAGCTGCAGACTGAGGCTGAGGGGGGGCAGGGCCCTGCCTGTGTTGGAGGAAAGCCCAGACCATGCAGCTTTGGTGTGTCAGTCAGCGGCATTTGCGATTTTCAGCCTAATGCCATTTATCTTTAAGGGGCCGGGGGGTGTGCAGGGCCAGCCAGGAAGAAATCTGAAGGGAGGGTCGTGGCCACGTGTGTGTCTTGGGAAGATGCAGAGTCTGCAGGGTCCTGGAGGGTAGACTTCTTAGAAGTTGGAGTTGGAGTGAGGAGTGAGCAGAAGGTAGTCACACTCACCTGTGAGGGAGGGGGGAGTCCTTGGGAGTCCCCACCCTACCGGACTCGCTTTCCCATGAACAGACGGCAATCATACAGAGTATCTGAAGTGAGAAAGGATGGGTGCTGGGAGGGGAGCCAACCTGGAGAATGGTGCTTGGAAAGTTCTGGAATAGTCTCCCTGGAAAATAGAGTTAAAAATACCCAGAATCTTAAGAACGTTGATAGTGACTGGGGAGGAAGCAGTTTTTCTGGCCTCCTAAGGGTAAGTCATGTATCCGGGGATACACAGAAAAATCGGGCATTCTGTTCCGTGGTCTTGATCCTTACCGGGGGAACAGTGCAAGTTTAAAGGGGGAGAAGGGCAGCGGAGGGAAACTAGTCAGGCCCCGTGTCAGGTACCAGTCGGCAGCCCTACTTGCGTGTTGCGTTCTCATCCATGCCTCCCAGGTGGGCGGTGGCAGCCCCCTTTTGCAGATCGGGAAGCCTTCTTAGAGGGTTAAGGAATTGGTCCATTTAGTGGCTAGTAAATGCTGCAGCAGAATTCAAGCAAGGCCTTGTCAGACTTCAAGGGCATGTTTTCTCTACTAAATCCGGTACCTCCCTGTTGAACCTGGAATGGTGAATTGGGTCAGTTTTGGAGCCTTTCAGAAAAAGTACGATTTAAGTGCCTCAGGACTGTTTCACAAAGCTCAGCGTTCTTTGATTTTTCTGAAGCACCTCAGTGCTTTTCGCCCCACAGTTGTTAGGTTTTCTCCATTCTCGATGACGTGGTTGCAAATCACGTACAGGTGCAAAACCAGACTTAGCAGCTTCTGAAGGGAAACTCTCCAGTTCTCCCTTGATCGGCTTTCTTCCACGGGATGTAACTGCTGCAGCGTAGGCCTGAGTTTTACTTATGGAGTGAGGGTTTAATATCCAAAGTTAGCATAAAATGGTCAGATGAAGAAAATCGACGTTGACAATTTATTTTTGGGTTTCATTAGACAAGATATACTATCAATTAATGACCCATATAGCAAATGAAATTGACTGCAGAACATTGCATTTCTTACTTTCTATTTAGAGTTCTCTTACAGAATAAGGTTGCCTGCTTTGGAACATCATCTCCACCACCACGGCACCTATCAGTGTGTTGGTGTGATTGCATTTACGCAGTGAATGTAATCTGGTCTTCCTCAGCCCCAAACACTCCAGTGAAGAATCACGGGCTGTAGCCATCTCTTGGTCACGCAAATACTTCTAAAATTATATGATGCCAGAAAAGAAGGAAGAGAGAGAGAGAGATTGCCTTTATCAAAGTTCCTTTCAATTCTAACTGCAAACTGTTTTTGAGCAGCTCTGGTTTCCTTTGGATATGAATATATACATTTCTTTGCATGTAATCTGGGTTTTGGACTAGAACACCAAGTTCTTGCTGTCCACAAGCCACAAAAACAGTAGCCAAATTGCACACGTGTGAAATTGTTTATAATTTTTCCTGAGAAAGTATCTTTGAATTTGGGACTTGGGCTGTGATTTTTGCTTTTTGCTTCCCACACCCCTCTTGTAATCTCTCACTCCTTCCCACGTGGCCCCCAAGAGTTCGTGGTCTCAAAGGAGCGGGCAAACACCCAGTTGGTCACCATGTACTGCTGCTATAGATGAAGCCCAACCAAGACCTAAAGGACATTATCAGAGAGGACTTCCTGGAAGAAATGGACTCTATATTCATTTGTGAGGACAGAGTGTCAGCCAGGAGAAGTAGTCAAGAATGTGGCTCAGGTGGCAGGTGCAGCCCGGGCAGATGCCTGGAGGCTTTGGGCGTGGGGAAACGGGGAGAGTGCCCTGTGTGGTCCAGGGTGGAAGGTGCCCCTGCTGGTGAGGACACTGGAGAGAGTCCGGGATGGAGGGCTTTGGAAGAGCTTGGGTTTTACTAGAACTGACACAGTAGTCAGTGAAGGGTGTCATCAGAAAGTGACCCTCAGTAAAGGTAATTCTGGTTTTTCTTCTGATATTCTACAGACACAAGGGTAGGGACGGGTGAGAGTAGGTATGTCTGTCCCTTTGAGACCCACCCCGTCATTCATTTATTCATAACACGTGCACTTCTGTGTGTCTAGGGGAGAGAGGGTGGACCCACATTAGTAAGCAAAATGTATTTGCTTCTTGTGAGCTTAGCATTGTCAGAAGTTGACTTAGCCTAGAATGTTCTTGGAATAGAGGAACAAATTGTGCTAGTTGGAAGGAGGGAAGGCTTCCTTGGGAAACAGTCAAAATGAGCCTGGAGACAAGTGGGGAGTAGGAGCAAGTCAGGGGGCCCCTGAGGTCACTGGGGACCTGTGTACTGAGGTGAGGCTGGGCAAGCAGTGTCTGGGGTGGGGCTAGAATTCCACCAGGGAGCCTCTGAAGGGTTTGAAGTGGGGGTGATGTAATCAAATTTGTGATTTGGGAAGACTGCTGTGGCTCTGTGTGTGTGTGTGTGTGTAGCAGGGAAGAGGGGAAGGGTGCCACCAACAGGGGGGGTCATTAGAAGAACATTCACAGGCTGGGAGAGAGGCGTCGGGACTGCTTGGGGAAGGCAGGGGCAGTGTGGATGCCGGATTTCCTTATGGGGAGGACTTGTTAGCAGGGCGACCCTAGAGGCGACTTTTGGCTGGAAGAAAACAGATGGAGGCTGCCAGGTGGACTTTCCTCTTCTTTCCTTCCCTGCCTTGTGTGATGATCTTAGCTCAGCCAACTTTTGGAAAAGAAGAGCTAAGTTCCAGGGTAGCCCAAGACTTTGTTGAACTCGTTCGAGTGAGATCTGATAGGATTTAGGTTTGTGTTCTGATCTGCATGTTCACTTAGCTAGAAACATCCCGTCATTTCAATTTCTATAGGGGTTTTTATTCTTGATAAAGATTGCTTTCTTGGTGAGAGGAAATTTAATACAGCTGTTGGCTTTCTCAAAAAAATCATATCTTTTAAGAACTTTAATATTCAAAACAATAGGAATATATTAAAATGTTAAAGTAAGTCTTTGGTGCAGTTTCTTTGTTTTCTGAGCTAGTGTGGAGTTAGAGCCTTTGCATTACTTAAGAGCACATACTTGTCAGTATTTAAAAAGCTGTTAGTGAGCGCCCCAGGCCCCACCTCTCAAAACATCCTTAAAGTTTGCTCTGAAATAGTGAGGTCATAAAGGTCTTATTTGCAGAAACCAAACAGTTGGTTTATAATATGCAGCATAGCTCCCTTTATAAAATAATAATAGGTTCAAAATTAAGAAAGTGGAGGATAATTGATTTTTTTAAAGCTGAAACATAAAATTTCTTGTGCTAATGTTGCAACTGGAAATTTTGAAAAGAAAAATCCTACTGTAATATCATCTACGTGGAATACATATATGACTATCACGTTTGAAAAGTAACTGCGTGGTGGTTTTTGAAGTCAGGAGAATTCCAGCTCAGATACTGGCAGTGATGGTTGCTGGTTTTTAATGGAAGGGCCTAAATTTGCCTTCTTAGAATTTTTTTTTTTTTTGGAGTGAAAAGTTTGAGTAGTGCTTTGCCAGCATGATTTTGGGGCAATTTGAGGGCAGATGTCGTGTACCAGCAATGAGATATTTCCATGCATTTTATTTTCTGGACATCACCAGGGCACATGTGGGGTTTGTGCCTGCAGGCTGGAATGCTGCTGGACTCCCTGATCCATCACCGTTATGTCCTGGAGCTGCTCCGGTCAGTGAATGATTTTCTGTGGCTTCTAGGTAATGTGGTCTGAGGCAGATGATCAGATGTGCAGTTAAAGTACTATTACTTGAAATAAGAGTAACCTAGAAACATGGCTCTAACAATACAGGGTGAGGGAGAATTGGCTGAGCTGCTTGCAGTGGGGAGTTTTCTCAGGTGACTCCCTCACCGTGATTCTTGCCAGTATCCGCCCCAGCCCTGCACGGTAGTCCTGCCGAAGCAAGCATGCTCTTTGCTCAGAAACGCACTGAATTTCCTTGTGCCTCTGTTTGTTGGCTTGTTTTTTGAAAGCACGTCTTGCCCTTTGCTTAAATGCCATCCATGATAGTCACATCTTACACTCATTCTACTGGACTTCGTCCAAAAATAGCTGCTGAATGGAAGAACAGAATGTAGTATCTCCATGTTGTGGAACATTATTCACATGTAAGAGTGAATAAAAAAGAAAAAACAAATAAAGAGGAAAATGAAAAAGGCCACCTGTTCTGGGAACTCCTCCCTGACTGTTCAACCCGCACTTTTCCCTTTGAAACCCAATCACTTATGCTCCACCGTACTCTTTTTGATAGTACTTACTACCTTCTAATAAACTTTAACGGTTTCAAAAAAAAAAAAAAAAGAAAGAGAGAGATGCTGATACAACTTCAAAATGGACAAGCCTTGAAAACAGCATTTTAAGTGAAAGGAAGCAGACACAAACGGCCACATATTGTTGATTTCAGTGATCTGAAATGCCCAGAAAAGGCACATGCAGAGGCAGAGAGCAGGTGATGGTTGAAAGGGGCTGGGTGGAGGGGGATTAGGGAGTGACTGTTAGTGACAGGAGGTTTCTTCTGGGGTGATGAAGTGTTCAGGAAATAGATGGTGGTGAGGGCTGCACAACTGTGAGTGTGCAGAAGACTGCTGAGCTCTGTCTCTGGGATTGCCTGTTGTTGGGGCGGCTTTATTTTGTTCTCATCGTGCAATGAGAAGACTCATCTGCTGCTGTGGCCATTCTACTCCCGTGAGTGGTGAGGGTCAGAGACTTTGTAGAGTCATGTTTCTTTTTTTTTTTTTTTGCCCCTTGCTGAGTGTAGGCAAAAAAGGTTTAAGCCTGAGAAAGTGCTCCATCTGCAGAAATGTCTTTCAGTTTTGCATGGTGTAAAAATCTTGAGAGCTTTTTAATCGTTGAGGACAGCCTGTGGGGGGAAACAGCCCGTGAATCCTGGGTGAGTCCCGGAAGAGCTGCGAGTCCCTCCCTGACACGGGTGGGGATTTCACCCCCGTTCAGGCAGTGAAGGGCCCAGACCCGTGAGCGGAGTTGACAGTCGTGAATATTTACGTGAATCCGCTGCTTCACCTTGGATATTAATTTCAAGCTGAGTCAGTTTGTGGCGGCAGCCTCATCCTACATCAGGAATTTATAGTATCTGCTCTTTGAGGTGAAGACCTGACAGACTTGACTATTTAACAGTCTCCCTTGAATTGATATCTCAGATTACTTTGTCAAAAGCAAAACAGCAGAAATACAGACGTCCTTTAATGCCAATGTGACCTGGAAAGGGTTTAGTCTCTGTGCCTCAGTGGCCTTATCTGCAGGTGGGGATGATGATAACAGTGCTTCCCTCAGAGGGGCTGGTGAGGGGAGAGTTAGAAGCACACATGGAGGACTTACACGAGATGCCCATGAATGACCGAATTTAGTGCTCTCAGCCTGGTCAGGCCTCAGGAGCAGAGATGTCAGAACAGAGCAGTCCTAGCGGGAGCTCGATCCGTGTTGGCAGGTGTTACGATCAGTATCACCTCTGTGGGTTATCAGGTAGTTTTAAGACTTGGTAATATGAATTCATGAATAATGTTAGAAGACTAGACATCTCAGATACTGTTTACATAGTTCTCAAGATTTCCTCTGAGAAATGGATGTTTTCTCCCCATCTTAAATCTGAGATGAGTCTCTAAAATATTCTGTATTCCTCCATCTTTTTGCTTTAATTCTCCATTTCTTAAAAAAGAAAGTTTTTAAATGGAGTTTATGTGGACTGAACTGAGGGCCTCATGCATGCTAAGCACATACTCTCCCAAATGAGGTATAATCTCCCAAATGATTTTTTTTAATTTACTTTCTTAGTATTCAGAGGTTAGAGGCCTCTAATTCTTTTTCTGGAGACTTGTCCATGAACCTGTAAATCTATAATTAATGGACAAAACTTGGTTTATTAAAAACATCAATAGAACATTCTGCAATCCATCCAAAAGGAAATGCTGATTGAATTAAAATGTTTCTCCTTTAAGGTGATTTCTCCTTTTTGGTCTAGCTTAATTTATTAACAGCCATCCTCATCATCATAATGACCAAACTCGCTCTGAGTGGACACCTACCTAACACTAAAATGCTTTCCTCATGTTTTACTTCATAGCAGGTGTTTGAGGGTAGGTATCAGTGTCTCCTTTTTTGCAGCTGAGGGATTGAGAGATGGAGCAGCTTGTCCTAAATCACACCCAGCTGGCGGTGGCTAGCTCGGTGCTGGAACCCAGGCTGCACAGGATGCATTCTTAATTGCTCCTCTAATCAGCCTCCCGTTGAGTGGCTACCTGAACTGCTGTGACTCCATAAATGGCCGATTTTAGTGATCTCAGCCTTATGAGGACTTCAAAGGAGAGACACCAGTGAGAATGTGAGACAGAGTGTCATAAATTAAAATTGTACATTTTCACAAATGTTTAATTCTCAGGTAATTACTTAAAAAGTTAATTTTTTTAATTTAGTGGTCTGTTAGCACAAAAAACAAAACATTAAAAACAATTATAGAGCCAAAGAGAAGTGGGCTTTGAAAGTCCAACCACTGTTAATGATGTTACTTGTTTTTCTCTATTGGCCCTTATTGACAGAAATACTTACAAAGACTGAATTGGTTTTATGTAGTCTTAATATGGAAGAAAAGATTGTCAGTGAATATTATAAGTAAAATATTTACTCTTTTCTTTCCTGATGGTGAATATGTAAGTTGTTTTCATGGCTTAAGTACATTTCCTTATTTGTGAAATTTGAGTAATATCGTTTAACTTGTCTGACTGTGAGAGTTAGACGCCTTGTATACAAAGAACCCAAGAGGTGCTTAATAAAAATGTGCTGTCAGAATGACAGATATTTTAGAAGGATCAACTCTGAATACTAAAGAGTGTCGCTTATTTCTGATGCATATTCAATATTTATAATATTTATATATATGATATATTTGAATATGGTTTAAAGTAACAAGGATTCTTTTTTTTTTTTTTTAGTGTAGTATGAAGTTTTAATGAAATCTGTATCATACTAGTGAGACAGGGACTAGTTAAATTGCCTTAATCAGACGACCTTGAATATTATTTACACAGAATATGTATTGTTACAACTCAGAATTCATGTTGCCGTGTAACCATCCACACAGACATTTAAATTCGTGGAATTCTGACCAGATTCATTAAGTTTAGTAAAATCCACATTGATCATTTTCAGGGAATAAGCTTCTCTCTTTTGTGATTAAGCAAAATTTTGATTTTTTTTCCTGCACTCTTAACAGGTTTAAAATATCAAAACATTGATTTAACAAGTCACTTTTTTAATAGAATAAAGCTCATGCTGTTTTATTATGTAAATAAATGTTTTTGTATTTCATCAATCTTGTATGATATCCTGGCTCTTTGAGAATTATTTTGCAAGATACTTAGATAACCTACTGTTGGAAAAATACAAACGTGACTTTTATGAATATAGGCCTAGTACAGATCTGTTGGTTTATGCTACAGTGCAAGACATGAGGCCTGGGAGAGCTTTGCTGCCGATTGCAGGACAGAACCCATGTCTCAGTTTCCCCTCCTGTAAAATGAAGTGGCTGGACTGGATTCTTTCCTCTTCTAAGATGAGTTTCCATGAACCTATGTCTTTTGTTTATATTCAGGAGTATTAGCAATGTCAGATTAAATACTGAATACCCTTCCCTTCCCCCGAAGCAAAGTGCAGTATGTGCTACATAAGCTTTTAGTTATCTGATTCTCTTTTCTGATCCTACAGGCAATTTTAGTGTTGAATCTTTCCCGGCAACCTGGAAGGTCATTTTATCCATAGGTGGCGCTGTTGCAACTTCTAACAGTCTTAATATTCCTTTTGCAAAAGAAGGCTTAACAAATGTTATTTTGTTTTGATTCCGTTGCTTAGTGCTTCAGAATAGCACAATGTCCATTATGTCTGTCTACCTGGAAAAATTATTCTGCTTATGTCTTAGACTTATTCTGTCATCTCGCTGTGAACATTTCAGACTTGCTGTGCAAACAATGGCAAAATCGGTCTTTTCTTCCAGTGTTAGAAGTCAGTGAGCCGGGATTTTATAAAACAGCTAGAAGCGGCCTCTGGAGCACCTTAAAGCTGAAAAGTGTATTGAGTTCCCTGAGTATTGACTCCGCCGCTGTGTGTTAATGGGTGGTAGGAGGTTTGGTACATATACGAAGGGGTGTAGATTTTTGAGTTGGGTTTTCGTGCACGTGCTGCCACTGAGCCACGTGAGCCTGAGTCAGTTTGCTCTGAGTTTTTCCCTTGTCTGTGAGATGGGGACATTCATATCTGCTTTGTAGAATTGTGAGAATTAGAAATTATGTAAAGTGTTTACCACAGTGGGTATGTCAAGAGGGCTCATAAACTTTAGCTGCTTTTTTGTGTGAAGCCATCATTTGAGAGTCTTTGGCAATTACTAAGAAACAGGAAAATAAGAAAAGCTGGTTTTATGCTGAAAGATATTTGAGGAGGTTCCTTAGTTCCTATACCCATAATTAAGCATCAGCAGAGTCAGAACTGTTACACAGTCGCCCTGAACCAACGTTAAGCCACAGAATTCTTTGTTACTTCATATATTTTGGGGCTTAAAGGGATCCAATACTTATACACATGTTGTCTCCAGCAGCCAACTGAGAGATGACACAAAAGAGTAGGCAGGCGATAAATGTCTTATTTGTTACTGATGAAGCCACGTTCTCCATGAACTTCAGGGCTGTGGGAAAATGCGTGTCATGATACTGTGTCCCAGAATTAGAGACTCACCCTGTCCCATGTAGCTCTGTGACATAGCTAGCCTTCCCTTGAGAGGACCTGCCCGTTCATGCACAAAGCTGTCCTGTCATGAAGCCGAGCATCCCAAGTGCTTCCCAATGGTGATCAACACTGGAGGGAAAGGAAGGGTTTCAAATGCCCTGCTTGTCTCCCCGGACTCACACCTCACTCTGTTAGTGTGACGAGGGCTAGCTGTTGGCCAGGGGCCAGGGGTGTGAATGGAGAAGCACTCTCCATGGCCCAGAGGAGTGGTTAGGAGGCATTCCCTCCCTCGGTTTAAACAGGTGGTGGGATGGAAGAGAAGGGTCCTCCCCAAGAGTTTATAAAAGGAGTAATAAGGATTTTCTTTGGGACTTATACTAGCCAGGAAACACATAAGATGATTAGAAGGGAGACTTGTAAATCACTTTGATATTAATTTGACATTTGTTGAACACCCAAAATGTGCTACATTCTTTTCTGAGAGTTTTACAGAAATGAATCCTTCAATCTTCTCAACAAGCGAGTAAGGAAGGTTTGATTGTTATCCCAGTTTTACAGTGTGGAAATTGAGGCACACAGAGGGTAAGTTGGCCAAAATCACAGAGCTAGTAAGTGGCAGAGCTGGTATTTAAACCCTGGCTTACTGGTTTGAGGCTCCCAGAGATGGGCTTTGGGTGTTTAGTGTTATCTGCATCCCTGAATCTTTGTACCTCTGTGCATATTTTAGCCCAGAAAGGACAGGGAAAAGAGAGTTACACAGATGCTCATAGTCATGTATTGGCCACTGTCCACAGAGAGTGAATCGTGATTGGCGTTATTTGTTTTCCAGGCAGTAGATCAGTTCTTATAACAGAAATTTAGTCCATTGAGTTAATCTAGAAACCCTTCCTGCTCTGTTTCTGTCCATGCTTGCCATGTGACTGCCTCCCCGTGATTAGGCCATTGAGAAAATTTACTCATGGTTGAACTCTGATATTTCAGTCTGGTTCATAGTTTCACGTCTTCTGTTACATTAATAAGTTAAGTTTCTGGTTTTCTTTCATCAGTGTGTCATGAGTTTGGTTAATGTGAAACAAGTCCATGGGACCCCAGGGGTGATGATGGTATAATTTCTGAGCACGTTGTGGCAATTCTACCCTTGCAGACCTGGCGGGAGTATGTCCGCCTTCCTCACTGATTTCCCCAAACAGCAGGGTCCTCTCCCACCCCCGCATGTGAGGCTGGGAGCTCTCTGAGTAGGCCAGTCAGAGGCCAAGTCCACCAATCAGAAAATGATGAAGTACCTGGAAGTGGTTTTAATAGAAGAAAAGGGTTTCCAGATAGTACAATGGGCTGTTCGAGTCCGTTTGGTGAAAAGCTGTCCAGTGTCTGTGGTTGAGGTGCTTCTTTGCTGTTGAAAAGCCTGGATTAGATAAAGGGATTTTAAAAAGCAGAAAGGAGTGATTTCAGGTGGTACGTCCACACCGGTGAGAAGTGATGGATGACCACCTGTGTGAGGCATAGACAGGGTCTTACAAACTTCTTAAAATAACTTTAAAAGCTCTTCCATCTGAGTGCATTTCATATGGGGTCCAGTTCTTCACTGGTCACCCTGAGAGGGCAAATAATTGATGATGGCAGAAAGGACACGGAGGCATCAAAAAGGTCTCAGTCATTTTCCCTTTTTAAAGGATGTGGCAAAGTGTAATATATTTGAGCTGGTTTTTCACTGAACAATTTTTAGTGTTTTCTGGGACTCCCCAATGCCCCAAGGTTCCATGCAGCTGGGTGTCCCCTCAGAGCAGGTCTGTCAGAGCTTGCCCTGGGTTGACGTGGTGTCACGGGGAGCAGGACGGTCAGAGTCCCCGGATCTTCCGAGCTCCGTCTCCTCATCCTCAGTGCCGGGTTTCTCATCCGTGTCTACTTAGGGTTGTTGAGAATCACACGTGATGGTTCAGGTGTGATTTGTGAGAGTCTCTGTGATTGGCATATAGTCAATATTTGAAAGAAACACTTTTTTTTTAGTATAATTGTAGCATATAGATTGCAGTGCTTTTTAGTCTGCTTTTTTTTATATAACATTATTCTTATTTTTAAATATGCACTTATTTTTATTTATTTTTTGGAGGTACTGGGGACTGAATCCAGGACATTGTTCATGCTAAGCAGGTGCTCTACAACTGAGTAATACACACCCTCCTTGTCTGCACTTGAAAATAAATATTTCAATGCACAAAATAGCTCTTAAACACCATCATGGGACCTAGTCACTGTATAGAGAGTTGAACACGTATGCTTTTTCAATAAGAATAAATGTTGTTGAGACATACATTTCTGAATCTGTTAATGTGCTTAAAAACGATCATAGGTAGTGATAAACATGAATATTTGATCCAGTACTTCTTAGGGTCTGTTTTGCCATCAAGTGAAATTACATTCTACAGAGAAAGCTAATTGGATCTCTTTGATATTTGGATGGTTTAGCAGATGATCAAGGCTTTCAAAAGCTGACAGATTTGTATTTTAAACTAACTACAAAGTTATCTTCTAGAAGTTGGAATTCCTAAACTTGTGAAGTGCCCAGTAATCCAGGGGGTATGTGTCTGTGTCTGTGTGAACGTTTGTGTGTGTGATTTCAGGAATCTAGAAATAAGTTTCATATGGACTTCTGATACCTTTCTCCTACAGTTCAAGGTATAGGCATATATTTACACAAATAAATTGATATTCTTTTGTCATTTTGCATATTGGTGGGAATAAGAGTTTCTCATACTTGTTTCAGAAGGGTTGGGGAGCATGAGCTCAGAAAACGGGAGGAGAAAGGGGGAGGGAGGCACTTCACACTTTGTGCAGGATATGAGAAACAGTAGCTTTTTTTTCTCTTTTCTTCTAAAGCAAACTGGCACTGAATTGTAACCTACTATTACCCAGAATTGCTTTTCTGATCAGATACAAGTGCCTCAGATTTTTCAAGGCAACATGAATGATGAAATGTGTTTTAGCAGTTATCATTAAAAGTAGTTTTATTTTTCAAGTAAAAGGCTATAGCCTGTTCTTCCAGCGGTACATGAAGTCCTCATTGTTCTATGTACATGATCTATGTGCTTAGTTTCTTTTTTTTTTTTTAAGTGCTTGTTTCATTGTGGTGTGAATGAATGTTTAAAATTTCTGGATTTTGATCTTTAGAACATGCTGATTTATCAGAGCTCTTAAAAACCTGATTGTTCTTTGGTCCTTGTTTGTTGGGGCACCCTATTGATTTCTGTTGTCTGTTAAAGCAGGAAATGCTTCTTCTAGCCTGCAGATCATTAAGTGAATGGTTTGCAGTGTGCCTTTAAAATTATTTGAATACATTGAGCATGTTTGTCCAGTGAATTCTGAATTAACTCATTCTGTTGACTTTGCTTTGGTTCTGTGGCTTTTGCTCCTCTCCACAAGAATTTGAATTCTCTGTTGCATTTTGTATACGTGTTCTTAACAGGGGAAGAAATTTTGCATTTTTTACAGAGGTGGCTTTTCCTATCCCCTCTGAATGCCTTCTATAATTGATACAATAGTAACCTGTTATTGCAGTGCATAATTCTTTCATAAACTATTTTTTGACATATTCAGAAACAATGACAAAGAATGATAATAAAAAATATGAAAACCTTCCTTCCTTTGAAGAATAGAAATCAGGTGGTCAGGCTCACGCATGCTTTGTGCCTGACACACTTACTCTCATGTCATTGTGTATCATGATTCGGAGATGGAGTTGCTCCAGGTTTATAGATTTTTGTTTTAACATTTGTGTTGAATTCTTTCTCCAGGCTGATGTTTCCTGTTGGTTTTGTGGAAAGAGTAGAAGGGAAACAAATCCTTTGTTTTGTTTTCAGGAGGCCTGAGTTGATGAGAAAAGGGTTGAGGGTGGGCTGAGGAAAAGAGTGACACTCCCTCTCCTCCCGGCTGAAATTGATAAACAAAGAAATCAATTAAGTGTATCGGTATTTGACCAATAGAAGTTAGAGAGCCCAAAATGGCTAGATATGCCCAATGGAAATTACTGAATTCACCTGCAGAATTATCTGCTTTACCAAGTAGAAGCAACTTAGAGCAATCAGAAAAATCAGTAATATGATGAGATATAAAAGGAATATTATACCTTTTATTTCTGAAACTTTTCTACGGTAAGTTGTGTAGAGCTAAAATTAAGTTTCAAGCACCAGGAGTTAAGAGTGTGGGTAGTTCTGTAGGATCGTTATTCACGGATGTACCTAGACCCTGCTAGAGTGGCTGAAGATGGCAGGAAAAGACCCAGAGGCAGGATTTGTCATCTTAGGGTGTCCTCCATAATGGTTCCATGTGGGAGCCCATGATTGGTTTAACAAATTGTAACACACTCCAGCCGCCTGTGAACTTTAAGAAGAAAAATATATGCTTAAAAACTGCTTTACAAGCAAGTGCCTGTACATCCTCACTCCAGTCTCCTTGCATTAAAAAGCAGAGACAATGCTTTGCTTGCATAGTTGAGGTTTTAGATAGCACTCTGCTGGTTGCAAAGCAAGGACCGAGGCCCTCAGGTATAAACGCTGAGCTTGTGTGCTGTTAGATAGTCTATGATCCACAGAAGAAGGACCTGGCTGGTCTGGTGGTCTGCTTTGTAATTCACATGTCTAAAAATGTATCTTGTTCCCCTCACCCCATTACTTCCCTAAAGATACACTAATCCTTTGTACTCATTGTGTATTCTACAATCTCTGCTTCATACTGTCTTTCCCGAAGTTCCTATTACTATCACACAATTGTTAATGAATTTTTCCTTTGATTATACACAATAAATAAGGGTGCAATTGAGAGTCTCGTGGAGTTGGCTCCCTATTCCCTCTCGATTTATTGACTTTTTCCACAGAGACTTGAATAATCATTCCATGTCGGTAAGACTTCTGTCAGCCAACCCACAGTTCCAGGTGATAAGGATGCAGGTTTACCACTCCTACCCGATGGAGAGAGAGGAGAGAATTGAGATATGCTCCCCCATGGTCGCTTCCTGTCCCACGGCCACTGCAGTTCACCTGCAGCCTTCTGGCCTCTGCTCAGAGGGCCTCTGTCCCAGGACTGACTGCAGCCTTTTCTTCCCTTGTCAACATTTCCTGTGCCTTTCAGAAGTTGTTCTCTTCTCTGCAATTCAACCCTGGCAGATGTGATGGTGGTCAGCGTGCTGGTGGGCAGTCCTTTGGGGACTCCCAGGAGACATGCTGATTCTCCTGAGTCTCTCAATCGGGGTTACAGAACAGTCGAGCACCGAAGGAAGCCCATTCACGTGAGGTCAACAGAGCATTTTATCACTTTCATTTTATTTTTAAATTTTCAGTGGAGAAATTATTTGTAGCAAACTGTTCCAGATAGTCGGCCGCCTGCTTTCCTCACCACCATTTCCTTGTTGGCTCTGGTGCTTGTTTTAAGAACCAGGTTTCTTCTCTGGTCATTTGTAGCAGCTGGGCTTGCTGAATCCTTGATCTGCATTTGAAGCAGAATGCTTCTTCCTGATGTGAAACTGATTTTCCTATTTCTGAATATTTCGTGTACACTCAGCAACTGTTTCAAGTGAAATGCTCTTGTCCAATTTTGGTTAACTCACATTTGCTGAACTCCTACTTTCATGCTGAGGGCAGTTTCTTCTTCCTCTAATAAAAGTTAGCAATTTGCATTTACTAGGGAAGGTACTGGCCCGAGTTGCTTTTTTTCTTACCAGTTTTAATACAATTCACCCATTTAAATATACAGTCGTTTTTACTCTATGCCCAGAATTGTGCATCCCATTTAATCTTAGAATATTTTCATTCCCCCAACAGGAAGCCCCGTATGCATAAGCAGTCATTCCCATCTTCCCCATCCTCCCCCAGCCCCAAGGAGCCACTCTTCTCTCTCTGTGGATTTGCCTGTGCTGGACATTTCATTTAAATCGAGTCACTTCATGTAGGTGGAACCGTCTATTGTGACTGACTTATTTCACACTGAGTAACGTTATCAAAGTTTGTCCACGTTGTGGCCTGGGTCAGTACTCTATGCTTTGCTATTGCAGACTAATATTCCACTGTATGGCTGGGCCCCACTGTTTACCCATTCATCAGGTGATAGGCAATTGGGTTGTTTCTGCTTTTTGGCTGTGATGAGTAGTGTCGCCATGAATATTCCTGTAGGAGTTTTTATGTGGACATTTGTTTTCAGTTCTCTTACGTTTGTGCCCAGACAGCAGAGTTGCTGGGTCATTCAGAAACCAAATGTTCAACTCTCTGAGGACCTGCCAGGCTGTTTTCCAAAGTGGCCACGTTGTGTTACGTCCTCACCAGCAAGGGCTGCACGCTCCGCTTCCTCTGTGTCCTTATTAGTGCTTGTTACTCTTTTTTTTATTATAACCTATTGTTGTGAGTGTGAAGCGGTTTCTCCTAGTGGGTTTGACTTGATTTCCCTTACAGCTAATCATATTGAACATCGTTTCATTGTGCTTATTGGCCATTTGTATATTTTCCTTGAAAAATACCATTTCAGATCCTTTATTCACCTTTTAATTGAGTTGCCTTTTTATTGTTGAGTTGTAGGAGGTACTTGTTTTTTTTATAGATACAAATTCCTTATCAGATAAATGATTTGAAAAAAATTTCTTCTGTGTGTTGTTTTTTCACTTTCTGGATGGTGCCCTTTGAAGCAAAGTTTTAAATTTTGATGAACTCCAATTTATCTCTGTTTTCTTTGTTCCTTGTGCTTTTGGGGTATTATTTAAAATCTGAGGTATTTTATTTAAAATTTTATATATAAAATAACTTAATTCGTAGGACCGTTCTAGGAGATGGGTGCGGTTGTTGTCCCCAGTGTATGGATAGAAGACTGAGATGCAGAAAATTTCTCTGAAATATCAGTTTCACAGCTACCCAGTGCTGTGGGAGTTCAGGCACTCATGTTCGTCCCAAACATCTGTGATCCTCACCACCATGCTCCACTACTGCCTGGAATCGTTATTGAAAACGTCTTTCCTTTTTTGATTCCTTGTTTGTTTTCTCATTGGGGACCTCATCTCCTCATTTTCCTTTCGGATATCAGTATAGATTTATTTTAGGTCTCATGTAGGCAGAAGCATTTCTATCAGTTAACTTCTTTATTACTCACTCTCCAGTGATGATTGTTGCTAGTTGACCTAATCAAGTCATGCTTAAGTCTTTCCTTCTGATGACACTAAAAACAGTCATGACTTACAGAATGCTAAAAGCAGAAAGTACTTGATTGATTTTATTTTGCTACCCAATCAAACCAATCAAATAAAAACCCGCTGTTGACACAGATTATAAGCCCTCCAGGTTAGGGTCACTGTCTTCCTTGTGTTTCATTTATTTGGTCACAGTGTCTGGATAGTGCCTTGCTGTTCAGCAGTTTTGTTAGGAAACGGTGCTCGTGAATCATTGTAAGGACAGAATTTTGACAACAGACTGTGTTGTTCATTTCACAAGGGAAAAGATAATATAGAAATACTGCTCAGATCTATTTGAAAATTAAGCTTGGAATTTTGAGAACAATTCAAGAAACCATACAAAGATTTTTCACTAATTTTAGATCTATCTTAAACACATTATGGTTACATAGCAGAGTAACTTATCAAGTAGATTTGTCAAGAGGAGTGTATTATTGATTTTTTGTTTTAGTTGAAATATTCTATGTGGGATAAAGTAATCAGTGCCTATAAATGAACAAATATGTTTGTATTTCTATGCAACATGGGAGCAGACTACATATGTTTCAATATAATATATATGACTGTGTGTTTTAATCTGTCTGTCAGTGTTTTTATAGTTTTTCAGCAATGTTGTAACATTAGAATTCTAAGAAATTCACTCCCGATACTACTGCAGTTTGTACTGTGTATCCTGTCTTATGTATGGGATTCCACTGTCCCCTAAGTGAGGAATTTCCTCTCCTATTGAGTTAGAAGCAGATTTAAAGGAACTGTGATTTCTAGGCCTTTGCTCTCCATGTGTTTGCACTTGGGTGTCAATCACAATTTTCCCTTTCTTGAGTTTTCATTGTTCAATTAGAATTATTGAAAATAACTATTAATATGTTTCACTAGTCTCCCTAGAAACTTGATGTTTTGTGCTTTTCAGTTTTCAATTTATGAAAATTATAAATGCACACTTGTTTTTAAGTAGTCCTTTTTCACTAGATAATTGTTTACCTCTTTATAGTTAAAATAATTTTTTTCCTAATGAATGAATCACTGTGCATGTTTTACAAGATATCTTACTTTTTATTTTTCTTATTCTAACAGGTATATTCATTGTACAGAATTTTGAAAATAAGGATAAACCCAGTAATAACTTAAAAATGGCCTCTAATCTCACCTGGAGATACAGTTGTAAGGTTTGAAATTGAGAATTACAAGTCCTCTCATGTTTTTCTTCTTTTTCAAGTACGTTTTGGTTACTGAGTCCCTCAAATTCCCATATGAATAGTAGCAGCAGCTAGTCAGTTACTGCAGAGGAGCCCGCTGGGATTGTGATCGAGACCACGTTGAGTATACAGATCGCTCTGCGGAGCTCTGCCATCCCAAGAGCGCTGTCATCTGATCCAGCAATGTGCGTGGTGTGTCTGTCCAGGTATTTAGGTCTTCTTTAATTTTTTTCAACCATGCGTAGAGTTTACATAGTATTATTTAACCTTATATTTTTGCCTTTATACTGAGTACAATTGTGCAAGGTACTAGGATCAGAATTGTATTATAGCCCCGCCACTTGCTGCCACCATGGACGCTGCACTCTTGCTTTGCCCTGTGTAAAATCTTGCACAAAATAGGACCTAAGTAACTCTCTCTTGAATGAATGATTATATGATTGCTGGATGATGCTGGAGAGTCCTTGTGATGATGTCTTTTTCCCAGACTTTCCCCTCTTCTTAACTATGCCTTTTCTCTTCCTTTCCTCCAACCTGGGTTTCAGCCTACCTGTGGCATTGATTTTCCCTGAGTGTGGACTCTTCCTTTCACTAGTTCACGATAATGTTTCATGCGGGCTATGAAAACTTGCTAGATGTCAAGAAATAGCAAATTCACTGCATGCTAGTATTTTTATTCTGTGGTATTATATTATCCATTGAAATTAAATCAGGCTGACCCCCTGAGCCCTCCCCTGAGCTCTTTTCTCCTTCCTACGGGTGATACTTCTCTGGTTGCTGTCTGTGCCCTTCCCCCAGACTTGGTTTTGGAGTTGAGTAAGTCACCATCAGTGGAGCTCTCTCTTTAAAAATGAAGAGAACATTTGCTCCTTCTTCCTGGTTGGGGACTGGATGAGATGTGGTAACAGATAAAGAATGGAGCCCCATCTCATTCTGACCCTCGCTCTTTCCGTTCCTTTCTCCAGGGGAAAAGAGTACAATTCAAAAATATAAAGATTGTGAGCTAATGAGATAGACAAGACAACCGAACATTTGTTAAATATCCTTTCATGCCGGAAACAAATGTATTATACACACAAAAAGCACACAAATCACGGTAGTACTGCGGTTACAAACGTGGGTCCGAGTTCGAGTCCTGCTCTGGAGTGACCAGTCCTGTGAGATGGAGAACTGGTAGTTCGGCTTAGCCTCTCCTGGACTTGTTTTCTGTCCTGCAGAGATGGGGCTCGCTAGGTGTCCCTCTCCTGTAGAGGTGCTGTGGGGTGTAAATGGCACGCGTGGGCAGCCCGAACACAGCTGCTCATTCCTCGTAAGGGCAGGATAGCATCGCTTTTGCGGTGACAACTTTATGACCGTCCCGTTTAGACTCTTAGTGCTCCGAAGGGATGCCTTGTGGTTTGGAGATGGGATTCTCACTTCTGTAAATACCCAAGGATTTTGTTGTTGGGCCGTGCTGATTTGAATCTATTCTTTAGAAAGTACATATTGTAGATATATTTTTCAAGCATGCATGCTTTTTTCTTTTATTATTTATAGTTCTACCCTCTCATCTCTTGGTGTGACTTTTCATGGAATCCAGGAAACAGTCCTAAGCCACCTGCCTCTTCACACTTCTCCGTGGTGGTTTTCTTCCCTGACTAGAAGAGGGTTCTGCATAGGAAATTTTCTTTGTTCCCCTTTTCTTGGAGTCACTCTGTCTCCCCAACTCTCACCTGTCCATCTGTCCATTTCTCTACCCACTGATTCTTCTGACATGTTCCAAAAAGCATTTCAGGCAGCTTACAGAAGAACAGATACCAAATAAACAGGTGAGGAAATGGGGCCAAGTTCAGACAGTGAGGCTAGGAGGTGAGCCTGTGTGGGAGATGCAGGCGTGAGACACACGCCTCAGCCCTGTGACTTATAAGATCGACAACAACAGTGTGCCTGAGGCTCCCAGCAGACACAGGGAAACAGGGTTTGTGGGAGATGCTCACTGGCTGTGAAATAAATAAGTGGCTTAGGAGATGCCCAGCCTTTCCAGCTACTAAGGCTTAGGAGAATATTTTGAGTTTCTTCCAAAATCAGAGTATTGCATCTTTTCTTTTTTCAGAGATCTATGTATAGTTTTTTACATTCTATACCTGGAAATTTCTCCAAAACTGCTTCCCACGTGAGTCCCATGGCTCGGGAATGGGGTGGTTCTGCTCATTGACGGGGGTTGGCCAGAAACAGAAAATGACAGCCTCAAAGGAACCTGGGATTTGTCAGTTATGTTTTGTCAGTGCTGTAGATTTCAGAAAACGCTTTCACCGTTTCTCTCCATCTGAGGTGGCAGCGTGCTCTCTTAGCAGCATCAGGAGCTCAGGACCGTGGGATGGTGGGGGCTGACTGCACTGCTATCAAGACAGCTGTGCCAGTCACTGCAGGCGTGGTGATTTTACATAGTGCATTTCATGTTCTTTAATAGGTTTCAACAGGTAGTTAATTAACTGAGTTAATTAACATTTAAAAAATATGATGCTTTGTTGAAAAGACAGTTATAGGCAGAATATAAGTTGTGAACACTTTAAAAACGGTTTCATTACTGAAATTTTAGTAGGGAAGATTTAGTTTATCTTATTTACACCTCTCTTCAAAAGTAACAAAGAAACAAGACAGAAAAAGCAGAGGATGATTTCTGTTCTTCCTCTCGGCTTGCAGGTGCCCTCACCTCCAGTGGCATCCATCCAGACACCAGCACTGACACTGGCCGTGCTCAGAACTGCCTCAGCCCTGAAGACACAACTGACAAATAGAAGGGGGCCACGCCCTGTGACAGCAGGTGCTCTCACTTTGTGGGTCCTTATGTAACTGCGCAGTGTTATTCAGGATCGCCCGTTCTACACTGTGTGACGCTGCTGCCGTGTCTCCTAGTTATTTCTGTAAGTACTCGTGTATTTTTTTCAATGTGTGGTACTAGACATCTAAAAATGCTTTTTTCAGATGAAAAATAATGTGTATTTAATATAAGAAGTCTTAAAAAACGGGACAAAGGGGTCTATCCTGGTCCCACTACTCAGAGAAAATAATTAACACTTTAACATCTATTTTCTGTTCTTTTCATCAGTGTGTATTACGTCTGTCATAAAAACGAGCGAGCACTCTGTGCCTGTTTACTTTGTGGAGACCTCCATTTTTCATTCGGCTTATTACACTTTTTTCTACAGTATTCTCTCTCCCCTGGCATGATTTTTAATGACCAGTATAGCATTCTGTCTTGTGGAGGCAACGTCCATTTTACTTCGGACTTAAATAACCTTTTAAATTCCAAGTATATTTAACTGAAATACTGAAAAGAGAACTGTGGTGGTACCGAAAGGCCCCTACATCCCTTCCCCTTTTTTTCCTGAGAGTAAAAACTGCTGACAATGTGGTGTATATATTTCATGACCTTTATGCCTGTCATATATATATACACATACATACATACATGTATATGAGAAATCTATGTATACGTGTGTGTATATATGCTTTATTGAAAAATAAGGCCATACTATATGTTTTGTGCAGCTCGGTTTATTCACTGAGGTGTATATCATAGACGTCCTCCCACTCCAGACTCACCCTGTCCTTTCAGATAGAGTAGAGGGGTCTCCTGATGTGCAGTAGATTTGGTCTCTTGTGTAAGGACACCTTTGGTGGGAGAGTACTGTGGACAAGGCCTTGGACCACGCCAAAACGCCTGCCCCTTAGTGCCCACAGTTCGCCTTCATTTACCGCATCATTGTCTTGATGGTGGATACTTAAGTTTTCTCCATTTTCCACTGTCAGAAAGGGTGTTTGACTGGCGTCCTTCTTGTACAAACATTCCTGTGATCTTGTATGAGTATTCCTTTAGTTAAGGTTTCTGGAAATTTAGTCCCTGGATGTGACAATTACATACATCACAGGCTCCTTTCAAGTGACTCTAGAAATTCCTTCTCCTGTGGGGAATGAAAAGATGTAGAATAACTTATGTAACCAATTCTCTATCGCTGGATATGATTTCACTTCAGCTTTTCTTCCCACCATTGTAAACAGTGCTTTGTAAATGCTCTGATGAGTACATCTTTTTGAACTGATTTTTTTTCTAAACGAAACTATTCCTAAAATGGAGTTCAGTCTGTGTGTACACACATTTTTCAGAGTTTACATATCCATTGACACGTCATCCTCCAAAAAGATCGCTCAGTTTGTTCTCTCAAAGATGGACACTACCTAGAATATTTTTTAAAAACATTTGCCAATATGATGAGCAAAATTGCTTTTTCATTGTTTTAGTTTGCACTTGATGACCAGTGAGGTATTGAGCATTTTTCACTCATTAGCCATCTGACTTTTAAAAGGTGAATGATCCCTTTTGTCTTTTGCACACATTTAAGTGAGGGAGCTTCTTGTTGCTTTGTGACAGCTCTTTGTATGTTATGAACATTAACCCCTTGTCTTCATTAACATGTATCACAGAGATTTTTCTTGTCATTTCTTGCCTTTCATTTTGTTCAGTAGGTTTATTTTTGTTGTGGCCGAAAATAATCTTAAGACAGTAAATGTCTTCTTTTTGGGTTTTATCCTTGATAGTATTCTTAGAAATATTTTCTTATAATGGTATATATCTCCTCTGTAGGATTTTTTAATCTCTATGATGGAGATGATAATACTACTTTTTATAGTGAGGAGAAGTTGAATTACTATAAGCAAAGATTTGTATTTGCTGTTATTAGTACTTTCTAATATTTACATCACTATCTGTAAATTTTCTTGTGGTTATTATGACTGGAATAGAATTTGTTTTTTCCAGGTTATTCTCTGATTGTCCCAAGACAATTATTGAATTCATACTTTGCTCTTTGATTTGAAATCCCAACTGTACAAAATATTTATGTACACTAGAGTCTCTTTTTGAGCTCATGGTTTATTTCTGTCAGTCTTACTTTCTTACTCCAGTGCTATATCTTACATATTGTAAAAATTTATTTAATATCTGACAGTGCGATTTTTTTTATTCTTTTTTCCATCCGCAATTTTCTTGTCTAGTATTATGAGTTTATTATTCCTGAAGAGTTCCAAAATATTTTGTTCAAGTTAAAAAAAAACAGATAAGAGCTGTCATGGGAATTTTTAGTAAGTTTTGAATTATTCTTAGGAGAACGTTCATCTTTACAAAACTGCTTTCCTCCATACAATATGTTGATGTCTCTGCATTCACACTTCTTACTTTACCCCTCAGTACAGTCCTGTGTTTCTCCATGTACAACATGGGCATTGTTTTTGAGTTTATTCCAGATTATTGTTGAAGTTTTTGTTAATTTTGTAAGTGAGAATTTTTTGCTATTATATTTTTTAACTGTTAAAACTGACACCTAGGAAGGCAGAATCAATTTGTAAATACTCACTTTGTAACTTGTCATTTAAAATTGTAAGTATTAAGTACTTGTTACAGAATAGTTTCTTTTCTGTTTTTAAAAATTTGTTTCCAAGATTCTCAAAATGGTCATAGCTAAGTAGTATAGGTGGGGAGACAGATGGAGAGAGGTAGTGTGGCTCATGTACAAACTGTGAGCACTTTCATGGCTGCCTTTATGCTGGAAAAACCGCTGAAGAGCCCAGGTAAGAACAGGGGTGGCTTTGTACGCACTTGAAAGCCAGCTTTCCTGCCTGTATGGAGAAGCCTGGTGAGTGAGGCAGATATATGATCAAGGTCGAATGGAGGTTATTGGCTGCACAGAGCACTGTGTCTGTGAGAACAGGATACCATCGCCATGGGAAATGCTTGGTGCCAGGAACAATGCAGGGAGCTGGGAAGCCTGTCTGTTAAGGATTTTCCAGCCCTGGGAGTGGGAAGATCAGACTCTCCATTCAGATCTGAGTTTGAATTCATCCTCTTTAGTTTACTGGTCCTCTGACTTTTCTCAAGTTATACATCCTCTTTGAACTCCTGTTTTCTTGTCTCTCAAAACAGGAGAATTACGGCCTGCTGCTAGAGTGTTTGATCAGGGTAAATAATTTGTGTCTATAAGATGCCATGTACAGTCACAATCTCAGTGAGAAATGGGCTGTCGCCTCTTCTTCTGCAACTCAGTGCTTGATGAGACATGGGGAAAACCAGTCCCTAATTTGTGTGTGATGCAAGTAGGAACAAAATTAAAGTCTTCCCTTTCCCTAGTAGTATTCTTACTCCTTTGCTTCATTTACTTCTTTCCTCCTTTCCTTTCCCCTTTCCCCTCCTCCATCAAAAGATCCTGGGACTCTCTCAGAACACTAGATTCAAGTTACTTTAAAGGTTGGCTCATCCTCATGAAATGACAGTAACATAAAAAAAATCTGTACACATCCCAGAATGCATTGTATTTGATTTACACACACACACGCGTGCACAAAAACACACACACAATCAGGCTACCTCCCACTTGCAGAGGGTGAAGGAACACTTTTTCTGAGTTTTCATTCACTGAGCGTGAGAACAAAGTCTCTTATGCAGACTTTCACCAGCCTTCGTGCATGGTGTTTTTAATTGGATTTCTGCTTTTTGGCCATAGATATAGTATCCTAATAGAAGAGAGAAAGTGAAGACATAGACATTCTGCTGAGATATTGGTGTCATCATATTTGAGTTGGAAAGGGCTTAAGACAGCATAGAGTCATAACTTTTTATGGGTGAGAATCCATGATGGTGTAACTTGGACAAGAACCTGGGTCTTCTGCCATCTTGTCCATGTGGGTGAAAAGGCAACTGGGTGGGGGATGGCAGGGATCTTTCTTGCTTGAGTTCCATGGTCTTGCTAGTTTTCATTGCTCAGCTGCCTTTAGTTTATGTCCATGAGGCCTCTCATGGGAAGGTCACTCTGTCCTGATAGATTGTTTCTTATCAGCAAAAAGCTCTGGACCCACTCATATTTCCCAGAGTTTTCTGCTGACCTGCTGACACTTTATATAAATGAGACCAAGAAACTACTGAATATAAAATCCTTATTGTTATCGTTTACCCTCGAGGTCCATAGGAATGGGGTGCTGTCTCAGGCTGTCTAATGCTAGATCTGAACAAAGATAGGGTGATAGGCTGTGCTGCTGGACCTCCACAGTCGAAGGGGATGTCCACCTTAGTTTTTAGAATCAGGCAGATGAGTTCAAATATTGCCTTTACCAGTAATTATCTTTGTGACTTGGGGGAGAAACTGTACTTTTTTGTGTCCAATTTTCTTTGTTTGTAAATAAGTTCAGTATTTATTTTAAGGTTTCAGTTTTAGAATTGAATGAGCTAATTCCCTCATTTATACCTAAAATAGTGATCACGTGGTTCTATGCTGGTGCTTTGGAGGTTGATTACTATGGGACTCGGCAGTGAGAATGGGGGTGGTGGACCCCTGGATAATAGAGCTTATATTCCAGGATATGCTTGTAAAAGACTGGATGTGCAGTGGATTTTTAGTAAATATCCACTCCTTTCCTACTCTGCTTTGATTGTTTATATATCTTTATACTAATATATGAACAATTTTTATTGCAATTTAAATATCTTTGTAGTATTTACAATATGTAGCTATAAAAAATACGTGAAATAAAATGATTTGACTTTTATTTTCTTTTCAATAAGCAAAACAAAATAAAATAGAAAACAACAAAGTTTTGAAGGAGTAGAAATAATTTTATTTCCATGGAATCAATTCCGAATAATAGGTTTTTTGGTCGTGTTCTTAAACAGCATATAAAATTGATTGGTTGTGACATACTGGAAATGAGGAAACAGTGGAGACATACTACCTCTAATGCAGTCATTTATTTACCAAGTCCAAACTCGTTCTGCTTGCTGCATGACAGGCCAATAAATCAGGAGATGAGCTTTTGGAGTAAGGAGTAATGACTTTATTTGAAAAGCTGGCAGACTCAGAAGATGGCATACTGATATCCAGGAGAACTCTCTTCCCCAAGTCAGAATTCAGTCTCCTTTTATACTAAAAAGTGGTGGGGGTGTGGTTGGTTGTTGCAAACTTCTTGCTGTACGAATTGATTTCCTTGGAATCCTTTGTTCTTGCAGGTGTCCATGTGGGTCAAATCATGGCGCCCCTGTAAAACCTCAAAAAAAAACAAAGTTTATTTTTATTTTGCAACTTGCCATCTCTACATAAGTGTAGAAGAGCTAACATCCTTAAAGATCAGAGCCCGCAGAATAGGCCCTCCTGGATATTTCAGGCTAAAGGCAACTTTCTTTTACAAAAGGTGCAGAGATAACAAGTCTTAGCCTAGAAAACAGGGTACAGGTTTAAAGCCAAATGAACACATCTAACATGGAGTCAAATTTGTTCTTTTCTATTACAATTTCTTTTTCCACCTCATAGATAATTTTAGTAAGAAACATGAGCAATTTTTTTACTTTTGCTTCTTAATAACGGATAAGTGGCCCAACTACAGTTTTGTGAACAGGGATGCTGTGCGGGCATAGGGGTCACAGCAAACTCTTGTTGGGGGTGGTCGACCCTGCAACATGTCTGATGCCTTGTGAGTGTTGGTGAGGGTCCCCCTAACCAGGGGCTCTCTTCAGGAACCACCATGTGGGTATTGAACCCTGGAGACTTCTTTTTCAGCTGTAGGAAATTTTTTTAGATGCTGTGATGAAAAAATCACTACAGCTGGGGATAATCAGGGAATAAAGGAAGGGGAAAAGGGCTTGGAGTAGTGTAGAAGAGGACAGAAGATCAGGGAGCCTGGGGGCTTGGGGGCAGGGCCACGGGAGAGAGAGTAGCAGAGGTGGGGAGGGGCCTGGCTCCAGAACCAGCTCCTGCACCTTTCCCTGCACCCAAGCCTCACAGCTTTTAATTGGGCCCAAGACTCTTTCCTGTCTGGATGTCACCCTGGGCAGAACGTTGAGAATCGAAGGTAAGGGGTGGGCAGCACTCACCTAGGGGGTCACTGAGGACTTTGGTCAAGTCCACAGTGCCTTTTCTAGTCATGTGTCTTCACTTGTTCTTTATCTCAGGATCTGAGAAGCAGGAGCAGGGAAATCAGGGAGAGATCCAGGAAGACATTTGACTCTGTTAAGAGACGACAGTCACAGCGACACGGGGAGCGAGGACACTTGCAGCAAAGTAAAATGACTTCACAAATATTGCATCAGAGCTGCAGGTGTGAGAGAGCCTAAGCCTGTCTCAGAGTGCAGGGGACCAGAGGAAAGGAATGGTAAAATTAACACTGACAATTGAAATTTTGTTAAATAGCCTGCTAATATTAATTGTATCAAATGAATGTATGCAGGTGTATTTCTATGATCATTTATAGGTACACACAACCCCACCAGCCCCTCTTTCTCCCATCGGGGATGGGTTTTCTCAAGCACAGTGCCCCTCCTGGTTGAGTGGGCCACGCTGCGGGTCCTCGCCTGGGGCCAGGCTGCTGCAGGGCACTGAGTCCCCGAGGCACGGCCTGGGAGACATGACAGGAACATCTCTGCTCATAACTGAGAGCCTCCGTTTCCCCCTGCAGTGTAAGAATGCCGGTGACTCAGTTAGAAGCATGCATCCAACCCGTCCTTCCGTGTCATCACCATCTAGAATCGGTGCCTGAATCTTCTGAATTTCTCCAGAATGTGGTTTAAAATCACCTTCGACAATTGAGTGTGTGTCCTCTTACAAGTGGAGGAATTGCTGCCATTTCCCTGGAACTTACTCACCACTAGTCCATCTGATTTTTCTGTGCTAGGATTCAGTATGGCCTGCTAAAAATTCTGCAGTCAGATCTTGAAACACTGATGAAGAGGATTATTTATTTTATTTCTTTATATGATAGTGTTTTACTTTCAAAATTCAGAGTTTTCGGTTCTTTCAAAAATTTTTTTGGGGGTTGGAGAATCAACGTTTCTCTTACCATCTTTGTGACTTGTTGCTATATGCCTCTCACCTGTCTTCTGTCACTTGTGAGGCAGTTCCATTTGTGACCCTGTCCGGTTTGTTCATGTTATAAAATATAAAGTCTGTAAAAGTACAGTCCCTTTTACTCCGAAGACATTCCACAAGTACTACTTAAATCTGGGTGTGGTTTTTAGAAGACAGAATCATTAGAACATGTACTTGCAGGTTGCTAGTGCAAAATCCCCAAATCAATACTCTAGCTCAACATCTAAAATCTTTCTAATCTACCTTGGATTTGTATGGATAAGTGAAGCAGTTTGCTAAGAAATCAAGACCAGGTTTAGAATACAGGCTGGTGTAGCTCAGCAGGTCCTCCCATGCTGATGCTCTGCCAGAGGGTGGGGCCAAGGGGAGAGGGCGTGTCCTGCCCTTCCTGAGCTGACAGTTTGACGGCAAAGACCTTCACCAGGTGAAGAACTGGGAGTTTCTTCTAAGAAGAGTGGGTTTGAAAAGAGTCCTACAAGCGCGGGAGTGACACAATCCCATTTGTCTCAAGTAGGGGAGAGCGGCTTTAGGGCCACTTGGGAGACTCGTGAGTCCAGGAGTGCAGTGTTGGTGGCTTCCACTTGAGCGGTGAGACGGTTAGTGTGTTAAAGCGAACAGATTGAAGACATGTTTCGATGGTAAATAAGAAAGGATGAATGCTGTCTGTGAAGTTAGAATGGAGTAAGGCCCAGGTTTCTGGGTGGATTAATGAGGTAAATGATAGTCCTGCTGTGCTGTGATGAGGGAAACCTGCAGAGGGAATTCTGGGGAAAATCTGATGAGTTCAGCTGTGGGTAAATGAAAGGCTGTTAGATGTGTGGACTGGGAGCTCTGGTGAGATCCAGTAGTGAGTAGGGGGAGGGGAGAGAGTCTTTCAAATCATTTTGTCTTGTGAACATACAAATAAGGATGAGCAATGACACACTTAACACCTCTATATTTTGGATTTAAAACCCAGTAACATTTTGCATTATTGACTGCAGAGGTTCTTAATTTTTTTAAGAGAAATAAAATAAATAGAAACAAAATAGTGGAGTTAATCAACATCTTAGATTTGATGTGTGTCCTTGTGTATATTTTGATACCTCATCTGTTTATAACTATAATCTACAAAAAGTTAACTTGCTTAGCATAAGTGTTAAACAGAGGGACGTGACACACACTGTTAGGGGTTGAAGCTGATCACCTTGGGCAAATTATGTCGCCTCTCTGTGCCTTAGTTGCATCTTCTGTGACTGCCCCTGGGCCCCTCATCACAGCTGATTTCCTAGACTTGATGTTGGGAGGGAGGCTGCTGAAGGGAGTAAGAAGTGGCAACTGCTAGGGATACTGAAGAGTGAGACAAAAGCAGATTAAAGCCTATAAACTTAGTACAAATACCCTCAAAAGAGAAAGAAACCTGCAGTGTTTTGAGCCACAGCGTAAGGAAAACAAAATCACGTGGACCCAATTCTCTTGAACATTTGAGTATTGTGGGTGGGAGGTTGTCATCAAAAAATTGTCGAGAAAAGGCCTTTTGGTTTCCCTTGACGTTTCCAGTAAGGGTGAGTTGCATAAGCAAACCCCCCCCCCCGGTTCACAGTGGAAGGTGCCTTTTTGTGCAAAACTGACCAAAGGTTGGAAACCAGTCTTCAGCGGTGCTGGTAAATGAAGAGACTTCTGGATTGGGTGGGGCACTTGCTGTGACTTCCAGGTGACCTGTTGGCTGGGGACTGTTAGGCGGGCAGTAGGTTTGCAGGGAGACCCGGGCATAATCCCTTGCTCTGAGGCTTCTGGTCTGACTGGCAAACCTGGGCACCCACAGTCCTAATGGGGCAGCTCGTGATGTGGCCTGGGACACCTGCTGTGCTGAGGGCGAGAAGAGGGTTTCCCTGAGGGGGTGTCCCTACAGAGAGTGGAAACGTCCTCCTGCAGGGGAGGAAGAGCCTCTGAGCAGGGTGCTGGATGCACAGGCAAGACCACCCTGAGCACGGAGGGTTTGGAAGCCGGAAGTCATACAGTGGCACGAGCAGCCTTGTTCCTGAGAGACTGGAGGTAAAAGATGCTGAAAAGGCAGGCTAGGTTCAGACCCTGTGGTGGGTTATGAGTGACAGGAAAGGACTGGTCAGGCAGGCACGAGAGAACCCTGTGGGCATCCCAGCTGGGGCGTCACGCCAGAGGGAGGAGCAGAGTTATAGACTTTGCCACTTATTAGCTGTGTGACTTTGAGCAAGATCACCCCAGTTCTCTCTATATATATCTTCATCTGTAAAGTGACACAGTGACAAGCTAGTGTCATCAGAAGGCTTAGTTTAGCTCTGATCCTCTGTGTCCAGTCCTGTCAGTGCTGCCCTGTGAGGTTCTGCAGCGGCTGCTCTTACCCTGAGATGGGAGGGCGTAGAGGGACATTGTAGCACCCGAGGGCAGGATGGGTTTGCTTTAAAAGCAGACATGTTGCCGCCTGCAGCTGCAGACCTGCAGGCAGTTTGATTGATGGTCGTGGAGAGAACTTTGGAGGCCTTAGCATCGTCTTAAAACTTGTATTCACTTAGGGACCGGATTTGCCTTTGCTGATTAATGTTGAAGATTTGGGCTTCTGGCAAAGCTGTTTTCAGAGATGGGTATATACGTAACATATCGTATAAAATAAAATGATTTTCTTAACGTGTGGGACTTTGCAGTTGTTGGGAACAGCTCTGTTGCTCTGGTCTCCACGGAGGACACTAGGGGTCAGCAGAGCGTGCGGGAGGGCAGGCAACCCACAGTGCTTTTGCCGGCTGTTCTCCCCAGTAGGGCAGTCTGCTGAGTTGACTCTTCTCTGAGTTTGGTTACCAGATGAGCAGACAGCAAAGTAATGAGTTCTGGTGGGACTGTATAATGACAGGAAGAAAGAGGAACCAGTAGTTTTTCAGGACTAGAACACGCTTTTGGTTACTGATCCAGTGTATTCCATTACAGAAGTGATGAGTTGTGTCTATTCTGGGAGTTGATTGAAATAAACGTTCAGCCTAAAATTAAGAGTTGTGTTTCATTTGGCGGGAGGACTCAAGCCGGGATGACAGCCTCTCAGATCACTCTGAGGAACTGCTCCCAAGAGGTATGGGAAGAGCTAGGATATACAGGAGCTTTACAACAAAGACCAGGTAGTTGGAACAATAAAAGATTGCTTGTTATCTAAAGAAAGCCAGGTATCTCAAGTTCAAGTATTTAGTGGTTTTCTATGTATGGGAGGAAGCAAACATTTGGACTCACTGAATTCATACTTTAACAAGCACCTAGCTATATAGGGCAAGTATCCTGTCCTTTCTTATTCTGAGTCTGCTCAGAGGGCACCAATATGAGTGGCTGAGAGGCTGGGCTGCAGGCCTGTACTCGTTGGGGTGTGGCAGTGGCTGCTGATTGCTTGGCTTCAGGATTCTTTGTTTACTGACATGGTTGCAGTATTTTCTTTCACATTGTAGTACTTTCATTCACAGTGCTCCCCCTTGGTCCTAAATTCGACCAATATTTTGAGAGACGTTTCATGACCAATTTTGTCCCAGGGTGCTAGGATGGCTCATTCCTAGTTCAGGTGAAGTATCTTCTGAGCTGCCATTCAAGGTGTTAGTTTTTTATCAGACCCTGTTGATACTAAAAGTTCTCTGGATCTCCTGTCTTACTAGTCTATTATGATCCAGGAATTGTTTACCCTTCGTTGCTCATTACCATAACTAGAATCACACTATTACAATTATTTTACACAGAGTTATAAATTTTATCTATTCCTTCAAGATGTTTAGCCATCATCAATTTTGTAGGCCTAGTTACACATTGGGAAATGTAACAGACAACAATTTTATTATATAGATAGAATATAAGTAATTCAGCTAGTAACGTTTATAAAGTCATGAGTAAGAATTTAATAGTCGAGAAGTTATATTTTTGGGTTAAAATTTTCCTTGTGTTCCTGATTGAGTTTGAGTGATCTTATGCGAAATTTCATATTTATGGTCAGGGTCAGAGCAGGTATTAATTGGCCAGGTGAGGTCTCCCACCTTGTAAGATCAATAGTGGCCTAAACAGAACTATAATTTCTTTTTAGAATAACGTTTCTGAGGGCTATCTAGTTAGAGCCTTGGAGTAGGGAAACCCACCAAGGTAACACAGAAGTACTAGACATAGGTAATTTACCATAAACTTAGCAGCTGGAGTAGTTCATAATCAAAGGTAGGGGAAATTATCAAAGTAATTGGCATACAGGCCTGGTTCTGTGTCTTGGGTCTGCAGTCTTCTTCAGATGTTGACTTCTTCTCATCCTGACCTGGTAGATTCTTCTCCATTTGGGCATTGTTTTAAGGTGAGCAGTGCTCTATAGGCCAGTGCACTGCAGGGGCTGTTTCTGATAGGAAATGAATCTGAAAGTCCATTTCCTTCAGCTTTGGTGTGTATGGTCTTGTTAAGAGTACCTGATAAAGGGTCCTTCCATTCAGGTTGGAGACAGTTCTTTAAGTCATGCCTGTACCAGTATGTATATTCCCCTGGCTTCTGGTCATGGGGCATTGGATCTTTACCAAGGATAGATTACTGAGCCTCAGAAACAAACCTAGAGTGTTCTTTTCATAATTCAATTAAACTTTACAGCAATGTGACATAACAGCAAGGAATGATCTGGGAAATGTCTAAGTAAATATAGACCTCAATCAACAAAACTAGAAATTAATATCCACTAAAATATAATCTTTTTTCTCTCTAAAGTTACCCTCAGTTTTCTCAAATATAGTCAAATCAAGATTAATTTATTTACAAGCTAAGTCTGATTATTTGATTATATAGGCTTTTTTTAAATTGGCTGTGTTGGAACTTTTAATAAGGACTCTCAGGGTAGAATGTTAATAAGGTTTTCTTAGGCCCAGAATGCCTCGTCAAGGGCTTGTCATGGATTTCTGCCTTACAGATTTAGGTAAATTATTTTCTCTTTAAAATCCTTAAAATACTTTGAGATTGCTATATCTGTTAGGAGATGATCTTCCTCATTTGTCTGATAGAGCCACTGGGGACCTTAGAGTTTTTAGTCTCTTAAGGGATCAGATAGAGAGAAAAGATAACTGTTCCAAGTCTGCGTACATAAGTATAATTTATCAAATTTCTGTGAAACATAACTAGCTTGAGGAGAAGAGTTTCTTTATGTCTGGGAAACAGGTTAAAAGCCAGTAGTATTTCAGACAAAATCAAAAATTATAACCATATTCACCAGTTTACTCAGTCCCATGTAACTAATTCTTTTACTCAGAGTATCCATTAGACCTTTAAAATTACTTACCCAGTTTAGTTCAGTGCTATAATTTGAAATTCATTTGAAATCAATAAATCTCCTTGAAGAGAAAGCAATTTGCAAAATCATCAGAAGGAAACAATTAACTGTATATAAATGACAAGTGATTTAAAAGCATGGTTAAACAACGTTACACTATAATCGATAAAGAAAGCTGGTCACTATAACTAGAATTATGACTGGTAACATTTCAGATATACCAGAATTTTAGGGAATCCATATAATTTCTAGAATATCTATATTAATAATATTTTCTCATACAATATAACCTAGGAAGATCTATTATTCATTTGACAATACCATGTTATTTAACATGCCAAATGAAACTTACTACTTTAAAATCTCTCTTTGGGATGTTTCAGGGGCCCTCTGTAGCATCCCAAACTTAACTGGAGATTAAAAGAACTTTAATTAGAAATTGATATTTGGGGAGCTTGTTAAAAGTTTTCAGAACACTTGGTCAGATAAACATATAGATCACTGTAAAGTAGTTCTTTTTCATTAACAAGAAAATACGTTAAAGGTAAAAGCAGAACAGGTCAGTTATGTGGTATAAGAAGCTTTACAATTTGTTATTGAAAGTGGATTAACATTTTTAGAAAATTTTGTCATCTTAACAGAGAGAAAACCAAATCTAGTCTTCTACCAGATTACTTCTAAGATTCATTTACTTTGCCCAAGTTGATTCTAAACTTAGACAATTCCGACAACGTACAAAACCCTTTCCTCAGGGTTCCTCTTCCACAAGCGTTCCACAGCTTACTATACTCACATTAGTGTGTCCTTTATTTTCTCTTCCATTCAGAAGTAACCAGCTTCAGAAGAAAGTCACTATTTTTTATTAACAAAATATAATTACATTCATATATCTTCCTTTACACATTTATCTTACTTTCCTAGGATACTGAGATTATACCCTTAATAATAGAGATTATTTCAGGGTAGCACCAACCATTTATTAATATTTCTAAACACCTTTACTTTCTCTGTAAGGGTAAGTTAAATGTTAAATAATTCATATTACAATCTTATTTTATCTGAAAGTGTCATAGCTATTTAATAAACTCCTATCATTTAACTCAATTTAGCACAACTCTAGAATTTAAAGATACCAAACATTTAGAGAGTATCTTAACCATACATTTTAAAAATATATTTTAAAAATTTACCCAAAGCTCTCATCTCATTTGCATTTAATTTACTTAAAATTTTACTACACCACATTACTATTTTTTTCTTGACAATTCTGCAACAGATATAACAGGATCTTATTTGACTTTCATTAAAACTAGGTACAGTAAAGGTATTGTACTTAATATTGATGACTTTAAAGATGTCTATATTAATTAGAACATACTTAAACTAAACAATACCAAGTGTAATCTTAATATTGAATATTTTCCAGTTCACGTAACGCTGAAAGTCAATTTGGTCAGTTTTTATTTTAAAAATACTTAATTTGTAAGCTCTTATTTTTTTTACGTCAAATAAGCAGAGATCTTTGACTTTGATTTTTTTTTTTCAGCTGTAGAAATATCTCACATCTATAATGTGTACGCAGGCTTATAAACAGACAAAAGCTAGAGATCTCATAGGTTCACTTTAAAACTTACTTATAAGATAGGTATAATAATAGTTGGAGTAAGCTGAATTTGCTTGCTCAAATCACTAAGGCTTACTATTTATGAAACCGACATTTAAGATTTCTTGACAAATGCTGAAGGACACGTCAGAGTTATGAGTTCTAAAATGCCAAAAATTTCTTGGCCTTAAGTATTATCTCGTTGAGCTAATTAGGCTCATTCTAGGTCACTGTTTGCTGTATTTATATTTCTGATCTGCAAGAAAAAGACAGACGCTTCCAGTTCCCCAGAGAACTGCTCTGTCACGCAGATCCAATTGTATCTCCTTAATTGGCTTTTTTTTTGTATCAGTGAGAAGAGCTGTAAACAAAGAATTCCATGTTTTAAAACTTTAAGATTTACTTTAGCATGTCTTCCAAAGCTTGCATAAGGTATTTAGTGAGGTCTCTTTTCCTTGGGTTATAAGTTAAACCCAGGTTAAACCTCTTACTTTATTGTCTATTAGCCACTGAATATTAGTTTTTAATTTTACGTTATATTGGAAGGCTCACGAAACTCTATTGGTTTCCTTTACTTTGTTCAATTAATATTTTCTAAGGGACAGATATGTGCCCAGCCTTATAATACCAAGAAGGGGAAGCGTTTTTCCATTGAAATATATCTATCCCACAATATAATTAAGCAAATGTTTTATATAAAGCCCATTTAATATACCAATTTTACAAACTTTATCTCAATTTTATTAAATCTCGTACCTTTAATTTTTATATTTATTAGGTTTAATCAGTAATTCCTATTTCTAGAAGGAGTGTCAGAAGCTTTTTTTTTGTGTGTGTGCATTGTATCTAATTATATAGAAAAGTCTCTGGGATTCCCAAGTTTCAGCCAAAGAGCTTAGGCCCTTCTCAATTTTCAATTTGATTAATAGGTCTGTTGTCCCAATCATTGATCAAGTATTTCAGTCTATAAATATGTATATTTTTAGCTCTATAAATACATATATTTTAAACTGTGCTAAAGCGGACTTGTTTGAACTTTAATGTAGGGGGGGAGTAGGTGATCTCTTTGGCCCTTTTTTTTTACTTTACATAGTGTAGTATCAAAACCTTGTATCTAAATCCAAAAATGTCCATTTTATTTATCTCATTCAAAATAACCATATAAAAATATTTATCCATTTGGGATAAGCCCCTTATCTTTATCTTTTTTGACATTTTTACAATCCTTTTTCCAGTTATTCAGCCTAATTAACATTAATTATTCTAAGTATTTATTAGCATCCCTAAAACCATTGATCAGAAAGGAAAAACACAAATGTAGGTTTTCAAACCAGTTTTTTTTTTTTTAACTAATTTCTTAGGTTAACCATTAGATATATTTTTCTACCTTTAAACTTGATTTTAATAGGTACCAATAAAACGGCTGTTTATAATGAGAGCTCTTTCAACTTTCACCAATTTAAAAGTTTTCCCAAATTAAAGGATCCATCATATGGCCATCAATTTTTATATATATATATATAAAGTGATTTTAAACCAATAAGATGAAGAGGCTTTTCCACATGACAGTGGGGGTGTTGCTTAAATAAAATTCAAAAGTTTACTTTCCAAAAGCTAAAAGCCTTTGTGGTCCAGGCTGATGGAACAACGGTTAAGATGGCAAAATATCTGAAAATTGGTACAAAGGATTTTTGAGAATCCCAATTTATTTGCGTGGCCACAATATGTACACAATACTTGTACCTTTTGTATGACAGAGTCCAAGGTGTCGTTTAAAAAAAAAGAAACACATATATACATACATACACACACATAAAACACCCAGAGAAAGATAAAACATTTACATTTCAAGGACACAGGAAGAGAAATCCAAGTTCCCCCTAAATGGGATTTTGTTCTTATAAGCTCAGAATTCCAAAAAATATTTTATCAGGCCTGGTTAGTTACTTTCAGGGTGAGTTTTTTTTTCTAATTCCTAATGAATGTTGTGAGTTTTGTACGTATATAAACCTGGCTAGTGTATTAGTTGGAGGCTGGCAATCCGTCATTTCTTTTTCTTTTCTGTTCTGTGGGTTTTTTTTTTAATTTTTTTTTGAAAGTTCTATTTCCCATTGTAAGGTCGGGTTCTCAGAATAAAATTGCTGGTAAGATTTCCCACAGGGACAACACTATGGCATGAAGTCTTTGCCTCTACCATTCCTGTAATTTTCTCCATCACCCAAGAAAGCTGTTACCAGCCAGGAGGAGGGTCCCATTTTTGGAGTTGAAAGGTTCCTCATAAGAGTTTTACTTCTATTCCGAAAAATTCAATGGAGGTAACCAAATCGAGGACAACATTAGACCAGCCTCTTACCTAACCACTTAGTCCTGAACCCAGTGTCTTACAACTGGGACCCACTCAGGACGTTTTCACTGGGTGAGTATTTTCCTGGTATGTTTCCACCAGCCCCACTTCAGACGTCTCCTCAAGGTGGGTGTTTCCTGTTATCTTTCAACCAGGCCCCACCCAGTATGTCTCCACTGGGTGGGTTATTCCCCCCCAGTATCTTTCAACTGGAGGGCCAGGTACCTGGATACACCACAAAATAAAACTCAGGATCATCAACCAATTTGGGAGATCCGAGAACCAGGAGAGACTCACCCAAATTCATCTGGATTCCCCAAGGAGGCAGATGAGCACAAAGTGCCAATGCTGGTACCAAGGCTCCGGTAACTCTGAGAGTTCAGCTGGAGAGAAGTCTGCTCTGGGTCCCTTCCTGGTGTCCAAAACTTTTGACTGAAATACATGTGCAGCCTAAAAGTTAAGAGTTATGTTTTATTTGGCGGGAGGACTCGAGCCGGGATGACAGACTCTCAGATCGCTCGGAGGGACTGTTCCCAAGTGGTTGAGGAGGAGCTAGGATATATAGGAGCTTTACAACAAAGACAAGGTTGTTGGAACAATAAAAGATTGCTTGTTATCTAAAGAAAGCCAGGTATCTCAAGTTCAAGAATTTAGTGCTTTTCCATGTATGGGAGGAAGCAAACATTTTGACTCACTGAATTCATTCTTTAGACAAGCACCTAGCTATCTAGGGCAAGTATCCTGTCCTTTCTTATTCTGAGTCTGCTCAGAGGGCACCGTTGTGAGTGGCTGTAGTGGCTGGGCTGCAGGCCTGTCTTCACTGGGGTGTGTTGGCAGCCACTGATGATTTGGTTTCAGCATTCTTTGTTTACTTACATGGTTGCAGTATTTTCATTCACACTGTAGTATTTTCGGTCACAGAATGATTATGGATAATCTGCAAACTTGGAAAGCAACCGAGATGGAATTACTTCAGGTACCTTCTAATTTAATAAGCAGTGTGCAAACATAAACATGGAGGAAGCATACAAAAGGATTTGGTGGTGTAGGGAAGGTGTTCTGCACATTACAGGAGAAGGCAGAATTCCTTTTCTTTGTGGGCAGGGACGTAAGCCCACCTTTCTTTTCTGTAGTGGTTCCTGAGAACAGTATATGGTAATTAATGAACATTGAGAAACGGTGGCAAACATTGCATTCAAGAGCTGGCCGGCTGCAAACTTGTGTATTGGACAGGTGGATTTCATAGGCAAGTGGTCAGGTGGATGGGAGAGAGATGGATCCCAGGCCTGGGCCCAGATTCAGGTTTAAATCGCCATTTCCTCACCATGGGGCCTTGGACTAGAATGTAACCTCTCCTAACCTGTTGGTGAATCTGTGAAATGGGCATGATAATATTGGTTTCTACCTGGGATTGTTGTAAGTTGTAAAGAGTATTATAGCACACATGAAGCACTTAACACACTGGCACTTAGCAGTGTTCACTGTGTGTGGACGTCCCGCTTCGCATGTGTCAGAGTCGTAAAGGCAGCATTTGTCTGTTGAGGATGCACTGGTAGCCCCTTGAATAGGTTGTGAATTTGGTTATTTCCTTTTGGTAAATCTGTGTGCCATGGGCAGTTATTTTCATGGACAGATGAGGAATCTCAGGGTAAAGAAGACTGTGTAATTTGCCCAAAGTCAGACCATAATTTTGGGTGCAGGGGCCTCAGTTCAGCATAGGCCCCTGGGCCTTCTGCCCTCTCCTTTCAGCACCTGAGCCAGATGTGTGCTCGGCTGTCTCCCAGCCCAGAATATCCAGCAGGGAGGAAGACATACCTGGCCCTGTGCTGCTTGAGCAAAACTCCGGGGTGGAGGCAGTTACAAAATGGATAAACATAAAAACAGATGACTGCAAACTGTGATCAGCTCTGAGAAGGAAAGGAACAGACCTCGCCGTGCAGCGCTGGGAGCTTTCCCGTCGGGGCTGCTCTGGGGGCGTTCATCTCAGCTAAACAAGCTCTGCTGCTGCACAAAGGCAGGAAGGCAGGGCACGTGTGACCAGGTAGACTGGGCCTCGTTAGTCATACTCATTCCCCATTAAGCGGCAGCTGTCATGGGCACTTACCTAGTAAACAGATGTTGGCCATAATCATCACGCACTTTGCTTGGTAGTTTTATTGGCCCCAACTTTGAGATGAGGTCATTGAAGCTGGGGAGTTTGCTGCATGCCCGTGATTACCGTGAAAATACCCCCACTGGTCTTTCAACCTAGACTGGCGTGGCTGTCATGCCCCAGCCCTGTGAATGGCATCGTGTAGCTTCTCCCAAGTGGCCCAAATGACTGATATTGATTTTCTTAATTCGTAGGAAATGGTATGTGACAGTAGGAGAAAAAGGTAGTAAGAAATTGTTTGGAAAACTAGAAAAAAATTCAATTCTTCCCCAGCTGGGGGAGCGTAAGCTCTGTCACACACTCCACTCACTGCCTGTCACCTCCTCCCTGCCGACTCCGTGTTCAGAAGCCACTCTGAGCCTTTGAAGAACATTTTGCCTCATGACACTGTTGACTAGGACCTGCGACCTCTCTGTCCCTGGTTAACAGTCTATTCAAAGCCATTTAAATTTTATGCAGGCTCCTCCGCTCAGATGTAAGAATAGCCTCTTTAAACTTCTTGATGCAGCGCCTTAATGTTGATCTTGTGAAGGAAACCTAGTCAAAACCTGGGATGTATGCACATAGTGACCGTAAACACAGCACTTTGTGAAGTTCAGAATCAGATGGGTGGGAGACTCAGGAAAGGCTTTTTAAGGTAGAAAGGGGAAAGTGAAAGGACGCAGGCTGTGTAAGACTGAAACATCTCGGTCCCAGCCAGCAAGGCACCTGCGTTCAGGATGGTGGGTGGAGAGTGCAGAGTTGTCACAAAGAAAGAAGTGGTGGGATGGGAGGGAGGACAGTTAGGTACTTTACTGGGGAGGGAAATAGTGGGCTGAACATTTCCTGGTTGAACAAGAGGACTGTGACATGATGTGCTTGTATTTTGGATAGAAGGGTTTTGTGGGGACAGGCCTAGGGAGAACGCTCTTTGGCTGGGGATTCAGCACGACAAAGAAACACAGAGAACCGGGCAGACCCCAGGGCCCCTGCTGGGGGAGAGGCTGCCCACCAATTCGAGCCCTTGGGGCTGCTTCTGTCCCTTAGCCGGGGCCTTAGAGCTCCCTTCACAACCCAGTCCTGTTGATACTAGAAAAAATAAGTGGGGCATGAGAAGGGCTGTGTCCCAGGCTTTGGTTGAGCCCCTTGGGTGTGCCCTGCCAGATGTGGGTACTTGGCTTCATGCAGGAAAGTATTCAAGGGCAAGCCACTGTTGAGTAAAGGTAGATTTATTCAGAGAGATTTGTTGAAAGGCAAGAGATATTCCACGATGTGTGGGGGTTTGATGCTCAGATTAAAAGTAGGTACACACTCCACAGAGTGTGGGCCTTCTCTGAAACGGGAGAGAGAGGTGTGACCCCTAGGCAGTGCTGTGTTGCTTGTATTCATGGGCTTGGTGGTTTCATATGCTAATAAGTAGAAGGACCAGCCTAAGGGCAAGGGGCTGGAATTCACAGGGAGTTGGCCATTTCACCCTTTGACCATTTTTATCTAGCCTTGGGACTGCCATGGTGCCTGGGGGCTTGTTATTCACCATGTTACTATTACAATGGGTGTGTAATGAAGCTCAAGATCTGCTAGAACTTAAATCTCTTCATCCTGAGCCTCAAGGCATATTGGGGGTTGAATCCTTCACCATTTTGATGTTAATTGCTTTGGCCTTCCTTGAATGGCTGTGCTCTGCCCCCTTCCATCCTGTCTCACTGTGATGACACAGAGAGAACAAAGGCCCGGCCCTGGCTGTGCTCCTGCATTTAACAGGGGGAGGGGTGGGGTAGGCTGAGGATGACTCTGGGTGGTGTGAAAGATGTTTCAGATTTTCCCACGTGGGACATGGGGACCTGCCAGCTGCACCGCAGATTTATCTCACGGGCATTATCGCTTGTGTCACTCATTTGTTTCTATTTTTCTTTTTTTTTTTTAAGTATTTAATCTAAATTTAATATCAGGTTTTTTTAGGAAACAAATTCCTCTTTTTATTTTCTTTGGGGCTCTTTTTGGGGGGGTAGGTAATTAGGTGTATTTATCTGTTAGTGGAGGCCCTGGGGCTTGAACCCAGACCCTGTGTATGCTATACACACGCTCTAACACTGAGCTCTACCACCCGCCCCTTCATCTTTTTCTTTTTGCTTTAGCTGCCAAAAATCTTACAGCTGAATTTCTAGTCGGCCTTTAACACTTACCCTGACTTCATGGCATCCATTTTTATGACTTTACCTCCCCCTGGTTTCATTTAAGTATTGAATCTCCATTTTCTTTTCACTCTCACTTTTGTCTTTTTGTTGTTATTGTTGTTAAGCTGTGTTTAAAAAATTGTTTAAATTCTCTTTTAGCAGGAGGCTGAAAGTAAATAAATATGTAAATAAACATCACACTTAAATGCTTTTATACATTCTAAGCTGTTTAGTAGTTACTTAAAAACTGGACTGATATTAAAGTTATAATATTTTTACATTATTTTTTAATTTTTTCAAAAGGTATAGCTGATTTACAATATATGTTTCAGGTGTACAATAGTTGCTCCATTTATAGTTATTGTAAAACATTGACTGTATTGCCTATGTTGTAAGATACATCCCTCTAGCGTGTTTATGTTACATGTAGCAGCTTGTATAAGAAAGTTGGGTAACACAGAGTCTGGGGCATTGCTGTGTCTGACTCAGGTTCCAGGTCACCCTGCCTGTCAGACCCCAGGCCCTCACAACTGTCTGCAGGGCAGCGAGTGGAGGCAGCTCTCATCAGCGCTGGTACCAACCTCTGAGTGGCAGTGACAGCAGTGACTGTCTGTGGACGTGCAAAGTGTTGTTCCAGGAGATTTACATGCATTTCTTCATTTATTATTTAAAGCCCTCCTGTGAGGGATCGTTTTATGTTTTTAATGACTAATACACTTTATTTTTAATTTAATAGACTTCAAACTTCCGGAAAATTTACAGGAGTATTACAATGAACACTTAGATACACTTCACCTAAAAGGACAGTATTTGTCCTTTTGTGTCTGGCTTACTTCAGCATACTTTTTTAAGGTTCATCCATGTTGTAGCCTGAAACAGTAATTTATTCTTTTGGTTTAATAATATCTTTTTTCTTTTTCTTTTTTTTGTTTTTGGTCTATTTAAAAATAGTTTCATTGAAGTCTAGTCAGTTTATAATGTTGCATCAGTTTCTTGTTTACAGCACAACACTTCAGTTATATAGGAATATACATGTATTCATTTTCATATTCTTTTTCAACATAAGTTACTATAAGATATTAAACATATTTCCCTGTACTATACAGTATAAACTTGCTGTTTATTCTATACATAATCAGTATCTGCAAACCTTGAACTCACAAGTTATCCCTTCCCACACCGTCTCCCCTCTGGTAACCATAGTTTGGTTTCTATGTCTCTGTGTCTGTTTCTGCTCTGTAGATAAGTTTCTCTTTCTTTTTTTTTTTAAGATTCCACATATGAGCGATCTCATATGGTATTTTTCTTTCTCTTTCTGGCTTACTTCTCTTAGAATGACATTCTCCAGGTCCATTCATGTTACTGCAAATGGCATTATTTTATTATTTTTTTATGCCTACGTAGTAGTCTATGGTATAAATATACTGCAACCTCTTTATCCAGTCATCTGTCAGTGGACATTTAGGTTGTTTCCATGTCTTGGCTATTGTAAATAGTGCTGCTGTGAATATTTGGGGGAAGGTGTCTTTTTGAATTAGGGTTACTTCTGGATATATGCCCAGGAGTGGGATTGCTGGGTCATAGGGGAAGTAAATTTTTTGTCTTTTGGTGAATCTCCATACAGTTTTCCACAATGGCTCCACCAAACTTCATTCCTAGCACAGTGTAGGAGGGTTCCATTTTCTCCACAGCCTCTCCAGCATTTATTGTTTGTGAACTTCTGAATGATGGCTATTCTGACTGGTGTGAGGTGATACTTGATTGTAGTTTTGATTTGCATTTCTCTGATAATGATATTGAACATTTTTTCATGTGCCTATTGGCCATTTGTATGTTTTCATTGGAGAAAAGTTTCTTTAGCACTTCTGCCCATTTTTGGATTGAATTGTTTATTTTTCTTTCTTATGAAGTGTAAAAGCTGTTTATATATTCTGGGAATTAACCCCTTGACAGTCTCATTGAATGTAAATATTTTCTCCCATTCCATAGGCTGTCTTTTTGTTTTGCTTACTGTTTCCTTTGCTGTGAAAAAGCTTGAAAGTTTAATTAGACCCCACTTGTATATTTTTGCTTGTATTTCTATTGCTTGAGTAGACTGCTCTAGGAGAACATTGCTGAGATGCATGTCAGATGTTTTGCCTACGTTTTCTTCTAAGAGGTTTGTAGTGTTTTGTCTACATGTTTAAGTCTTTAAGCCATTTTGAATTTATTTTTGTGTGTGCTGTGAGGGAGTAGTCTAACTTCATTGATTTACATGCAGCTGTCCAGTTTTCCCTACACCATTTTCTGAAGAGGCTGTCTTTACTCCATTGTATGTTCTCACCTCCTTTGTCAAAGATTCAATGACCAAAAGTTTTTGGGACTATTCTTGATAATTTTTTTACCCATTCATTGATGGATGGACATTGTTTGTAACTTTTGGCTACTCTGAATGATACTGCTATGAATATTGATGTGCAAATTTTTGTGAGAATATGTTTTCATTCTGTTGGCTGTACAGTTGGCCCTCCATATCTGTAGTTTCCACTTCATGGATCCAGATGGCTGGTTGTAAAGGGACTCGAACATCCTTGGATTATGGAATCCAGGGTGGTGGGTTCCTGAAACCAATCCCCCGAGGATACTGAGGGATGACCCTATATGTAGGAGTAGAATTGCTGAGCCATATGATAACACTAAACTTTTGAGGAAACACCAGACTTTTCCAAAGAAGCTGCACCATTGCCCATTTCCAATGGCTGCATATTGAGGGTTCCCATTCCTCTGCCTCCTGACCGACAATTGTTATTGTCCGTGTTTTGATTATAACCATCCTAGTGGGTGTAAAATGAGATCTCATTTTGATTTTGATTTGACTAGTGATGCTGAGCATCTTTTCATATGCTTATTGGCCATTTGTGCATCTATTTAATTCCTTGGTAAATTTAAAAATTGGGTCGATTTTCTTTGTATTGGTCAGTTGTAAACATTTTTTTTATATCCTGGATACTAGTCTCTTATTAGATATATGCTTTGCAAATTTTTTCTACTATTCTGCAGATTGTCATTCCACTTTACTTTTTTTAAACATTAAGACAATTCCTTTATAGGGGAGGTAATTAGATTTATTCATTTATTTTATTTATTTATTTATTTTTTGCCAAGCATGCACTCTATCACTTGAGCTACCCACTTCCCCTTTCATTTCATTTTCTTGATGATGTCTTTTGTAACAAGTGGTTTTAATTTTGATGAAGTCCAGTTTATCTGGTTTTTTTTTTTATCACTTCTGCTCTTGGTATTGTATCTAGGAAACCATAACCTATCCTAGGACCACAAAGATTTATACTATGTCTTCTTTTAGAAAATTTATAGGTTTAGATTTTACGTTTCTGTCTGTGATCCATTTTCAATTAATTTTTATTTGTTATATACAATAGGGGGTTTCAGATTCTAAATTCATTCTTTTGCCTGCAGATACCCAGCCTTCCCTGCACCATTCGTTGAATAGACTATTCTTTCATTGCAGTGTTGTTGGCACACTTGTTGAAAACTGATTGTAAATATAAGTTTCCCCCCTGGAATTTTTACTGTGTCTCATAGATTTATGTACCCAAACTTATGACAGTACCATAATGACTTCAGTACTATAGATTTGTAGTAACATTTAAAGTGAGTCCTCCCACTTTGCTCTGCTTCTTCAAGATAGCTTTGGCTGTCCTGGGCCCCTTGCACTTCCATATGAATTTTGGGATCAGTTTTTCAATTTTTGCAAAGAAGTCAGCTGGAATTTTGATAGCGATTCCACTGAATTTGTAGATCACTTTGGGGAGTCTTAACATTTTTAACAATATTGTCTACTATTCCATGAACATGGGATGTCTTCCGTATATGTAGATCTTCTAAAATTTTTTCAGTGATACTTCAAATTGTTCAATGTACAAATCTTGTAAATTTTTGTTAAATGTATCTCCCATTTTATTTTTAATGCTGTTGTAAATGGAAAGGCTGAGCTTCTTAAGGGTGGGACTATATATCAATTTGTTTATTTCTAGGATTCCTACACATCAAATACACTAGGTTTATATTTGCTTCATAAATCTATCCACAACTCTTCCCTCCCCTGTGTTTTAAAAAACCAAGACCCAGGTTAAACTACCTGAACACCTATGTGGAAGTGAGAAATGAGACCCTTGGGTGGGGCTTTGTGCAGATGATACTGAGAACTTATTTAGGATGGCTTCATCTTAATTTCTTTTAAACAATCCTTTCAGTGTATATAGTCAGATACCTTAAGAACATGCCCTTTTGATGTACAGAGGAGCTAAGACTATCATTTTCAAATAATTTCTAGTGAGAATGTTGTACTTGAAACCTAATTTGTATCTATCTTTGAAGATTTATGTTTCAGGAGCTTTGACTAAAGAACACCTGTCTTTATTCAATAACGACAACTAAATGCTCAAACAACATGTAAGAGTTTGAGCTGTAACTGGAGGCAGCGCTTACCTCTCCCAATACACTTGTGCTGATCTGCTCAAAAGGGTTCGTCCAACTGTTTGTCAGTAGTCTGTTGGACAAAGCCATAAATCATTGATTTAAGGTTGCTGGAATGCAACATATTCTTATTAATACTAAGTAAGCCCATATTGAGTGCTTACTGTATGTTGGGAATTGTCCCTCAGACTCACATGAGTTTTATTTCTCTGAAAACCTTACATATTTCCTTGTTATTCCCACTTTACAGATAAGGAGACTGAGGATTAAGTCTTCTCTCTTTTTGGGGGAGCTCATTATCAATGACTGGAAGTTGAAAGGAAAAAGATATTGATTCATCCTGAGAAAATATTTTTCTGAGAGTCAGCATTTTAGAGGGTGACCACTGAAGAGGGTGATCATTGTTAGAGTGAGACGAGCCCCGTTTTGTACGGAGTCAGCATCCCAGTCCTGGACACGGCACTGTGCTGCGTGGTGGGTGAGGCGGCGTGGCCGCGCAGGGAACGAGGATGCCGGGCCGTTGGGCTGTGCTCAGGCCTGGTGAGGCTTTCTCTGAAGAGCAGTGGACCATCATTGACAGATTTTAATTAGGGGAGTGGGGTGCTCTCGTAGATCACTTTTGTGTTTGTAGAATGCTTGCAAACAGTCAGTAGGCTCGGCAGAAAGTGATGTGACGAATCAGAGTAGGGTGGCTGCGAGGTGTAGCAGTGTTCAATTTTCAAGTGGTTTTCAGTCCTATGTTTGTGGCTCAGTAGACGTGTCACTTTGGATGACGCACTCAAGGAAGTGAAACAATTTATTTAATCAATTGAAGCAGTGATGTACCCAATTCCCAGGACTGTTGTGGAGATCCAGTGAGATAACATTCGCACAGTGTGCAGCGTGGTCCCCAGCCCAAAGTCAGTGCTGAGGGAGTGCCTGTGAATACCTGGTAGGTCAGGTGTCGGTGGTGGGTCTCGGTGACTGAGGAAATCTGAGCCCTGAAGGAGGGGTCCAGTCACATCTGTGAGTGATGGGCCTGAGGTGGGAGGGGCAGAGAGACCTTCCCTCCCAACCAGGGGCCCTGGGCAGGACGGCTATGGGAGGAGCACCGTGAAGTGAGCTCTTTTCAGGTGGAGTTGGAGTTGCTCTTGAGACATCTAAGTGCAGTGTCACGAGCTCACAGAGGAGGTCTGGGCCCGGGCTGTGCATTTTCCTATAATCTCAATCCCTGAGGACGCCGAGGTATTGATCGCTGAACGTGAAGTATTCTTTACAGGACAAGTGAATAGTAGTATCATCTCTGTCATCAAAGCTCACGTCTCTTTATTCATAACCCACTTTGTTAATTAGATACTTACAGGGCGGTTCTTCACCGCCCTCCCCTAGGCTCAGGCTCCACAGTAAAGAGCTGGTGAGCCTCCCTCTTTTCCAGAAGTAGACACATTTAGCTGGTAGCCTTCTATACCTCGCCAGACTTAGAATTTTAATTTGTTGTTTTAATTCTATTATCTGTTGGTCATCTCCTGACAGGAGAGACGTTTTACCTCATGGTCATGTTTCAATTAGCTGTTACTGAGAATTGCTGATCTGATCCATAGTGTATGTATTATATTAACTTTGTAGAGTACTTATCATTTTTCTTTCTTTGCCCTTAAATTTTGTTTGCCCCTTCAAGTCTCTATCCTATTTCGGGCCTTATTTTTTTTAATTAAAAAATGTGTGTTAGTAGTTAAGAAAACAAAAGCAAAGAAACAATGCACATGATACCTAAGTTTAGAAAATATCTATTGTGTTTTCTGTCTCGGCAATGGAGTGTTCTAGAAACTCGTGAAAACTTTCATTACACAAGTTCCTTAAAATGCTGATTAAGAAATAAATCCTTCCTTCCTCATCTTTCAAGCTGCACAGCTAATTTTCAAGAAAGTGAGGGGAAATCCTCAGAATCCAAGTCATATCAGAAAGCAGGGATTCTGGGAGATACGTGAGACTTAGAATCCCTGGGGTGCCGGTTGGCTCCTGAACTGAGTGTTAGTTGCCCTGGCAGGAGGGCGGGAGGTGAGCCCCGGGCCTCTCACACTGGGAGTTGGATGGCTCATCCTATGTAAGGCCAAGCACATCCTGAGAATCCTGTTTAATAAAGGGTGAATTAGAAAGAAAGAAAAATATCATTCCTCAAGGCAAGAAATTAAGGAAAGTCAATTTTTGGGGATGCAGGGAAAAATAACAAATCCAAAGTAAGGATTTAGTTTAAAGCTGTTCTGGCATGAGAGTGACCACAATCTCCTGGCAGAAAATCACAGCTCCTCCCGGAATGAGAAGTTGTGTTTTGAATGAAACAGTGAACAGCCATTCCTAAAAAGGCCTCCTGAGTCTTCTGGATCAAGATACTAGACCCAAACAGCTCTCTTCCAAGGTCTCATTTAAATAACCAGAAAGGTTTTAAAGGAAAGAAGCCATAATCATAGTTCTATTTATTGACATTAGTATATGCTAGGAATTCAGAGGTGACTATGGAGTTGTCTCCTCTTTTATGGACCTTACTTTCTGTTTGACATAGTTGGGGAGCTGGGTGGAGGGAGGTTTTAGTCTGCTGCAATTAGCTAGGAAAGGAAATTAAGAAAGCAGTGAAGGGTGGGTGAACTTTTTAGCTGAGGACAGTCCTATTCATTTGGCTTTTAATTGCAGGCTCGATGAGTTTTCACTGGAGGGAATTGATCTTACAGAAAATGGACTTAACTCAGGCCTCTTCAGAATGGACAAATGAACCTGGAGAAAGACAGTCAAATCTGTGCAGACATTGAAGTTCACGTGAACGTGCTGTATCCCTGAGCCAAAGATAGGACAAGTAGGCAGCACTTCTTGAGGACAGAGGGGTGGTTTTTAAGGTTCTCCAAGAATGAATCCCAGGGAACCGGGATGGCCAGTTGTCAAACTGTGACTTTGCTTTTTGGACGGTGTGCCCACCAAAGGTATTTTCCGTTTATTAGTTTTCCTTTCTCTTAAATACATCTCAGGTGATGAGGACGTGGGCACAAGCATTGGACGCCATGTCGAGGAGACTTTGGATACCTGCCTAGAAGCGCGGGCACAGCTGCGGCTGCGTCATACATCTTGCCGCCCACCCCGTTGCCCGGCTCCGTGATCACGGCAGGGTGGTTCCTTGATGACCTGTCCATCTCCTTTGTGACATTGTAACCCACCAAAAACCGGAGCGTATTAGCTTGGCTTTGTTCTTTTCCATCCTTCTCTTTGAATGGACTGATAGTGGACCCAGTTATGATAGCAGATGTTTTACAAGTAGGGCTCTCAGTACAAACCTTGTAATCCCTGCTGTGTGATCTAGAGAAGAAAGTTACATTCTTTCCAAATTGTTTTGATGCACTTATGTGGGAAAATGGTGTACGTTTGAATATGTATTTCCTCTCTGAATCATCATGGCTAGAGATGAATGTGGGCAGACATGGAATGTGTTTTCTGTATTTGAACTGTATGGTCCCCTAAATTCTCTCCAGCTTTTTAAAGTCATCACTGGAGTGTTACCTCCAGAGTGTCCCAAAGCATCCACCACTGCCTGTTCTTCAGACACTGTGAGTTTCCAAGTTGGAGAAGGCTGCTAGCTGGTGAGGCATTCTCTGGCACATCTCTGGCTGGCTGATGTGGGCTTAGCACCCAAGACTTGGCAGACAGTAATTAACCACGATCACTTCCATTTCTGGGACACTCATGAAGGATTTTATACGTATGCTAGTGGCATACGTTATTTCAATTAGTTTTCCCAACAATCATAATTAGATTTTTTCACCTCTATTAATAAGTAAACTGTCAAAGCGAGTGACGTGCAGACTTTGGACTGGAACACGGGTCTTTCTGATCCCAGTCTCTGTTCCCTCCCCGACCTATCCTTCCAGATGGCCAGGAGAATCTTCCTCAGTCTTGAGTTTCCTGCTGATATTACCACTCTCTTTGTTTCTAGGAGAGGAAAAGAAGTCTAAACTTACTTTCCAGTTGAAAATGGAATGGAGAGTTAACGTTGGAAGCCGGGAGAGTCTGTCCTGTGATGAAGCGGCCTCCTAGCCACTTCCACTGGGACGTCACGTCACTGTCTGGGCCCCTTGCTCAGCCTGTGCACAGGTGACAGCGCAGATGTGCCGAGCAGTCCTCCCGGACAGGGCAGTGGGTTGGAAAGGAGTTTGGGGATTTGGTTTCATTTCATAGGTTTCTGAGGGCCTTGGCCTGGCACTTCGAGTGGGACCATTCCCTGTCCCACATGCTCGTGCTCTGGGCCCGTGCAGGCCTGATGTGGCCTCAGCCTGAGGCTCAGGGCCCGTGGTGAAGTGGAGAATTTTAGTCCAGGGTCTGTGGAGGCTCTGACAATTCTGGGTCGTGGGACATTGTCCAGGATGATAATAATTCTTCCCCGAGTTTCAGATTTCCTTGCCTGTGAGACGGGGTAGTAATAGTTTCTGAGATGATTGTAATGATTCAGTAAGGGGCGCAGCGTGTGCTGGCAGGTAGCTCTTGCTTAAGGAGCAGAAGTCGCAGTCACTCTGTCAGCCTCTCACTGTGTGCTCTGTGCTTTGAGAAGATGTGTATTTGGTGAAAGTCCTGCCCAAATACTAGGGTCTAGATGAAACGTTGTTCCTTTACTTTCCCTTTCTTTTGCTCCTTCCTTTCTCTGCGTCTCATGTGTAGGGAGCAGATTCCTCTGTTTCAGGGAATACAGGCCTTTCTAGGAAAAGGACAGGATGAACGTGGATAGGTGGGGCCGGAGGGGGTCTGGAGCATCTGCACAGCGCTGCTTCCCTGCATTTCTGCATCCGGTCCCATCAGTGCACGAAGTCAGCCTTCCTCTTCCTTCCTGTGTCATCAGGTCTCTGTTTTATGGGAAAACATTTTTTACGTGTCTTTTTTCACTTACATGTTTCGTTCAGATGCTTGTTGCTTTTTTCCCTGTGCTTCAGCGTTCCTAGGAGAGAATTCAGCAGTGCAGCGTCCTCTCCGAGCTCTATGAGTTGATCGGCTTCCACTGCAAGTCCGTCTTCTTCAAGTGGGTGGCCCCCGTGCAGCGCGTGGCCCCCGGCATCCCGGAGCCTGGCGGGAAGGCCTGCTACCGACTCCTTCTGCAGACGCTTCCTGGCTACATTCTGTCACTGATTCTGCAGGACTTCAACAAAGGTTTTGGGACTAAAACATTGCTTCAGTCCGATTAACCATGCCTTGTTTGGGCCCTGCTCTCCTGTCTCAACAGGGTGAATTGTGATTCGTGTAGAGCAGGACACAGCAGACTTTTTTCTGTCAAGGGCTTGGGAGTCAATATTTCAGGATCTGCAAACCTCCTGATCTCTGGTGCAGCTGCTCAGCTCTGCTGTTCAGACGCCAGAGCAGCCGGACAGTCCACACACCCACAGAGCTTTATTCACAGCAGTGGCTGGGGCTGGATTGGGTGTATGAACTGCAGTTTGTCCCCACAGCCTCCTCACTATTGACGCCTGTACCTGAGCGTGCATTTGCGACAATGGGTGAACCTACACTGACACGTCATCATCACCAAGAGCCCATACTTGACACTAGGATTTACACTTGGTGGTGTGCACTCTGTGGGTTTGGACAGATGTACAATGACACGTTTCTACCATCACAGCATCATACAGAGTAGTCTGTCTTAGTGACCCTAAAAATGCTCCTTGCTGCACCTCATTCATTACTCCTTCCCCTCTAGCCTCTGACAGTAACTGATCTTTTAGTCTCTGTGGTTTTGCCTTTCCCAGAACACCATACAGTTGGAATCAGACAGTTGCAGAATCTTCCCAGATTGGCTTCTTTCACTTAGTAATATTCATTTAAGGTTCCTCCATGTCTTTCCATGCCTTGATAACTCATTTTATTTTAACACCATAAATAGTCCATTTTCTGCCTGGACCAAAGTTTATTTATCCATTCACCTACTGAAGAACAGCTTAGTTGTTTCTGAGTTCTGGTGATTATGAATAAAGCTGTTATTAACATCTGTATGCAGATTTGTGTGTGGACGTAATTTTCCATTTTGTTCAGTAAACACCAAGGAGCACAGTTGCCAGATCATATGGTAGGAGTACGTTTAGTTTTGTAAAAAAATGCCAGACCGTCTTCCAAAGTATCTGGGCCATTTTTCATTCCCACCAGCAATGCAAGAAAATTCCTGACGCTCCACATCCTCACCAGCATTTGGTGCTGTCAGTGTTCTGAGTTTTGGCAGTTTTGACTGGTGTGCAGTGATAACTCACTGTTTCAGTCTGCAGCCCCTTGATGACAGATGCTGTGGAGCATGTTTCCATAGATTTCTTTGGCATCTAGTTTCCATGTTGAGGTGTGTGTTGAGGCATTTTGCACATTTTTTAAGCAGGTTATTCATTCTTCTTGTTGAGTTTAAAGAGATTTTGGTGTATTCTGGATATCAGCCCTTTATCAATGTGTCCCTGCCCTTTACCTGCAGCACCGGAGTTGTCCTTTGGGTCTCAGTGGAGTGTCAGCTCTTCAAAGAGGTTCCCTGTCTTCCCTCACCTAAATACTGTCCTTGAACTTTTCACTTTCATTGACTCACTTTGTTCTTTTTAAATAGCATTTCCCATAATTTGTAAGTACATTAAAAAAAAAGGCAATGATTGAACACTGCCTCCCCCACCAGGCTGTGTGCCCTGTGAGAGCAGAGACCCTGTCCCCACTCACCATGTCCCATGACAGCATATGTCACATGTCCATGTAAATGTGTGTAACGTGGGGCCAAACCTGATGAGCAGCTATGACGACATGTGTTGGCTACCATTCATTGAATAGAGTTTGTTTCTTGATCTTAATTTTAAATCACATGAATGAAACATGTTTCTTTTGAAAAATAAAACAACAAAGCACACCTCCATGTGATTGGTACTTTCTACTTAGCCTTCTGACCCAGGAAGGGACGTTCACCATCATTTTGTGGAGGAGGTTGGGGAGGTAAAGTAGGAGAGTGAGATCAAATAAAGTAAAAATGATAACAATCAGCTGGCTTTATTTTCACTAAGACAAATGTTACTTTAAACCATACCTCAGCTGTTGTTCTGTTGTTTTAAACACTTCTCATAGAATTAAATGGAAGCCCACTAAACCCTGAAAGGGAAATTATGTGCTCAGGTCCTGAAAAGTGTTTATGTCTATTTCTTGAAATGCACATTTTCCCTGCTGGTTACAGAAAGTCATGGCGGGAACACAGCCGTGAGCTGTGTGTGTCTGCCAGCTTCACGGGCTGCTCACTGTCATTTTCATTTTCTTGTGTTGCAGTGTATGAAGGTTTTCCATCAGACTGTTTGCTCAGCCCCTTCCTGAATGAGGGATTGAATTTTCCACAGGAAATCTTATGGAAGAGAGTGACAAGGCACATGGGTTTCCCAAAAAGCAATAGTTGTTGTAATAAACTCTCACATTGGTGAACTTTTTGAATACAAGCGAGTTGAAAATTTTATCACTAGGTCATATGCCACAAATCTGTCTTAAGAATAAAAAGATTCAGATTTTATAGAAGAAGCAGTTTGAATCAAGTATAAATTACAATTTGTACACTAGTTGGTGTTAGAACATGTACTCACTCTTACCATAATTGCCTGTGGTAGGAACTGGATCATTATTTATTTATTTAAAAAAAATCCTCAAGGTTCTACTTGCCTCATTCTTGATGCGGCAGTGTTGAGGTTAGTTAAGTTGGGACATTTAGAATTCTTGGCTAGGTTTTCAGGACATTGATTTCAGCCTCTTTATCTTTTTTAGAATCTCTTCTTTGTGTCGGTCTTTGGTCTTTTGACAATGTGGAAATACTGCACAGATCTGTCTTTCCCTTTTTCCTGTCTTTATGGGAAAAGATTTCTGTAAGACACACTACTAGGACATTAAGCATTTTGTGTGGGGTAAGTTTGGTCGGCTCAAAGGATTTCAGTTAATACATATTAATACTTGCTATTCAGCTAATGATAAGAAAATTATAAAATAACTTAAGTATACATCAATAAATATAGTACAATAAGCCCATCACCCAGATTAAGGAATTCACAAACATTTCCATATTTCCTTTATTCAGACCTTTGTTCTTTTACTTGTCCTTTGTTGAAGTATTTGACAGCAAATTCAAGAAAACATGTCATTTTACCCTATGTACTCAAGTAGGCATGTCTGAAAAATGAGGGCCATTTCTTTGATCAGGTTTTTCCATTTGACTTATGTGCTCGTTAAGTACCAGCTGTATCAGGCATCTCACTAGGCATTAGGAATCCTTGGGGCAATGAGACAGTCCTGGCTCCCAAGGAAGTTAAGGGCTGATGGAAGAAACCAACACAGGAGCTTAGGTGCCTCACCTAAGGTCCCTGCGGGATGACACCAATTGGAAAAAATTTGTGCACAATACAGTGGGATTCACAGAAGGGACTGGTCAGACTAGTAGGGCAGGCCGTGAGAGAGGCGGTCAGCAGGGCTACAAGAGGAGGAATCATTTGATCAGAATCTGAAATCTTTTCTGCCAACCTTCCTACCAAGCCCTAGGGCCCATCACACACAACCCTGTGCTGTAACTGTTTTTGATTCCAGTTACCACATCTCTTTCAGGAAGGATTTTAAGGTGGAAAATATTTAAAATCAGTAATTGTTGCCAGAAGTGACATAGAACAAAGAACATGGAAACAACACAAATGTCCATCAGCACATGACTGGATAAAGACAAGGTGATACATATCTACAATGGAATACTACTCAGCCATAACAGATGCAATTTGCAGCAACATGGATGGACCTGAAGACTGTCATTCTAAGTGAAGTGGGGTGAAAAGAGAAAGAAAAATGCCATAAGACTTCATTTATGAGGAATCTAAAATTAATAGCAATAATAATAAGACCACAAATGAACTAATTGTTATTTTGATTTCTTGAATATGCTTAAGCACATATGACTGTCCTTTGTGATTGGATTACCATATTCTGTTTATTATTCTTTTGTAGTTGGCTTTATTCCTCTGGTAACTATGTAAGTTTAAAAATCTGAAACTCTAATCTGTTCTTAGAAACAATAATTAGTACATATATGTAACTAAAAAAATGCAGTATACTCTATACATGTATTTATATGCAATGTGTATGTGGAGTTGAACTGTAATAATTATACCTAATAATACTGAAAAAGGAAAAAAATAAAATAATATATAAAAAAAACTAATCACCCCTCTTTAAATATTAAAACATTCAGTTCTGAGATTCTGTGAAAAACAGCATGGAAGTAGGTTTTTAAGATTTTCTCCTTGTTCCTCGGTGAGCAGCCTGGGCTGCACAGCTTGGCCGCCACAGGCACCCAGGACTTGCCGGCTTGCTCCTCACTTGTTGGGAGGAAGATTAGCTGATTCAGGAATATTTATGCTCTTAGAAGTTGCTGAAAACCCCACAGAGCTTCTGTTTACATGGAGTGTATCTGTCAATATACCCCATTTTAGAAATTTGAACAGAAAATTTAAACCCAAGAACTGACAAGCACACGCTGCCCCAGCACGTGGTCAAAGCAGTGCTGTCACGGTGGCGTGTGTTGGTTCTAGAAAAAATGCACCATACACTCAAGAATGAGGATGAACCCACAGATCTCATCTCAGCAATGCTATGAAGAGGTGGGACCCAAAGCCCCTAAAACAGTGCTGAAGTCCCCAGATGTCCCAGAACACACAGAGCCATGGTACCAAGAATCCAGTGTCTCATGGATCATCAGCCGTGGAGACCGCGTCCTGGGTCAGGAGAAGCAAAAGTAGGGATACCAGGCACACAGTCCTATTACAGCAATGCTTTAAAGGTGTTGAATTGACTAAAAGAGTGGCAAAGATTTGCATTTAGAATACTACATTTTCTCTCCTGGAGACGTTAGAATGATAACACTGATTAACAGAGGATGATTGTAATGGATTAACTATGATACTGATGACATGAGCTGCTCACACTAACCCTGCACTCAATGTAGACTAAGCCTTTTATGCACACACTTCATTAGGTCTCCACATCCCTGCAAGGTGGCATTAAGCACTCATACAACCATGAAATCAGTGACTATAAAACAGTCACAAGGCTTTCTCTGCAGCATGAGGTAGCAAAACCAGCAAGGATTTTCAATGACAAAATCCAAAATCATATATATTTGGGAAAGAAAGCAAACAAAACACAGAAGGACAATAAAACAAAAGAGCAGATGGAATGGAAACTTTTATTGAAGAAAGCAATGATTGATTCAATTACAACAGGTAATGGCCCTGGTATAATTGAACCATCAATCCAAATTTTTGGAATAGTGAGTTGTGAAATTACTGTCTCATTTAATATTGGAATTCCTAGTTGGACCAATTTGATATACATCACTGGTGTGATGTTATCTATTTAGGTAAATAACAATATTCATATTTTTTAAGGTAACAGGAATCATAACACAGGACTCCAGATTTAGAGAGAGAATTCAAACAACTACTATCATACTCCATCCAGTAAGGACAAGTGTCCCTGCGTCACCAAAACAATGAGAATTTGCACACAGAAAACACATTTCTCCAGTTGTGACAAATACAAGACCGTGAACCATGAATTACGAGAAGAAGCAACTGTTTAAATGCCATGGGCAAAATTTTTTATCACCTTGAAAACATCACTGATGCACTAAGTAAGAAAAAAAATTGTTTTACTAGCAAATCTAACTGACACAGGGGTTTTTCCAAGTGAGAAGGTAATTCCAAAAATTGCAGTAAAATGAGTTAAGATGATCTGTGCAGTGACGGAGCTGATATTAGACTGGCCAGCATCACGATTTCCGGTTTTACACTTGCTCTCTTCTTGTCACCTCTGACACAAGAATGCATCATATGATTTTTTTCTTTAGGGAAAAAAAGATAAATAAAAACTAACTAGAAGTTGTGGTATGGAAAGCAGTAATGAAGTTGTCTAACCTAATAATGCAGCCAGTGTAATGTAGCACTTATTCGGGCACTAGAATTTTTTAAATCATGATTTATTTTATATCCTATTTCTATCCTAAAGGAGGCACTTAAAGTTTTCTACTTTATTCAACATATCTTGTGGGGGTTGTGATATACACTGGTATGGCAGTTTTCAGAGATTCAAAATCGCCTCTGTGGTTGTGGTCAGGAAAGGCAAGGCTCCCTCAGAGCTGAGACGGAGAAGGAATCCCCGGAGTCAGCCCCCGGGCAGCTTCCGAACCGCATCTGCTTGCACTTGGCACAGGACACCATCAGCAAGTGTAACTCTGACAAGGAGATTTCCCCGGGGACCTGGGAGGTGCTCTAACATTCTGAAGCCACTTGTTTCCCATTTAGGTAAGGCTTGGAAAAACAGTTTATTAGAAGTGACTCCCTTTGTATGTGCCTTTTGTCCTGAGAGGTCACTAATTAGCATAAATATAAAATACCCCATAATATAAGAATTTAGGTACCCCATTTTTCCATCTACCTGTCTATTTGTTTATCATATTTATACTTAGGTTACACTTTCCATGATGTTCATTTCCGGGCACCAAAAAAGAAAGGTTGCAAAATATTTCTTATAAAAAGCGGGAATGGGTCTAAGGTTTAAAAACCACTACTGCTAACAATAAAAGCCAGATAATATTTTTAACCTCAATTGCATCAGACCTTCCCGAATTCCTCCCTTAAGTTCACTGTTAAAACAATAATGGAATCTCTGTCCTTCCAAGACTCGGGCCTGATCGCCACCCATCCAGATATCTTTCTGTGGGTCCCTACTTGTCCTCGAGGCCCCCAAACACAACTTACAGGTTGAAATTTCTTCAGTGTTCCTACTGTAGGGGAAACCTGGAAGTCCCAGGCACTGTCCAGGAGTCACACCTACCTGCAAAAATCAAAGTCATGTGACTGAAATGGGACAACCCAGGTTGTGTGGTAGGGCTGAAAGCTTACCAAAAACAGGTTTGGGGGCCTTACCCAAGCCCTCCAGCTCCTAACATGAAGAAGTACAGGGAGGCCAAATTAACCACGAGACTGTGTGGCTTAATTACCCCATGAATAAAGGATTTGTGCCAGTGCCACCTTTAGACAGGGAACCCCAGAACCCAGACTTGGAAGCACCCTCTCCCCTACCCTCTGAACAAATATTCTCTCAAGACACATAGTGAGAGATGGGAGCCCCGGTGAGCTCTGGAATAAGATGCGACCTGAAAGACTGCTGGTAACAAATGGTGTGCAGCTCGGGCAACCCCCAGGACCACCAGCCATTCTGGTACCACTGATGCCCACACTTCCATCCACAACAGTTTCTTCAGGACACTTATGCACATATAACCATCACACAAAAATGATTGCTTAGACATATTTTAAGAGAAATAACATTATGAGAATGCCAAATTCATGACATGTCAGAGTCAAGACCCCAGAGTATTTACTGGATGAGATCTCACGTGTGCCCCGCAGTGAGCTTTAAACCCTTAGGACACAGTCATGGAACAGTAGGCATTTTCTTTCTTTCCTCCAAGTTGGCTTTACTGGAGAACTCCGTAGACACAGGAAGACTCTGTTTCCCACCTCTACTACTTACACAAAGGGCTCATCACGTGGTGAGGGATCAGCGCTTGTGCGACCGGCTCCAATGTGAGCACTCCAGTGCCCAGCTCCTCCAGGAGCAGAGCTCCCCCCACAGGAGCAGAGACCCCCCCAGGAGCAGAGCACCCCCCACGGGCACAGCAGTGCCTGCAAGAATCAGGAGTCTGATGAGTGAGCCTGGGGCGGGCAAGTCAGGAAGCAAGCACCGCTCCCTCAAGCTCTGCAGGTGATCTCTGTGTCATCTTGAATAAATACAGTCAGCATTAAGATGTTTGACAAGAGGGTAAAAGGTAAGGCCTCTCCAAATCTCCTCGCATTCCTTTAGTTGGAGACCTGGTAGAACACATGGCGACAAGAGAAGCTGGCTTTTCATGCCCACGTTGGCCTCAGGGCTACAGGGGAGGCCACGGTGCTGCCTCCGCCCCACTTCCTGCCTTCGTCCTGCAGACCTCACAGGGGCCGCTGACTCGTTTCTCTGACTTTCTCTCCTTGGTTGTGCTACACTTCCAGCTTTTAAAAGCTCACAAAATCCTCACTGGAAAATCTTTAACAATGAACCCAAGTCAAATGAAATCAACCAAAGAGACACACTGCCTTCTTCATTACTTTATATTTTAGGATGAAATTCTTGAAGACGACTCCCTGAACTGAAGGGGTAGATGGAGGAGAAAAGAAAACAAGACAAGCATTTTTGGGCCCATAAAAAATGAGAGGTAACCAGATGGTGTCTAGTCTTCATTGCAACTCTCTGCCTGCCCCAATTTCACATGCCCCTCCCAACTGAACTCATCAGAACTCGACTGAAGGAGACGGCTGTGCAAATTTATTGGAAACCAAATAAATCACTATGGAAACAGTCTCCCAAACCCAGCGAGAACACTGTAAGCTGACCAGTGCCAGGATCTGAATACGTGCAGATCAAAATTCCGACCCCCTCCCTGGTAGGTGTACTTACAGTGGGGGTTGTCGCCGTGCAGTTTGTCTGCATCCAACATATAAAAATGAAAGGGACTCCAGTTTTCAACATCACAGTCCCTCTGAAACAACTGGTGGTCAATTAGCGTTTGTCTCCAGCAAAACTCGATTTTCTCCCCTGCACGTGGAGGTGAACACACAGAAGAGACTGATGATCCCCGCTGCGAGTGTAGCTAAGTGTGTCTAAGCAAGCTGGCTCCATCAGCATCCTGATGAGCAGGGGAGTGTGTGAGCCGCGGGGCTCTGCAGACTAATGGCCAGGCAAGGAGGGCGCTTTCTTACATTGGGGAGAAAAAGGCTGGAGCAGCACTCGCTGGAAATAAATTCTAATTAAACCTTCAGGTGCGGTTCCTGCAGCAGAACCCACGCCAATAGATGAGGCTCCCTCCGTGCTGTCCAGTCATGTGAACCAGGCTCATTAATATACATGTGTGTTTGGTTTAGCAAGTGAATCATGTCTGTTTTCTGGAAATTACATGAGGGTGGAAAACCTTCCAAACATGTTCATTTATTTGCTGTGGACTTTGTTTAATCCTCTTAAGAGCATTTAGAATGACAAACTTCTTAAATTAGCATGTTTGCCTGAGTGACCTTTCCAGGCACATGGGCCGAAATCTAGGACAGCCCAGAAGCAAATTCAAAACCGTTCCAGCTGCACAGCACTGCAGAATGTGTCCAGTTTGAGAATAAGGATTTTTTCTCCACACACTTTTCCTCCTCTGCCCAAATTAATCAGCCTCTGCTGCTCTTGTGTAATGAGTATTGTATGGCTCATCTTCTCTGCCTGTAAAATGGAAATGGGAAATACTTCTGCCCAATAAAATGACATAGAACTAAGCCCCAAAATTATATATATTTAAAAAAAAACAGGGCTTTACGCTGTCCAGGGATATGAATCATTTATTTAATATATCAATTGTTACTAGAATAATCTTTTTAAAATGTAACCCCTCCTCAGAAAACTTCAACTACTATTCGATAAAAATATCACAGAAAATTTCTGAAAAGAATTTAAAGGAAAATCATTTTTAACTGAATCATGTTCTAGGCACACTGAATAAATTCTTTTTAGAGAACTACTTGTTTTTAATAAATGACCTATAAAAATACACCCAGCATTAACCAGTAAATCTTCATTCCTTATTTTAAAATTCTTAAGGCATGCTATATTTCTTAAATCAAATGAGGAGATATTTGCAAGCCAATGGACAACGGAATTACCTAAGAAGACATTATAAAGCAGCAAGAGCAACTAGCACTTTGCCAAGCATTCTGCCTGAGTCACTCGTACCATCTTATTTTGACCTGACTGCTTAGAGGTGAGCTCCATCAGCCCATTTAACACATGAAGAAACTGAGGCTATGTGTGGTCATGTTTCCAGTACTTGGTTGAGCCAGGATCCAAACCCGGATCTTTGTCTATAGATCCTGTGCCTTTACCAGATCACACTAAATTTCTCACTCTTCAAATGCACTCAGTCCCCGAGGTAACACACCTTCCTTGCATTTCTAGGAGTTTTAGGAATTACTGAATTACAAGGACTAATCAGACATTTGTGTGAGCTAATTTTATATTTTCTGATTTTCCTGAATCAGTTCAGGCTGAATTCATTCTACTTACGAGAAGTCCTGAGGCAGAGGAGAGAGGGGAATATAAGCCAAACATAAACAATTTCAAGAGATCCACTTCATCAAGGAAGCAAAGTATTAAGTAAGCCATTCTGCAACATGCTTGTCAATAAACCTTGGTGTCTCTGTCTCAGCCTGAAGGAGGGTAAGCCCTCCAGCCCATCTGCCTTCCAGCCACATACCCTGGATGACCTTGGTTCCCTCACCGGTGACACATGTGTTCACCTGGGACTCTTTGTAGAGATTAAATGATAAAACTGTATGCAAAGGGGCTACTTCATTGCCAGACAGTAGGCACTAAACAAATAATAAAATTATTTTGTTTCATGAAAATGGGAGGCAAGTCTCCCAATTAAACATTCCTGATAGAATCCCAACAAGCACTTTAATTTGTCTACAAGAAATTGTAAAATAGCATTTCTTTTTTGAAGGCCGTATCCATTCTCCCTACTTTTTACAAATCCTGGCTGTTATCCTGAAAATCTATTCCCAGAACGTGGCATCCATCTCCCATATTTAAATCCTTTAAGTTTGAAATTATGATGAAGCTTGGGCACATAAAGATTCACACCATAATTCACAGAATAAACAAAGACCACAGGAACAGGGCCACCTCCAGACCCCATGTGCTCAGGACAGGCTCCAAACTTCACAAAATCAGAAGCATACTGTTTGAAGAGAAAGAAAATTGAATGTGATCAAGGAGGCTGACATAGAGCACTGGCCAGCTCACGAGACGACCCCGTCGCCCCCTCGTCTGACCTAAGTCATTGAACACAGTTATCCGTTGATCTCTAACTAAAACTAGAACACGGGTAGGGTTGGAAAGTAACATTTTTTCCTACAATATATACATATTGTCAACTAAAAATTGGCACTTGTCATCTGCCTCTGATTTGGTTAAGTCATGAGCCACTGCAGCTGCTGACTTTCAACACCCTCTGAAAGTAGTTAAGTGTGGAGATCAGGAATGGGGTGCTCTGTGCTCTGGGAAAATGGGCAGGAGAGTCTTCAGATAGTTAGACATTTTCAGGAAATTTTATGCGCCCAAATTCTTACATCCCCTCCTATCTAGAAAAGCGCTAAAATCATTAACAGAGACACCTGCTTCTTGACTAGCAGCAGCCTCTGCCTAAACTTGTATTGGACCGCACGTCCCCCTTCACTGAAATCTTATATAATTCTGAGCTCCCCCTCCTCTTCAGAGCAGTTCCTCCGAGCTCTCTGAGATGCTGTCACCTGGGCTCTGGTCTTTATTTTGCCCCAGATAAACTTTAACCAACAACTCTCACGTTTTGTGGTTTATCGACAGTACCACAAAAATTAAGCTTACATACTTGAACTCAGAGTAAACATTCAGTATCAAACATTTCTTGGCTTAAATTCCTATTTAAATGTAAATAATTATTCCATTTCTTAAATATAACATCTTTAAATATAAATTAACAGATATTTGTGAATCTTTGAAAAATATAGTCTAGAAAAAAATTTTAGCAATTAAAAAAGCTATTGTGTGGAGCTTTAGAATTTCAAAAGTGGAAGAGAATAGTATTGTAACTCAAGTTCTTGTTTTAAATGCAGAGATCCTGAGGCCTCAAAAGACATATCAATTTGCCTGATTTTATACACTGTCCTTTAACAGAAAAACTTGAACTAAGTTCCTGGTCTTTGAGAAACCAAGACTTGCTCTGCTGGTGCAGGGCTGAAATTTATGAAAATGGGTCGTGAGAAAGAACCAGAATGCGGGGGCCTGGGCGAGGCAGCGGAGGAAAGGAGGGTCTCACCTTGTCGTGGGTGAGAAATAGTCTCCCGCAGTGCTGGTGTGATGGGCATCCCTCAAGTGCCTGAAAACTACTATTTAGCACACCTGCCACCGAAACGCACACAAGCTGTTTAACTAGAAGGCTGACCAGGAGGCTTTCTCAGTGACACAACAAGCTATTTTCAAGTTAACGCTACAACTACAGGAAGAGAAAGAATAGAAAGCTGGTATTAATTATTAAAAATTTACACCAAGAACCATGGAAATTCCAGGAGAAATATAAAGACGTTGGAAGTTTCATTATGCTAACTTACTGCCAATTCATTTGTCTTAAAAGCTGTGCTATAAAATATATTGTCCTTTGTTGTTCCAAATCACATTTGAAAGAAATAATGTTTCTTAAGGGTGTTTCTGGAAATTTCTTCAATTTCCTAACACCAAATCTCAGACCCTTAAAGAAATGGGGGGTTGGCATTTCGTCCATTGTTCTCTAGGCAATTTGTTTTTCCTTCAAAGAACAAGGGGGGAATCACACAGAAAAGCATTTGAGCATCAGGCTGCTTACATTTCCTCCGGGAGTCTTGGAAAATAAGGTGGAAATGAACAGTAGGACAGAAACATGGCGGGAGAGTCACTGGCTAGAAGGTGAGAACAAATGTGTTCTCCAACGTGCTCTGGTAGCCACTAGTTTAAATGAACTGAGCAATTGTTCGAGCATACACGCACTTCTACGGGAAAATCTCAACCGTTACCAAACGATCAGTGCAGCCCGAAGCAATGGACGGACTGCGGAGGCCCCCGGCATCTCATCGTGTTGTCTTACACCATGTGCAGGATGAGCAGTGCCTCCCCGCCCCCTCCCTCCCCTCCCCTCGATGGAGATGGCTGGTCCTGAGCTGAGCTTACCTCATAGCAAGCTGTCTCTCAGCCCTCTGTCTAAAGCAAGGTAAAAGCAGGAAAGCTACCTGGGACTTTACAGAACCAACCCAAAAGGGAACTGAAGCACCTTTCTTCCCTCCTTTCTGCTGCCTGGAATGTGGGCCTGATTTTTGACCCTCAGGCAGACACTTTGGGCCATCAAGTTGACTGGCTGAAAATAAGAGGCATCTGGTTCTCTGACCCTGGGACCTTCATGCAAACCAGCCCTGTGGTACCGATTGCTTGACTTCTTTATGTAAGAGGGAAATACAAGTTTAGCATGTGTAAGCTACCGCTGTTATCTGGGGAAGTAGGTGTTGTACATTGCCACGGTAAGTCCTAATAATAAAGTTAAATATTCACCAAAAACTATTTACCAAATAGTTAATAAATGATAAAGAGTTCCTGATTTTTGTTTTAATGCTATGAAATGTAAATCAAGTTTCAGCATATGCTAGTAAAACAAGACACTGTGGAGAAAAAGCAAAACAGAGATTATAGAACAGAGACACAAAGCCTCCTCTTCTCCAAGGCACAGGAGGACAGCCGTGACTCTACGTGCCAAGGTTGGAGTCTCATGGGCTCCCTGTTTTCCTTGCCTTGGGTTGTCTTTTCTTTCCAGCCTTGGGAAAAATGGATGACTGCTGGTCAAATCATTTCAGGAGCAGCTTCCATCGTGTAGAACCCCTGTCTCTTCCTTTCCTCTGCCTCCTGGAATGTTCTGACACAATTAATCAGTCCAGCCTTCTAAATTGAGCAAATGGAGCTCAATCAATCTGCTTTTAGACAGAGTTAGGAAACAGACATTAAAAAGCATAACTAGGAAATCTTATCTTCCAGAAGTCATTGCACAGATGAAATAGGAGAATATCTGTGAATCACTCTGTAAACACTAAGTACAATACAAACAATATTAGTACTGATTCTATGTCACATTCTTCAAAAAACGAAAACAGAATAGTTTTCTACCAGAAGGAGAAGGTGCTTTACAATTTTCTGTCACTTTAATTCTTCAAAAGTTTCTATAAAATTGATGTCTTTAAAAAAATCAATGCACATTAAGGACTAAATTTAATTCCTTCATCTTCCCCTGTTTAACAGATATCAAGAATGATACCATTTCTAGACATTTTATCTAGGAAAGCCTTTGGTATACATGAGGCACAGAGCATGACAAATTGTCAGTATCACTCAGGATAGGAAACCCATGTTTGATACCCGAACTTGAAGACATGAAGAAGATGCCTGGCATGTCCCACTGACCTTTCAAGCTGTTATTTTTGAAACACTTGTTTCTTCTTGGTCCAGAACAGACCCGCATTTGTTGATGAGAGACTCTTTAAGTGAAAAGGTAAACCCATCATTACACTTTAGAGACTGAAGCCTTACCCTCCTCATCCATGTGGACATAGCATCCTTACTGATTCCTAACATGAAAAATGACCACCAATGACATCTCAGGATGCTCCAATGCAGAGGTTCTCTGCTGCAGTGAAGAGGAAAGAGCCGTGTGCTTCAAGATGTACTTACTGTCTGTAGCTCACTTGGCAAGACACGGCAACTTGTCTAAGCTAAAGCTTAAAAGTGGAAAATAGAGACAACATCCATGGCAAAGGGCATTCGGAGGCTAATTCCTTGGCCCCACTTCATCGCTTCTCAAGAGCCGTGGGCAATACCTTGAGAAAGGCAGCAATACGTTACCCAACTCATCAAAAAGCTGTGCCTCCTACTAATTGACAGTAAAACAAGTGTCATCTGGCTCAACAGATCTCCCTGTGTCTCTACAGTGGTCGTCTACTTTTTCTTTATTTTGTCAGTTGGGGGACACTCCTTTTTTGAAAATCCTCCTCCCTGCAGTAGAAGTTCTTATTTTCCCAACCAGAATGCAGGCTTGAAGGAGGGCAACAGAGCTGAGAACACATAAATCAGTATTTATTCCTTGATATATTTTTTACACATGGACTAAAAATCATTGGGTCAGTTGGACATCAATATCATATCTAATTTACACTATTGTCAACTTTCATTTTACTACCAGCTCCTGAAACAGTCACGTGGTCACTAGGTTTTTTTTCCTTCCCTTGACCCATGGGTTCGATGATTTCTAACCAGACACAATAGCTTTTTGAAAAGAAGTCTGTTTCACCTTTTGCTTTTAAACTAAACTTGTGTGCTTGACCCTGATTTCATTCTAACATTCACAAAAATCTATCCAAGGACAACCACATTTAACATCATCTCTAGATGTCTTGAATACAATGGTGAGTGATTCTTCCAGATCATTAAACTATATATGCACATTATGCTGTGGTCCTATTCAATTTGTGGTGTTTACAGGAATCGTTACCTCTTTGGATACTTTATTACACATTTAGCATTTCTTTATCCAATTCAGTTACATTAATATATAAGATTTCAAAAGATCTGCTTTCTCAAAATGATGATGTTTAACATCTATAGTCTATTTTAAATCAAGTAATTCAATAAGGTTGTCAAGGACAGCAGTGAAGGTTGTGTGTGGTGATTGCTGCTTCAGAGTCTCCAGTCCTGTCCCTTGATCTTACAGGTGTTTACGCATCCTTGTCAATGTCATCACATCAGTCTATTAGGAGCTGAAATTAAACTACCTGGATGCTAATTTTTTTTTAAAAAACAATATACTCAATTTCCCCTTCTAATACTTTATTGTTTCTCATACTGAGGCTCACCAGTTTTCCTAATATATATATTTGGTGGGGAGGGGGGCACAGCTCTGAATGCCTGCAGACAGCACCAACTCTATAAGATTAACCAGAGGTGGCCGTGGATGTTCTGTGACTTCAGCCACTGAGCACGAGCACCTGCTGTCCTTCCAACTGTTCTGCCTCCATTATTGACAGCTCTGAAGGTCACTGCCTCTTGTAAAATTCTACAACATTACAGTTCATATATTTTTAAAAGTTATAAATTTGTGAAAGTCGTCTGCTGTTTGTGTAAAAAGAGGGGTACTTCCTTTTGCTCATTTCAGGCTAAACTAAGTCCAGAAGGACACACACACACACACACACACACACACACACACACACACACACAGAGAGACACACGCAGTTCTGAGTGCCCCCAAGGAAAAGTTTGAAAGGCTTCGGGACAGTGGTGGCACTCAAACCTTTGGAATTTTGAGCTCTATGAAAGCATCACTTATTCAGAAATTAAGCATTATAATTCTAGACGAAGAGAATCAGAATTACCCACAAGATACTTACCAGAATTTTTTTAAAGAATGTATCTTCCCTAAAATCCAATGATAATTCAAATATCCATGGAAAGAAAGTAGATCAGTAATATCAAGCAATAATTTCTACACTATTGCTGATTAGACTTCAGCCTCAACCAAAGAACATAGAAATAAGATACCTGGAGATAAAGAGATGGAAATGAGGTATTAAAAAGCAAGAATATAAAAGAAGTAGCGGCCTTACGGAAACCTGCTCATTTTCTTTGAAATAATTTCTTGGTTACAGGAACTCACTCGTGAGGATCTGGAAATGCATCAAGAGGAAATCTAGCAGGGAAAAGAAGCAGAAGCAAAAGCAGGTCTCAGTTTTCTCCGAGGCTGATCCTAAATGAAAAAACTTTCCTTGGCTTCCAGAATAGACAACCTGCATGGTTCCCTTAGCAGAAGAGTGAGGAGGAGAGAAAACCGAATTTGTTTGCAAATCATCCTTCACCAACCCTGTTGGAACACAGAATTTTGGTGTTAGGGGCACTGCCCGACCTATAAATATAAGAGAAGGAACAAGCTCTAATAAGGTTTTTGAGCGAAAAATGCTTTTAGCTTTAAACCTACTCTAGAAATCATGCTGAGAAATCATGGTAAGTGCTTGAGGTGAAGCTTTGCTGTTTACGTTACATAAAGGAATGCGTCCCCACATGTACCATTTTGGGAACGGAATATGTGTTGCAGCCTCCTTCACTTAGGTTTTTGGAAACCCAGAGTTTCTGGCCACGGGGAAATAGGCTAGTTACATATCAAAGGGGAGGCAAAAACTCCAGCGCGCTTTTCCATTGCAAACCGATTTTACTACAGACCGGCTTTAAGAATCATGCTGAGAAAAGAGAGTAAGTGTTTCTACATGTCACTCTACCTTTTATGACGGATGTAAAAAGCCTCTCCACATGATCACTTCTGACATCTCAATCTGTGTGGAAGCTGTTGTAAAACTAGATTTTTGGGTACACAGAGCTTCTGTCTTAGAGCATCTACACTAATTATACATGTAAAGGGAGGCACAATCTCCAAAACGGTTATCCAGAGGAAACGGCTTTAACTTAGAAACCGGCATCAGGAAACATTCTGAGAAATCAGAGAATGTGTCTCTAGAAGTCACCTTGTACTTTATGATGGATGACATAATGCCTATATACATGCAAAATTTTTAGGTCTGTATGCGTATGGAAGCCGCGTTTCCAATGGCTTGTTGGGAAACCAGAGTTTTTGGGAGGGGAAACTACACTGTTTTCATATATATGGCAATGTATTAGGACCAAATCGGTTTTCCAGGGCAAAAAACTTTTCTTGGAAACCGGCTTTGAGAAACAAACAGAGAAAACAGAGTAAGTGATTCTGTATTACTTAACTTAAATACTGGATGATAGAATGGCTCAACACATGGTGAATTCCCACAACAGTATGTGTGTTGGAGAAGACCTTCACATAAATCCTTGGAAAACCAGAGTTACTGGTCTAGAGAAAATACATTAATTACATATCCCAGGGCAAGCACTACTGCAAAAACATTTTAAAGAGCAAACAAGATTTACATGAAAACCGACCGTTGAATCCTTACAAACAAATGAGAAGGTGTTATTAAAATACACGCTACCTATTAACTGGATAAAAGAACGTCCCACCACATGATGAAATATGAAAGAAAGTCTCTCCACATGCTCAAATCTTAGAGATAAGTGTGTGTGAAAGCTGTCCTTCAACTAGCTTGTTGGGAACACAAAGTTTCTTTTCAGTTGCAAACTAGACTCCATACATATATAAGGGGAGGTACTAGCTCCAACTCGGTTTTACAGTGAAAACTGCAGGAACTTCAAAACGGCACTAGGAAAAAGACAAAGAAACCAGAGTAAAACTTGCTCCTGCAACACGTTCCATTTCTGCTAGATGAACGAACGTCTCTCCACATGCTAATTTCTGAGAGAATAGTGTGTGTGAAAGCCGTACTTCAATTAGGTTCTTGGGAACACAAAGTTACTTTTCAGTTGCAAACTACACTCCATACATATATATGGGGAGGTACTAGCTCTAAATCGGGTTTACAGTGAAATGCAGTAAAATTAAAACGGCACTAGGAAATACACTAAGAAACCAGAGAAAAAGTGTATCCTGCAACCCGTTCCCTTTGTGCTAGATGAACGAACGTCTCTCCACATGGTCAGATCTGAGAGATAAGTGTGTGTGAAAGCCGTCTTTCAAGTAGCTTGTTGGGAACACTAAGTTTCTATTCAGTTGCAAACTCCACTCCGTACATATATATGGGGAGGTACTAGCTCCAACTCCGATTTACAGTGAAAACTGCAGGAAATTCAAACCGGCACTAGGAAACAGACTGAGACATCAGAGTAAAAGTTTCTTCTGCAACAAGTTCCCTTGGTGCTAGATGAACGAACGTCTCTCCACATGCTCAGTTCTGAGAGAAAAGTGTGTGTGAAAGCAGTCCTTCACCTAGCTTGTTGGGAACACAAAATTTCTTTTCAGTTGAAAACTCCACTCCATAAATATATATGCAGAGGTACTTGTTCCAACTCGGTTTTACAGTGAAAACTGCAGGAACTTCAAACCGGCACCAGGAAACAGAATGAGAAAAAGACTAAAGTTTCTCCTGCAAACCGTTCCCTTGGTGCTAGATGAACGAACGTCTCTCCACATGCTCAGTTCTGAGAGAAAAGTGTGTGTGAAAGCCGTCCTTCACCTAGCTTGTTGGGAACACAAAATTTTTTTTCAGTTGCAAACTCCACTCCATAAATATATATGGGGAGGTACTTGTTCCAACTCGGTTTTACAGTGAAAACTGCAGGAACTTCAAACCGGCACCAGGAAACAGACTGAGAAAAAGACTAAAGTTTCTCCTGCAACCCGTTCCCTTGGTGCTAGATGAATGAACGTCTCTCCACATGCTCAGTTCTGAGAGATAAGTGTGTGTGAAGGCCGCCTTCACCTAGCTTGTTGGGAACACAAAGTTTCTTTTCTGTTGTAAACTCCACTCCATACATATATATGGCTAGGTACTAGCTCCAACACGGTTTTACAGTGAAAACTGCAGGAACTTCAAACCGGCACTAGGAAACAAACTGAGAAAGCAGAGAAAAAGTGTCTCCTGCCACCCATTCCTTCTGTGCTAGATGAACGAACGTCTCTCCACATGCTCAGTTCTGAGATATAATTGTGTGTGAAAGCCGTCCATCACCTAGCTTGTTGGGAACACAAAGTTTCTTTTCAGTTGCAAACGACACTCCATACATATATATGGGTAGGTACTAGCTCCAACTCGGTTTTACAGTGAAAACTGAAGGAACTACAAACCGGCACTAGGAAACAGACTGAGAAAGCAGAGAAAAAGTGTCTCCTGCAACCCGATCCCTTGGTGCTAGATGAACGAACGTCTCTAAACATGCTCAGTTCTGAGAGATATGTGTGTGTGAAAGCCGCCTTCACCTAGCTTGTTGGGAACGAACGTCTCTCCACTTGCTGAATTCTGAGAGATAAGTGTGTGTGAAAGCTGTCCTTCACCTAGCTTGTTGGGAACACAAAGTTTCTTTTCAGTTGCAAACTCCACTCCATAAATATATATGGGGTGGTACTAATTCTAACTCAGTTTTACAGTGAAAAATGCAGGAAATTCAAACCGGCACTAGGAAACAGACTGAGAAACCAGAATAAAAATTTCCCCTGTAACCCGTTCCCTTGGTGCTAGATGAACGAACGTCTCTCCACATGCTCAGTTCTGAGAGAAGAGTGTGTGTTTGAAAGCCGTCTTTCACCTAGCTTGTTGGGAACACAAAATTTCTTTTCAGTTGCAAACTCCACTCCATAAATATATATGGGGAGGTACTTGTTCCAACTCGGTTTTACAGTGAAAACTGCAGGAACTTCATACCGGCACCAGGAAAGAGACCTAGAAAAAGACTAAATTTTCTCCTGCAACCTGTTCCCTTGGTGCAAGATGAACGAACGTCTCTCCACATGCTCAGTTCTGAGAGTTAAATGTGTGTGAAAGCCGCCTTCACCTAGCTTGTTGGGAACACAAAGTTTCTTTTCAGATGCCATCTCCATTCCATACATATATATGGGGAGGTACTAGCTCCAACTCGGTTTTACAGTGAAAACTGCAGGAACTTCAAACCGGCACTAGGAAACAGACTGAGAAACCAGAGCAAAAGTTTCTTCTGCCACACGTTCCCTTGGTTCTAGATGAACGAACGTCTCTCCAGATGCTCAGTTCTGAGAGATAAGTGTGTTTGAAAGCCGTACTTCACCTAGCTTGTTGGGAACACAAAGTTTCTTATAAGTTGCAAACTCCACTCCATAAATATATATGGGGTGGTACTAATTCCAACTCATTTTTACAGTGAAAAATGCAGGAACTTCAAACAGGCATTTGGAAACAGACTGAGAAAGCAGAGAAAAAGTGTCTCCTGCAACCCGTTCCCTTGGTGCTAGATGAACGAACGTCTCTCCAATTGCTCAGTTCTGAGAGATAAGTGTGTGTGAAAGCCGACCTTCCCTATCTTTTTGGGAACACAAAATATTTTTTCAGTTTCAAACTACTGTCCATACATATATATGGGGAGGTACTAGCTCCAAATCGGTTTTACAGTGAAAACTGCAGGAACTTCAAACCGGCACTAGGAAACAGACTGAGAAAGCAGAGAAAAAGTGTCTCCTGCAACCCGTTCCCCTGGTGCTAGATGAACGAACGTCTCTCCACTTGCTCAGTTCTGAGAGATAAGTGTGTGTGAAAGCCGTCCTTCACCTAGCTTGTTGGGAACACAAAGTTTCTTTTCAGTTGTAAACTCCATTCCATACATATATATGGGGAGGTACTAGCCCCAACTCGGATTTACAGTGAAAACTGCAGGAACTTCAAACCGGCACTCGAAACAGACTGAGAAAGCAGAAAAAAAATGTCTCCTGCAACCCGTTCCCTTGGTGCTAGATGAACGAACGTCTCTGTACATGCTCATTTCTGAGAGATAAGTGTGTGTGAAAGCCGTCCTTCACCTAGCATGTTGGGAACACAAAGTTTCTTTTCAGTTGCAAACTCCATTCCATACATATATATGGGTAGGTACTAGCTCCAACTCGGTTTTACAGTGAAAACTGCAGGAACTTCAAACCGGCTTTAGGAAACAGACTGAGAAAGCAGAGAAAAAGTATCTCCTGCAACTCATTCCCTTGGTGCTAGAGGAACGAACGTCTCTCCACTTGCTAAGTTTTGAGAGATAAGTGTGTGTGAAAGCCGTCTTTCACCTAGCTTGTTAGGAACACAAAGTTTCTTTTCAGTTGCAAACTCCATTCCATACATATATATGGGGAGGTACTAGCTCCAACTCGGTTTTACAGTGAAAACTGCAGGAACTTCAAACCGGCACTAGGAAACAGACTGAGAAAGCAGAGAAAAAGTGTCTCCTGCAACCCGTTCCCTTGGTGCTAGATGAACGAACGTCTCTCCACTTGCTCAGTTCTGAGAGATAAGTGTGTGTGAAAGCCGTCCTTCACCTAGCTTGTTGGGAACACAAAGTTTCTTTTCAGTTGCAAACTCCATTCCATACATATATATGGGGAGGTACTAGCCCCAACTCGGTTTTACAGTGAAAACTGCAGGAAGTACAAACCGGCACTAGGAAACAGACTGAGAAAGCAGAGAAAAAGTGTCTCCTGCAACCCGTTCCCTTGGTGCTAGATGAACGAACGTCTCTGTACATGCTCATTTCTGAGAGATAAGTGTGTGTGAAAGCCGTCCTTCACCTAGCTTGTTGGGAACACAAAGTTTCTTTTCAGTTGCAAACTCCATTCCATACATATATATGGGTAGGTACTAGCTCCAACAATGTTTGAAAGTGAAAACTGCATTAACTTCAAACAGGCACTAAGAAACAGACTGAGAAAGCAGAGAAAAAGTGTCTCCTGCAACCCGTTCCCTTGGTGCTAGAGGAACGAACGTCTCTCCACTTGCTAAGTTCTGAGAGATAAGTGTGTGTGAAAGCCGTCCTTCACCTAGCTTGTTGGGAACACAAAGTTTCTTTTCAGTTGCAAACTCCATTCCATACATATATATGGGGAGGTACTAGCTCCAACTCGGTTTTACAGTGAAAATTGCAGGAACTTCAAACCGGCACTAGGAAACAGACTGAGAAAAAAAGAAAAAGTGTATCCTGCAAACCGTTCCCTTGGTGCTAGATGAACGAACGTCTCTCCAATTGCTAGGTTCTGAGAGATAAGTGTGTGTGAAAGCCGTCCTTCACCTAGCTTGTTGGGAACACAAAGTTTCTTTTCAGTTGCAAGCTCCATTCCATACATATATATGGGGAGGTACTAGCTCCAACTCGGTTTTACAGTGAAAACTGCAGGAAATTCAAACCGGCACTAGGAAACAGACTGAGACATCAGAGTAAAAGTTTCTTCTGCAACAAGTTCCCTTGGTGCTAGATGAACGAACGTCTCTCCACATGCTCAGTTCTGAGAGAAAAGTGTGTGTGAAAGCCGTCCTTCACCTAGCTTGTTGGGAACACAAAATTTCTTTTCAGTTGAAAACTCCACTCCATAAATATATATGCAGAGGTACTTGTTCCAACTCGGTTTTACAGTGAAAACTGCAGGAACTTCAAACCGGCACCAGGAAACAGAATGAGAAAAAGACTAAAGTTTCTCCTGCAAACCGTTCCCTTGGTGCTAGATGAACGAACGTCTCTCCACATGCTCAGTTCTGAGAGAAAAGTGTGTGTGAAAGCCGTCCTTCACCTAGCTTGTTGGGAACACAAAATTTTTTTTCAGTTGCAAACTCCACTCCATAAATATATATGGGGAGGTACTTGTTCCAACTCGGTTTTACAGTGAAAACTGCAGGAACTTCAAACCGGCACCAGGAAACAGACTGAGAAAAAGACTAAAGTTTCTCCTGCAACCCGTTCCCTTGGTGCTAGATGAATGAACGTCTCTCCACATGCTCAGTTCTGAGAGATAAGTGTGTGTGAAGGCCGCCTTCACCTAGCTTGTTGGGAACACAAAGTTTCTTTTCTGTTGTAAACTCCACTGCATACATATATATGGCTAGGTACTAGCTCCAACACGGTTTTACAGTGAAAACTGCAGGAACTTCAAACCGGCACTAGGAAACAAACTGAGAAAGCAGAGAAAAAGTGTCTCCTGCCACCCATTCCTTCTGTGCTAGATGAACGAACGTCTCTCCACATGCTCATTTCTGAGATATAACTGTGTGTGAAAGCCGTCCATCACCTAGCTTGTTGGGAACACAAAGTTTCTTTTCAGTTGCAAACGACACTCCATACATATATATGGGTAGGTACTAGCTCCAACTAGCTTTTACAGTGAAAACTGAAGGAACTACAAACTGGCACTAGGAAACAGACTGAGAAAGCAGAGAAAAAGTGTCTCCTGCAACCCGATCCCTTGGTGCTAGATGAACGAACGTCTCTAAACATGCTCAGTTCTGAGAGATATGTGTGTGTGAAAGCCGCCTTCACCTAGCTTGTTGGGAACGAACGTCTCTCCACTTGCTGAATTCTGAGAGATAAGTGTGTGTGAAAGCTGTCCTTCACCTAGCTTGTTGGGAACACAAAGTTTCTTTTCAGTTGCAAACTCCACTCCATAAATATATATGGGGTGGTACTAATTCTAACTCAGTTTTACAGTGAAAAATGCAGGAAATTCAAACCGGCACTAGGAAACAGACTGAGAAACCAGAATAAAAATTTCCCCTGTAACCCGTTCCCTTGGTGCTAGATGAACGAACGTCTCTCCACATGCTCAGTTCTGAGAGAAGAGTGTGTGTTTGAAAGCCGTTTTTCACCTAGCTTGTTGGGAACACAAAATTTCTTTTCAGTTGCAAACTCCACTCCATAAATATATATGGGGAGGTACTTGTTCCAACTCGGTTTTACAGTGAAAACTGCAGGAACTTCATACCGGCACCAGGAAAGAGACCTAGAAAAAGACTAAATTTTCTCCTGCAACCTGTTCCCTTGGTGCAAGATGAACGAACGGCTCTCCACATGCTCAGTTCTGAGAGTTAAATGTGTGTGAAAGCCGCCTTCACCTAGCTTGTTGGGAACACAAAGTTTCTTTTCAGATGCCATCTCCATTCCATACATATATATGGGGAGGTACTAGCTCCAACTCGGTTTTACAGTGAAAACTGCAGGAACTTCAAACCGGCACTAGGAAACAGACTGAGAAACCAGAGCAAAAGTTTCTTCTGCCACACGTTCCCTTGGTTCTAGATGAACGAACGTCTCTCCAGATGCTCAGTTCTTAGAGATAAGTGTGTTTGAAAGCCGTACTTCACGTAGCTTGTTGGGAACACAAAGTTTCTTATAAGTTGCAAACTCCACTCCATAAATATATATGGGGTGGTACTAATTCCAACTCATTTTTACAGTGAAAAATGCAGGAACTTCAAACAGGCATTTGGAAACAGACTGAGAAAGCAGAGAAAAAGTGTCTCCTGCAACCCGTTCCCTTGGTGCTAGATGAACGAACGTCTCTCCAATTGCTCAGTTCTGAGAGATAAGTGTGTGTGAAAGCCGACCTTCACCTATCTTTTTGGGAACACAAAATATTTTTTCAGTTTCAAACTACTGTCCATACATATATATGGGGAGGTACTAGCTCCAAATCGGTTTTACAGTGAAAACTGCAGGAACTTCAAACCGGCACTAGGAAACAGACTGAGAAAGCAGAGAAAAAGTGTCTCCTGCAACCCGTTCCCCTGGTGCTAGAGGAACGAACGTCTCTCCACTTGCTAAGTTTTGAGAGATAAGTGTGTGTGAAAGCCGTCTTTCACCTAGCTTGTTAGGAACACAAAGTTTCTTTTCAGTTGCAAACTCCATTCCATACATATATATGGGGAGGTACTAGCTCAAACTCGGTTTTACAGTGAAAACTGCAGGAACTTCAAACCGGCACTAGGAAACAGACTGAGAAAGCAGAGAAAAAGTGTCTCCTGCAACCCGTTCCCTTGGTGCTAGATGAACGAACGTCTCTCCACTTGCTCAGTTCTGAGAGATAAGTGTGTGTGAAAGCCGTCCTTCACCTAGCTTGTTGGGAACACAAAGTTTCTTTTCAGTTGCAAACTCCATTCCATACATATATATGGGGAGGTACTAGCCCCAACTCGGTTTTACAGTGAAAACTGCAGGAAGTACAAACCGGCACTAGGAAACAGACTGAGAAAGCAGAGAAAAAGTGTCTCCTGCAACCCGTTCCCTTGGTGCTAGATGAACGAACGTCTCTGTACATGCTCATTTCTGAGAGATAAGTGTGTGTGAAAGCCGTCCTTCACCTAGCTTGTTGGGAACACAAAGTTTCTTTTCAGTTGCAAACTCCATTCCATACATATATATGGGTAGGTACTAGCTCCAACAATGTTTGAAAGTGAAAACTGCATTAACTTCAAACAGGCACTAAGAAACAGACTGAGAAAGCAGAGAAAAAGTGTCTCCTGCAACCCGTTCCCTTGGTGCTAGAGGAACGAACGTCTCTCCACTTGCTAAGTTCTGAGAGATAAGTGTGTGTGAAAGCCGTCCTTCACCTAGCTTGTTGGGAACACAAAGTTTCTTTTCAGTTGCAAACTCCATTCCATACATATATATGGGGAGGTACTAGCTCCAACTCGGTTTTACAGTGAAAACTGCAGGAACTTCAAACCGGCACTAGGAAACAGACTGAGAAAAAAAGAAAAAGTGTATCCTGCAAACCGTTCCCTTGGTGCTAGATGAACGAACGTCTCTCCAATTGCTAGGTTCTGAGAGATAAGTGTGTGTGAAAGCCGTCCTTCACCTAGCTTGTTGGGAACACAAAGTTTCTTTTCAGTTGCAAGCTCCATTACATACATATATATGGGGAGGTACTAGCTCCAACTCGGTTTTACAGTGAAAACTGCAGGAACTTCAAACCGGCACTAGGAAACAGAATGAGAAAGCAGAGAAAAAGTGTCTCCTGCAACCCGTTCCCTTGGTGCTAGATGAACGAACGTCTCTCCACTTGCTCAGTTCTGAGAGATAACTGTGTGTGAAAGCTGTCCTTCACCTAGCTTGTTGGGAACACAAAGTTTCTTTTCAGTTGCAAACTCCATTCCATACATATATATGGGAAGGTACTAGCTCCAACTCGGTTTAAAAGTGAAAACGGCAGGAACTTCAAACAGGCACTAGGAAACAGACTGAGAAAGCAGAGAAAAAGTGTCTCCTGCAACCCGTTCCCTTGGTGCTAGATGAACGAACGTCTCTCCACTTGCTCAGTTCTGAGAGATAAGTGTGTGTGAAAGCCGTCCTTCACCTAGCTTGTTGGGGAAACAGAGTTTCTTTTCAGTTGCAAACTCCATTCCATACATATATATGGGGAGGTACGAGCTCCAACTCGGTTTTACAGTGAAAACGGCAGGAACTTCAAACAGGCACTAGGAAACAGACTGAGAAAGCAGAGAAAAAGTGTCTCCTGCAACCCGTTCCCTTGGTGCTAGATGAACGAACGTCTCTCCACTTGCTCAGTTCTGAGAGATAAATGTGTGTGAAATCCGTCCTTCAACTAGCTTTTTGGGAACACAAAGTTTCTTTTCAGTTGCAAACTCCATTCCATACATATATATGGGGAGGTACTAGCTCCAACTCGGTTTTACAGTGAAAACTGCAGGAACTTCAAACCGGCACTAGGAAACAGACTGAGAAAGCAGAGAAAAAGTGTCTCATGCAAACCGTTCCCTTGGTGCTAGATGAACGAACTTCTCTCCACTTGCTCAGTTCTGAGAGATAAGTGTGTGTGAGAGCCGTCCTTCACCTAGCTTGTTGGGAACACAAAGTTTCTTTTCAGTTGCAAACTCCATTCCATACATATATATGGGGAGGTACTAGCCCCAACTCTGTTTTACAGTGAAAACTGCAGGAACTTCAAACCGGCACTAGGAAACAGACTGAGAAAGCAGAGAAAAAATGTCTCCTGCAACCCGTTCCCTTGGTGCTAGATGAACGAACTTCTCTCGACTTGCTCAGTTCTGAGAGATAAGTGTGTGTGAAAGCCGTCCTTCACCTAGCTTGTTGGGAACACAAAGTTTCTTTTCAGTTGCAAACTCCATTCCATACATATATATGGGGAGGTACTAGCGCCAAATCGGTTTTACAGTGAAAACTGCAGGAACTTCAAACCGGCACTAGGAAACAGACTGAGAAACAGAGAAAAAGTGTCTCCTGCAACCCGTTCCCTTGGTGCTAGATGAACGAACGTCTCTCCACTTGCTCAGTTCTGAGAGATAAGTGTGTGTGAAAGCCGTCCTTCACCTAGCTTGTTGGGAACACAAAGTTTCTTTTCAGTTTCAAGCTCCATTCCATACATATATATGGAGAGGTACTAGCTCCAACTCGGTTTTACAGTGAAAATTGCAGGAACTTCAACCCGGCACTAGGAAACAGACTGAGAAACAGAGAAAAAGTGTCTCCTGCAACCCGTTCCCTTGGTGCTAGATGAACGAACGTCTCTCCACTTGCTAGGTTCTGAGAGATAAGTGTGTGTGAAAGCCGTCCTTCACCTAGCTTGTTGGGAACACAAAGTTTCTTTTCAGTTGCAAGCTCCATTCCATACATATATATGGAGAGGTACTATCTCCAACTCGGTTTTACAGTGAAAACTGCAGGAACTTCAAACCGGCACTAGGAAACAGACTGAGAAAGCAGAGAAAAAGTGTCTCCTGCAACCCGTTTCCTTGGTGCTAGATGAACGAACGTCTCTCCACTTGCTCAGTTCTGAGAGATGTGTGTGTGAAATCCGTCCTTCAACTAGCTTGTTGGGAACACAAAGTTTCTTTTCAGTTGCAAACTCCATTCCATACATATATATGGGTAGGTACAAGCTCCAACACGGTTTGACAGTGAAAACTGCATTAACTTCAAACCGGCACTAGGAAAAAGCCTGAGAAAGCAGAGAAAAATTGTCTCCTGCAACACGTTCCCTTGGTGCTAGATGAACGAACGTCTCTGTACATGCTCATTTCTGAGAGATAAGTGTGTGTGAAAGCCGTCCTTCACCTAACTTGTTGGGAACACAAAGTTTCTTTTCAGTTGCAAACTCCATTCCATACATATATATGGGGAGGTACTAGCTCCAACAAGGTTTGACAGTGAAAACTGCAGGAAGTACAAACCGGCACTAGGAAACAGACTGAGAAAGCAGAGAAAAAGTGTCTCCTGCAACCCGTTCCGTTGGTGCTAGATGAACGAACGTCTCTCCACTTGCTCAGTTCTGAGAGATAAGTGTGTGTGAAAGCCGTCCTTCACCTAGCTTGTTGGGAACACAAAGTTTCTTTTCAGTTGCAAGCTCCATTCCATACATATATATGGAGAGGTACTAGCTCCAACTCGGTTTTACAGTGAAAACTGCAGGAACTTCAAACCGGCACTAGGAAACAGACTGAGAAAGCAGAGAAAATGTGTCTCCGGCAACCCGTTCCCTTGGTGCTAGAAGAACGAACGTCTCTCCACTTGCTCAGTTCTGAGAGATAAGTGAGTGTGAAAGCCGTCCTTCAACTAACTTGTTGGGAACACAAAGTTTCTTTTCAGTTGCAAACTCCATTCCATACATATATATGGGGAGGTACTAGCTCCAACTCGGTTTTACAGTGAAAACGGCAGGAACTTCAAACAGGCACTAGGAAACAGACTGAGAAAGCAGAGAAAAAGTGTCTCCTGCAACCCGTTCCCTTGGTGCTAGATGAACGAACGTCTCTCCACTTGCTCAGTTCTGAGAGATAAATGTGTGTGAAATCCGTCCTTCAACTAGCTTATTGGGAACACAAAGTTTCTTTTCAGTTGCAAACACCATTCCATACATATATATGGGGAGGTACTAGCTCCAACTCGGTTTTACAGTGAAAACTGCAGGAACTTCAAACCGGCACTAGGAAACAGACTGAGAAAGCAGAGAAAAAGTGTCTCCTGCAACCCGTTCCCTTGGTGCTAGATGAACGAACGTCTCTCCACTTGCTCAGTTCTGAGAGATAAATGTGTGTGAAATCCGTCCTTCAACTAGCTTGTTGAGAACACAAAGTTTCTTTTCAGTTGCAAACTCCATTCCATACATATATATGGGTAGGTACTAGCTCCAACAATGTTTGAAAGTGAAAACTGCATTAACTTCAAACAGGCACTAAGAAACAGACTGAGAAAGCAGAGAAAAAGTGTCTCCTGCAACCCGTTCCCTTGGTGCTAGAGGAACGAACGTCTCTCCACTTGCTAAGTTCTGAGAGATAAGTGTGTGTGAAAGCCGTCCTTCACCTAGCTTGTTGGGAACACAAAGTTTCTTTTCAGTTGCAAACTCCATTCCATACATATATATGGGGAGGTACTAGCTCCAACTCGGTTTTACAGTGAAAACTGCAGGAACTTCAAACCGGCACTAGGAAACAGACTGAGAAAAAAAGAAAAAGTGTATCCTGCAAACCGTTCCATTGGTGCTAGATGAACGAACGTCTCTCCAATTGCTAGGTTCTGAGAGATAAGTGTGTGTGAAAGCCGTCCTTCACCTAGCTTGTTGGGAACACAAAGTTTCTTTTCAGTTGCAAGCTCCATTCCATACATATATATGGGGAGGTACTAGCTCCAACTCGGTTTTACAGTGAAAACTGCAGGAACTTCAAACCGGCACTAGGAAACAGAATGAGAAAGCAGAGAAAAAGTGTCTCCTGCAAACCGTTCCCTTGGTGCTAGATGAACGAACGTCTCTCCACTTGCTCAGTTCTGAGAGATAAGTGTGTGTGAAAGCCGTCCTTCACCTAGCTTGTTGGGAACACAAAGTTTCTTTTCAGTTGCAAACTCCACTCCATAAATATATATGGGGAGGTACTTGTTCCAACTCGGTTTTACAGTGAAAACTGCAGGAACTTCAAACCGGCACCAGGAAACAGACTGAGAAAAAGACTAAAGTTTCTCCTGCAACCCGTTCCCTTGGTGCTAGATGAATGAACGTCTCTCCACATGCTCAGTTCTGAGAGATAAGTGTGTGTGAAGGCCGCCTTCACCTAGCTTGTTGGGAACACAAACTTTCTTTTCTGTTGTAAACTCCACTCCATACATATATATGGCTAGGTACTAGCTCCAACACGGTTTTACAGTGAAAACTGCAGGAACTTCAAACCGGCACTAGGAAACAAACTGAGAAAGCAGAGAAAAAGTGTCTCTTGCCACCCATTCCTTCTGTGCTAGATGAACGAACGTCTCTACACATGCTCAGTTCTGAGATATAATTGTGAGTGAAAGCCGTCCATCACCTAGCTTGTTGGGAACACAAAGTTTCTTTTCAGTTGCAAACGACACTCCGTACATATATATGGGTAGGTACTAGCTCCAACTAGCTTTTACAGTGAAAACTGAAGGAACTACAAACTGGCACAAGGAAACAGATTGAGAAAGCAGAGAAAAAGTGTCTCCTGCAACCCGATCCCTTGGTGCTAGATGAACGAACGTCTCTAAACATGCTCAGTTCTGAGAGATATGTGTGTGTGAAAGCCGCCTTCACCTAGCTTGTTGGGAACACAAAGTTTCTTTTCAGTTGCAAACTCCACTCCATAAATATATATGGGGTGGTACTAATTCTAACTCAGTTTTACAGTGAAAAATGCAGGAAATTCAAACCGGCACTAGGAAACAGACTGAGAAACCAGAATAAAAATTTCCCCTGTAACCCGTTCCCTTGGTGCTAGATGAACGAACGTCTCTCCACATGCTCAGTTCTGAGAGAAGAGTGTGTGTTTGAAAGCCGTCTTTCACCTAGCTTGTTGGGAACACAAAATTTCTTTTCAGTTGCAAACTCCACTCCATAAATATATATGGGGAGGTACTTGTTCCAACTCGGTTTTACAGTGAAAACTGCAGGAACTTCATACCGGCACCAGGAAAGAGACCTAGAAAAAGACTAAATTTTCTCCTGCAACCTGTTCCCTTGGTGCAAGATGAACGAACGTCTCTCCACATGCTCAGTTCTGAGAGTTAAATGTGTGTGAAAGCCGCCTTCACCTAGCTTGTTGGGAACACAAAATTTCTTTTCAGATGCAATCTCCATTCCATACATATATATGGGGAGGTACTAGCTCCAACTCGGTTTTACAGTGAAAACTGCAGGAACTTCAAACCGGCACTAGGAACAGACTGAGAAACCAGAGCAAAAGTTTCTTCTGCCACACGTTCCCTTGGTTCTAGATGAACGAACGTCTCTCCAGATGCTCAGTTCTGAGAGATAAGTGTGTTTGAAAGCCGTACTTCACCTAGCTTGTTGGGAACACAAAGTTTCTTATAAGTTGCAAACTCCACTCCATAAATATATATGGGGTGGTACTAATTCCAACTCATTTTTACAGTGAAAAATGCAGGAACTTCAAACAGGCATTTGGAAACAGACTGAGAAAGCAGAGAAAAAGTGTCTCCTGCAACCCGTTCCCTTGGTGCTAGATGAACGAACGTCTCTCCAATTGCTCAGTTCTGAGAGATAAGTGTGTGTGAAAGCCGACCTTCACCTATCTTTTTGGGAACACAAAATATTTTTTCAGTTTCAAACTACTGTCCATACATATATATGGGGAGGTACTAGCTCCAAATCGGTTTTACAGTGAAAACTGCAGGAACTTCAAACCGGCACTAGGAAACAGACTGAGAAAGCAGAGAAAAAGTGTCTCCTGCAACCCGTTCCCCTGGTGCTAGATGAACGAACGTCTCTCCACTTGCTCAGTTCTGAGAGATAAGTGTGTGTGAAAGCCGTCCTTCACCTAGCTTGTTGGGAACACAAAGTTTCTTTTCAGTTGTAAACTCCATTCCATACATATATATGGGGAGGTACTAGCCCCAACTCGGATTTACAGTGAAAACTGCAGGAACTTCAAACCGGCACTCGAAACAGACTGAGAAAGCAGAAAAAAAATGTCTCCTGCAACCCGTTCCCTTGGTGCTAGAGGAACGAACGTCTCTCCACTTGCTAAGTTTTGAGAGATAAGTGTGTGTGAAAGCCGTCTTTCACCTAGCTTGTTAGGAACACAAAGTTTCTTTTCAGTTGCAAACTCCATTCCATACATATATATGGGGAGGTACTAGCTCCAACTCGGTTTTACAGTGAAAACTGCAGGAACTTCAAACCGGCACTAGGAAACAGACTGAGAAAGCAGAGAAAAAGTGTCTCCTGCAACCCGTTCCCTTGGTGCTAGATGAACGAACGTCTCTCCACTTGCTCAGTTCTGAGAGATAAGTGTGTGTGAAAGCCGTCCTTCACCTAGCTTGTTGGGAACACAAAGTTTCTTTTCAGTTGCAAACTCCATTCCATACATATATATGGGGAGGTACTAGCCCCAACTCGGTTTTACAGTGAAAACTGCAGGAAGTACAAACCGGCACTAGGAAACAGACTGAGAAAGCAGAGAAAAAGTGTCTCCTGCAACCCGTTCCCTTGGTGCTAGATGAACGAACGTCTCTGTACATGCTCATTTCTGAGAGATAAGTGTGTGTGAAAGCCGTCCTTCACCTAGCTTGTTGGGAACACAAAGTTTCTTTTCAGTTGCAAACTCCATTCCATACATATATATGGGTAGGTACTAGCTCCAACAATGTTTGAAAGTGAAAACTGCATTAACTTCAAACAGGCACTAAGAAACAGACTGAGAAAGCAGAGAAAAAGTGTCTCCTGCAACCCGTTCCCTTGGTGCTAGAGGAACGAACGTCTCTCCACTTGCTAAGTTCTGAGAGATAAGTGTGTGTGAAAGCCGTCCTTCACCTAGCTTGTTGGGAACACAAAGTTTCTTTTCAGTTGCAAACTCCATTCCATACATATATATGGGGAGGTACTAGCTCCAACTCGGTTTTACAGTGAAAACTGCAGGAACTTCAAACCGGCACTAGGAAACAGACTGAGAAAAAAAGAAAAAGTGTATCCTGCAAACCGTTCCCTTGGTGCTAGATGAACGAACGTCTCTCCAATTGCTAGGTTCTGAGAGATAAGTGTGTGTGAAAGCCGTCCTTCACCTAGCTTGTTGGGAACACAAAGTTTCTTTTCAGTTGCAAGCTCCATTCCATACATATATATGGGGAGGTACTAGCTCCAACTCGGTTTTACAGTGAAAACTGCAGGAACTTCAAACCGGCACTAGGAAACAGAATGAGAAAGCAGAGAAAAAGTGTCTCCTGCAACCCGTTCCCTTGGTGCTAGATGAACGAACGTCTCTCCACTTGCTCAGTTCTGAGAGATAACTGTGTGTGAAAGCTGTCCTTCACCTAGCTTGTTGGGAACACAAAGTTTCTTTTCAGTTGCAAACTCCATTCCATACATATATATGGGAAGGTACTAGCTCCAACTCGGTTTAAAAGTGAAAACGGCAGGAACTTCAAACAGGCACTAGGAAACAGACTGAGAAAGCAGAGAAAAAGTGTCTCCTGCAACCCGTTCCCTTGGTGCTAGATGAACGAACGTCTCTCCACTTGCTCAGTTCTGAGAGATAAGTGTGTGTGAAAGCCGTCCTTCACCTAGCTTGTTGGGGAAACAGAGTTTCTTTTCAGTTGCAAACTCCATTCCATACATATATATGGGGAGGTACGAGCTCCAACTCGGTTTTACAGTGAAAACGGCAGGAACTTCAAACAGGCACTAGGAAACAGACTGAGAAAGCAGAGAAAAAGTGTCTCCTGCAACCCGTTCCCTTGGTGCTAGATGAACGAACGTCTCTCCACTTGCTCAGTTCTGAGAGATAAATGTGTGTGAAATCCGTCCTTCAACTAGCTTATTGGGAACACAAAGTTTCTTTTCAGTTGCAAACTCCATTCCATACATATATATGGGTAGGTACTAGCTCCAACAAGGTTTGACAGTGAAAACTGCATTAACTTCAAACAGGCACTAAGAAACAGACTGAGAAAGCAGAGAAAAAGTGTCTCCTGCAACCCGTTCCCTTGGTGCTAGAGGAACGAAAGTCTCTCCACTTGCTAAGTTCTGAGAGATAAGTGTGTGTGAAAGCCGTCCTTCACCTAGCTTGTTGGGAACACAAAGTTTCTTTTCAGTTGCCAACTCCATTCCATACATATATATGGGGAGGTACTAGCTCCAACTCGGTTTTACAGTGAAAACTGCAGGAACTTCAAACCGGCACTAGGAAACACACTGAGAAAGCAGAGAAAAAGTGTCTCCTGCAACCCGTTCCCTTGGTGCTAGATGAACGAACGTCTCTCCACTTGCTCAGTTCTGAGAGATAAGTGTGTGTGAAAGCCGTCCTTCACCTAGCTTTTTGGGAACACAAAGTTTCTTTTCAGTTGCAAACTCCATTCCATACATATATATGGGGAGGTACTAGCTCCAACTCGGTTTTACAGTGAAAACTGCAGGAACTTCAAACCGGCACTAGGAAACAGACTGAGAAAGCAGAGAAAAAGTGTCTCATGCAAACCGTTCCCTTGGTGCTAGATGAACGAACTTCTCTCCACTTGCTCAGTTCTGAGAGATAAGTGTGTGTGAGAGCCGTCCTTCACCTAGCTTGTTGGGAACACAAAGTTTCTTTTCAGTTGCAAACTCCATTCCATACATATATATGGGGAGGTACTAGCCCCAACTCTGTTTTACAGTGAAAACTGCAGGAACTTCAAACCGGCACTAGGAAACAGACTGAGAAAGCAGAGAAAAAATGTCTCCTGCAACCCGTTCCCTTGGTGCTAGATGAACGAACTTCTCTCGACTTGCTCAGTTCTGAGAGATAAGTGTGTGTGAAAGCCGTCCTTCACCTAGCTTGTTGGGAACACAAAGTTTCTTTTCAGTTGCAAACTCCATTCCATACATATATATGGGGAGGTACTAGCGCCAAATCGGTTTTACAGTGAAAACTGCAGGAACTTCAAACCGGCACTAGGAAACAGACTGAGAAACAGAGAAAAAGTGTCTCCTGCAACCCGTTCCCTTGGTGCTAGATGAACGAACGTCTCTCCACTTGCTCAGTTCTGAGAGATAAGTGTGTGTGAAAGCCGTCCTTCACCTAGCTTGTTGGGAACACAAAGTTTCTTTTCAGTTTCAAGCTCCATTCCATACATATATATGGAGAGGTACTAGCTCCAACTCGGTTTTACAGTGAAAATTGCAGGAACTTCAACCCGGCACTAGGAAACAGACTGAGAAACAGAGAAAAAGTGTCTCCTGCAACCCGTTCCCTTGGTGCTAGATGAACGAACGTCTCTCCACTTGCTAGGTTCTGAGAGATAAGTGTGTGTGAAAGCCGTCCTTCACCTAGCTTGTTGGGAACACAAAGTTTCTTTTCAGTTGCAAGCTCCATTCCATACATATATATGGAGAGGTACTATCTCCAACTCGGTTTTACAGTGAAAACTGCAGGAACTTCAAACCGGCACTAGGAAACAGACTGAGAAAGCAGAGAAAAAGTGTCTCCTGCAACCCGTTTCCTTGGTGCTAGATGAACGAACGTCTCTCCACTTGCTCAGTTCTGAGAGATGTGTGTGTGAAATCCGTCCTTCAACTAGCTTGTTGGGAACACAAAGTTTCTTTTCAGTTGCAAACTCCATTCCATACATATATATGGGTAGGTACAAGCTCCAACACGGTTTGACAGTGAAAACTGCATTAACTTCAAACCGGCACTAGGAAAAAGCCTGAGAAAGCAGAGAAAAATTGTCTCCTGCAACACGTTCCCTTGGTGCTAGATGAACGAACGTCTCTGTACATGCTCATTTCTGAGAGATAAGTGTGTGTGAAAGCCGTCCTTCACCTAACTTGTTGGGAACACAAAGTTTCTTTTCAGTTGCAAACTCCATTCCATACATATATATGGGGAGGTACTAGCTCCAACAAGGTTTGACAGTGAAAACTGCAGGAAGTACAAACCGGCACTAGGAAACAGACTGAGAAAGCAGAGAAAAAGTGTCTCCTGCAACCCGTTCCGTTGGTGCTAGATGAACGAACGTCTCTCCACTTGCTCAGTTCTGAGAGATAAGTGTGTGTGAAAGCCGTCCTTCAACTAGCTTGTTGGGAACACAAAGTTTCTTTTCAGTTGCAAGCTCCATTCCATACATATATATGGAGAGGTACTAGCTCCAACTCGGTTTTACAGTGAAAACTGCAGGAACTTCAAACCGGCACTAGGAAACAGACTGAGAAAGCAGAGAAAATGTGTCTCCGGCAACCCGTTCCCTTGGTGCTAGAAGAACGAACGTCTCTCCACTTGCTCAGTTCTGAGAGATAAGTGAGTGTGAAAGCCGTCCTTCAACTAGCTTGTTGGGAACACAAAGTTTCTTTTCAGTTGCAAACTCCATTCCATACATATATATGGGGAGGTACTAGCTCCAACTCGGTTTTACAGTGAAAACGGCAGGAACTTCAAACAGGCACTAGGAAACAGACTGAGAAAGCAGAGAAAAAGTGTCTCCTGCAACCCGTTCCCTTGGTGCTAGATGAACGAACGTCTCTCCACTTGCTCAGTTCTGAGAGATAAATGTGTGTGAAATCCGTCCTTCAACTAGCTTATTGGGAACACAAAGTTTCTTTTCAGTTGCAAACACCATTCCATACATATATATGGGGAGGTACTAGCTCCAAATCGGTTTTACAGTGAAAACTGCAGGAACTTCAAACCGGCACTAGGAAACAGACTGAGAAAGCAGAGAAAAAGTGTCTCCTGCAACCCGTTCCCTTGGTGCTAGATGAACGAACGTCTCTCCACTTGCTCAGTTCTGAGAGATAAATGTGTGTGAAATCCGTCCTTCAACTAGCTTGTTGAGAACACAAAGTTTCTTTTCAGTTGCAAACTCCATTCCATACATATATATGGGTAGGTACTAGCTCCAACAATGTTTGAAAGTGAAAACTGCATTAACTTCAAACAGGCACTAAGAAACAGACTGAGAAAGCAGAGAAAAAGTGTCTCCTGCAACCCGTTCCCTTGGTGCTAGAGGAACGAACGTCTCTCCACTTGCTAAGTTCTGAGAGATAAGTGTGTGTGAAAGCCGTCCTTCACCTAGCTTGTTGGGAACACAAAGTTTCTTTTCAGTTGCAAACTCCATTCCATACATATATATGGGGAGGTACTAGCTCCAACTCGGTTTTACAGTGAAAACTGCAGGAACTTCAAACCGGCACTAGGAAACAGACTGAGAAAAAAAGAAAAAGTGTATCCTGCAAACCGTTCCATTGGTGCTAGATGAACGAACGTCTCTCCAATTGCTAGGTTCTGAGAGATAAGTGTGTGTGAAAGCCGTCCTTCACCTAGCTTGTTGGGAACACAAAGTTTCTTTTCAGTTGCAAGCTCCATTCCATACATATATATGGGGAGGTACTAGCTCCAACTCGGTTTTACAGTGAAAACTGCAGGAACTTCAAACCGGCACTAGGAAACAGAATGAGAAAGCAGAGAAAAAGTGTCTCCTGCAAACCGTTCCCTTGGTGCTAGATGAACGAACGTCTCTCCACTTGCTCAGTTCTGAGAGATAAGTGTGTGTGAAAGCCGTCCTTCACCTAGCTTGTTGGGAACACAAAGTTTCTTTTCAGTTGCAAACTCCACTCCATAAATATATATGGGGAGGTACTTGTTCCAACTCGGTTTTACAGTGAAAACTGCAGGAACTTCAAACCGGCACCAGGAAACAGACTGAGAAAAAGACTAAAGTTTCTCCTGCAACCCGTTCCCTTGGTGCTAGATGAATGAACGTCTCTCCACATGCTCAGTTCTGAGAGATAAGTGTGTGTGAAGGCCGCCTTCACCTAGCTTGTTGGGAACACAAACTTTCTTTTCTGTTGTAAACTCCACTCCATACATATATATGGCTAGGTACTAGCTCCAACACGGTTTTACAGTGAAAACTGCAGGAACTTCAAACCGGCACTAGGAAACAAACTGAGAAAGCAGAGAAAAAGTGTCTCTTGCCACCCATTCCTTCTGTGCTAGATGAACGAACGTCTCTACACATGCTCAGTTCTGAGATATAATTGTGTGTGAAAGCCGTCCATCACCTAGCTTGTTGGGAACACAAAGTTTCTTTTCAGTTGCAAACGACACTCCATACATATATATGGGTAGGTACTAGCTCCAACTAGCTTTTACAGTGAAAACTGAAGGAACTACAAACTGGCACAAGGAAACAGATTGAGAAAGCAGAGAAAAAGTGTCTCCTGCAACCCGATCCCTTGGTGCTAGATGAACGAACGTCTCTAAACATGCTCAGTTCTGAGAGATATGTGTGTGTGAAAGCCGCCTTCACCTAGCTTGTTGGGAACGAACGTCTCTCCACTTGCTGAATTCTGAGAGATAAGTGTGTGTGAAAGCTGTCCTTCACCTAGCTTGTTGGGAACACAAAGTTTCTTTTCAGTTGCAAACTCCACTCCATAAATATATATGGGGTGGTACTAATTCTAACTCAGTTTTACAGTGAAAAATGCAGGAAATTCAAACCGGCACTAGGAAACAGACTGAGAAACCAGAATAAAAATTTCCCCTGTAACCCGTTCCCTTGGTGCTAGATGAACGAACGTCTCTCCACATGCTCAGTTCTGAGAGAAGAGTGTGTGTTTGAAAGCCGTCTTTCACCTAGCTTGTTGGGAACACAAAATTTCTTTTCAGTTGCAAACTCCACTCCATAAATATATATGGGGAGGTACTTGTTCCAACTCGGTTTTACAGTGAAAACTGCAGGAACTTCATACCGGCACCAGGAAAGAGACCTAGAAAAAGACTAAATTTTCTCCTGCAACCTGTTCCCTTGGTGCAAGATGAACGAACGTCTCTCCACATGCTCAGTTCTGAGAGTTAAATGTGTGTGAAAGCCGCCTTCACCTAGCTTGTTGGGAACACAAAATTTCTTTTCAGATGCAATCTCCATTCCATACATATATATGGGGAGGTACTAGCTCCAACTCGGTTTTACAGTGAAAACTGCAGGAACTTCAAACCGGCACTAGGAACAGACTGAGAAACCAGAGCAAAAGTTTCTTCTGCCACACGTTCCCTTGGTTCTAGATGAACGAACGTCTCTCCAGATGCTCAGTTCTGAGAGATAAGTGTGTTTGAAAGCCGTACTTCACCTAGCTTGTTGGGAACACAAAGTTTCTTATAAGTTGCAAACTCCACTCCATAAATATATATGGGGTGGTACTAATTCCAACTCATTTTTACAGTGAACACTGCAGGAACTTCAAACAGGCATTTGGAAACAGACTGAGAAAGCAGAGAAAAAGTGTCCCCTGCAACCCGTTCCCTTGGTGCTAGATGAACGAACGTCTCTCCACTTGCTCAGTTCTGAGAGATAAGTGTGTGTGAAAGCCGTCCTTCACCTAGTTTGTTGGGAAAACAAAGTTTCTTTTCAGTTGCAAACTCCATTCCATACATATATATGGGTAGGTACTAGCTCCAACAAGGTTTGACTGTGAAAACTGCAGGAAATTCAAACCGGCACTAGGAAACAGACTGAGAAAGCAGAGAAAAAGTATCTCCTGCAACCCGTTCCCTTGGTGCTAGAGGAACGAACGTCTCTCCACTTGCTCAGTTCTGAGAGATAAGTGTGTGTGAAAGCCGTCCTTCACCTAGCTTGTTGGGAACACAAAGTTTCTTTTCAGTTGCAAACTCCATTCCATACATATATAAGGGGAGGTACTAGCTCCAACTCGGTTTTACAGTGAAAACTGCAGGAACTTCAAACCGGCACTAGGAAACAGACTGAGAAAGCAGAGAAAAAGTGCCTCCTGCAACCCGTTCCCTTGGTGCTAGATGAACGAACGTCTCTCCACTTGCTCAGTTCTGAGAGATAAATGTGTGTGAAATCCGTCCTTCAACTAGCTTGTTGGGAACACAAAGTTTCTTTTCAGTTGCAAACTCCATTCCATACATATATATGGGTAGGTACTAGCTCCAACAAGGTTTGACAGTGAAAACTGCATTAACTTCAAACAGGCACTAAGAAACAGACTGAGAAAGCAGAGAAAAAGTGTCTCCTGCAACCCGTTCCCTTGGTGCTAGAGGAACGAACGTCTCTCCACTTGCTAAATTCTGAGAGATAAGTGTGTGTGAAAGCCGTCCTTCACCTAGCTTGTTGGGAACACAAAGTTTCTTTTCAGTTGCAAACTCCATTCCATACATATATATGGGGAGGTACTAGCTCCAACTCGGTTTTACAGTGAAAACTGCAGGAACTTCAAAACGGCACTAGGAAACAGATTGAGAAAGCAGAGAAAAAGTGTCTCCTGCAACCCGTTCCCTTGGTGCTAGATGAACGAACGTCTCTCCACTTGCTCAGTTCTGAGAGATAAGTGTGTGTGAAAGCCGTCCTTCACCTAGCTTGTTGGGAATACAAAGTTTCTTTTCAGTTACAAACTCCATTCCATACATATATATGGGGAGGTACTAGCCCCAAATCGGTTTTACAGTGAAAACTGCATTAAATTCAAACCGGCACTAGGAAACAGACTGAGAAAGCAGAGAAAAAGTGTCTCCTGCAACCCGTTCCCTTGGTGCTAGATGAACGAACGTCTCTCCAATTGCTCAGTTCTGAGAGATAAGTGTGTGTGAAAGCCGTCCTTCACCTAGCTTGTTGGGGAAACAGAGTTTCTTTTCAGTTGCAAGCTCCGTTCCATACATATATATGGAGAGGTACTAGCCCCAACTCGGTTTTACAGTGAAAACTGCAGGAACTTCAAACCGGCACTAGGAAACAGACTGAGAAAGCAGAGAAAATGTGTCTCCTGCAACCCGTTCCCTTGGTGCTACATGAACGAACGTCTCTGTACATGCTCATTTCTGAGAGATAAGTGTGTGTGAAAGCCGTCCTTCACCTAGCTTGTTGGGAACACAAAGTTTCTTTTAAGTTGCAAACTATATTCCATACATATATATGGGGAGGTACTAGCTCCAACTCGGTTTTACAGTGAAAACGGCAGGAACTTCAAACCGGCACTAGGAAACAGACTGAGAAAGCAGAGAAAAAGTGTCTCCTGCAACCCGTTCCCTTGGTGCTAGATGAACGAACGTCTCTCCACTTGCTCAGTTCTGAGAGATAAGTGTGTGTGAAATCCGTCCTTCAACTAGCTTGTTGGGAACACAAAGTTTCTTTTCAGTTGCAAACTACATTCCATACATATATATGGGTAGGTACAAGCTCCAACACGGTTTGACAGTGAAAACTGCATTAACTTCAAACCGGCACTAGGAAAAAGCCTGAGAAAGCAGAGAAAAAGTGTCTCCTGCAACCCGTTCCCTTGGTGCTAGATGAACGAAAGTCTCTCCACTTGCTCAGTTCTGAGAGATAAGTGTGTGTGAAAGCCGTCCTTCACCTAGCTTGTTGGGAACACAAAGTTTCTTTTCAGTTGCAAGCTCCATTCCATACATATATATGGAGAGGTACTAGCTCCAACTCGGTTTTACAGTGAAAACTGCAGGAACTTCAAACCGGCACTAGGAAACAGACTGAGAAAGCAGAGAAAATGTGTCTCCTGGAAACCGTTCCTTGGTGCTAGATGAACGAACTTCTCTCCACTTGCTCAGTTCTGAGAGATAAGTGTGTGTGAAAGCCGTCCTTCACCTAGCTTGTTGGGAACACAAAGTTTCTTTTCAGTTGCAAACTCCATTCCATACATATATATGGGAAGGTACTAGCTCCAACTCGGTTTTACAGTGAAAACGGCAGGAACTTCAAACAGGCACTAGGAAACAAACTGAGAAAGCAGAGAAAAAGTGTCTCCTGCAACCCGTTCCCTTGGTGCTAGATGAAGGAACGTCTCTCCACTTGCTCAGTTCTGAGAGATAAATGTGTTTGAAATCCGTCCTTCAACTAGCTTATTGGGAACACAAAGTTTCTTTTCAGTTGCAAACTCCATTCCATATATATATATGTGTAGGTACTAGCTCCAACAAGGTTTGACAGTGAAAACTGCATTAACTTCAAACAGGCACTAAGAAACAGACTGAGAAAGCAGAGAAAAAGTGTCTCCTGCAACCCGTTCCCTTGGTGCTATAGGAACGAACGTCTCTCCACTTGCTAAGTTCTGAGAGATAAGTGTGTGTGAAAGCCGTCCTTCACCTAGCTTGTTGGGAACACAAAGTTTCTTTTCAGTTGCAAACTCCATTCCATACATATATATGGGGAGGTACTAGCTCCAACTCGGTTTTACAGTGAAAACTGCAGGAACTTCAAACCGGCACAAGGAAACAGACTGAGAAAGCAGAGAAAAAGTGTCTCCTGCAACCCGTTCCCTTGGTGCTAGATGAACGAACGTCTCTCCACTTGCTCAGTTCTGAGAGATAAGTGTGTGTGAAAGCCGTCCTTCACCTAGCTTGTTGGGAACACAAAGTTTCTTTTCAGTTGCAAACTCCATTCCATACATATATATGGGGAGGTACGAGCTCCAACTCGGTTTTACAGTGAGAACGGCAGGAACTTGAAACAGGCACTAGGAAACAGACTGAGAATGCAGAGAAAAAGTGTCTCCTGCAACCCGTTCCCTTGGTGCTAGATGAACGAACGTCTCTCCACTTGCTCAGTTCTGAGAGATAAATGTGTGTGAAATCCGTCCTTCAACTAGCTTATTGGGAACACAAAGTTTCTTTTCAGTTGCAAACTCCATTCCATACATATATATGGGTAGGTACTAGCTCCAACAAGGTTTGACAGTGAAAACTGCATTAACTTCAAACAGGCACTAAGAAACAGACTGAGAAAGCAGAGAAAATGTGTCCCCTGCAACCCGTTCCCTTGGTGCTAGAGGAACGAACGTCTCTCCACTTGCTAAGTTCTGAGAGATAAGTGTGTGTGAAAGCCGTCCTTCACCTAGCTTGTTGGGAACACAAAGTTTCTTTTCAGTTGCAAGCTCCATTCCATACATATATATGGGGAGGTACTAGCTCCAACTCGGTTTTACAGTGAAAACTGCAGGAACTTCAAACCGGCACTAGGAAACAGAATGAGAAAGCAGAGAAAAAGTGTCTCCTGCAACCCGTTCCCTTGGTGCTAGATGAACGAACGTCTCTCCACTTGCTCAGTTCTGAGAGATAAGTGTGTGTGAAAGCCGTCCTTCACCTAGCTTTTTGGGAACACAAAGTTTCTTTTCAGTTGCAAACTCCATTCCATACATATATATGGGGAGGTACTAGCTCCAACTCGGTTTTACAGTGAAAACTGCAGGAACTTCAAACCGGCACTAGGAAACAGACTGAGAAAGCAGAGAAAAATTGTCCCCTGCAACCCGTTCCCTTGGTGCTAGATGAACGAACGTCTCTCGACTTGCTCAGTTCTGAGAGATAAGTGTGTGTGAAAGCCGTCCTTCAACTAGCTTGTTGGGAACACAAAGTTTCTTTTCAGTTGCAAACTCCATTCCATACATATATATGGGGAGGTACTAGCTCCAACTCGGTTTTACAGTGAAAACTGCAGGAACTTCAAACCGGCACTAGGAAACAGACTGAGAAACAGAGAAAAAGTGTCTCCTGCAACCCGTTCCCTTGGTGCTAGATGAACGAACGTCTCTCCACTTGCTCAGTTCTGAGAGATATGTGTGTGTGAAAGCCGTCCTTCACCTAGAATGTGGTGAACACAAAGTTTCTTTTCAGTTTTAAGCTCCATTCCATACGTATATATGGAGAGGTACTAGCTCCAACTCGGTTTTACAGTGAAAATTGCAGGAACTTCAAACCGGCACTAGGAAACAGACTGAGAAACAGAGAAAAAGTGTCTCCTGCAACCCGTTCCCTTGGTGCTAGATGAACGAACGTCTCTCCACTTGCTCAGTTCTGAGAGAAAAGTGTGTGAGAAAGCCGTCCTTCACCTAGCTTGTTGGGAACACAAAGTTTCTTTTCAGTTGCAAACTCCATTCCATACATATATATGGGGAGGTACTAGCCCCAAATCGGTTTTACAGTGAAAAATGCAGGAACTTCAAACCGGCACTAGGAAACAGACTGAGAAAGCAGAGAAAAAATGTCTCCTGCAACCCGTTCCCTTGGTGCTAGATGAACGAACGTCTCTCGATTTGCTCAGTTCTGAGAGATAAGTGTGTGTGAAAGCCGTCCTTCAACTAGCTTGTTGGGAACACAAAGTTTCTTTTCAGTTGCAAACTCCATTCCATACATATATATGGGGAGGTACTAGCTCCAACTCGGTTTTACAGTGAAAACTGCAGGAACTTCAAACCGGCACTAGGAAACAGACTTTGAAACAGACAAAAAGTGTCTCCTGCAAACCTTTCCCTTGGTGCTAGATGAACGAACGTCTCTCCACTTGCTAGGTTCTGAGAGATAAGTGTGTGTGAAAGCCGTCCTTCACCTAGCTTGTTGGGAACACAAAGTTTCTTTTCAGTTGCAAGCTCCATTCCATACATATATATGGGGAGGTACTAGCTCCAACAAGGTTTGACAGTGAAAACTGCAGGAAGTACAAACCGGCACTAGGAAACAGACTGAGAAAGCAGAGAAAAAGTGTCTCCTGCAACCCGTTCCCTTGGTGCTAGATGAACGAACGTCTCTCCACTTGCTCAGTTCTGAGAGATAAGTGTGTGTGAAAGCCGTCCTTCACCTAGCTTGTTGGGAACACAAAGTTTCTTTTCAGTTGCAAGCTCCATTCCATACATATATATGGAGAGGTACTAGCTCCAACTCGGTTTTACAGTGAAAACTGCAGGAACTTCAAACCGGCACTAGGAAACAGACTGAGAAAGCAGAGAAAATGTGTCTCCGGCAACCCGTTCCCTTGGTGCTAGAAGAACGAACGTCTCTCCACTTGCTCAGTTCTGAGAGATAAGTGAGTTTGAAAGCCGTCCTTCAACTAGCTTGTTGGGAACACAAAGTTTCTTTTCAGTTGCAAACTCCATTCCATACATATATATGGGGAGGTACTAGCTCCAACTCGGTTTTACAGTGAAAACGGCAGGAACTTCAAACAGGCACTAGGAAACAGACTGAGAAAGCAGAGAAAAAGTGTCTCCTGCAACCCGTTCCCTTGGTGCTAGATGAACGAACGTCTCTCCACTTGCTCAGTTCTGAGAGATAAATGTGTGTGAAATCCGTCCTTCAACTAGCTTATTGGGAACACAAAGTTTCTTTTCAGTTGCAAACACCATTCCATACATATATATGGGGAGGTACTAGCTCCAAATCGGTTTTACAGTGAAAACTGCAGGAACTTCAAACCGGCACTAGGAAACAGACTGAGAAAGCAGAGAAAAAGTGTCTCCTGCAACCCGTTCCCTTGGTGCTAGATGAACGAACGTCTCTCCACTTGCTCAGTTCTGAGAGATAAATGTGTGTGAAATCCGTCCTTCAACTAGCTTGTTGAGAACACAAAGTTTCTTTTCAGTTGCAAACTCCATTCCATACATATATATGGGTAGGTACTAGCTCCAACAATGTTTGAAAGTGAAAACTGCATTAACTTCAAACAGGCACTAAGAAACAGACTGAGAAAGCAGAGAAAAAGTGTCTCCTGCAACCCGTTCCCTTGGTGCTAGAGGAACGAACGTCTCTCCACTTGCTAAGTTCTGAGAGATAAGTGTGTGTGAAAGCCGTCCTTCACCTAGCTTGTTGGGAACACAAAGTTTCTTTTCAGTTGCAAACTCCATTCCATACATATATATGGGGAGGTACTAGCTCCAACTCGGTTTTACAGTGAAAACTGCAGGAACTTCAAACCGGCACTAGGAAACAGACTGAGAAAAAAAGAAAAAGTGTATCCTGCAAACCGTTCCATTGGTGCTAGATGAACGAACGTCTCTCCAATTGCTAGGTTCTGAGAGATAAGTGTGTGTGAAAGCCGTCCTTCACCTAGCTTGTTGGGAACACAAAGTTTCTTTTCAGTTGCAAGCTCCATTCCATACATATATATGGGGAGGTACTAGCTCCAACTCGGTTTTACAGTGAAAACTGCAGGAACTTCAAACCGGCACTAGGAAACAGAATGAGAAAGCAGAGAAAAAGTGTCTCCTGCAAACCGTTCCCTTGGTGCTAGATGAACGAACGTCTCTCCACTTGCTCAGTTCTGAGAGATAAGTGTGTGTGAAAGCCGTCCTTCACCTAGCTTGTTGGGAACACAAAGTTTCTTTTCAGTTGCAAACTCCACTCCATAAATATATATGGGGAGGTACTTGTTCCAACTCGGTTTTACAGTGAAAACTGCAGGAACTTCAAACCGGCACCAGGAAACAGACTGAGAAAAAGACTAAAGTTTCTCCTGCAACCCGTTCCCTTGGTGCTAGATGAATGAACGTCTCTCCACATGCTCAGTTCTGAGAGATAAGTGTGTGTGAAGGCCGCCTTCACCTAGCTTGTTGGGAACACAAACTTTCTTTTCTGTTGTAAACTCCACTCCATACATATATATGGCTAGGTACTAGCTCCAACACGGTTTTACAGTGAAAACTGCAGGAACTTCAAACCGGCACTAGGAAACAAACTGAGAAAGCAGAGAAAAAGTGTCTCTTGCCACCCATTCCTTCTGTGCTAGATGAACGAACGTCTCTACACATGCTCAGTTCTGAGATATAATTGTGTGTGAAAGCCGTCCATCACCTAGCTTGTTGGGAACACAAAGTTTCTTTTCAGTTGCAAACGACACTCCATACATATATATGGGTAGGTACTAGCTCCAACTAGCTTTTACAGTGAAAACTGAAGGAACTACAAACTGGCACAAGGAAACAGATTGAGAAAGCAGAGAAAAAGTGTCTCCTGCAACCCGATCCCTTGGTGCTAGATGAACGAACGTCTCTAAACATGCTCAGTTCTGAGAGATATGTGTGTGTGAAAGCCGCCTTCACCTAGCTTGTTGGGAACGAACGTCTCTCCACTTGCTGAATTCTGAGAGATAAGTGTGTGTGAAAGCTGTCCTTCACCTAGCTTGTTGGGAACACAAAGTTTCTTTTCAGTTGCAAACTCCACTCCATAAATATATATGGGGTGGTACTAATTCTAACTCAGTTTTACAGTGAAAAATGCAGGAAATTCAAACCGGCACTAGGAAACAGACTGAGAAACCAGAATAAAAATTTCCCCTGTAACCCGTTCCCTTGGTGCTAGATGAACGAACGTCTCTCCACATGCTCAGTTCTGAGAGAAGAGTGTGTGTTTGAAAGCCGTCTTTCACCTAGCTTGTTGGGAACACAAAATTTCTTTTCAGTTGCAAACTCCACTCCATAAATATATATGGGGAGGTACTTGTTCCAACTCGGTTTTACAGTGAAAACTGCAGGAACTTCATACCGGCACCAGGAAAGAGACCTAGAAAAAGACTAAATTTTCTCCTGCAACCTGTTCCCTTGGTGCAAGATGAACGAACGTCTCTCCACATGCTCAGTTCTGAGAGTTAAATGTGTGTGAAAGCCGCCTTCACCTAGCTTGTTGGGAACACAAAATTTCTTTTCAGATGCAATCTCCATTCCATACATATATATGGGGAGGTACTAGCTCCAACTCGGTTTTACAGTGAAAACTGCAGGAACTTCAAACCGGCACTAGGAACAGACTGAGAAACCAGAGCAAAAGTTTCTTCTGCCACACGTTCCCTTGGTTCTAGATGAACGAACGTCTCTCCAGATGCTCAGTTCTGAGAGATAAGTGTGTTTGAAAGCCGTACTTCACCTAGCTTGTTGGGAACACAAAGTTTCTTATAAGTTGCAAACTCCACTCCATAAATATATATGGGGTGGTACTAATTCCAACTCATTTTTACAGTGAAAACTGCAGGAACTTCAAACAGGCATTTGGAAACAGACTGAGAAAGCAGAGAAAAAGTGTCCCCTGCAACCCGTTCCCTTGGTGCTAGATGAACGAACGTCTCTCCACTTGCTCAGTTCTGAGAGATAAGTGTGTGTGAAAGCCGTCCTTCACCTAGTTTGTTGGGAAAACAAAGTTTCTTTTCAGTTGCAAACTCCATTCCATACATATATATGGGTAGGTACTAGCTCCAACAAGGTTTGACAGTGAAAACTGCATTAACTTCAAACAGGCACTAAGAAACAGACTGAGAAAGCAGAGAAAAAGTGTCTCCTGCAACCCGTTCCCTTGGTGCTAGAGGAACGAACGTCTCTCCACTTGCTAAGTTCTGAGAGATAAGTGTGTGTGAAAGCCGTCCTTCACCTAGCTTGTTGGGAACACAAAGTTTCTTTTCAGTTGCAAACTCCATTCCATACATATATATGGGGAGGTACTAGCTCCAACTCGGTTTTACAGTGAAAACTGCAGGAACTTCAAAACGGCACTAGGAAACAGATTGAGAAAGCAGAGAAAAAGTGTCTCCTGCAACCCGTTCCCTTGGTGCTAGATGAACGAACGTCTCTCCACTTGCTCAGTTCTGAGAGATAAGTGTGTGTGAAAGCCGTCCTTCACCTAGCTTGTTGGGAATACAAAGTTTCTTTTCAGTTACAAACTCCATTCCATACATATATATGGGGAGGTACTAGCCCCAAATCGGTTTTACAGTGAAAACTGCATTAACTTCAAACCGGCACTAGGAAACAGACTGAGAAAGCAGAGAAAAAGTGTCTCCTGCAACCCGTTCCCTTGGTGCTAGATGAACGAACGTCTCTCCAATTGCTCAGTTCTGAGAGATAAGTGTGTGTGAAAGCCGTCCTTCACCTAGCTTGTTGGGGAAACAGAGTTTCTTTTCAGTTGCAAGCTCCGTTCCATACATATATATGGAGAGGTACTAGCCCCAACTCGGTTTTACAGTGAAAACTGCAGGAACTTCAAACCGGCACTAGGAAACAGACTGAGAAAGCAGAGAAAATGTGTCTCCTGCAACCCGTTCCCTTGGTGCTACATGAACGAACGTCTCTGTACATGCTCATTTCTGAGAGATAAGTGTGTGTGAAAGCCGTCCTTCACCTAGCTTGTTGGGAACACAAAGTTTCTTTTAAGTTGCAAACTATATTCCATACATATATATGGGGAGGTACTAGCTCCAACTCGGTTTTACAGTGAAAACGGCAGGAACTTCAAACCGGCACTAGGAAACAGACTGAGAAAGCAGAGAAAAAGTGTCTCCTGCAACCCGTTCCCTTGGTGCTAGATGAACGAACGTCTCTCCACTTGCTCAGTTCTGAGAGATAAGTGTGTGTGAAATCCGTCCTTCAACTAGCTTGTTGGGAACACAAAGTTTCTTTTCAGTTGCAAACTACATTCCATACATATATATGGGTAGGTACAAGCTCCAACACGGTTTGACAGTGAAAACTGCATTAACTTCAAACCGGCACTAGGAAAAAGCCTGAGAAAGCAGAGAAAAAGTGTCTCCTGCAACCCGTTCCCTTGGTGCTAGATGAACGAAAGTCTCTCCACTTGCTCAGTTCTGAGAGATAAGTGTGTGTGAAAGCCGTCCTTCACCTAGCTTGTTGGGAACACAAAGTTTCTTTTCAGTTGCAAGCTCCATTCCATACATATATATGGAGAGGTACTAGCTCCAACTCGGTTTTACAGTGAAAACTGCAGGAACTTCAAACCGGCACTAGGAAACAGACTGAGAAAGCAGAGAAAATGTGTCTCCTGGAAACCGTTCCTTGGTGCTAGATGAACGAACTTCTCTCCACTTGCTCAGTTCTGAGAGATAAGTGTGTGTGAAAGCCGTCCTTCACCTAGCTTGTTGGGAACACAAAGTTTCTTTTCAGTTGCAAACTCCATTCCATACATATATATGGGAAGGTACTAGCTCCAACTCGGTTTTACAGTGAAAACGGCAGGAACTTCAAACAGGCACTAGGAAACAAACTGAGAAAGCAGAGAAAAAGTGTCTCCTGCAACCCGTTCCCTTGGTGCTAGATGAAGGAACGTCTCTCCACTTGCTCAGTTCTGAGAGATAAATGTGTTTGAAATCCGTCCTTCAACTAGCTTATTGGGAACACAAAGTTTCTTTTCAGTTGCAAACTCCATTCCATATATATATATGTGTAGGTACTAGCTCCAACAAGGTTTGACAGTGAAAACTGCATTAACTTCAAACAGGCACTAAGAAACAGACTGAGAAAGCAGAGAAAAAGTGTCTCCTGCAACCCGTTCCCTTGGTGCTATAGGAACGAACGTCTCTCCACTTGCTAAGTTCTGAGAGATAAGTGTGTGTGAAAGCCGTCCTTCACCTAGCTTGTTGGGAACACAAATTTTCTTTTCAGTTGCAAACTCCATTCCATACATATATATGGGGAGGTACTAGCTCCAACTCGGTTTTACAGTGAAAACTGCAGGAACTTCAAACCGGCACAAGGAAACAGACTGAGAAAGCAGAGAAAAAGTGTCTCCTGCAACCCGTTCCCTTGGTGCTAGATGAACGAACGTCTCTCCACTTGCTCAGTTCTGAGAGATAAGTGTGTGTGAAAGCCGTCCTTCACCTAGCTTGTTGGGAACACAAAGTTTCTTTTCAGTTGCAAACTCCATTCCATACATATATATGGGGAGGTACGAGCTCCAACTCGGTTTTACAGTGAGAACGGCAGGAACTTGAAACAGGCACTAGGAAACAGACTGAGAATGCAGAGAAAAAGTGTCTCCTGCAACCCGTTCCCTTGGTGCTAGATGAACGAACGTCTCTCCACTTGCTCAGTTCTGAGAGATAAATGTGTGTGAAATCCGTCCTTCAACTAGCTTATTGGGAACACAAAGTTTCTTTTCAGTTGCAAACTCCATTCCATACATATATATGGGTAGGTACTAGCTCCAACAAGGTTTGACAGTGAAAACTGCATTAACTTCAAACAGGCACTAAGAAACAGACTGAGAAAGCAGAGAAAATGTGTCCCCTGCAACCCGTTCCCTTGGTGCTAGAGGAACGAACGTCTCTCCACTTGCTAAGTTCTGAGAGATAAGTGTGTGTGAAAGCCGTCCTTCACCTAGCTTGTTGGGAACACAAAGTTTCTTTTCAGTTGCAAGCTCCATTCCATACATATATATGGGGAGGTACTAGCTCCAACTCGGTTTTACAGTGAAAACTGCAGGAACTTCAAACCGGCACTAGGAAACAGAATGAGAAAGCAGAGAAAAAGTGTCTCCTGCAACCCGTTCCCTTGGTGCTAGATGAACGAACGTCTCTCCACTTGCTCAGTTCTGAGAGATAAGTGTGTGTGAAAGCCGTCCTTCACCTAGCTTTTTGGGAACACAAAGTTTCTTTTCAGTTGCAAACTCCATTCCATACATATATATGGGGAGGTACTAGCTCCAACTCGGTTTTACAGTGAAAACTGCAGGAACTTCAAACCGGCACTAGGAAACAGACTGAGAAAGCAGAGAAAAAGTGTCCCCTGCAACCCGTTCCCTTGGTGCTAGATGAACGAACGTCTCTCGACTTGCTCAGTTCTGAGAGATAAGTGTGTGTGAAAGCCGTCCTTCAACTAGCTTGTTGGGAACACAAAGTTTCTTTTCAGTTGCAAACTCCATTCCATACATATATATGGGGAGGTACTAGCTCCAACTCGGTTTTACAGTGAAAACTGCAGGAACTTCAAACCGGCACTAGGAAACAGACTGAGAAACAGAGAAAAAGTGTCTCCTGCAACCCGTTCCCTTGGTGCTAGATGAACGAACGTCTCTCCACTTGCTCAGTTCTGAGAGATATGTGTGTGTGAAAGCCGTCCTTCACCTAGAATGTGGTGAACACAAAGTTTCTTTTCAGTTTTAAGCTCCATTCCATACGTATATATGGAGAGGTACTAGCTCCAACTCGGTTTTACAGTGAAAATTGCAGGAACTTCAAACCGGCACTAGGAAACAGACTGAGAAACAGAGAAAAAGTGTCTCCTGCAACCCGTTCCCTTGGTGCTAGATGAACGAACGTCTCTCCACTTGCTCAGTTCTGAGAGAAAAGTGTGTGAGAAAGCCGTCCTTCACCTAGCTTGTTGGGAACACAAAGTTTCTTTTCAGTTGCAAACTCCATTCCATACATATATATGGGGAGGTACTAGCCCAAAATCGGTTTTACAGTGAAAAATGCAGGAACTTCAAACCGGCACTAGGAAACAGACTGAGAAAGCAGAGAAAAAATGTCTCCTGCAACCCGTTCCCTTGGTGCTAGATGAACGAACGTCTCTCGATTTGCTCAGTTCTGAGAGATAAGTGTGTGTGAAAGCCGTCCTTCAACTAGCTTGTTGGGAACACAAAGTTTCTTTTCAGTTGCAAACTCCATTCCATACATATATATGGGGAGGTACTAGCTCCAACTCGGTTTTACAGTGAAAACTGCAGGAACTTCAAACCGGCACTAGGAAACAGACTTTGAAACAGACAAAAAGTGTCTCCTGCAAACCTTTCCCTTGGTGCTAGATGAACGAACGTCTCTCCACTTGCTAGGTTCTGAGAGATAAGTGTGTGTGAAAGCCGTCCTTCACCTAGCTTGTTGGGAACACAAAGTTTCTTTTCAGTTGCAAGCTCCATTCCATACATATATATGGGGAGGTACTAGCTCCAACAAGGTTTGACAGTGAAAACTGCAGGAAGTACAAACCGGCACTAGGAAACAGACTGAGAAAGCAGAGAAAAAGTGTCTCCTGCAACCCGTTCCCTTGGTGCTAGATGAACGAACGTCTCTCCACTTGCTCAGTTCTGAGAGATAAGTGTGTGTGAAAGCCGACCTTCACCTATCTTTTTGGGAACACAAAATATTTTTTCAGTTTCAAACTACTTTCCATACATATATATGGGGAGGTACTAGCTCCAACTCGGTTTTACAGTGAAAACTGCAGGAACTTGAAACCGGCACTAGGAAACAGACTGAGAAAGCAGAGAAAATCTGTCTCCTGCAACCCGTTCCCTTGGAGCTAGATGAACGAACGTCTCTCCACTTGCTCAGTTCTGAGAGCTAAGTGTGTTTGAAAGCCGTCCTTCACCTAGCTTGTTGGGAACACAAAGTTTCTTTTCAGTTGCAAACTCCATTCCATACATATATATGGGGAGGTACGAGCTCCAACTCGGTTTTACAGTGAAAACGGCAGGAACTTCAAACAGGCACTAGGAAACAGACTGAGAAAGCAGAGAAATAGTATCTCCTGCAACCCGTTCCCTTGGTGCTAGATGAACGAACGTCTCTCCACTTGCTCAGTTCTGAGAGATAAATGTGTGTGAAATCCGTCCTTCAAATAGCTTATTGGGAACACAAAGTTTCTTTTCAGTTGTAAACTCCATTCCATACATATATATGGGTAGGTACTAGCTCCAACAAGGTTTGACAGTGAAAACTGCATTAACTTCAAACAGGCACTAAGAAACAGACTGAGAAAGCAGAGAAAAAGTGTCTCCTGCAACCCGTTCCCTTGGTGCTAGAGGAACGAACGTCTCTCCACTTGCTAAGTTCTGAGAGATAAGTGTGTGTGAAAGCCGTCCTTCACCTAGCTTGTTGGGAACACAAAGATTCTTTTCAGTTGCAAACTCCATTCCATACATATATATGGGGAGGTACTAGCTCCAACTCGGTTTTACAGTGAAAACTGCAGGAACTTCAAACCGGCACTAGGAAACAGACTGAGAAAGCAGAGAAAAAGTGTCCCCTGCAACTCGTTCCCTTGGTGCTAGATGAACGAAATTCTCTCCACTTGCTCAGTTCTGAGAGATAAGTGTGTGTGAGAGCCGTCCTTCACCTAGCTTGTTGGGAACACAAATTTTCTTTTCAGTTGCAAACTCCATTCCATACATATATATGGGGAGGTACTAGCTCCAACTCGGTTTTACAGTGAAAACTGCAGGAACTTCAAACCGGCACTAGGAAACAGACTGAGAAACAGAGAAAAAGTGTCTCCTGCAACCCGTTCCCTTGGTGCTAGATGAACGAACGTCTCTCCACTTGCTCAGTTCTGAGAGATAAGTGTGTTTGAAAGCCGTCCTTCACCTAGCTTGTTGGGAACACAAAGTTTCTTTTCAGTTTCAAGCTCCATTCCATACATATATAAGGAGAGGTACTAGCTCCAACTCGGTTTTAGAGTGAAAATTGCAGGAAATTCAACCCGGCACTAGGAAACAGTCTGAGAAACAGAGAAAAGTGTCTCCTGCAACCCGTTCCCTTGGTGCTAGATGAACGAACGTCTCTCCTCTTGCTCAGTTCTGAGAGAAATGTGTGTGTGAAAGCCGTCCTTCACCTAGCTTGTTGGGAACACAAAGTTTCTTTTCAGTTGCAAACTCCATTCCATACATATATATGGGGAGGTACTAGCCCCAAATCGGTTTTACAGTGAAAAATGCAGGAACTTCAAACCGGCACTAGGAAAAAGCCTGAGAAAGCAGAGAAAAAGTGTCTCCTGCAACCCGTTCCCTTGGTGCTAGATGAACGAACGTCTCTGTACATGCTCATTTCTGAGAGATAAGTGTGTGTGAAAGCCGTCCTTCACCTAACTTGTTGGGAACACAAAGTTTCTTTTCAGTTGCAAACTCCATTCCATACATATATATGGGGAGGTACTACCTCCAACAAGGTTTGAGAGTGAAAACTGCAGGAAGTACAAACCGGCACTAGGAAACAGACTGAGAAAGCAGAGAAAAAGTGTCTCCTGCAACCCGTTCCCTTGGTGCTAGATGAACGAACGTCTCTCCACTTGCTCAGTTCTGAGAGATAAGTGTGTGTGAAAGCCGTCCTTCACCTAACTTGTTGGGAACACAAAGTTTCTTTTCAGTTGCAAATTCCATTCCATACATATATATGGGGAGGTACTAGCTCCAACAAGGTTTGACAGTGAAAACTGCAGGAAGTACAAACCGGCACTAGGAAACAGACTGAGAAAGCAGAGAAAAAGTGTCTCCTGCAACCCGTTCCCTTGGTGCTAGATGAACGAACGTCTCTCCACTTGCTCAGTTCTGAGAGATAAGTGTGTGTGAAAGCCGTCCTTCACCTAGCTTGTTGGGAACACAAAGTTTCTTTTCAGTTGCAAGCTCCATTCCATACATATATATGGAGAGGTACTAGCTCCAACTCGGTTTTACAGTGAAAACTGCAGGAACTTCAAACCGGCACTAGGAAACAGACTGAGAAAGCAGAGAAAATGTGTCTCCTGCAACCCGTTCCCTTGGTGCTAGATGAACGAACGTCTCTCCACTTGCTCAGTTCTCATAGATAAGTGTGTGTGAAAGCCGTCCTTCACCTAGCTTGTTGGGAACACAAATTTTCTTTTCAGTTGCAAACTCCATTCCATACATATATATGGGGAGGTACTAGCTCCAACTCGATTTTACAGTGAAAACTGCAGGAACTTCAAACCGGCACTAGGAAACAGACTGAGAAAGCAGAGAAAAAGTGTCTCCTGCCACCCGTTCCCTTGGTGCTAGATGAACGAACTTCTCTCCACTTGCTCAGTTCTGAGAGATAACTGTGTGTGAAAGCTGTCCTTCACCTAGCTTGTTGGGAACACAAAGTTTCTTTTCAGTTGCAAACTCCATTCCATACATATATATGGGAAGGTACTAGCTGCAACTCGGTTTAAAAGTGAAAACGGCAGGAACTTCAAACAGGCACTAGGAAACAAACTGAGAAAGCAGAGAAAAAGTGTCTCCTGCAACCCGTTCCTTTGGTGCTAGATGAACGAACGTCTCTCCACTTGCTCAGTTCTCATAGATAAGTGTGTGTGAAAGCCGTCCTTCACCTAGCTTGTTGGGAACACAAATTTTCTTTTCAGTTGCAAACTCCATTCCATACATATATATGGGGAGGTACTAACTCCAACACGGTTTTACAGTGAAAACTGCAGGAACTTCAAACCGGCACTAGGAAACAGACTGAGAAAGCAGAGAAAAAGTGTCTCCTGCAACCCGTTCCCTTGGTGCTAGATGAACGAACGTCTCTCCACTTGCTGAGTTCTGAGAGATAAGTGTGTGTGAAATCCGTCCTTCAACTAGCTTGTTGGGAACACAAAGTTTCTTTTCAGTTGCAAACTCCATTCCATACATATATATGGGTAGGTACTAGCTCCAACACGGTTTGACAGTGAAAACTGCATTAACTTCAAACCGGCACTAAGAAACAGATTGAGAAAGCAGAGAAAAAGTGTCTCCTGCAAACCGTTCCCTAGGTGCTAGATGAACGAACGTCTCTCCACTTGCTCAGTTCTCATAGATAAGTGTGTGTGAAAGCCGTCCTTCACCTAGCTTGTTGGGAACACAAATTTTCTTTTCAGTTGCAAACTCCATTCCATACATGTATATGGGGAGGTACTAGCTCCAACACGATTTTACAGTGAAAACTGCAGGAAATTCAAACCGGCACTAGGAAACATACTGAGAAAGCAGAGAAAAAGTGTCTCCTGCAACCCGTTCCCTTGGTGCTAGATGAACGAACGTCTCTCCACTTGCTGAGTTCTGAGAGATAAGTGTGTGTGAAATCCGTCCTTCAACTAGCTTGTTGGGAACACAAAGTTTCTTTTCAGTTGCAAACTCCATTCCATACATATATATGGGTAGGTACTAGCTCCAACACGGTTTGACAGTGAAAACTGCATTAACTTCAAACCGGCACTAAGAAACAGATTGAGAAAGCAGAGAAAAAGTGTCTCCTGCAAACCGTTCCCTAGGTGCTAGATGAACGAACGTCTCTCCACTTGCTCAGTTCTGAGAGATAAGTGTGTGTGAAAGCCGTCCTTCACCTAGCTTGTAGGGAACACAAAGTTTCTTTTCAGTTGCAAACTCCATTCCATACATATATATGGGGAGGTACTAGCTCCAACACGGTTTTACAGTGAAAACTGCAGGAACTTCAAACCGGCACTAGGAAACAGACTGAGAAGCAGAGAAAAAGTGTATCCTGCAAACCGTTCCCTTGGTGCTAGATGAACGAACGTCTCTCCACTTGCTAGGTTCTGAGAGATAAGTGTGTGTGAAAGCCGTCCATCACCTTGCTTGTTGGGAACACAAAGTTTCTTTTCAGTTGCAAGCTCCATTCCATACATATATATGGGGAGGTACTAGCTCCAACTCGATTTTACGGTGAAAACTGCAGGAACTTCAAACCGGCACTAGGAAACAGACTGAGAAAGCAGAGAAAAAGTGTCTCCTGCAACCCGTTCCCTTGGTGCTAGATGAACGAACGTCTCTCCACTTCCTCAGTTCTGAGAGATAACTGTGTGTGAAAGCTGTCCTTCACCTAGCTTGTTGGGAACACAAAGTTTCTTTTCAGTTGCAAACTCCATTCCATACATATATATGGGGAGGTACGAGCTCCAACTCGGTTTTACAGTGAAAACGGCAGGAACTTCAAACAGGCACTAGGAAACAGACTGAGAAAGCAGAGAAATAGTGTCTCCTGCAACCCGTTCCCTTGGTGCTAGATGAACGAACGTCTCTCCACTTGCTCAGTTCTGAGAGATAAATGTGTGTGAAATCCGTCCTTCAAATAGCTTATTGGGAACACAAAGTTTCTTTTCAGTTGCAAACTCCATTCCATACATATATATGGGTAGGTACTAGCTCCAACAAGGTTTGACAGTGAAAACTGCATTAACTTCAAACAGGCACTAAGAAACAGACTGAGAAAGCAGAGAAAAAGTGTCTCCTGCAACCCGTTCCCTTGGTGCTAGAGGAACGAACGTCTCTCCACTTGCTAAGTTCTGAGAGATAAGTGTGTGTGAAAGCCGTCCTTCACCTAGCTTGTTGGGAACACAAAGATTCTTTTCAGTTGCAAACTCCATTCCATACATATATATGGGGAGGTACTAGCTCCAACTCGGTTTTACAGTGAAAACTGCAGGAACTTCAAACCGGCACTAGGAAACAGACTGAGAAAGCAGAGAAAAAGTGTCCCCTGCAACTCGTTCCCTTGGTGCTAGATGAACGAAATTCTCTCCACTTGCTCAGTTCTGAGAGATAAGTGTGTGTGAGAGCCGTCCTTCACCTAGCTTGTTGGGAACACAAATTTTCTTTTCAGTTGCAAACTCCATTCCATACATATATATGGGGAGGTACTAGCTCCAACTCGGTTTTACAGTGAAAACTGCAGGAACTTCAAACCGGCACTAGGAAACAGACTGAGAAACAGAGAAAAAGTGTCTCCTGCAACCCGTTCCCTTGGTGCTAGATGAACGAACGTCTCTCCACTTGCTCAGTTCTGAGAGATAAGTGTGTTTGAAAGCCGTCCTTCACCTAGCTTGTTGGGAACACAAAGTTTCTTTTCAGTTTCAAGCTCCATACCATACATATATAAGGAGAGGTACTAGCTCCAACTCGGTTTTAGAGTGAAAATTGCAGGAAATTCAACCCGGCACTAGGAAAAAGTCTGAGAAACAGAGAAAAAGTGTCTCCTGCAACCCGTTCCCTTGGTGCTAGATGAACGAACGTCTCTCCTCTTGCTCAGTTCTGAGAGAAAAGTGTGTGTGAAAGCCGTCCTTCACCTAGCTTGTTGGGAACACAAAGTTTCTTTTCAGTTGCAAACTCCATTCCATACATATATATGGGGAGGTACTAGCCCCAAATCGGTTTTACAGTGAAAAATGCAGGAACTTCAAACCGGCACTAGGAAAAAGCCTGAGAAAGCAGAGAAAAAGTGTCTCCTGCAACCCGTTCCCTTGGTGCTAGATGAACGAACGTCTCTGTACATGCTCATTTCTGAGAGATAAGTGTGTGTGAAAGCCGTCCTTCACCTAACTTGTTGGGAACACAAAGTTTCTTTTCAGTTGCAAACTCCATTCCATACATATATATGGGGAGGTACTAGCTCCAACAAGGTTTGACAGTGAAAACTGCAGGAAGTACAAACCGGCACTAGGAAACAGACTGAGAAAGCAGAGAAAAAGTGTCTCCTGCAACCCGTTCCCTTGGTGCTAGATGAACGAACGTCTCTCCACTTGCTCAGTTCTGAGAGATAAGTGTGTGTGAAAGCCGTCCTTCACCTAACTTGTTGGGAACACAAAGTTTCTTTTCAGTTGCAAATTCCATTCCATACATATATATGGGGAGGTACTAGCTCCAACAAGGTTTGACAGTGAAAACTGCAGGAAGTACAAACCGGCACTAGGAAACAGACTGAGAAAGCAGAGAAAAAGTGTCTCCTGCAACCCGTTCCCTTGGTGCTAGATGAACGAACGTCTCTCCACTTGCTCAGTTCTGAGAGATAAGTGTGTGTGAAAGCCGTCCTTCACCAAGCTTGTTGGGAACACAAAGTTTCTTTTCAGTTGCAAGCTCCATTCCATACATATATATGGAGAGGTACTAGCTCCAACTCGGTTTTACAGTGAAAACTGCAGGAACTTCAAACCGGCACTAGGAAACAGACTGAGAAAGCAGAGAAAATGTGTCTCCTGCAACCCGTTCCCTTGGTGCTAGATGAACGAACGTCTCTCCACTTGCTCAGTTCTCATAGATAAGTGTGTGTGAAAGCCGTCCTTCACCTAGCTTGTTGGGAACACAAATTTTCTTTTCAGTTGCAAACTCCATTCCATACATATATATGGGGAGGTACTAGCTCCAACTCGATTTTACAGTGAAAACTGCAGGAACTTCAAACCGGCACTAGGAAACAGACTGAGAAAGCAGAGAAAAAGTGTCTCCTGCCACCCGTTCCCTTGGTGCTAGATGAACGAACGTCTCTCCACTTGCTCAGTTCTGAGAGATAACTGTGTGTGAAAGCTGTCCTTCACCTAGCTTGTTGGGAACACAAAGTTTCTTTTCAGTTGCAAACTCCATTCCATACATATATATGGGAAGGTACTAGCTGCAACTCGGTTTAAAAGTGAAAACGGCAGGAACTTCAAACAGGCACTAGGAAACAAACTGAGAAAGCAGAGAAAAAGTGTCTCCTGCAACCCGTTCCTTTGGTGCTAGATGAACGAACGTCTCTCCACTTGCTCAGTTCTCATAGATAAGTGTGTGTGAAAGCCGTCCTTCACCTAGCTTGTTGGGAACACAAAGTTTCTTTTCAGTTGCAAACTCCATTCCATACATATATATGGGGAGGTACTAGCTCCAACAAGGTTTTACAGTGAAAACTGCAGGAACTTCAAACCGGCACTAGGAAACAGACTGAGAAAGCAGAGAAAAAGTGTCTCCTGCAACCCGTTCCCTTGGTGCTAGATGAACGAACGTCTCTCCACTTGCTGAGTTCTGAGAGATAAGTGTGTGTGAAATCCGTCCTTCAACTAGCTTGTTGGGAACACAAAGTTTCTTTTCAGTTGCAAACTCCATTCCATACATATATATGGGTAGGTACTAGCTCCAACACGGTTTGACAGTGAAAACTGCATTAACTTCAAACCGGCACTAAGAAACAGATTGAGAAAGCAGAGAAAAAGTGTCTCCTGCAAACCGTTCCCTAGGTGCTAGATGAACGAACGTCTCTCCACTTGCTCAGTTCTCATAGATAAGTGTGTGTGAAAGCCGTCCTTCACCTAGCTTGTTGGGAACACAAATTTTCTTTTCAGTTGCAAACTCCATTCCATACATATATATGGGGAGGTACTAGCTCCAACACGATTTTACAGTGAAAACTGCAGGAAATTCAAACCGGCACTAGGAAACATACTGAGAAAGCAGAGAAAAAGTGTCTCCTGCAACCCGTTCCCTTGGTGCTAGATGAACGAACGTCTCTCCACTTGCTGAGTTCTGAGAGATAAGTGTGTGTGAAATCCGTCCTTCAACTAGCTTGTTGGGAACACAAAGTTTCTTTTCAGTTGCAAACTCCATTCCATACATATATATGGGTAGGTACTAGCTCCAACACGGTTTGACAGTGAAAACTGCATTAACTTCAAACCGGCACTAAGAAACAGATTGAGAAAGCAGAGAAAAAGTGTCTCCTGCAAACCGTTCCCTAGGTGCTAGATGAACGAACGTCCCTCCACTTGCTCAGTTCTGAGAGATAAGTGTGTGTGAAAGCCGTCCTTCACCTAGCTTGTTGGGAACACAAAGTTTCTTTTCAGTTGCAAACTCCATTCCATACATATATATGGGGAGGTACTAGCTCCAACACGGTTTTACAGTGAAAACTGCAGGAACTTCAAACCGGCACTAGGAAACAGACTGAGAAGCAGAGAAAAAGTGTATCCTGCAAACCGTTCCCTTGGTGCTAGATGAACGAACGTCTCTCCACTTGCTAGGTTCTGAGAGATAAGTGTGTGTGAAAGCCGTCCATCACCTTGCTTGTTGGGAACACAAAGTTTCTTTTCAGTTGCAAGCTCCATTCCATACATATATATGGGGAGGTACTAGCTCCAACTCGATTTTACGGTGAAAACTGCAGGAACTTCAAACCGGCACTAGGAAACAGACTGAGAAAGCAGAGAAAAAGTGTCTCCTGCAACCCGTTCCCTTGGTGCTAGATGAACGAACGTCTCTCCACTTGCTCAGTTCTGAGAGATAACTGTGTGTGAAAGCTGTCCTTCACCTAGCTTGTTGGGAACACAAAGTTTCTTTTCAGTTGCAAACTCCATTCCATACATATATATGGGAAGGTACTAGCTCCAACTCGGTTTAAAAGTGAAAACGGCAGGAACTTCAAACAGGCACTAGGAAACAAACTGAGAAAGCAGAGAAAAAGTGTCTCCTGCAACCCGTTCCCTTGGTGCTAGATGAACGAACGTCTCTCCACTTGCTCAGTTCTCATAGATAAGTGTGTGTGAAAGCCGTCTTTCACCTAGCTTGTTGGGAACACAAATTTTCTTTTCAGTTGCAAACTCCATTCCATACATATATATGGGGAGGTACTAGCTCCAACACGGTTTTACAGTGAAAACTGCAGGAACTTTAAACCGGCACTAGGAAACAGACTGAGAAAGCAGAGAAAAAGTGTCCCCTGCAACCCGTTCCCTTGGTGCTAGATGAACGAACGTCTCTCCACTTGCTCAGTTCTGAGAGATAAGTGAGTGTGAGAGCCGTCCTTCACGTAGCTTGTTGGGAACACAAAGATTCTTTTCAGTTGCAAACTCCATTCCATACATATATATGGGGAGGTACTAGCTCCAACTCGGTTTTACAGTGAAAACTGCAGGAACTTCAAACCGGCACTAGGAAACAGACTGAGAAAGCAGAGAAAAAGTTTCCCCTGCAACCCGTTCCCTTGGTGCTAGATGAACGAACGTCTTTCCACTTGCTCAGTTCTGAGAGATAAGTGTGTGTGAAAGCCGTCCTTCACCTAGCTTGTTGGGAACACAAAGTTTCTTTTCAGTTGCAAACTCCATTCCATAAATATATATGGGGAGGTACTAGCTCCAACTCGGTTTTACAGTGAAAACTGCAGGAACTTCAAACCGGCACTAGGAAACAGACTGAGAAAGCAGAGAAAAAGTGTCCCCTGCAACCCGTTCCCTTGGTGCTAGATGAACGAACGTCTCTCCACTTGCTCAGTTCTGAGAGATAAGTGAGTGTGAAAGCCGTCCTTCACCTAGCTTGTTGGAAACACAAAGATTCTTTTCAGTTGCAAACTCCATTCCATACATATATATGGGGAGGTACTAGCCCCAACTCGGTTTTACAGTGAAAACTGCAGGAACTTCAAACCGGCACTAGGAAACAGACTGAGAAAAAGAGAAAAAGTGTCTCCTGCAACACGTTCCCTTGGTGCTAGATGAACGAACGTCTCTCCACTTGCTCAGTTCTGAGAGATAAGTGGGTGTGAAAGCCGTCCTTCACCTAGCTTGTTGGGAACACAAAGTTTCTTTTCAGTTTCAAGCTCCATTCCATACATATATAAGGAGAGGTACTAGCTCCAACTCGGTTTTACAGTGAAAATTGCAGGAACTTCAATCCGGCACTAGGAAACAGACTGAGAAACAGAGAAAAAGTGTCTCCTGCAACCCGTTCCCTTGGTGCTAGATGAACGAACGTCTCTCCACTTGCTCAGTTCTGAGAGATAAGTGTGTGTGAAAGCCGTCCTTCACCTAGCTTGTTGGGAACACAAAGTTTCTTTTCAGTTGCAAACTCCATTCCATAAATATATATGAGGAGGTACTAGCCCCAACTCGGTTTTACAGTGAAAACTGCAGGAACTTCAAACCGGCACTAGGAAACAGACTGAGAAAGCAGAGAAAAAGTGTCCCCTGCAACCCGTTCCCTTGGTGCTAGATGAACGAACGTCTTTCCACTTGCTCAGTTCTGAGAGATAAATGTGTGTGAAAGCCGTCCTTCACCTAGCTTGTTGGGAACACAAAGTTTCTTTTCAGTTGCAAACTCCATTCCATACATATATATGGGGAGGTACTAGCTCCAACTCGGTTTTACAGTGAAAACTGCAGGAACTTCAAACCGGCACTAGGGAACAGACTGAGAAACAGAGAAAAAGTGTCTCCTGCAACCAGTTCCCTTGGTGCTAGATGAACGAACGTCTCTCCACTTGCTAGGTTCTGAGAGATAAGTGTGTGTGAAAGCCGTCCTTCACCTAGCTTGTTGGGAACACAAAGTTTCTTTTCAGTTGCAAGCTCCATTCCATACATATATATGGAGAGGTACTAGCTCCAACACGGATTTACAGTGAAAACTGCAGGAACTTCAAATTGGCACTAGGAAACAGACTGAGAAAGCAGAGAAAAAGTGTCTCCTGCAACCCGTTCCCTTGGTGCTAGATGAACGAACGTCTCTCCACTTGCTCAGTTCTGAGAGATAAGTGTGTGTGAAAGCTGTCCTTCACCTAGCTTGTTGGGAACACAAAGATTCTTTTCAGTTGCAAACTCCATTCCATACATATATATGGGGATGTACTAGCTTCAACTCGGTTTTACAGTGAAAACTGCAGGAACTTCAAACCGGCACTAGGAAACAGACTGAGAAAGCAGAGAAAAAGTGTCCCCTGCAACCCGTTCCCTTGGTGCTAGATGAACGAACGTCTCTCCACTTGCTAGGTTCTGAGAGATAAGTGTTTGTGAAAGCCGTCCTTCACCTATCTTGTTGGGAACACAAAGTTTTTTTTCAGTTTCAAGCTCCATTCCATACATATATATGGAGAGGTAATAGCTCCAACTCGGTTTTACAGTGAAAATTGCAGGAACTTCAAACCGGCACTAGGAAACAGACTGAGAAACAGAGAAAAAGTGTCTCCTGCAACCCGTTCCCTTGGTGCTAGATGAACGAACGTCTCTCCACTTGCTCAGTTCTGAGAGATAAGTGTGTGTGAAAGCCGTCCTTCACCTAGCTTGTTGGGAACACAAAGTTTCTTTTCAGTTGCAAACTCCATTCCATACATATATATGGGGAGATACTAGCCCCAACTCGGTTTTACAGTGAAAACTGCAGGAACTTCAAACCGGCACTAGGAAACAGACTGAGAAAGCAGAGAAAAAATGACTCCTGCAACCCGTTCCCTTGGTGCTAGATGAACGAACGTCTCTCCACTTGCTCAGTTCTGAGAGATAAGTGTGTGTGAAAGCCGTCCTTCACCTAGCTTGTTGGGAACACAAAGATTCTTTTCAGTTGCAAACTCCATTCCATACATATATATAGGGAGGTACTAGCCCCAACTCGGTTTTACAGTGAAAACTGCAGGAAATTCAAACCGGAACTAGGAAACAGACTGAGAAAACAGAGAAAAAATGTCTCCTGCAACCCGTTCCCTTGGTGCTAGATGAACGAACGACTCTCGACTTTCTCAGTTCTGAGAGATAAGTGTGTGTGAAAGCCGTCCTTCAACTAGCTTGTTGGGAACACAAAGTTTCTTTTCAGTTGCAAACTCCATTCCATACATATATATGGGGAGGTACTAGCCCCAACTCGGTTTTACAGTGAAAACTGCAGGAACTTCAAACGGGCACTAGGAAACAGACTGAGAAAGCAGAGAAAAAGTGTCCCCTGCAACCCGTTCCTTTGGTGCTAGATGAACGAACGTCTCTCCACTTGCTAGGTTCTGAGAGATAAGTGTGTGTGAAAGCCGTCCTTCACCTAGCTTGTTGGGAACACAAAGTTTCTTTTCAGTTGCAAACTCCATTCCATACATATATATGGGGAGGTACTAGCCCCAACTCGGTTTTACAGTGAAAACTGCAGGAACTTCAAACCGGCACTAGGAAACAGACTGAGAAAGCAGAGAAAAAGTGTCTCCTGCAACCCGTTCCCTTGGTGCTAGATGAACGAACGTCTCTCCACTTGCTAGGTTCTGAGAGATAAGTGTGTGTGAAAGCCGTCCTTCACCTAGCTTGTTGGGAACACAAAGTTTCTTTTCAGTTGCAAGCTCCATTCCATACATATATATGAAGAGGTACTAGCTCCAACACGGATTTACAGGGAAAACTGCAGGAACTTCAAATTGGCACTAGGAAACAGACTGAGAAAGCAGAGAAAAAGTGTCTCCTGCAACCAGTTCCCTTGGTGCTAGATGAACGAACGTCTCTCCACTTGCTCAGTTCTGAGAGATAAGTGTGTGTGAAAGCTGTCCTTCACCTAGCTTGTTGGGAACACAAAGATTCTTTTCAGTTGCAAACTCCATTCCATACATATATATGGGGAGGTACTAGCTCCAACTCGGTTTTACAGTGAAAACTGCAGGAACTTCAAACCGGCACTAGGAAACAGACTGAGAAAGCAGAGAAATAGTGTCCCCTGCAACCCGTTCCCTTGGTGCTAGATGAACGAACGTCTCTCCACTTGCTCAGTTCTGAGAGATAAGTGTGTGTGAAAGCCGTCCTTCATCTAGCTTGTTGGGAACACAAAGTTTCTTTTCAGTTGCAAACTCCATTCCATACATATATATGGGGAGGTACTAGCTCCAACTCGGTTTTACAGTGAAAACTGCAGGAACTTCAAACCGGCACTAGAAAACAGACTGAGAAACAGAGAAAAAGTGTCTCCTGCAACCCGTTCCCTTGGTGCTAGATGAACGAACGTCTCTCCACTTGCTAGGTTCTGAGAGATAAGTGTGTGTGAAAGCCGTCCTTCACCTAGCTTGTTGGGAACACAAAGTTTCTTTTCAGTTTCAAGCTCCATTCCATACATATATATGGAGAGGTACTAGGTCCTACTCGGTTTTACAGTGAAAATTGCAGGAACTTCAAACCGGCACTAGGAAACAGACTGAGAAACAGAGAAAAAGTGTCTCCTGCAACCCGTTCCCTTGGTGCTAGATGAACGAACGTCTCTCCACTTGCTCAGTTCTGAGAGATAAGTGTGTGTGAAAGCCGTCCTTCATCTAGCTTGTTGGGAACACAAAGTTTCTTTTCAGTTGCAAACTCCATTCCATAAATATATATGGGGAGGTACTAGCCCCAACTCGGTTTTACAGTGAAAACTGCAGGAACTTCAAACCGGCACTAGGAAACAGACTGAGAAAGCAGAGAAAAAATGACTCCTGCAACCCGTTCCCTTGGTGCTAGATGAACGAACGTCTCTCGACTTCCTCAGTTCTGAGAGATAAGTGTGTGTGAAAGCCGTCCTTCAACTAGCTTGTTGGGAACACAAAGTTTCTTTTCAGTTGCAAACTCCATTCCATACATATATATGGGGAGGTACTAGCCCCAACTCGGTTTTACAGTGAAAACTGCAGGAACTTCAAACCGGCACTAGGAAACAGACTGAGAAAGCAGAGAAAAAGTGTCCCCTGCAACCCGTTCCTTTGGTGCTAGATGAACGAACGTCTCTACACTTGCTAGGTTCTGAGAGATAAGTGTGTGTGAAAGCCGTCCTTCACCTAGCTTGTTGGGAACACAAAGTTTCTTTTCAGTTGCAAACTCCATTCCATACATATATATGGGGAGGTACTAGCCCCAACTCGGTTTTACAGTGAAAACTGCAGGAACTTCAAACCGGCACTAGGAAACAGACTGAGAAAGCAGAGAAAAAGTGTCTCCTGCAACCCGTTCCCTTGGTGCTAGATGAACGAACGTCTCTCCACTTGCTAGGTTCTGAGAGATAAGTGTGTGTGAAAGCCGTCCTTCACCTAGCTTGTTGGGAACACAAAGTTTCTTTTCAGTTGCAAGCTCCATTCCATACATATATATGGAGAGGTACTAGCTCCAACACGGATTTACAGGGAAAACTGCAGGAACTTCAAATTGGCACTAGGAAACAGACTGAGAAAGCAGAGAAAAAGTGTCTCCTGCAACCAGTTCCCTTGGTGCTAGATGAACGAACGACTCTCCACTTGCTCAGTTCTGAGAGATAAGTGTGTGTGAAAGCTGTCCTTCACCTAGCTTGTTGGGAACACAAAGATTCTTTTCAGTTGCAAACTCCATTCCATACATATATATGGGGAGGTACTAGCTCCAACTCGGTTTTACAGTGAAAACTGCAGGAACTTCAAACCGGCACTAGGAAACAGACTGAGAAAGCAGAGAAATAGTGTCCCCTGCAACCCGTTCCCTTGGTGCTAGATGAACGAACGTCTCTCCACTTGCTCAGTTCTGAGAGATAAGTGTGTGTGAAAGCCGTCCTTCATCTAGCTTGTTGGGAACACAAAGTTTCTTTTCAGTTGCAAACTCCATTCCATACATATATATGGGGAGGTACTAGCTCCAACTCGGTTTTACAGTGAAAACTGCAGGAACTTCAAACCGGCACTAGAAAACAGACTGAGAAACAGAGAAAAAGTGTCTCCTGCAACCCGTTCCCTTGGTGCTAGATGAACGAACGTCTCTCCTCTTGCTAGGTTCTGAGAGATAAGTGTGTGTGAAAGCCGTCCTTCACCTAGCTTGTTGGGAACACAAAGTTTCTTTTCAGTTTCAAGCTCCATTCCATACATATATATGGAGAGGTACTAGCTCCTACTCGGTTTTACAGTGAAAATTGCAGGAACTTCAAACCGGCACTAGGAAACAGACTGAGAAACAGAGAAAAAGTGTCTCCTGCAACCCGTTCCCTTGGTGCTAGATGAACGAACGTCTCTCCACTTGCTCAGTTCTGAGAGATAAGTGTGTGTGAAAGCCGTCCTTCACCTAGCTTGTTGGGAACACAAAGTTTCTTTTCAGTTGCAAACTCCATTCCATAAATATATATGGGGAGGTACTAGCCCCAACTCGGTTTTACAGTGAAAACTGCAGGAACTTCAAACCGGCACTAGGAAACAGACTGAGAAAGCAGAGAAAAAGTGTCCCCTGCAACCCGTTCCTTTGGTGCTAGATGAACGAACGTCTCTACACTTGCTAGGTTCTGAGAGATAAGTGTGTGTGAAAGCCGTCCTTCACCTAGCTTGTTGGGAACACAAAGTTTCTTTTCAGTTGCAAACTCCATTCCATACATATATATGGGGAGGTACTAGCCCCAACTCGGTTTTACAGTGAAAACTGCAGGAACTTCAAACCGGCACTAGGAAACAGACTGAGAAAGCAGAGAAAAAGTGTCTCCTGCAACCCGTTCCCTTGGTGCTAGATGAACGAACGTCTCTCCACTTGCTAGGTTCTGAGAGATAAGTGTGTGTGAAAGCCGTCCTTCACCTAGCTTGTTGGGAACACAAAGTTTCTTTTCAGTTGCAAGCTCCATTCCATACATATATATGGAGAGGTACTAGCTCCAACACGGATTTACAGGGAAAACTGCAGGAACTTCAAATTGGCACTAGGAAACAGACTGAGAAAGCAGAGAAAAAGTGTCTCCTGCAACCAGTTCCCTTGGTGCTAGATGAACGAACGTCTCTCCACTTGCTCAGTTCTGAGAGATAAGTGTGTGTGAAAGCTGTCCTTCACCTAGCTTGTTGGGAACACAAAGATTCTTTTCAGTTGCAAACTCCATTCCATACATATATATGGGGAGGTACTAGCTCCAACTCGGTTTTACAGTGAAAACTGCAGGAACTTCAAACCGGCACTAGGAAACAGACTGAGAAAGCAGAGAAATAGTGTCCCCTGCAACCCGTTCCCTTGGTGCTAGATGAACGAACGTCTCTCCACTTGCTCAGTTCTGAGAGATAAGTGTGTGTGAAAGCCGTCCTTCATCTAGCTTGTTGGGAACACAAAGTTTCTTTTCAGTTGCAAACTCCATTCCATACATATATATGGGGAGGTACTAGCTCCAACTCGGTTTTACAGTGAAAACTGCAGGAACTTCAAACCGGCACTAGAAAACAGACTGAGAAACAGAGAAAAAGTGTCTCCTGCAACCCGTTCCCTTGGTGCTAGATGAACGAACGTCTCTCCACTTGCTAGGTTCTGAGAGATAAGTGTGTGTGAAAGCCGTCCTTCACCTAGCTTGTTGGGAACACAAAGTTTCTTTTCAGTTTCAAGCTCCATTCCATACATATATATGGAGAGGTACTAGCTCCTACTCGGTTTTACAGTGAAAATTGCAGGAACTTCAAACCGGCACTAGGAAACAGACTGAGAAACAGAGAAAAAGTGTCTCCTGCAACCCGTTCCCTTGGTGCTAGATGAACGAACGTCTCTCCACTTGCTCAGTTCTGAGAGATAAGTGTGTGTGAAAGCCGTCCTTCACCTAGCTTGTTGGGAACACAAAGTTTCTTTTCAGTTGCAAACTCCATTCCATAAATATATATGGGGAGGTACTAGCCCCAACTCGGTTTTACAGTGAAAACTGCAGGAACTTCAAACCGGCACTAGGAAACAGACTGAGAAAGCAGAGAAAAAATGACTCCTGCAACCCGTTCCCTTGGTGCTAGATGAACGAACGTCTCTCGACTTCCTCAGTTCTGAGAGATAAGTGTGTGTGAAAGCCGTCCTTCAACTAGCTTGTTGGGAACACAAAGTTTCTTTTCAGTTGCAAACTCCATTCCATACATATATATGGGGAGGTACTAGCCCCAACTCGGTTTTACAGTGAAAACTGCAGGAACTTCAAACCGGCACTAGGAAACAGACTGAGAAAACAGAGAAAAAATGTCTCCTGCAACCCGTTCCCTTGGTGCTAGATGAACGAACGACTCTCGACTTTCTCAGTTCTGAGAGATAAGTGTGTGTGAAAGCCGTCCTTCACCTAGCTTGTTGGGAACACAAAGTTTCTTTTCTGTTGCAAACTCCATTCCATACACATATATGGGGAGGTACTAGCCCCCACTCGGTTTTACAGTGAAAACTGCAGGAACTTCAAACGGGCACTAGGAAACAGACTGAGAAAGCAGAGAAAAAGTGTCCCCTGCAACCCGTTCCCTTGGTGCTAGATGAACGAACGTCTCTCCACTTGCTCAGTTCTGAGAGATAAGTGTGTGTGAGAGCCGTCCTTCACCTAGCTTGTTGGGAACACAAAGTTTCTTTTCAGTTGCAAACTCCATTCCATACATATATATGGGGAGGTACTAGCCCCAACTCGGTTTTACAGTGAAAACTGCAGGAACTTCAAACCGGCACTAGGAAACAGACTGAGAAAGCAGAGAAAAAGTGTCTCCTGCAACCCGTTCCCTTGGTGCTAGATGAACGAACGTCTCTCCACTTGCTCAGTTCTGAGAGATAAATGTGTGTGAAAGCCGTCCTTCACCTAGCTTGTTGGGAACACAAAGTTTCTTTTCAGTTGCAAGCTCCATTCCATACATATATATGGAGAGGTACTAGCTCCAACACGGATTTACAGTGAAAACTGCAGGAACTTCAAATTGGCACTAGGAAACAGACTGAGAAAGCAGAGAAAAAGTGTCTCCTGCAACCCGTTCCCTTGGTGCTAGATGAACGAACGTCTCTCCACTTGCTCAGTTCTGAGAGATAAGTGTGTGTGAAAGCTGTCCTTCACCTAGCTTGTTGGGAACACAAAGATTCTTTTCAGTTGCAAACTCCATTCCATACATATATATGGGGAGGTACTAGCTCCAACTCTGTTTTACAGTGAAAACTGCAGGAACTTCAAACCGGCACTAGGAAACAGACTGAGAAAGCAGAGAAAAAGTGTCCCCTGCAACCCGTTCCCTTGGTGCTAGATGAACGAACGTCTCTCCACTTGCTCAGTTCTGAGAGATAAGTGTGTGTGAGAGCCGTCCTTCACCTAGCTTGTTGGGAACACAAAGTTTCTTTTCAGTTGCAAACTCCATTCCATACATATATATGGGGAGGTACTAGCTCCAACTCGGTTTTACAGTGAAAACTGCAGGAACTTCAAACCGGCACTAGGAAACAGACTGAGAAACAGAGAAAAAGTGTCTCCTGCAACCCGTTCCCTTGGTGCTAGATGAACGAACGTCTCTCCACTTGCTAGGTTCTGAGAGATAAGTGTGTGTGAAAGCCGTCCTTCACCTAGCTTGTTGGGAACACAAAGTTTCTTTTCAGTTTCAAGCTCCATTCCATACATATATATGGAGAGGTACTAGCTCCAACTCGGTTTTACAGTGAAAATTGCAGGAACTTCAAACCGGCACTAGGAAACAGACTGAGAAACAGAGAAAAAGTGTCTCCTGCAACCCGTTCCCTTGGTTCTAGATGAACGAACGTCTCTCCACTTGCTCAGTTCTGAGAGATAAGTGTGTGTGAAAGCCGTCCTTCATCTAGCTTGTTGGGAACACAAAGTTTCTTTTCAGTTGCAAACTCCATTCCATACATATATATGGGGAGGTACTAGCCCCAACTCGGTTTGACAGTGAAAACTGCAGGAACTTCAAACCGGCACTAGGAAACAGACTGAGAAAGCAGAGAAAAAATGACTCCTGCAACCCGTTCCCTTGGTGCTAGATGAACGAACGTCTCTCGACTTGCTCAGTTCTGAGAGATAAGTGTGTGTGAAAGCCGTACTTCACCTAGCTTGTTGGGAACACAAAGTTTCTTTTCAGTTGCAAACTCCATTCCATAAATATATATGGGGAGGAACTAGCTCCAACTCGGTTTTACAGTGAAAACTGCAGGAACTTCAAACCGGCACTAGGAAACAGACTGAGAAACAGAGAAAAAGTGTCTCCTGCAACACGTTCCCTTGGTGCTAGATGAACGAACGTCTCTCCACTTGCTCAGTTCTGAGAGATAAGTGTGTGTGAAAGCCGCCCTTCACCTAGCTTGTTGGGAACACAAAGTTTCTTTTCAGTTTCAATCTCCATTCCATACATATATATGGAGAGGTACTAGCTCCAACTCGGTTTTACAGTGAAAATTGCAGGAACTTCAAACCGGCACTAGGAAACAGACTGAGAAAGCAGAGAAAAAGTGTCTCCTGCAACCCGTTCCCTTGGTGCTAGATGAACGAACGTCTCTCCACTTGCTCAGTTCTGAGAGATATGTGTGTGTGAAAGCCGTCCTTCACCTAGCTTGTTGGGAACACAAAGTTTCTTTTCAGTTGCAAACTCCATTCCATACATATATATGGGGAGGTACTAGCCCCAAATCGCTTTTACAGTGAAAACTGCAGGAACTTCAAACCGGCACTAGGAAACAGACTGAGAAAGCAGAGAAAAAATGACTCCTGCAAACCGTTCCCTTGGTGCTAGATGAACGAACGTCTCTCGACTTGCTCAGTTCTGAGAGATAAGTGTGTGTGAAAGCCGTCCTTCACCTAGCTTGTTGGGAACACAAAGTTTCTTTTCAGTTGCAAACTCCATTCCATACATATATATGGGGAGGTACTAGCTCCAACTCGGTTTTACAGTGAAAACTGCAGGAAATTCAAACCGGCACTAGGAAACAGACTGAGAAACAGAGAAAAAGTGTCTCTTGCAAACCGTTCCCTTGGTGCTAGATGAACGAACGTCTCTCCACTTGCTAGGTTCTGAGAGATAAGTGTGTGTGAAAGCCGTCCTTCACCTAGCTTGTTGGGAACACAAAGTTTCTTTTCAGTTGCAAACTCCATTCCATACATATATATGGGGAGGTACTAGCCCCAACTCGGTTTTACAGTGAAAACTGCAGGAAATTCAAACCGGCACTAGGAAACAGACTGAGAAAGCAGAGAAAAAATGTCTCCTGCAACCCGTTCCCTTGGTGCTAGATGAACGAACGACTCTCGACTTTCTCAGTTCCGAGAGATAAGTGTGTGTGAAAGCCGTCCTTCACCTAGCTTGTTGGGAACACAAAGTTTCTTTTCAGTTGCAAACTCCATTCCATACATATATATGGGGAGGTACTAGCCCCAACTCGGTTTTACAGTGAAAACTGCAGGAAATTCAAACCGGCACTAGGAAACAGACTGAGAAAGCAGAGAAAAAATGTCTCCTGCAACCAGTTCCCTTGGTGCTAGATGAACGAACGACTCTCGACTTTCTCAGTTCTGAGAGATAAGTGTGTGTGAAAGCCGTCCTTCAACTAGCTTGTTGGGAACACAAAGTTTCTTTTCAGTTGCAAACTCCATTCCATACATATATAAGGGGAGGTACTAGCCCCAACTCGGTTTTACAGTGAAAACTGCAGGAACTTCAAACGGGCACTAGGAAACAGACTGAGAAAGCAGAGAAAAAGTGTCCCCTGCAACCCGTTCCCTTGGTGCTAGATGAACGAACGTCTCTCCACTTGCTCAGTTCTGAGAGATAAGTGTGTGTGAGAGCCGTCCTTCACCTAGCTTGTTGGGAACACAAAGTTTCTTTTCAGTTGCAAACTCCATTCCATACATATATATGGGGAGGTACTAGCCCCAACTCGGTTTTACAGTGAAAACTGCAGGAACTTCAAACCGGAACTAGGAAACAGACTGAGAAAGCAGAGAAAAAGTGTCTCCTGCAACCCGTTCCCTTGGTGCTAGATGAACGAACGTCTCTCCACTTGCTCAGTTCTGAGAGATAAGTGTGTGTGAAAGCCGTCCTTCACCTAGCTTGTTGGGAACACAAAGTTTCTTTTCAGTTGCAAACTCCATTCCATACATATATATGGGGAGGTACTAGCCCCAACTCGGTTTTACTGTGAAAACTGCAGGAAATTCAAACCGGCACTAGGAAACAGACTGAGAAAGCAGAGAAAAAATGTCTCCTGCAACCAGTTCCCTTGGTGCTAGATGAACGAACGACTCTCGACTTTCTCAGTTCTGAGAGATAAGTGTGTGTGAAAGCCGTCCTTCAACTAGCTTGTTGGGAACACAAAGTTTCTTTTCAGTTGCAAACTCCATTCCATACATATATAAGGGGAGGTACTAGCCCCAACTCGGTTTTACAGTGAAAACTGCAGGAACTTCAAACGGGCACTAGGAAACAGACTGAGAAAGCAGAGAAAAAGGGTCCCCTGTAACCCGTTCCCTTGGTGCTAGATGAACGAACGTCTCTCCACTTGCTCAGTTCTGAGAGATAAGTGTGTGTGAGAGCCGTCCTTCACCTAGCTTGTTGGGAACACAAAGTTTCTTTTCAGTTGCAAACTCCATTCCATACATATATATGGGGAGGTACTAGCCCCAACTCGGTTTTACAGTGAAAACTGCAGGAACTTCAAACCGTCACTAGGAAACAGACTGAGAAAGCAGAGAAAAAGTGTCTCCTGCAACCCGTTCCCTTGGTGCTAGATGAACGAACGTCTCTCCACTTGCTCAGTTCTGAGAGATAAGTTTGTGTGAAAGCCGTCCTTCACCTAGCTTGTTGGAAACACAAAGTTTCTTTTCAGTTGCAAACTCCATTCCATACATATATATGGGGAGGTACTAGCTCCAACTCGGTTTTACAGTGAAAATTGCAGGAACTTCAAACCGGCACTAGGAAACAGACTGAGAAACAGAGAAAAAGTGTCTCCTGCAACCCGTTCCCTTGGTGCTAGAAGAACGAACGTCTCTCCACTTGCTCAGTTCTGAGAGATAAGTGTGTGTGAAAGCCGTCCTTCACCTAGCTTGTTGGGAACACAAAGTTTCTTTTCAGTTGCAAACTCCATTCCATACATATATATGGGGAGGTACTAGCCCCAACTCGGTTTTACAGTGAAAACTGCAGGAACTTCAAACCGGCACTAGGAAACAGACTGAGAAACAGAGAAAAAGTGTCTCCTGCAACCCGTTCCCTTGGTGCTAGATGAACGAACGTCTCTCCACTTGCTAGGTTCTGAGAGATAAGTGTGTGTGAAAGCCGTCCTTCACCTAGATGTTGGGAACACAAAGTTTCTTTTCAGTTTCAAGCTCCATTCCATACATATATATGGGGAGGTACTAGCTCCAACTCGGATTTACAGTGAAAACGGCAGGAACTTCAAACTGGCACTAGGAAACAGACTGAGAAAGCAGAGAAAAAGTGTCTCCTGCAACCCGTTCCCTTGGTGCTAGATGAACGAACATCTCTCCACTTGCTGAGTTCTGAGAGATATGTGTGTGTGAAATCCGTCCTTCAACTAGCTTGTTGGGAACACAAAGTTTCTTTTCAGTTGCAAACTCCATTCCATACATATATATGGGTAGGTACTAGCTCCAACACGGTTTGACAGTGAAAACTGCATTAACTTCAAACCGGCACTAAGAAACAGACTGAGAATGCAGAGAAAAAGTGTCTCCTGCAACCCGTTCCCTTGGTGCTAGATGAACGAACGTCTCTCCACTTGCTCAGTTCTGAGAGATAAGTGTGTGTGAAAGCCGTCCTTCACCTAGCTTGTTGGGAACACAAAGTTTCTTTTCAGTTGCAAACTCCATTCCATACATATATATGGGGAGGTATTAGCCCCAACTCGGTTTTACAGTGAAAACTGCAGGAACTTCAAACCGGCACTAGGAAAAAGACTGAGAAAGCAGAGAAAAAATGTCTCCTGCAAACCGTTCCCTTGGTGCTAGATGAACGAACGTCTCTCCACTTGCTCAGTTCTGAGAGATAAGTGTGTGTGAAAGCCGTCCTTCACCTAGCTTGTTGGGAACACAAAGTTTCTTTTCAGTTGCAAACTCCATTCCATACATATATATGGGGAGGTACTAGCCCCAACTCGGTTTTACAGTGAATACTGCAGGAACTTCAAACCGGCACTAGGAAACAGACTGAGAAAGCAGAGAAAAAGTGTCCCCTGCAACCCGTTCCCTTGGTGCTAGATGAACGAACGTCTTTCCAGTTGCTCAGTTCTGAGAGATAAGTGTGTGTGAAAGCCGTCCTTCACCTAGCTAGTTGGGAACACAAAGTTTCTTTTCAGTTGCAAACTCCATTCCATACATATATAAGGGGAGGTACTAGCTCCAACTCGGTTTAAAAGTGAAAACTTCATTAACTTCAAACCGGCACTAGGAAACAGACTGAGAAAGCAGAGAAAAAGTGTCTCCTGCAACCCGTTCCCTTGGTGCTAGATGAACGAACGTCTCTCCACTTGCTCAGTTCTGAGAGATAAGTGTGTGTGAAAGCCGTCCTTCACCTAGCTTGTTGGGAACACAAAGTTTCTTTTCAGTTGCAAACTCCATTCCATACATATATATGGGGAGGTATTAGCCCCAACTCGGTTTTACAGTGAAAACTGCAGGAACTTCAAACCGGCACTAGGAAACAGACTGAGAAAGCAGAGAAAAAATGACTCCTGCAACCCGTTCCCTTGGTGCTAGATGAACGAACGTCTCTCGACTTGCTCAGTTCTGAGAGATAAGTGTGTGTGAAAGCCGTCCTTCACCTAGCTTGTTGGGAACACAAAGTTTCTTTTCAGTTGCAAACTCCATTCCATACATATATATGGGGAGGTACTAGCTCCAACTCGGTTTTACAGTGAAAACAGCAGGAACTTCAAACCGGCACTAGGAAACAGACTGAGAAACAGAGAAAAAGTGTCTCCTGCAAACCGTTCCCTTGGTGCTAGATGAACGAACGTCTCTCCACTTGCTAGGTTCTGAGAGATAAGTGTGTGTGAAAGCCGTCCTTCACCTAGCTTGTTGGGAACACAAAGTTTCTTTTCAGTTGCAAACTCCATTCCATACATATATATGGGGAGGTACTAGCCCCAACTCGGTTTTACAGTGAAAACTGCAGGAAATTCAAACCGGCACTAGGAAACAGACTGAGAAAGCAGAGAAAAAATGTCTCCTGCAACCCGTTCCCTTGGTGCTAGATGAACGAACGACTCTCGACTTTCTCAGTTCCGAGAGATAAGTGTGTGTGAAAGCCGTCCTTCACCTAGCTTGTTGGGAACACAAAGTTTCTTTTCAGTTGCAAACTCCATTCCATACATATATATGGGGAGGTACTAGCCCCAACTCGGTTTTACAGTGAAAACTGCAGGAAATTCAAACCGGCACTAGGAAACAGACTGAGAAAGCAGAGAAAAAATGTCTCCTGCAACCAGTTCCCTTGGTGCTAGATGAACGAACGACTCTCGACTTTCTCAGTTCTGAGAGATAAGTGTGTGTGAAAGCCGTCCTTCAACTAGCTTGTTGGGAACACAAAGTTTCTTTTCAGTTGCAAACTCCATTCCATACATATATAAGGGGAGGTACTAGCCCCAACTCGGTTTTACAGTGAAAACTGCAGGAACTTCAAACGGGCACTAGGAAACAGACTGAGAAAGCAGAGAAAAAGTGTCCCCTGTAACCCGTTCCCTTGGTGCTAGATGAACGAACGTCTCTCCACTTGCTCAGTTCTGAGTGATAAGTGTGTGTGAGAGCCGTCCTTCACCTAGCTTGTTGGGAACACAAAGTTTCTTTTCAGTTGCAAACTCCATTCCATACATATATATGGGGAGGTACTAGCCCCAACTCGGTTTTACAGTGAAAACTGCAGGAACTTCAAACCGGCACTACGAAACAACTGAGAAAGCAGAGAAAAAGTGTCTCCTGCAACCCGTTCCCTTGGTGCTAGATGAACGAACGTCTCTCCACTTGCTCAGTTCTGAGAGACAAGTGTGTGTGAAAGCCGTCCTTCACCTAGCTTGTTGGAAACACAAAGTTTCTTTTCAGTTGCAAACTCCATTCCATACATATATATGGGGAGGTACTAGCTCCAACTCGGTTTTACAGTGAAAACTGCAGGAACTTCAAACCGGCACTAGGAAACAGACTGAGATAGCAGAGAAAAAGTGTCTCCTGCAACCCGTTCCCTTGGTGCTAGATGAACGAACGTCTCTCCACTAGCTCAGTTCTGAGAGATAAGTGTGTGTGAAAGCCGTCCTTCACCTAGCTTGTTGGGAACACAAAGTTTCTTTTCAGTTTCAAGCTCCATTCCATACATATATATGGAGAGGTACTAGCTCCAACTCGGTTTTACAGTGAAAATTGCAGGAACTTCAAACCGGCACTAGGAAACAGACTGAGAAACAGAGAAAAAGTGTCTCCTGCAACCCGTTCCCTTGGTGCTAGATGAACGAACGTCTCTCCACTTGCTCAGTTCTGAGAGATAAGTGTGTGTGAAAGCCGTCCTTCACCTAGCTTGTTGGGAACACAAAGTTTCTTTTCAGTTGCAAACTCCATTCCATACATATATATGGGGAGGTACTAGCCCCAACTCGGTTTTACAGTGAAAACTGCAGGAACTTCAAACCGGCACTAGGAAACAGACTGAGAAAGCAGAGAAAAAATGACTCCTGCAAACCGTTCCCTTGGTGCTAGATGAACGAACGTCTCTCGACTTGCTCAGTTCTGAGAGATAAGTGTGTGTGAAAGCCGTCCTTCACCTTGCTTGTTGGGAACACAAAGTTTCTTTTCAGTTGCAAACTCCATTCCATACATATATATGGGGATGTACTAGCTCCAACTCGGTTTTACAGTGAAAACTGCAGGAACTTCAAACCGGCACTAGGAAACAGACTGAGAAACAGAGAAAAAGTGTCTCCTGCAACCCGTTCCCTTGGTGCTAGATGAACGAACGTCTCTCCACTTGCTAGGTTCTGAGAGATAATTGTGTGTGAAAGCCGTCCTTCACCTAGATGTTGGGAACACAAAGTTTCTTTTCAGTTTCAAGCTCCATTCCATACATATATATGGAGAGGTACTAGCTCCAACTCGGATTTACAGTGAAAACGGCAGGAACTTCAAACTGGCACTAGGAAACAGACTGAGAAAGCAGAGAAAAAGTGTCTCCTGCAACCCGTTCCCTTGGTGCTAGATGAACGAACGTCTCTCCACTTGCTGAGTTATGAGAGTTATGTGTGTGTGAAATCCGTCCTTCAACTAGCTTGTTGGGAACACAAAGTTTCTTTTCAGTTGCAAACTCCATTCCATACATATATATGGGTAGGTACTAGCTCCAACACGGTTTGACAGTGAAAACTGCATTAACTTCAAACCGGCACTAAGAAACAGACTGAGAATGCAGAGAAAAAGTGTCTCCTGCAACCCGTTCCCTTGGTGCTAGATGAACGAACGTCTCTCCACTTGCTCAGTTCTGAGAGATAAGTGTGTGTGAAAGACGTCCTTCACCTAGATTGTTGGGAACACAAAGTTTCTTTTCAGTTGCAAACTCCATTCCATACATATATATGGGGAGGTATTAGCCCCAACTCGGTTTTACAGTGAAAACTGCAGGAACTTCAAACCGGCACTAGGAAAAAGACTGAGAAAGCAGAGAAAAAATGTCTCCTGCAAACCTTTCCCTTGGTGCTAGATGAACGAACGTCTCTCCACTTGCTCAGTTCTGAGAGATAAGTGTGTGTGAAAGCCGTCCTTCACCTAGCTTGTTGGGAACACAAAGTTTCTTTTCAGTTGCAAACTCCATTCCATACATATATATGGGGAGGTACTAGCCCCAACTCGGTTTTACAGTGAAAACTGCAGGAACTTCAAACCGGCACTAGGAAACAGACTGAGAAAGCAGAGAAAAAGTGTCCCCTGCAAACCGTTCCCTTGGTGCTAGATGAACGAACGTCTTTCCAGTTGCTCAGTTCTGAGAGATAAGTGTGTGTGAAAGCCGTCCTTCACCTAGCTAGTTGGGAACACAAAGTTTCTTTTCAGTTGCAAACTCCATTCCATACATATATAAGGGGAGGTACTAGCTCCAACTCGGTTTAAAAGTGAAAACTTCATTAACTTCAAACCGGCACTAGGAAACAGACTGAGAAAGCAGAGAAAAAGTGTCTCCTGCAACCCGTTCCCTTGGTGCTAGATGAACGAACATCTCTCCACTTGCTCAGTTCTGAGAGATAAATGTGTGTGAAATCCGTCCTTCACCTAGCTTGTTGGGAACACAAAGTTTCTTTTCAGTTGCAAACTCCATTCCATACATATATATGGGGAGGTACTAGCTCCAACTCGGTTTTACAGTGAAAACTGCAGGAACTTCAAACCGGCACTAGGAAACAGACTGAGAAACAGAGAAAAAGTGTCTCCTGCAAACCGTTCCCTTGGTGCTAGATGAACGAACGTCTCTCCACTTGCTAGGTTCTGAGAGATAAGTGTGTGTGAAAGCCGTCCTTCACCTAGCTTGTTGGGAACACAAAGTTTCTTTTCAGTTGCAAACTCCATTCCATACATATATATGGGGAGGTACTAGCCCCAACTCGGTTTTACAATGAAAACTGCAGGAACTTCAAACCGGCACTAGGAAACAGACTGAGAATGCAGAGAAAAAATGTCTCCTGCAACCCGTTCCCTTGGTGCTAGATTAACGAACGACTCTCGACTTTCTCAGTTCTGAGAGATAAGTGTGTGTGAAAGCCGTCCTTCACCTAGCTTGTTGGGAACACAAAGTTTCTTTTCAGTTGCAAACTCCATTCCATACATATATATGGGGAGGTACTAGCCCCAACTCGGTTTTACAGTGAAAACTGCAGGAAATTCAAACCGGCACTAGGAAACAGACTGAGAAAGCAGAGAAAAAATGTCTCCTGCAACCCATTCCCTTGGTGCTAGATGAACGAACGTCTCTCCAATTGCTCAGTTCTGAGAGATAAGTGTGTGTGAGAGCCGTCCTTCACCTAGCTTGTTGGGAACACAAAGTTTCTTTTCAGTTGCAAACTCCATTCCATAAATATATATGGGGAGGTACTAGCCCCAACTCGGTTTTACAGTGAAAACTGCAGGAACTTCAAACCGGCACTAGGAAACAGACTGAGAAACAGAGAAAAAGTGTCTCCTGCAACCCGTTCCCTTGGTGCTAGATGAACGAACGTCTCTCCACTTGCTAGGTTCTGAGAGATAAGTGTGTGTGAAAGCCGTCCTTCACCTAGCTTGTTGGGAACACAAAGTTTCTTTTCAGTTTCAAGCTCCATTCCATACATATATATGGAGAGGTACTAGCTCCAACTCGGATTTACAGTGAAAACGGCAGGAACTTCAAACTGGCACTAGGAAACAGACTGAGAAAGCAGAGAAAAAGTGTCTCCTGCAACCCGTTCCCTTGGTGCTAGATGAACGAACGTCTCTCCACTTGCTGAGTTCTGAGAGATATGTGTGTGTGAAATCCGTCCTTCAACTAGCTTGTTGGGAACAGAAAGTTTCTTTTCAGTTGCAAACTCCATTCCATACATATATATGGGTAGGTACTAGCTCCAACACGGTTTGACAGTGAAAACTGCATTAACTTCAAACCGGCACTAAGAAACAGACTGAGAAAGCAGAGAAAAAGTGTCTCCTGCAACCCGTTCCCTTGGTGCTAGATGAACGAACGTCTCTCCACTTGCTCAGTTCTGAGAGATAAGTGTGTGTGAAAGCCGTCCTTCACCTTGATTGTTGGGAACACAAAGTTTCTTTTCAGTTGCAAACTCCATTCCATACATATATATGGGGAGGTACTAGCCCCAACTCGGTTTTACAGTGAAAACTGCAGGAACTTCAAACCGGCACTAGGAAAAAGACTGAGAAAGCAGAGAAAAAATGTCCCCTGCAACCGTTCCCTTGGTGCTAGATGAACGAACGTCTCTCCACTTGCTCAGTTCTGAGAGATAAGTGTGTGCGAAAGCCGTCCTTCACCTAGCTTGTTGGGAACACAAAGTTTCTTTTCAGTTGCAAACTCCATTCCATACATATATATGGGGAGGTACTAGCCCCAACTCGGTTTTACAGTGAAAACTGCAGGAACTTCAAACCGGCACTAGGAAACAGACTGAGAAAGGAGAGAAAAAGTGTCCCCTGCAACCCGTTCCCTTGGTGCTAGATGAACGAACGTCTTTCCACTTGCTCAGTTCTGAGAGATAAGTGTGTGTGAAAGCCGTCCTTCACCTAGCTTGTTGGGAACACAAAGTTTCTTTTCAGTTGCAAACTCCATTTCATACATATATAAGGGGCGGTACTAGCTCCAACTCGGTTTAAAAGTGAAAACTTCATTAACTTCAAACCGGCACTAGGAAACAGACTGAGAAAGCAGAGAAAAAGTGTCTCCTGCAACCCGTTCCCTTGGTGCTAGATGAACGAACGTCTCTCCAATTGCTCAGTTCTGAGAGATAAATGTGTGTGAAATCCGTCCTTCACCTAGCTTGTTGGGAACACAATGTTTCTTTTCAGTTGCAAACTCCATTCCATACATATATATGGGTAGGTACTAGCTCCAACACGGTTTGACAGTGAAAACTGCATTAACTTCAAACCGGCACTAAGAAACAGACTGAGAAAGCAGAGAAAAAGTGTCTCCTGCAACCCGTTCCCTTGGTGCTAGATGAACGAACGTCTCTCCACTTTCTCAGTTCTGAGATTTAAGTGTGTGTGAAAGCCGTCCTTCACCTAGCTTGTTGGGAACACAAAGTTTCTTTTCAGTTGCAAACTCCATTCCATACATATATATGGGGAGGTACTAGCTCCAACTCGGTTTTACAGTGAAAATTGCAGGAACTTCAAACCGGCAATAGGAAACAGACTGAGAAAGCAGAGAAAAAATGTCCCCTGCAACCCGTTCCCTTGGTGCTAGATGAACGAACGTCTCTCCACTTGCTCAGTTCTGAGAGATAAGTGTGTGTGAGAGCCGTCCTTCACCTAGCTTGTTGGGAACACAAAGTTTCTTTTCAGTTGCAAACTCCATTCCATACATATATAAGGGGAGGTACTAGCCCCAACTCGGTTTTACAGTGAAAACTGCAGGAACTTCAAACCGGCACTAGGAAACAGACTGAGAAAGCAGAGAAATAATGTCTCCTGCAACCCGTTCCCTTGGTGCTAGATGAACGAACGACTCTCGACTTTCTCATTTCTGAGAGATAAGTGTGTGTGAAAGCCGTCCTTCACCTAGCTTGTTGGGAACACAAAGTTTCTTTTCAGTTGCAAACTCCATTCCATACATATATATGGGGAGGTACTAGCTCCAACTCGGTTTTACAGTGAAAATTGCAGGAACTTCAAACCGGCAATAGGAAACAGACTGAGAAAGCAGAGAAAAAATGTCTCCTGCAACCCGTTCCCTTGGTGCTAGATGAACGAACGTCTCTCCACTTGCTCAGTTCTGAGAGATAAGTGTGTGTGAAAGCTGTCCTTCACCTAGCTTGTTGGGAACACAAAGTTTCTTTTCAGTTGCAAACTCCATTCCATACATATATATGGGGAGGTACTAGCTCCAACTCGGTTTTACAGTGAAAACTGCAGGAACTTCAAACCGGCACTAGGAAACAGACTGAGAAACAGAGAAAAAGTGTCTCCTGCAAACCGTTCCCTTGGTGCTAGATGAACGAACGTCTCTCCACTTGCTAGGTTCTGAGAGATAAGTGTGTGTGAAAGCCGTCCTTCACCTAGATGTTGGGAACACAAAGTTTCTTTTCAGTTTCAAGCTCCATTCCATACATATATATGGAGAGGTACTAGCTCCAACTCGGATTTACAGTGAAAACGGCAGGAACTTCAAACTGGCACTAGGAAACAGACTGAGAAAGCAGAGAAAAAGTGTCTCCTACAACCCGTTCCCTTGGTGCTAGATGAACGAACGTCTCTCCACTTGCTGAGTTCTGAGAGATATGTGTGTGTGAAATCCGTCCTTCAACTAGCTTGTTGGGAACACAAAGTTTCTTTTCAGTTGCAAACTCCATTCCATACATATATATGGGTAGGTACTAGCTCCAACACGGTTTGACAGTGAAAACTGCATTAACTTCAAACCGGCACTAAGAAACAGACTGAGAATGCAGAGAAAAAGTGTCTCCTGCAACCCGTTCCCTTGGTGCTAGATGAACGAACGTCTCTCCACTTGCTCAGTTCTGAGAGATAAGTGTGTGTGAAAGCCGTCCTTCACCTAGCTTGTTGGGAACACAAAGTTTCTTTTCAGTTGCAAACTCCATTCCATACATATATATGGGGAGGTACTAGCCCCAACTCGGTTTTACAGTGAAAACTGCAGGAACTTCAAACCGGCACTAGGAAACAGACTGAGAAAGCAGAGAAAAAGTGTCCCCTGCAACCCGTTCCCTTGGTGCTAGATGAACGAACGTCTTTCCACTTGCTCAGTTCTGAGAGATAAGTGTGTGTGAAAGCCGTCCTTCACCTATCTAGTTGGGAACACAAAGTTTCTTTTCAGTTGCAAACTCCATTCCATACATATATAAGGGGAGGTACTAGCTCCAACTCGGTTTAAAAGTGAAAACTTCATTAACTTCAAACCGGCACTAGGAAACAGACTGAGAAAGCAGAGAAAAAGTGTCTCCTGCAACCCGTTCCCTTGGTGCTAGATGAACGAACATCTCTCCACTTGCTCAGTTCTGAGAGATAAATGTGTGTGAAATCCGTCCTTCACCTAGCTTGTTGGGAACACAAAGTTTCTTTTCAGTTGCAAACTCCATTCCATAGATATATATGGGGAGGTACTAGCTCCAACTCGGTTTTACAGTGAAAACTGCAGGAACTTCAAACCGGCACTAGGAAACAGACTGAGAAACAGAGAAAAAGTGTCTCCTGCAAACCGTTCCCTTGGTGCTAGATGAACGAACGTCTCTCCACTTGCTAGGTTCTGAGAGATAAGTGTGTGTGAAAGCCGTCCTTCACCTAGCTTGTTGGGAACACAAAGTTTCTTTTCAGTTGCAAACTCCATTCCATACATATATATGGGGAGGTACTAGCCCCAACTCGGTTTTACAGTGAAAACTGCAGGAACTTCAAACCGGCACTAGGAAACAGACTGAGAAAGCAGGGAAAAAATGTCTCCTGCAACCCATTCCCTTGGTGCTAGATGAACGAACGTCTCTCCAATTGCTCAGTTCTGAGAGATAAGTGTGTGTGAGAGCCGTCCTTCACCTAGCTTGTTGGGAACACAAAGTTTCTTTTCAGTTGCAAACTCCATTCCATAAATATATATGGGGAGGTACTAGCCCCAACTCGGTTTTACAGTGAAAACTGCAGGAACTTCAAACCGGCACTAGGAAACAGACTGAGAAACAGAGAAAAAGTGTCTCCTGCAACCCGTTCCCTTGGTGCTAGATGAACGAACGTCTCTCCACTTGCTAGGTTCTGAGAGATAAGTGTGTGTGAAAGCCGTCCTTCACCTAGCTTGTTGGGAACACAAAGTTTCTTTTCAGTTTCAAGCTCCATTCCATACATATATATGGAGAGGTACTAGCTCCAACTCGGATTTACAGTGAAAACGGCAGGAACTTCAAACTGGCACTAGGAAACAGACTGAGAAAGCAGAGAAAAAGTGTCTCCTGCAACCCGTTCCCTTGGTGCTAGATGAACGAACGTCTCTCCACTTGCTGAGTTCTGAGAGATATGTGTGTGTGAAATCCGTCCTTCAACTAGCTTGTTGGGAACAGAAAGTTTCTTTTCAGTTGCAAACTCCATTCCATACATATATATGGGGAGGTACTAGCCCCAACTCGGTTTTACAGTGAAAACTGCAGGAACTTCAAACCGGCACTAGGAAAAAGACTGAGAAAGCAGAGAAAAAATGTCTCCTGCAACCGTTCAGTTGGTGCTAGATGAACGAACGTCTCTCCACTTGCTCAGTTCTGAGAGATAAGTGTGTGCGAAAGCCGTCCTTCACCTAGCTTGTTGGGAACACAAAGTTTCTTTTCAGTTGCAAACTCCATTCCATACATATATAAGGGGAGGTACTAGCCCCAACTCGGTTTTACAGTGAAAACTGCAGGAACTTCAAACCGGCACTAGGAAACAGTCTGAGAAAGGAGAGAAAAAGTGTCCCCTGCAACCCGTTCCCTTGGTGCTAGATGAACGAACGTCTTTCCACTTGCTCAGTTCTGAGAGATAAGTGTGTGTGAAAGCCGTCCTTCACCTAGCTTGTTGGGAACACAAAGTTTCTTTTCAGTTGCAAACTCCATTTCATACATATATAAGGGGCGGTACTAGCTCAAACTCGGTTTAAAAGTGAAAACTTCATTAACTTCAAACCGGCACTAGGAAACAGACTGAGAAAGCAGAGAAAAAGTGTCTCCTGCAACCCGTTCCCTTGGTGCTAGATGAACGAACGACTCTCGACTTTCTAATTTCTGAGAGATAAGTGTGTGTGAAAGCCGTCCTTCACCTAGCTTGTTGGGAACACAAAGTTTCTTTTCAGTTGCAAACTCCATTCCATACATATATATGGGGAGGTACTAGCTCCAACTCGGTTTTACAGTGAAAATTGCAGGAACTTCAAACCGGCAATAGGAAACAGACTGAGAAAGCAGAGAAAAAATGTCTCCTGCAACCCGTTCCCTTGGTGCTAGATGAACGAACGTCTCTCCACTTGCTCAGTTCTGAGAGATAAGTGTGTGTGAAAGCTGTCCTTCACCTAGCTTGTTGGGAACACAAAGTTTCTTTTCAGTTGCAAACTCCATTCCATACATATATATGGGGAGGTACTAGCTCCAACTCGGTTTTACAGTGAAAACTGCAGGAACTTCAAACCGGCACTAGGAAACAGACTGAGAAACAGAGAAAAAGTGTCTCCTGCAAACCGTTCCCTTGGTGCTAGATGAACGAACGTCTCTCCACTTGCTAGGTTCTGAGAGATAAGTGTGTGTGAAAGCCGTCCTTCACCTAGATGTTGGGAACACAAAGTTTCTTTTCAGTTTCAAGCTCCATTCCATACATATATATGGAGAGGTACTAGCTCCAACTCGGATTTACAGTAAAAACGGCAGGAACTTCAAACTGGCACTAGGAAACAGACTGAGAAAGCAGAGAAAAAGTGTCTCCTACAACCCGTTCCCTTGGTGCTAGATGAACGAACGTCTCTCCACTTGCTGAGTTCTGAGAGATATGTGTGTGTGAAATCCGTCCTTCAACTAGCTTGTTGGGAACACAAAGTTTCTTTTCAGTTGCAAACTCCATTCCATACATATATATGGGTAGGTACTAGCTCCAACACGGTTTGACAGTGAAAACTGCATTAACTTCAAACCGGCACTAAGAAACAGACTGAGAATGCAGAGAAAAAGTGTCTCCTGCAACCCGTTCCCTTGGTGCTAGATGAACGAACGTCTCTCCACTTGCTCAGTTCTGAGAGATAAGTGTGTGTGAAAGCCGTCCTTCACCTAGCTTGTTGGGAACACAAAGTTTCTTTTCAGTTGCAAACTCCATTCCATACATATATATGGGGAGGTACTAGCCCCAACTCGGTTTTACAGTGAAAACTGCAGGAACTTCAAACCGGCACTAGGAAACAGACTGAGAAAGCAGAGAAAAAGTGTCCCCTGCAACCCGTTCCCTTGGTGCTAGATGAACGAACGTCTTTCCACTTGCTCAGTTCTGAGAGATAAGTGTGTGTGAAAGCCGTCCTTCACCTATCTAGTTGGGAACACAAAGTTTCTTTTCAGTTGCAAACTCCATTCCATACATATATAAGGGGAGGTACTAGCTCCAACTCGGTTTAAAAGTGAAAACTTCATTAACTTCAAACCGGCACTAGGAAACAGACTGAGAAAGCAGAGAAAAAGTGTCTCCTGCAACCCGTTCCCTTGGTGCTAGATGAACGAACATCTCTCCACTTGCTCAGTTCTGAGAGATAAATGTGTGTGAAATCCGTCCTTCACCTAGCTTGTTGGGAACACAAAGTTTCTTTTCAGTTGCAAACTCCATTCCATAGATATATATGGGGAGGTACTAGCTCCAACTTTGTTTTACAGTGAAAACTGCAGGAACTTCAAACCGGCACTAGGAAACAGACTGAGAAACAGAGAAAAAGTGTCTCCTGCAAACCGTTCCCTTGGTGCTAGATGAACGAACGTCTCTCCACTTGCTAGGTTCTGAGAGATAAGTGTGTGTGAAAGCCGTCCTTCACCTAGCTTGTTGGGAACACAAAGTTTCTTTTCAGTTGCAAACTCCATTCCATACATATATATGGGGAGGTACTAGCCCCAACTCGGTTTTACAGTGAAAACTGCAGGAACTTCAAACCGGCACTAGGAAACAGACTGAGAAAGCAGGGAAAAAATGTCTCCTGCAACCCATTCCCTTGGTGCTAGATGAACGAACGTCTCTCCAATTGCTCAGTTCTGAGAGATAAGTGTGTGTGAGAGCCGTCCTTCACCTAGCTTGTTGGGAACACAAAGTTTCTTTTCAGTTGCAAACTCCATTCCATAAATATATATGGGGAGGTACTAGCCCCAACTCGGTTTTACAGTGAAAACTGCAGGAACTTCAAACCGGCACTAGGAAACAGACTGAGAAACAGAGAAAAAGTGTCTCCTGCAACCCGTTCCCTTGGTGCTAGATGAACGAACGTCTCTCCACTTGCTAGGTTCTGAGAGATAAGTGTGTGTGAAAGCCGTCCTTCACCTAGCTTGTTGGGAACACAAAGTTTCTTTTCAGTTTCAAGCTCCATTCCATACATATATATGGAGAGGTACTAGCTCCAACTCGGATTTACAGTGAAAACGGCAGGAACTTCAAACTGGCACTAGGAAACAGACTGAGAAAGCAGAGAAAAAGTGTCTCCTGCAACCCGTTCCCTTGGTGCTAGATGAACGAACGTCTCTCCACTTGCTGAGTTCTGAGAGATATGTGTGTGTGAAATCCGTCCTTCAACTAGCTTGTTGGGAACAGAAAGTTTCTTTTCAGTTGCAAACTCCATTCCATACATATATATGGGGAGGTACTAGCCCCAACTCGGTTTTACAGTGAAAACTGCAGGAACTTCAAACCGGCACTAGGAAAAAGACTGAGAAAGCAGAGAAAAAATGTCTCCTGCAACCGTTCAGTTGGTGCTAGATGAACGAACGTCTCTCCACTTGCTCAGTTCTGAGAGATAAGTGTGTGCGAAAGCCGTCCTTCACCTAGCTTGTTGGGAACACAAAGTTTCTTTTCAGTTGCAAACTCCATTCCATACATATATATGGGGAGGTACTAGCCCCAACTCGGTTTTACAGTGAAAACTGCAGGAACTTCAAACCGGCACTAGGAAACAGTCTGAGAAAGGAGAGAAAAAGTGTCCCCTGCAACCCGTTCCCTTGGTGCTAGATGAACGAACGTCTTTCCACTTGCTCAGTTCTGAGAGATAAGTGTGTGTGAAAGCCGTCCTTCACCTAGCTTGTTGGGAACACAAAGTTTCTTTTCAGTTGCAAACTCCATTTCATACATATATAAGGGGCGGTACTAGCTCAAACTCGGTTTAAAAGTGAAAACTTCATTAACTTCAAACCGGCACTAGGAAACAGACTGAGAAAGCAGAGAAAAAGTGTCTCCTGCAACCCGTTCCCTTGGTGCTAGATGAACGAACGTCTCTCCAATTGCTCAGTTCTGAGAGATAAATGTGTGTGAAATCCGTCCTTCACCTAGCTTGTTGGGAACACAAAGTTTCTTTTCAGTTGCAAACTCCATTCCATACATATATATGGGTAGGTACTAGCTCCAACACGGTTTGACAGTGAAAACTGCATTAACTTCAAACCGGCACTAAGAAACAGACTGAGAAAGCAGAGAAAAAGTGTCTCCTGCAACCCGTTCCCTTGGTGCTAGATGAACGAACGTCTCTCCACTTTCTCAGTTCTGAGATTTAAGTGTGTGTGAAAGCCGTCCTTCACCTAGCTTGTTGGGAACACAAAGTTTCTTTTCAGTTGCAAACTCCATTCCATACATATATATGGGGAGGTACTAGCTCCAACTCGGTTTTACAGTGAAAATTGCAGGAACTTCAAACCGGCAATAGGAAACAGACTGAGAAAGCAGAGAAAAAATGTCCCCTGCAACCCGTTCCCTTGGTGCTAGATGAACGAACGTCTCTCCACTTGCTCAGTTCTGAGAGATAAGTGTGTGTGAGAGCCGTCCTTCACCTAGCTTGTTGGGAACACAAAGTTTCTTTTCAGTTGCAAACTCCATTCCATACACATATAAGGGGAGGTACTAGCCCCAACTCGGTTTTACAGTGAAAACTGCAGGAACTTCAAACCGGCACTAGGAAACAGACTGAGAAAGCAGAGAAATAATGTCTCCTGCAACCCGTTCCCTTGGTGCTAGATGAACGAACGACTCTCGACTTTCTCATTTCTGAGAGATAAGTGTGTGTGAAAGCCGTCCTTCACCTAGCTTGTTGGGAACACAAAGTTTCTTTTCAGTTGCAAACTCCATTCCATACATATATATGGGGAGGTACTAGCCCCAACTCGGTTTTACAGTGAAAACTGCAGGAACTTCAAACCGGCACTAGGAAACAGACTGAGAAACAGAGAAAAAGTGTCCCCTGCAACCCGTTCCCTTGGTGCTAGATGAACGAACGTCTTTCCACTTGCTCAGTTCTGAGAGATAAGTGTGTGTGAAAGCCGTCCTTCACCTATCTAGTTGGGAACACAAAGTTTCTTTTCAGTTGCAAACTCCATTCCATACATATATAAGGGGAGGTACTAGCTCCAACTCGGTTTAAAAGTGAAAACTTCATTAACTTCAAACCGGCACTAGGAAACAGACTGAGAAAGCAGAGAAAAAGTGTCTCCTGCAACCCGTTCCCTTGGTGCTAGATGAACGAACATCTCTCCACTTGCTCAGTTCTGAGAGATAAATGTGTGTGAAATCCGTCCTTCACCTAGCTTGTTGGGAACACAAAGTTTCTTTTCAGTTGCAAACTCCATTCCATACATATATATGGTGAGGTACTAGCTCCAACTCGGTTTTACAGTGAAAACTGCAGGAACTTCAAACCGGCACTAGGAAACAGACTGAGAAACAGAGAAAAAGTGTCTCCTGCAACCCGTTCCCTTGGTGCTAGATGAACGAACGTCTCTCCACTTGCTAGGTTCTGAGAGATAAGTGTGTGTGAAAGCCGTCCTTCACCTAGCTTGTTGGGAACACAAAGTTTCTTTTCAGTTGCAAACTCCATTCCATACATATATATGGGGAGGTACTAGCCCCAACTCGGTTTTACAGTGAAAACTGCAGGAAATTCAAACCGGCACTAGGAAACAGACTGAGAAAGCAGAGAAAAAATGTCTCCTGCAACCCATTCCCTTGGTGCTAGATGAACGAACGTCTCTCCAATTGCTCAGTTCTGAGAGATAAGTGTGTGTGAGAGCCGTCCTTCACCTAGCTTGTTGGGAACACAAAGTTTCTTTTCAGTTGCAAACTCCATTCCATAAATATATATGGGGAGGTACTAGCCCCAACTCGGTTTTACAGTGAAAACTGCAGGAACTTCAAACCGGCACTAGGAAACAGACTGAGAAACAGAGAAAAAGTGTCTCCTGCAACCCGTTCCCTTGGTGCTAGATGAACGAACGTCTCTCCACTTGCTAGGTTCTGAGAGATAAGTGTGTGTGAAAGCCGTCCTTCACCTAGCTTGTTGGGAACACAAAGTTTCTTTTCAGTTTCAAGCTCCATTCCATACATATATATGGAGAGGTACTAGCTCCAACTCGGATTTACAGTGAAAACGGCAGGAACTTCAAACTGGCACTAGGAAACAGACTGAGAAAGCAGAGAAAAAGTGTCTCCTGCAACCCGTTCCCTTGGTGCTAGATGAACGAACGTCTCTCCACTTGCTGAGTTCTGAGAGATATGTGTGTGTGAAATCCGTCCTTCAACTAGCTTGTTGGGAACAGAAAGTTTCTTTTCAGTTGCAAACTCCATTCCATACATATATATGGGTAGGTACTAGCTCCAACACGGTTTGACAGTGAAAACTGCATTAACTTCAAACCGGCACTAAGAAACAGACTGAGAAAGCAGAGAAAAAGTGTCTCCTGCAACCCGTTCCCTTGGTGCTAGATGAACGAACGTCTCTCCACTTGCTCAGTTCTGAGAGATAAGTGTGTGTGAAAGCCGTCCTTCACCTTGATTGTTGGGAACACAAAGTTTCTTTTCAGTTGCAAACTCCATTCCATACATATATATGGGGAGGTACTAGCCCCAACTCGGTTTTACAGTGAAAACTGCAGGAACTTCAAACCGGCACTAGGAAAAAGACTGAGAAAGCAGAGAAAAAATGTCCCCTGCAACCGTTCCCTTGGTGCTAGATGAACGAACGTCTCTCCACTTGCTCAGTTCTGAGAGATAAGTGTGTGCGAAAGCCGTCCTTCACCTAGCTTGTTGGGAACACAAAGTTTCTTTTCAGTTGCAAACTCCATTCCATACATATATATGGGGAGGTACTAGCCCCAACTCGGTTTTACAGTGAAAACTGCAGGAACTTCAAACCGGCACTAGGAAACAGACTGAGAAAGGAGAGAAAAAGTGTCCCCTGCAACCCGTTCCCTTGGTGCTAGATGAACGAACGTCTTTCCACTTGCTCAGTTCTGAGAGATAAGTGTGTGTGAAAGCCGTCCTTCACCTAGCTTGTTGGGAACACAAAGTTTCTTTTCAGTTGCAAACTCCATTTCATACATATATAAGGGGCGGTACTAGCTCCAACTCGGTTTAAAAGTGAAAACTTCATTAACTTCAAACCGGCACTAGGAAACAGACTGAGAAAGCAGAGAAAAAGTGTCTCCTGCAACCCGTTCCCTTGGTGCTAGATGAACGAACGTCTCTCCAATTGCTCAGTTCTGAGAGATAAATGTGTGTGAAATCCGTCCTTCACCTAGCTTGTTGGGAACACAATGTTTCTTTTCAGTTGCAAACTCCATTCCATACATATATATGGGTAGGTACTAGCTCCAACACGGTTTGACAGTGAAAACTGCATTAACTTCAAACCGGCACTAAGAAACAGACTGAGAAAGCAGAGAAAAAGTGTCTCCTGCAACCCGTTCCCTTGGTGCTAGATGAACGAACGTCTCTCCACTTTCTCAGTTCTGAGATTTAAGTGTGTGTGAAAGCCGTCCTTCACCTAGCTTGTTGGGAACACAAAGTTTCTTTTCAGTTGCAAACTCCATTCCATACATATATATGGGGAGGTACTAGCTCCAACTCGGTTTTACAGTGAAAATTGCAGGAACTTCAAACCGGCAATAGGAAACAGACTGAGAAAGCAGAGAAAAAATGTCCCCTGCAACCCGTTCCCTTGGTGCTAGATGAACGAACGTCTCTCCACTTGCTCAGTTCTGAGAGATAAGTGTGTGTGAGAGCCGTCCTTCACCTAGCTTGTTGGGAACACAAAGTTTCTTTTCAGTTGCAAACTCCATTCCATACATATATAAGGGGAGGTACTAGCCCCAACTCGGTTTTACAGTGAAAACTGCAGGAACTTCAAACCGGCACTAGGAAACAGACTGAGAAAGCAGAGAAATAATGTCTCCTGCAACCCGTTCCCTTGGTGCTAGATGAACGAACGACTCTCGACTTTCTCATTTCTGAGAGATAAGTGTGTGTGAAAGCCGTCCTTCACCTAGCTTGTTGGGAACACAAAGTTTCTTTTCAGTTGCAAACTCCATTCCATACATATATATGGGGAGGTACTAGCTCCAACTCGGTTTTACAGTGAAAATTGCAGGAACTTCAAACCGGCAATAGGAAACAGACTGAGAAAGCAGAGAAAAAATGTCTCCTGCAACCCGTTCCCTTGGTGCTAGATGAACGAACGTCTCTCCACTTGCTCAGTTCTGAGAGATAAGTGTGTGTGAAAGCCGTCCTTCACCTAGCTTGTTGGGAACACAAAGTTTCTTTTCAGTTGCAAACTCCATTCCATACATATATATGGGGAGGTACTAGCTCCAACTCGGTTTTACAGTGAAAACTGCAGGAACTTCAAACCGGCACTAGGAAACAGACTGAGAAACAGAGAAAAAGTGTCTCCTGCAAACCGTTCCCTTGGTGCTAGATGAACGAACGTCTCTCCACTTGCTAGGTTCTGAGAGATAAGTGTGTGTGAAAGCCGTCCTTCACCTAGATGTTGGGAACACAAAGTTTCTTTTCAGTTTCAAGCTCCATTCCATACATATATATGGAGAGGTACTAGCTCCAACTCGGATTTACAGTGAAAACGGCAGGAACTTCAAACTGGCACTAGGAAACAGACTGAGAAAGCAGAGAAAAAGTGTCTCCTACAACCCGTTCCCTTGGTGCTAGATGAACGAACGTCTCTCCACTTGCTGAGTTCTGAGAGATATGTGTGTGTGAAATCCGTCCTTCAACTAGCTTGTTGGGAACACAAAGTTTCTTTTCAGTTGCAAACTCCATTCCATACATATATATGGGTAGGTACTAGCTCCAACACGGTTTGACAGTGAAAACTGCATTAACTTCAAACCGGCACTAAGAAACAGACTGAGAATGCAGAGAAAAAGTGTCTCCTGCAACCCGTTCCCTTGGTGCTAGATGAACGAACGTCTCTCCACTTGCTCAGTTCTGAGAGATAAGTGTGTGTGAAAGCCGTCCTTCACCTAGCTTGTTGGGAACACAAAGTTTCTTTTCAGTTGCAAACTCCATTCCATACATATATATGGGGAGGTACTAGCCCCAACTCGGTTTTACAGTGAAAACTGCAGGAACTTCAAACCGGCACTAGGAAACAGACTGAGAAAGCAGAGAAAAAGTGTCCCCTGCAACCCGTTCCCTTGGTGCTAGATGAACGAACGTCTTTCCACTTGCTCAGTTCTGAGAGATAAGTGTGTGTGAAAGCCGTCCTTCACCTATCTAGTTGGGAACACAAAGTTTCTTTTCAGTTGCAAACTCCATTCCATACATATATAAGGGGAGGTACTAGCTCCAACTCGGTTTAAAAGTGAAAACTTCATTAACTTCAAACCGGCACTAGGAAACAGACTGAGAAAGCAGAGAAAAAGTGTCTCCTGCAACCCGTTCCCTTGGTGCTAGATGAACGAACATCTCTCCACTTGCTCAGTTCTGAGAGATAAATGTGTGTGAAATCCGTCCTTCACCTAGCTTGTTGGGAACACAAAGTTTCTTTTCAGTTGCAAACTCCATTCCATAGATATATATGGGGAGGTACTAGCTCCAACTCGGTTTTACAGTGAAAACTGCAGGAACTTCAAACCGGCACTAGGAAACAGACTGAGAAACAGAGAAAAAGTGTCTCCTGCAAACCGTTCCCTTGGTGCTAGATGAACGAACGTCTCTCCACTTGCTAGGTTCTGAGAGATAAGTGTGTGTGAAAGCCGTCCTTCACCTAGCTTGTTGGGAACACAAAGTTTCTTTTCAGTTGCAAACTCCATTCCATACATATATATGGGGAGGTACTAGCCCCAACTCGGTTTTACAGTGAAAACTGCAGGAACTTCAAACCGGCACTAGGAAACAGACTGAGAAAGCAGGGAAAAAATGTCTCCTGCAACCCATTCCCTTGGTGCTAGATGAACGAACGTCTCTCCAATTGCTCAGTTCTGAGAGATAAGTGTGTGTGAGAGCCGTCCTTCACCTAGCTTGTTGGGAACACAAAGTTTCTTTTCAGTTGCAAACTCCATTCCATAAATATATATGGGGAGGTACTAGCCCCAACTCGGTTTTACAGTGAAAACTGCAGGAACTTCAAACCGGCACTAGGAAACAGACTGAGAAACAGAGAAAAAGTGTCTCCTGCAACCCGTTCCCTTGGTGCTAGATGAACGAACGTCTCTCCACTTGCTAGGTTCTGAGAGATAAGTGTGTGTGAAAGCCGTCCTTCACCTAGCTTGTTGGGAACACAAAGTTTCTTTTCAGTTTCAAGCTCCATTCCATACATATATATGGAGAGGTACTAGCTCCAACTCGGATTTACAGTGAAAACGGCAGGAACTTCAAACTGGCACTAGGAAACAGACTGAGAAAGCAGAGAAAAAGTGTCTCCTGCAACCCGTTCCCTTGGTGCTAGATGAACGAACGTCTCTCCACTTGCTGAGTTCTGAGAGATATGTGTGTGTGAAATCCGTCCTTCAACTAGCTTGTTGGGAACAGAAAGTTTCTTTTCAGTTGCAAACTCCATTCCATACATATATATGGGGAGGTACTAGCCCCAACTCGGTTTTACAGTGAAAACTGCAGGAACTTCAAACCGGCACTAGGAAAGATACTGAGAAAGCAGAGAAAAAATGTCTCCTGCAACCGTTCCCTTGGTGCTAGATGAACGAACGTCTCTCCACTTGCTCAGTTCTGAGAGATAAGTGTGTGCGAAAGCCGTCCTTCACCTAGCTTGTTGGGAACACAAAGTTTCTTTTCAGTTGCAAACTCCATTCCATACATATATATGGGGAGGTACTAGCCCCAACTCGGTTTTACAGTGAAAACTGCAGGAACTTCAAACCGGCACTAGGAAACAGTCTGAGAAAGGAGAGAAAAAGTGTCCCCTGCAACCCGTTCCCTTGGTGCTAGATGAACGAACGTCTTTCCACTTGCTCAGTTCTGAGAGATAAGTGTGTGTGAAAGCCGTCCTTCACCTAGCTTGTTGGGAACACAAAGTTTCTTTTCAGTTGCAAACTCCATTTCATACATATATAAGGGGCGGTACTAGCTCAAACTCGGTTTAAAAGTGAAAACTTCATTAACTTCAAACCGGCACTAGGAAACAGACTGAGAAAGCAGAGAAAAACTGTCTCCTGCAACCCGTTCCCTTGGTGCTAGATGAACGAACGTCTCTCCAATTGCTCAGTTCTGAGAGATAAATGTGTGTGAAATCCGTCCTTCACCTAGCTTGTTGGGAACACAATGTTTCTTTTCAGTTGCAAACTCCATTCCATACATATATATGGGTAGGTACTAGCTCCAACACGGTTTGACAGTGAAAACTGCATTAACTTCAAACCGGCACTAAGAAACAGACTGAGAAAGCAGAGAAAAAGTGTCTCCTGCAACCCGTTCCCTTGGTGCTAGATGAACGAACGTCTCTCCACTTTCTCAGTTCTGAGAGATAAGTGTGTGTTAGAGCCGTCCTTCACCTAGCTTGTTGGGAACACAAAGTTTCTTTTCAGTTGCAAACTCCATTCCATACATATATATGGGGAGGTACTAGCTCCAACTCGGTTTTACAGTGAAAATTGCAGGAACTTCAAACCGGCAATAGGAAACAGACTGAGAAAGCAGAGAAAAAATGTCCCCTGCAACCCGTTCCCTTGGTGCTAGATGAACGAACGTCTCTCCACTTGCTCAGTTCTGAGAGATAAGTGTGTGTGAGAGCCGTCCTTCACCTAGCTTGTTGGGAACACAAAGTTTCTTTTCAGTTGCAAACTCCATTCCATACACATATAAGGGGAGGTACTAGCCCCAACTCGGTTTTACAGTGAAAACTGCAGGAACTTCAAACCGGCACTAGGAAACAGACTGAGAAAGCAGAGAAATAATGTCTCCTGCAACCCGTTCCCTTGGTGCTAGATGAACGAACGACTCTCGACTTTCTCATTTCTGAGAGATAAGTGTGTGTGAAAGCCGTCCTTCACCTAGCTTGTTGGGAACACAAAGTTTCTTTTCAGTTGCAAACTCCATTCCATACATATATATGGGGAGGTACTAGCCCCAACTCGGTTTTACAGTGAAAACTGCAGGAACTTCAAACCGGCACTAGGAAACAGACTGAGAAACAGAGAAAAAGTGTCTCCTGCAACCCGTTCCCTTGGTGCTAGATGAACGAACGTCTCTCCACTTGCTCAGTTCTGAGAGATAAGTGTGTGTGAAAGCCGTCCTTCACCTAGCTTGTTGGTAACACAAAGTTTCTTTTCAGTTGCAAACTCCATTCCATACATATATATGGGGAGGTAATAGCCCCAACTCGGTTTTACAGTGAAAACTGCATTAACTTCAAACCGGCACTAGGAAACAGACTGAGAAAGCAGAGAAATAGTGTCTCCTGCAACCCGTTCCCTTGGTGCTAGATGAACGAACGTCTCTCGACTTGCTCAGTTCTGAGAGATAGGTGTGTGTGAAAGCCGTCCTTCACCTAGCTTGTTGGGAACACAAAGTTTCTTTTCAGTTGCAAACTCCATTCCATACATATATATGGGGAGGTACTAGCTCCAAATCGGTTTTACAGTGAAAACTGCAGGAACTTCAAACCGGCACTAGGAAACAGACTGAGAAACAGAGAAAAATTGTCTCCTGCAACCCGTTCCCTTGGTGCTAGATGAACGAACGTCTTTCCACTTGCTCAGTTCTGAGAGATAAGTGTGTGTGAAAGCCGTCCTTCATCTAGCTTGTTGGGAACACAAAGTTTCTTTTCAGTTGCAAACTGCATTCCATACATATATAAGGGGAGGTACTAGCTCCAACTCGGTTTAAAAGTGAAAACTTCATTAACTTCAAACCGGCACTAGGAAACAGACTGAGAAAGCAGAGAAAAAGTGTCTCCTGCAACCCGTTCCCTTGGTGCTAGATGAACGAACATCTCTCCACTTGCTCAGTTCTGAGAGATAAATGTGTGTGAAATCCGTCCTTCACCTAGCTTGTTGGGAACACAAAGTTTCTTTTCAGTTGCAAACTCCATTCCATACATATATATGGGGAGGTACTAGCTCCAACTCGGTTTTACAGTGAAAACTGCAGGAACTTCAAACCGGCACTAGGAAACAGACTGAGAAACAGAGAAAAAGTGTCTCCTGCAACCCGTTCCCTTGGTGCTAGATGAACGAACGTCTCTCCACTTGCTAGGTTCTGAGAGATAAGTGTGTGTGAAAGCCGTCCTTCACCTAGCTTGTTGGGAACACAAAGTTTCTTTTCAGTTGCAAACTCCATTCCATACATATATATGGGGAGGTACTAGCCCCAACTCGGTTTTACAGTGAAAACTGCAGGAAATTCAAACCGGCACTAGGAAACAGACTGAGAAAGCAGAGAAAAAGTGTCTCCTGCAACCCGTTCCCTTGGTGCTAGATGAACGAACGACTCTCGACTTTCTCAGTTCTGAGAGATATTTGTGTGTGAAAGCCGTCCTTCACCTAGCTTGTTGGGAACACAAAGTTTCTTTTCAGTTGCAAACTCCATTCCATACATATATATGGGGAGGTACTAGCCCCAACTCGGTTTTACAGTGAAAACTGCAGGAACTTCAAACCGGCACTAGGAAACAGACTGAGAAAGCAGGGAAAAAATGTCTCCTGCAACCCATTCCCTTGGTGCTAGATGAACGAACGTCTCTCCAATTGCTCAGTTCTGAGAGATAAGTGTGTGTGAAAGCCGTCCTTCACATAGCTTGTTGGGAACACAAAGTTTCTTTTCAGTTGCAAACTCCATTCCATACATATATATGGGGAGGTACTAGCCCCAACTCGGTTTTACAGTGAAAACTGCATTAACTTCAAACCGGCACTAGGAAACAGACTGAGAAAGCAGAGAAATAGTGTCTCCTGCAACCCGTTCCCTTGGTGCTAGATGAACGAACGTCTCTCGACTTGCTCAGTTCTGAGAGATAGGTGTGTGTGAAAGCCGTCCTTCACCTAGCTTGTTGGGAACACAAAGTTTCTTTTCAGTTGCAAACTCCATTCCATACATATATATGGGGAGGTACTAGCTCCAAATCGGTTTTACAGTGAAAACTGCAGGAACTTCAAACCGGCACTAGGAAACAGACTGAGAAACAGAGAAAAATTGTCTCCTGCAACCCGTTCCCTTGGTGCTAGATGAACGAACGTCTTTCCACTTGCTCAGTTCTGAGAGATAAGTGAGTGTGAAAGCCGTCCTTCATCTAGCTTGTTGGGAACACAAAGTTTCTTTTCAGTTGCAAACTCCATTCCATACATATATAAGGGGAGGTACTAGCTCCAACTCGGTTTAAAAGTGAAAACTTCATTAACTTCAAACCGGCACTAGGAAACAGACTGAGAAAGCAGAGAAAAAGTGTCTCCTGCAACCCGTTCCCTTGGTGCTAGATGAACGAACATCTCTCCACTTGCTCAGTTCTGAGAGATAAATGTGTGTGAAATCCGTCCTTCACCTAGCTTGTTGGGAACACAAAGTTTCTTTTCAGTTGCAAACTCCATTCCATACATATATATGGGGAGGTACTAGCTCCAACTCGGTTTTACAGTGAAAACTGCAGGAACTTCAAACCGGCACTAGGAAACAGTCAGAGAAACAGAGAAAAAGTGTCTCCTGCAACCCGTTCCCTTGGTGCTAGATGAACGAACGTCTCTCCACTTGCTAGGTTCTGAGAGATAAGTGTGTGTGAAAGCCGTCCTTCACCTAGCTTGTTGGGAACACAAAGTTTCTTTTCAGTTGCAAACTCCATTCCATACATATATATGGGGAGGTACTAGCCCCAACTCGGTTTTACAGTGAAAACTGCAGGAAATTCAAACCGGCACTAGGAAACAGACTGAGAAAGCAGAGAAAAAATGTCTCCTGCAACCCGTTCCCTTGGTGCTAGATGAACGAACGACTCTCGACTTTCTCAGTTCTGAGAGATAATTGTGTGGGAAAGCCGTCCTTCACCTAGCTTGTTGGGAACACAAAGTTTCTTTTCAGTTGCAAACTCCATTCCATACATATATATGGGGAGGTACTAGCCCCAACTCGGTTTTACAGTGAAAACTGCAGGAACTTCAAACCGGCACTAGGAAACAGACTGAGAAAGCAGGGAAAAAATGTCCCCTGCAACCCATTCCCTTGGTGCTAGATGAACGAACGTCTCTCCAATTGCTCAGTTCTGAGAGATAAGTGTGTGTGAGAGCCGTCCTTCACCTAGCTTGTTGGGAACACAAAGTTTCTTTTCAGTTGCAAACTCCATTCCATAAATATATATGGGGAGGTACTAGCCCCAACTCGGTTTTACAGTGAAAACTGCAGGAACTTCAAACCGGCACTAGGAAACAGACTGAGAAACAGAGAAAAAGTGTCTCCTGCAACCCGTTCCCTTGGTGCTAGATGAACGAACGTCTCTCCACTTGCTAGGTTCTGAGAGATAAGTGTGTGTGAAAGCCGTCCTTCACCTAGCTTGTTGGGAACACAAAGTTTCTTTTCAGTTTCAAGCTCCATTCCATACATATATATGGAGAGGTACTAGCTCCAACTCGGATTTACAGTGAAAACGGCAGGAACTTCAAACTGGCACTAGGAAACAGACTGAGAAAGCAGAGAAAAAGTGTCTCCTGCAACCCGTTCCCTTGGTGCTAGATGAACGAACGTCTCTCCACTTGCTGAGTTCTGAGAGATATGTGTGTGTGAAATCCGTCCTTCAACTAGCTTGTTGGGAACAGAAAGTTTCTTTTCAGTTGCAAACTCCATTCCATACATATATATGGGTAGGTACTAGCTCCAACACGGTTTGACAGTGAAAACTGCATTAACTTCAAACCGGCACTAAGAAACAGACTGAGAAAGCAGAGAAAAAGTGTCTCCTGCAACCCGTTCCCTTGGTGCTAGATGAACGAACGTCTCTCCACTTGCTCAGTTCTGAGAGATAAGTGTGTGTGAAAGCCGTCCTTCACCTTGATTGTTGGGAACACAAAGTTTCTTTTCAGTTGCAAACTCCATTCCATACATATATATGGGGAGGTACTAGCCCCAACTCGGTTTTACAGTGAAAACTGCAGGATCTTCAAACCGGCACTAGGAAAAAGACTGAGAAAGCAGAGAAAAAATGTCTCCTGCAACCGTTCCCTTGGTGCTAGATGAACGAACGTCTCTCCACTTGCTCAGTTCTGAGAGATAAGTGTGTGCGAAAGCCGTCCTTCACCTAGCTTGTTGGGAACACAAAGTTTCTTTTCAGTTGCAAACTCCATTCCATACATATATATGGGGAGGTACTAGCCCCAACTCGGTTTTACAGTGAAAACTGCAGGAACTTCAAACCGGCACTAGGAAACAGACTGAGAAAGGAGAGAAAAAGTGTCCCCTGCAACCCGTTCCCTTGGTGCTAGATGAACGAACGTCTTTCCACTTGCTCAGTTCTGAGAGATAAGTGTGTGTGAAAGCCGTCCTTCACCTAGCTTGTTGGGAACACAAAGTTTCTTTTCAGTTGCAAACTCCATTTCATACATATATAAGGGGCGGTACTAGCTCAAACTCGGTTTAAAAGTGAAAACTTCATTAACTTCAAACCGGCACTAGGAAACAGACTGAGAAAGCAGAGAAAAAGTGTCTCCTGCAACCCGTTCCCTTGGTGCTAGATGAACGAACGTCTCTCCAATTGCTCAGTTCTGAGAGATAAATGTGTGTGAAATCCGTCCTTCACCTAGCTTGTTGGGAACACAAAGTTTCTTTTCAGTTGCAAACTCCATTCCATACATATATATGGGTAGGTACTAGCTCCAACACGGTTTGACAGTGAAAACTGCATTAACTTCAAACCGGCACTAAGAAACAGACTGAGAAAGCAGAGAAAAAGTGTCTCCTGCAACCCGTTCCCTTGGTGCTAGATGAACGAACGTCTCTCCACTTTCTCAGTTCTGAGATTTAAGTGTGTGTGAAAGCCGTCCTTCACCTAGCTTGTTGGGAACACAAAGTTTCTTTTCAGTTGCAAACTCCATTCCATACATATATATGGGGAGGTACTAGCTCCAACTCGGTTTTACAGTGAAAATTGCAGGAACTTCAAACCGGCAATAGGAAACAGACTGAGAAAGCAGAGAAAAAATGTCCCCTGCAACCCGTTCCCTTGGTGCTAGATGAACGAACGTCTCTCCACTTGCTCAGTTCTGAGAGATAAGTGTGTGTGAGAGCCGTCCTTCACCTAGCTTGTTGGGAACACAAAGTTTCTTTTCAGTTGCAAACTCCATTCCATACACATATAAGGGGAGGTACTAGCCCCAACTCGGTTTTACAGTGAAAACTGCAGGAACTTCAAACCGGCACTAGGAAACAGACTGAGAAAGCAGAGAAATAATGTCTCCTGCAACCCGTTCCCTTGGTGCTAGATGAACGAACGACTCTCGACTTTCTCATTTCTGAGAGATAAGTGTGTGTGAAAGCCGTCCTTCACCTAGCTTGTTGGGAACACAAAGTTTCTTTTCAGTTGCAAACTCCATTCCATACATATATATGGGGAGGTACTAGCCCCAACTCGGTTTTACAGTGAAAACTGCAGGAACTTCAAACCGGCACTAGGAAACAGACTGAGAAACAGAGAAAAAGTGTCCCCTGCAACCCGTTCCCTTGGTGCTAGATGAACGAACGTCTTTCCACTTGCTCAGTTCTGAGAGATAAGTGTGTGTGAAAGCCGTCCTTCACCTATCTAGTTGGGAACACAAAGTTTCTTTTCAGTTGCAAACTCCATTCCATACATATATAAGGGGAGGTACTAGCTCCAACTCGGTTTAAAAGTGAAAACTTCATTAACTTCAAACCGGCACTAGGAAACAGACTGAGAAAGCAGAGAAAAAGTGTCTCCTGCAACCCGTTCCCTTGGTGCTAGATGAACGAACATCTCTCCACTTGCTCAGTTCTGAGAGATAAATGTGTGTGAAATCCGTCCTTCACCTAGCTTGTTGGGAACACAAAGTTTCTTTTCAGTTGCAAACTCCATTCCATACATATATATGGGGAGGTACTAGCTCTAACTCGGTTTTACAGTGAAAACTGCAGGAACTTCAAACCGGCACTAGGAAACAGACTGAGAAACAGAGAAAAAGTGTCTCCTGCAACCCGTTCCCTTGGTGCTAGATGAACGAACGTCTCTCCACTTGCTAGGTTCTGAGAGATAAGTGTGTGTGAAAGCCGTCCTTCACCTAGCTTGTTGGGAACACAAAGTTTCTTTTCAGTTGCAAACTCCATTCCATACATATATATGGGGAGGTACTAGCCCCAACTCGGTTTTACAGTGAAAACTGCAGGAAATTCAAACCGGCACTAGGAAACAGACTGAGAAAGCAGAGAAAAAATATCTCCTGCAACCCATTCCCTTGGTGCTAGATGAACGAACGTCTCTCCAATTGCTCAGTTCTGAGAGATAAGTGTGTGTGAGAGCCGTCCTTCACCTAGCTTGTTGGGAACACAAAGTTTCTTTTCAGTTGCAAACTCCATTCCATAAATATATATGGGGAGGTACTAGCCCCAACTCGGTTTTACAGTGAAAACTGCAGGAACTTCAAACCGGCACTAGGAAACAGACTGAGAAACAGAGAAAAAGTGTCTCCTGCAACCCGTTCCCTTGGTGCTAGATGAACGAACGTCTCTCCACTTGCTAGGTTCTGAGAGATAAGTGTGTGTGAAAGCCGTCCTTCACCTAGCTTGTTGGGAACACAAAGTTTCTTTTCAGTTTCAAGCTCCATTCCATACATATATATGGAGAGGTACTAGCTCCAACTCGGATTTACAGTGAAAACGGCAGGAACTTCAAACTGGCACTAGGAAACAGACTGAGAAAGCAGAGAAAAAGTGTCTCCTGCAACCCGTTCCCTTGGTGCTAGATGAACGAACGTCTCTCCACTTGCTGAGTTCTGAGAGATATGTGTGTGTGAAATCCGTCCTTCAACTAGCTTGTTGGGAACAGAAAGTTTCTTTTCAGTTGCAAACTCCATTCCATACATATATATGGGTAGGTACTAGCTCCAACACGGTTTGACAGTGAAAACTGCATTAACTTCAAACCGGCACTAAGAAACAGACTGAGAAAGCAGAGAAAAAGTGTCTCCTGCAACCCGTTCCCTTGGTGCTAGATGAACGAACGTCTCTCCACTTGCTCAGTTCTGAGAGATAAGTGTGTGTGAAAGCCGTCCTTCACCTTGATTGTTGGGAACACAAAGTTTCTTTTCAGTTGCAAACTCCATTCCATACATATATATGGGGAGGTACTAGCCCCAACTCGGTTTTACAGTGAAAACTGCAGGAACTTCAAACCGGCACTAGGAAAAAGACTGAGAAAGCAGAGAAAAAATGTCCCCTGCAACCGTTCCCTTGGTGCTAGATGAACGAACGTCTCTCCACTTGCTCAGTTCTGAGAGATAAGTGTGTGCGAAAGCCGTCCTTCACCTAGCTTGTTGGGAACACAAAGTTTCTTTTCAGTTGCAAACTCCATTCCATACATATATATGGGGAGGTACTAGCCCCAACTCGGTTTTACAGTGAAAACTGCAGGAACTTCAAACCGGCACTAGGAAACAGACTGAGAAAGGAGAGAAAAAGTGTCCCCTGCAACCCGTTCCCTTGGTGCTAGATGAACGAACGTCTTTCCACTTGCTCAGTTCTGAGAGAAAAGTGTGTGTGAAAGCCGTCCTTCACCTAGCTTGTTGGGAACACAAAGTTTCTTTTCAGTTGCAAACTCCATTTCATACATATATAAGGGGCGGTACTAGCTCCAACTCGGTTTAAAAGTGAAAACTTCATTAACTTCAAACCGGCACTAGGAAACAGACTGAGAAAGCAGAGAAAAAGTGTCTCCTGCAACCCGTTCCCTTGGTGCTAGATGAACGAACGTCTCTCCAATTGCTCAGTTCTGAGAGATAAATGTGTGTGAAATCCGTCCTTCACCTAGCTTGTTGGGAACACAATGTTTCTTTTCAGTTGCAAACTCCATTCCATACATATATATGGGTAGGTACTAGCTCCAACACGGTTTGACAGTGAAAACTGCATTAACTTCAAACCGGCACTAAGAAACAGACTGAGAAAGCAGAGAAAAAGTGTCTCCTGCAACCCGTTCCCTTGGTGCTAGATGAACGAACGTCTCTCCACTTTCTCAGTTCTGAGATTTAAGTGTGTGTGAAAGCCGTCCTTCACCTAGCTTGTTGGGAACACAAAGTTTCTTTTCAGTTGCAAACTCCATTCCATACATATATATGGGGAGGTACTAGCTCCAACTCGGTTTTACAGTGAAAATTGCAGGAACTTCAAACCGGCAATAGGAAACAGACTGAGAAAGCAGAGAAAAAATGTCCCCTGCAACCCGTTCCCTTGGTGCTAGATGAACGAACGTCTCTCCACTTGCTCAGTTCTGAGAGATAAGTGTGTGTGAGAGCCGTCCTTCACCTAGCTTGTTGGGAACACAAAGTTTCTTTTCAGTTGCAAACTCCATTCCATACATATATAAGGGGAGGTACTAGCCCCAACTCGGTTTTACAGTGAAAACTGCAGGAACTTCAAACCGGCACTAGGAAACAGACTGAGAAAGCAGAGAAATAATGTCTCCTGCAACCCGTTCCCTTGGTGCTAGATGAACGAACGACTCTCGACTTTCTCATTTCTGAGAGATAAGTGTGTGTGAAAGCCGTCCTTCACCTAGCTTGTTGGGAACACAAAGTTTCTTTTCAGTTGCAAACTCCATTCCATACATATATATGGGGAGGTACTAGCTCCAACTCGGTTTTACAGTGAAAATTGCAGGAACTTCAAACCGGCAATAGGAAACAGACTGAGAAAGCAGAGAAAAAATGTCTCCTGCAACCCGTTCCCTTGGTGCTAGATGAACGAACGTCTCTCCACTTGCTCAGTTCTGAGAGATAAGTGTGTGTGAAAGCCGTCCTTCACCTAGCTTGTTGGGAACACAAAGTTTCTTTTCAGTTGCAAACTCCATTCCATACATATATATGGGGAGGTACTAGCTCCAACTCGGTTTTACAGTGAAAACTGCAGGAACTTCAAACCGGCACTAGGAAACAGACTGAGAAACAGAGAAAAAGTGTCTCCTGCAAACCGTTCCCTTGGTGCTAGATGAACGAACGTCTCTCCACTTGCTAGGTTCTGAGAGATAAGTGTGTGTGAAAGCCGTCCTTCACCTAGATGTTGGGAACACAAAGTTTCTTTTCAGTTTCAAGCTCCATTCCATACATATATATGGAGAGGTACTAGCTCCAACTCGGATTTACAGTGAAAACGGCAGGAACTTCAAACTGGCACTAGGAAACAGACTGAGAAAGCAGAGAAAAAGTGTCTCCTACAACCCGTTCCCTTGGTGCTAGATGAACGAACGTCTCTCCACTTGCTGAGTTCTGAGAGATATGTGTGTGTGAAATCCGTCCTTCAACTAGCTTGTTGGGAACACAAAGTTTCTTTTCAGTTGCAAACTCCATTCCATACATATATATGGGTAGGTACTAGCTCCAACACGGTTTGACAGTGAAAACTGCATTAACTTCAAACCGGCACTAAGAAACAGACTGAGAATGCAGAGAAAAAGTGTCTCCTGCAACCCGTTCCCTTGGTGCTAGATGAACGAACGTCTCTCCACTTGCTCAGTTCTGAGAGATAAGTGTGTGTGAAAGCCGTCCTTCACCTAGCTTGTTGGGAACACAAAGTTTCTTTTCAGTTGCAAACTCCATTCCATACATATATATGGGGAGGTACTAGCTCCAACTCGGTTTTACAGTGAAAACTGCAGGAACTTCAAACCGGCACTAGGAAACAGACTGAGAAACAGAGAAAAAGTGTCTCCTGCAAACCGTTCCCTTGGTGCTAGATGAACGAACGTCTCTCCACTTGCTAGGTTCTGAGAGATAAGTGTGTGTGAAAGCCGTCCTTCACCTAGATGTTGGGAACACAAAGTTTCTTTTCAGTTTCAAGCTCCATTCCATACATATATATGGAGAGGTACTAGCTCCAACTCGGATTTACAGTGAAAACGGCAGGAACTTCAAACTGGCACTAGGAAACAGACTGAGAAAGCAGAGAAAAAGTGTCTCCTACAACCCGTTCCCTTGGTGCTAGATGAACGAACGTCTCTCCACTTGCTGAGTTCTGAGAGATATGTGTGTGTGAAATCCGTCCTTCAACTAGCTTGTTGGGAACACAAAGTTTCTTTTCAGTTGCAAACTCCATTCCATACATATATATGGGTAGGTACTAGCTCCAACACGGTTTGACAGTGAAAACTGCATTAACTTCAAACCGGCACTAAGAAACAGACTGAGAATGCAGAGAAAAAGTGTCTCCTGCAACCCGTTCCCTTGGTGCTAGATGAACGAACGTCTCTCCACTTGCTCAGTTCTGAGAGATAAGTGTGTGTGAAAGCCGTCCTTCACCTAGCTTGTTGGGAACACAAAGTTTCTTTTCAGTTGCAAACTCCATTCCATACATATATATGGGGAGGTACTAGCCCCAACTCGGTTTTACAGTGAAAACTGCAGGAACTTCAAACCGGCACTAGGAAACAGACTGAGAAAGCAGAGAAAAAGTGTCCCCTGCAACCCGTTCCCTTGGTGCTAGATGAACGAACGTCTTTCCACTTGCTCAGTTCTGAGAGATAAGTGTGTGTGAAAGCCGTCCTTCACCTATCTAGTTGGGAACACAAAGTTTCTTTTCAGTTGCAAACTCCATTCCATACATATATAAGGGGAGGTACTAGCTCCAACTCGGTTTAAAAGTGAAAACTTCATTAACTTCAAACCGGCACTAGGAAACAGACTGAGAAAGCAGAGAAAAAGTGTCTCCTGCAACCCGTTCCCTTGGTGCTAGATGAACGAACATCTCTCCACTTGCTCAGTTCTGAGAGATAAATGTGTGTGAAATCCGTCCTTCACCTAGCTTGTTGGGAACACAAAGTTTCTTTTCAGTTGCAAACTCCATTCCATAGATATATATGGGGAGGTACTAGCTCCAACTCGGTTTTACAGTGAAAACTGCAGGAACTTCAAACCGGCACTAGGAAACAGACTGAGAAACAGAGAAAAAGTGTCTCCTGCAAACCGTTCCCTTGGTGCTAGATGAACGAACGTCTCTCCACTTGCTAGGTTCTGAGAGATAAGTGTGTGTGAAAGCCGTCCTTCACCTAGCTTGTTGGGAACACAAAGTTTCTTTTCAGTTGCAAACTCCATTCCATACATATATATGGGGAGGTACTAGCCCCAACTCGGTTTTACAGTGAAAACTGCAGGAACTTCAAACCGGCACTAGGAAACAGACTGAGAAAGCAGGGAAAAAATGTCTCCTGCAACCCATTCCCTTGGTGCTAGATGAACGAACGTCTCTCCAATTGCTCAGTTCTGAGAGATAAGTGTGTGTGAGAGCCGTCCTTCACCTAGCTTGTTGGGAACACAAAGTTTCTTTTCAGTTGCAAACTCCATTCCATAAATATATATGGGGAGGTACTAGCCCCAACTCGGTTTTACAGTGAAAACTGCAGGAACTTCAAACCGGCACTAGGAAACAGACTGAGAAACAGAGAAAAAGTGTCTCCTGCAACCCGTTCCCTTGGTGCTAGATGAACGAACGTCTCTCCACTTGCTAGGTTCTGAGAGATAAGTGTGTGTGAAAGCCGTCCTTCACCTAGCTTGTTGGGAACACAAAGTTTCTTTTCAGTTTCAAGCTCCATTCCATACATATATATGGAGAGGTACTAGCTCCAACTCGGATTTACAGTGAAAACGGCAGGAACTTCAAACTGGCACTAGGAAACAGACTGAGAAAGCAGAGAAAAAGTGTCTCCTGCAACCCGTTCCCTTGGTGCTAGATGAACGAACGTCTCTCCACTTGCTGAGTTCTGAGAGATATGTGTGTGTGAAATCCGTCCTTCAACTAGCTTGTTGGGAACAGAAAGTTTCTTTTCAGTTGCAAACTCCATTCCATACATATATATGGGGAGGTACTAGCCCCAACTCGGTTTTACAGTGAAAACTGCAGGAACTTCAAACCGGCACTAGGAAAAATACTGAGAAAGCAGAGAAAAAATGTCTCCTGCAACCGTTCCCTTGGTGCTAGATGAACGAACGTCTCTCCACTTGCTCAGTTCTGAGAGATAAGTGTGTGCGAAAGCCGTCCTTCACCTAGCTTGTTGGGAACACAAAGTTTCTTTTCAGTTGCAAACTCCATTCCATACATATATATGGGGAGGTACTAGCCCCAACTCGGTTTTACAGTGAAAACTGCAGGAACTTCAAACCGGCACTAGGAAACAGTCTGAGAAAGGAGAGAAAAAGTGTCCCCTGCAACCCGTTCCCTTGGTGCTAGATGAACGAACGTCTTTCCACTTGCTCAGTTCTGAGAGATAAGTGTGTGTGAAAGCCGTCCTTCACCTAGCTTGTTGGGAACACAAAGTTTCTTTTCAGTTGCAAACTCCATTTCATACATATATAAGGGGCGGTACTAGCTCAAACTCGGTTTAAAAGTGAAAACTTCATTAACTTCAAACCGGCACTAGGAAACAGACTGAGAAAGCAGAGAAAAACTGTCTCCTGCAACCCGTTCCCTTGGTGCTAGATGAACGAACGTCTCTCCAATTGCTCAGTTCTGAGAGATAAATGTGTGTGAAATCCGTCCTTCACCTAGCTTGTTGGGAACACAATGTTTCTTTTCAGTTGCAAACTCCATTCCATACATATATATGGGTAGGTACTAGCTCCAACACGGTTTGACAGTGAAAACTGCATTAACTTCAAACCGGCACTAAGAAACAGACTGAGAAAGCAGAGAAAAAGTGTCTCCTGCAACCCGTTCCCTTGGTGCTAGATGAACGAACGTCTCTCCACTTTCTCAGTTCTGAGAGATAAGTGTGTGTTAGAGCCGTCCTTCACCTAGCTTGTTGGGAACACAAAGTTTCTTTTCAGTTGCAAACTCCATTCCATACATATATATGGGGAGGTACTAGCTCCAACTCGGTTTTACAGTGAAAATTGCAGGAACTTCAAACCGGCAATAGGAAACAGACTGAGAAAGCAGAGAAAAAATGTCCCCTGCAACCCGTTCCCTTGGTGCTAGATGAACGAACGTCTCTCCACTTGCTCAGTTCTGAGAGATAAGTGTGTGTGAGAGCCGTCCTTCACCTAGCTTGTTGGGAACACAAAGTTTCTTTTCAGTTGCAAACTCCATTCCATACACATATAAGGGGAGGTACTAGCCCCAACTCGGTTTTACAGTGAAAACTGCAGGAACTTCAAACCGGCACTAGGAAACAGACTGAGAAAGCAGAGAAATAATGTCTCCTGCAACCCGTTCCCTTGGTGCTAGATGAACGAACGACTCTCGACTTTCTCATTTCTGAGAGATAAGTGTGTGTGAAAGCCGTCCTTCACCTAGCTTGTTGGGAACACAAAGTTTCTTTTCAGTTGCAAACTCCATTCCATACATATATATGGGGAGGTACTAGCCCCAACTCGGTTTTACAGTGAAAACTGCAGGAACTTCAAACCGGCACTAGGAAACAGACTGAGAAACAGAGAAAAAGTGTCTCCTGCAACCCGTTCCCTTGGTGCTAGATGAACGAACGTCTCTCCACTTGCTCAGTTCTGAGAGATAAGTGTGTGTGAAAGCCGTCCTTCACCTAGCTTGTTGGTAACACAAAGTTTCTTTTCAGTTGCAAACTCCATTCCATACATATATATGGGGAGGTAATAGCCCCAACTCGGTTTTACAGTGAAAACTGCATTAACTTCAAACCGGCACTAGGAAACAGACTGAGAAAGCAGAGAAATAGTGTCTCCTGCAACCCGTTCCCTTGGTGCTAGATGAACGAACGTCTCTCGACTTGCTCAGTTCTGAGAGATAGGTGTGTGTGAAAGCCGTCCTTCACCTAGCTTGTTGGGAACACAAAGTTTCTTTTCAGTTGCAAACTCCATTCCATACATATATATGGGGAGGTACTAGCTCCAAATCGGTTTTACAGTGAAAACTGCAGGAACTTCAAACCGGCACTAGGAAACAGACTGAGAAACAGAGAAAAATTGTCTCCTGCAACCCGTTCCCTTGGTGCTAGATGAACGAACGTCTTTCCACTTGCTCAGTTCTGAGAGATAAGTGTGTGTGAAAGCCGTCCTTCATCTAGCTTGTTGGGAACACAAAGTTTCTTTTCAGTTGCAAACTGCATTCCATACATATATAAGGGGAGGTACTAGCTCCAACTCGGTTTAAAAGTGAAAACTTCATTAACTTCAAACCGGCACTAGGAAACAGACTGAGAAAGCAGAGAAAAAGTGTCTCCTGCAACCCGTTCCCTTGGTGCTAGATGAACGAACATCTCTCCACTTGCTCAGTTCTGAGAGATAAATGTGTGTGAAATCCGTCCTTCACCTAGCTTGTTGGGAACACAAAGTTTCTTTTCAGTTGCAAACTCCATTCCATACATATATATGGGGAGGTACTAGCTCCAACTCGGTTTTACAGTGAAAACTGCAGGAACTTCAAACCGGCACTAGGAAACAGACTGAGAAACAGAGAAAAAGTGTCTCCTGCAACCCGTTCCCTTGGTGCTAGATGAACGAACGTCTCTCCACTTGCTAGGTTCTGAGAGATAAGTGTGTGTGAAAGCTGTCCTTCACCTAGCTTGTTGGGAACACAAAGTTTCTTTTCAGTTGCAAACTCCATTCCATACATATATATGGGGAGGTACTAGCCCCAACTCGGTTTTACAGTGAAAACTGCAGGAAATTCAAACCGGCACTAGGAAACAGACTGAGAAAGCAGAGAAAAAGTGTCTCCTGCAACCCGTTCCCTTGGTGCTAGATGAACGAACGACTCTCGACTTTCTCAGTTCTGAGAGATATTTGTGTGTGAAAGCCGTCCTTCACCTAGCTTGTTGGGAACACAAAGTTTCTTTTCAGTTGCAAACTCCATTCCATACATATATATGGGGAGGTACTAGCCCCAACTCGGTTTTACAGTGAAAACTGCAGGAACTTCAAACCGGCACTAGGAAACAGACTGAGAAAGCAGGGAAAAAATGTCTCCTGCAACCCATTCCCTTGGTGCTAGATGAACGAACGTCTCTCCAATTGCTCAGTTCTGAGAGATAAGTGTGTGTGAAAGCCGTCCTTCACATAGCTTGTTGGGAACACAAAGTTTCTTTTCAGTTGCAAACTCCATTCCATACATATATATGGGGAGGTACTAGCCCCAACTCGGTTTTACAGTGAAAACTGCATTAACTTCAAACCGGCACTAGGAAACAGACTGAGAAAGCAGAGAAATAGTGTCTCCTGCAACCCGTTCCCTTGGTGCTAGATGAACGAACGTCTTTCCACTTGCTCAGTTCTGAGAGATAAGTGTGTGTGAAAGCCGTCCTTCATCTAGCTTGTTGGGAACACAAAGTTTCTTTTCAGTTGCAAACTGCATTCCATACATATATAAGGGGAGGTACTAGCTCCAACTCGGTTTAAAAGTGAAAACTTCATTAACTTCAAACCGGCACTAGGAAACAGACTGAGAAAGCAGAGAAAAAGTGTCTCCTGCAACCCGTTCCCTTGGTGCTAGATGAACGAACATCTCTCCACTTGCTCAGTTCTGAGAGATAAATGTGTGTGAAATCCGTCCTTCACCTAGCTTGTTGGGAACACAAAGTTTCTTTTCAGTTGCAAACTCCATTCCATACATATATATGGGGAGGTACTAGCTCCAACTCGGTTTTACAGTGAAAACTGCAGGAACTTCAAACCGGCACTAGGAAACAGACTGAGAAACAGAGAAAAAGTGTCTCCTGCAACCCGTTCCCTTGGTGCTAGATGAACGAACGTCTCTCCACTTGCTAGGTTCTGAGAGATAAGTGTGTGTGAAAGCCGTCCTTCACCTAGCTTGTTGGGAACACAAAGTTTCTTTTCAGTTGCAAACTCCATTCCATACATATATATGGGGAGGTACTAGCCCCAACTCGGTTTTACAGTGAAAACTGCAGGAAATTCAAACCGGCACTAGGAAACAGACTGAGAAAGCAGAGAAAAAGTGTCTCCTGCAACCCGTTCCCTTGGTGCTAGATGAACGAACGACTCTCGACTTTCTCAGTTCTGAGAGATATTTGTGTGTGAAAGCCGTCCTTCACCTAGCTTGTTGGGAACACAAAGTTTCTTTTCAGTTGCAAACTCCATTCCATACATATATATGGGGAGGTACTAGCCCCAACTCGGTTTTACAGTGAAAACTGCAGGAACTTCAAACCGGCACTAGGAAACAGACTGAGAAAGCAGGGAAAAAATGTCTCCTGCAACCCATTCCCTTGGTGCTAGATGAACGAACGTCTCTCCAATTGCTCAGTTCTGAGAGATAAGTGTGTGTGAAAGCCGTCCTTCACATAGCTTGTTGGGAACACAAAGTTTCTTTTCAGTTGCAAACTCCATTCCATACATATATATGGGGAGGTACTAGCCCCAACTCGGTTTTACAGTGAAAACTGCATTAACTTCAAACCGGCACTAGGAAACAGACTGAGAAAGCAGAGAAATAGTGTCTCCTGCAACCCGTTCCCTTGGTGCTAGATGAACGAACGTCTCTCGACTTGCTCAGTTCTGAGAGATAGGTGTGTGTGAAAGCCGTCCTTCACCTAGCTTGTTGGGAACACAAAGTTTCTTTTCAGTTGCAAACTCCATTCCATACATATATATGGGGAGGTACTAGCTCCAAATCGGTTTTACAGTGAAAACTGCAGGAACTTCAAACCGGCACTAGGAAACAGACTGAGAAACAGAGAAAAATTGTCTCCTGCAACCCGTTCCCTTGGTGCTAGATGAACGAACGTCTTTCCACTTGCTCAGTTCTGAGAGATAAGTGAGTGTGAAAGCCGTCCTTCATCTAGCTTGTTGGGAACACAAAGTTTCTTTTCAGTTGCAAACTCCATTCCATACATATATAAGGGGAGGTACTAGCTCCAACTCGGTTTAAAAGTGAAAACTTCATTAACTTCAAACCGGCACTAGGAAACAGACTGAGAAAGCAGAGAAAAAGTGTCTCCTGCAACCCGTTCCCTTGGTGCTAGATGAACGAACATCTCTCCACTTGCTCAGTTCTGAGAGATAAATGTGTGTGAAATCCGTCCTTCACCTAGCTTGTTGGGAACACAAAGTTTCTTTTCAGTTGCAAACTCCATTCCATACATATATATGGGGAGGTACTAGCTCCAACTCGGTTTTACAGTGAAAACTGCAGGAACTTCAAACCGGCACTAGGAAACAGTCTGAGAAACAGAGAAAAAGTGTCTCCTGCAACCCGTTCCCTTGGTGCTAGATGAACGAACGTCTCTCCACTTGCTAGGTTCTGAGAGATAAGTGTGTGTGAAAGCCGTCCTTCACCTAGCTTGTTGGGAACACAAAGTTTCTTTTCAGTTGCAAACTCCATTCCATACATATATATGGGGAGGTACTAGCCCCAACTCGGTTTTACAGTGAAAACTGCAGTAAATTCAAACCGGCACTAGGAAACAGACTGAGAAAGCAGAGAAAAAATGTCTCCTGCAACCCGTTCCCTTGGTGCTAGATGAACGAACGACTCTCGACTTTCTCAGTTCTGAGAGATAATTGTGTGGGAAAGCCGTCCTTCACCTAGCTTGTTGGGAACACAAAGTTTCTTTTCAGTTGCAAACTCCATTCCATACATATATATGGGGAGGTACTAGCCCCAACTCGGTTTTACAGTGAAAACTGCAGGAACTTCAAACCGGCACTAGGAAACAGACTGAGAAAGCAGGGAAAAAATGTCCCCTGCAACCCATTCCCTTGGTGCTAGATGAACGAACGTCTCTCCAATTGCTCAGTTCTGAGAGATAAGTGTGTGTGAGAGCCGTCCTTCACCTAGCTTGTTGGGAACACAAAGTTTCTTTTCAGTTGCAAACTCCATTCCATAAATATATATGGGGAGGTACTAGCCCCAACTCGGTTTTACAGTGAAAACTGCAGGAACTTCAAACCGGCACTAGGAAACAGACTGAGAAACAGAGAAAAAGTGTCTCCTGCAACCCGTTCCCTTGGTGCTAGATGAACGAACGTCTCTCCACTTGCTAGGTTCTGAGAGATAAGTGTGTGTGAAAGCCGTCCTTCACCTAGCTTGTTGGGAACACAAAGTTTCTTTTCAGTTTCAAGCTCCATTCCATACATATATATGGAGAGGTACTAGCTCCAACTCGGATTTACAGTGAAAACGGCAGGAACTTCAAACTGGCACTAGGAAACAGACTGAGAAAGCAGAGAAAAAGTGTCTCCTGCAACCCGTTCCCTTGGTGCTAGATGAACGAACGTCTCTCCACTTGCTGAGTTCTGAGAGATATGTGTGTGTGAAATCCGTCCTTCAACTAGCTTGTTGGGAACAGAAAGTTTCTTTTCAGTTGCAAACTCCATTCCATACATATATATGGGTAGGTACTAGCTCCAACACGGTTTGACAGTGAAAACTGCATTAACTTCAAACCGGCACTAAGAAACAGACTGAGAAAGCAGAGAAAAAGTGTCTCCTGCAACCCGTTCCCTTGGTGCTAGATGAACGAACGTCTCTCCACTTGCTCAGTTCTGAGAGATAAGTGTGTGTGAAAGCCGTCCTTCACCTTGATTGTTGGGAACACAAAGTTTCTTTTCAGTTGCAAACTCCATTCCATACATATATATGGGGAGGTACTAGCCCCAACTCGGTTTTACAGTGAAAACTGCAGGATCTTCAAACCGGCACTAGGAAAAAGACTGAGAAAGCAGAGAAAAAATGTCTCCTGCAACCGTTCCCTTGGTGCTAGATGAACGAACGTCTCTCCACTTGCTCAGTTCTGAGAGATAAGTGTGTGCGAAAGCCGTCCTTCACCTAGCTTGTTGGGAACACAAAGTTTCTTTTCAGTTGCAAACTCCATTCCATACATATATATGGGGAGGTACTAGCCCCAACTCGGTTTTACAGTGAAAACTGCAGGAACTTCAAACCGGCACTAGGAAACAGACTGAGAAAGGAGAGAAAAAGTGTCCCCTGCAACCCGTTCCCTTGGTGCTAGATGAACGAACGTCTTTCCACTTGCTCAGTTCTGAGAGATAAGTGTGTGTGAAAGCCGTCCTTCACCTAGCTTGTTGGGAACACAATGTTTCTTTTCAGTTGCAAACTCCATTCCATACATATATATGGGTAGGTACTAGCTCCAACACGGTTTGACAGTGAAAACTGCATTAACTTCAAACCGGCACTAAGAAACAGACTGAGAAAGCAGAGAAAAAGTGTCTCCTGCAACCCGTTCCCTTGGTGCTAGATGAACGAACGTCTCTCCACTTTCTCAGTTCTGAGATTTAAGTGTGTGTGAAAGCCGTCCTTCACCTAGCTTGTTGGGAACACAAAGTTTCTTTTCAGTTGCAAACTCCATTCCATACATATATATGGGGAGGTACTAGCTCCAACTCGGTTTTACAGTGAAAATTGCAGGAACTTCAAACCGGCAATAGGAAACAGACTGAGAAAGCAGAGAAAAAATGTCCCCTGCAACCCGTTCCCTTGGTGCTAGATGAACGAACGTCTCTCCAATTGCTCAGTTCTGAGAGATAAGTGTGTGTGAGAGCGGTCCTTCACCTAGCTTGTTGGGAACACAAAGTTTCTTTTCAGTTGCAAACTCCATTCCATACATATATAAGGGGAGGTACTAGCCCCAACTCGGTTTTACAGTGAAAACTGCAGGAACTTCAAACCGGCACTAGGAAACAGACTGAGAAAGCAGAGAAATAATGTCTCCTGCAACCCGTTCCCTTGGTGCTAGATGAACGAACGACTCTCGACTTTCTCATTTCTGAGAGATAAGTGTGTGTGAAAGCCGTCCTTCACCTAGCTTGTTGGGAACACAAAGTTTCTTTTCAGTTGCAAACTCCATTCCATACATATATATGGGGAGGTACTAGCTCCAACTCGGTTTTACAGTAAAAATTGCAGGAACTTCAAACCGGCAATAGGAAACAGACTGAGAATGCAGAGAAAAAATGTCTCCTGCAACCCGTTCCCTTGGTGCTAGATGAACGAACGTCTCTCCACTTGCTCAGTTCTGAGAGATAAGTGTGTGTGAAAGCCGTCCTTCACCTAGCTTGTTGGTAACACAAAGTTTCTTTTCAGTTGCAAACTCCATTCCATACATATATATGGGGAGGTACTAGCCCCAACTCGGTTTTACAGTGAAAACTGCATTAACTTCAAACCGGCACTAGGAAACAGACTGAGAAAGCAGAGAAATAGTGTCTCCTGCAACCCGTTCCCTTGGTGCTAGATGAACGAACGTCTCTCGACTTGCTCAGTTCTGAGAGATAGTTGTGTGTGAAAGCCGTCCTTCACCTAGCTTGTTGGGAACACAAAGTTTCTTTTCAGTTGCAAACTCCATTCCATACATATATATGGGGAGGTACTAGCCCCAACTCGGTTTTACAGTGAAAACTGCATTAACTTCAAACCGGCACTAGGAAACAGACTGAGAAAGAAGAGAAATAGTGTCTCCTGCAACCCGTTCCCTTGGTGCTAGATGAACGAACGTCTCTCGACTTGCTCAGTTCTGAGAGATAGGTGTGTGTGAAAGCCGTCCTTCACCTAGCTTGTTGGGAACACAAAGTTTCTTTTCAGTTGCAAACTCCATTCCATACATATATATGGGGAGGTACTAGCTCCAACTCGGTTTTACAGTGAAAACTGCAGGAACTTCAAACCGGCACTAGGAAACAGACTGAGAAACAGAGAAAAAGTGTCTCCTGCAACCCGTTCCCTTGGTGCTAGATGAACGAACGTCTCTCCACTTGCTAGGTTCTGAGAGATAAGTGTGTGTGAAAGCCGTCCTTCACCTAGCTTGTTGGGAACACAAAGTTTCTTTTCAGTTGCAAGCTCCATTCCATACATATATATGGGGAGGTACTAGCCCCAACTCGGTTTTACAGTGAAAACTGCAGGAACTTCAAACCGGCACTAGGAAACAGACTGAGAAAGCAGAGAAATAATGTCTCCTGCAACCCGTTCCCTTGGTGCTAGATGAACGAACGACTCTCGACTTTCTCAGTTCTGAGAGATAAGTGTGTGTGAAAGCCGTCCTTCACCTAGCTTGTTGGGAACACAAAGTTTCTTTTCAGTTGCAAACTCCATTCCATACATATATATGGGGAGGTACTAGCTCCAACTCGGTTTTACAGTGAAAATTGCAGGAACTTCAAACCGGCAATAGGAAACAGACTGAGAAAGCAGAGAAAAAATGTCTCCTGCAACCCGTTCCCTTGGTGCTAGATGAACGAACGTCTCTCCACTTGCTCAGTTCTGAGAGATAAGTGTGTGTGAAAGCCGTCCTTCACCTAGCTTGTTGGGAACACAAAGTTTCTTTTCAGTTGCAAACTCCATTCCATACATATATAAGGGGAGGTACTAGCCCCAACTCGGTTTTACAGTGAAAACTGCAGGAACTTCAAACCGGCACTAGGAAACAGACTGAGAAAGCAGAGAAATAATGTCTCCTGCAACCCGTACCCTTGGTGCTAGATGAACGAACGACTCTCGACTTTCTCATTTCTGACAGATAAGTGTGTTTGAAAGCCGTCCTTCACCTAGCTTGTTGGGAACACAAAGTTTCTTTTCAGTTGCAAACTCCATTCCATACATATATATGGGGAGGTACTAGCTCCAACTCGGTTTTACAGTGAAAATTGCAGGAACTTCAAACCGGCAATAGGAAACAGACTGAGAAAGCAGAGAAAAAATGTCTCCTGCAACCCGTTCCCTTGGTGCTAGATGAACGAACGTCTCTCCACTTGCTCAGTTCTGAGAGATAAGTGTGTTTGAAAGCCGTCCTTCACCTAGCTTGTTGGGAACACAAAGTTTCTTTTCAGTTGCAAACTCCATTCCATACATATATATGGGGAGGTACTAGCCCCAACTCGGTTTTACAGTGAAAACTGCATTAACTTCAAACCGGCACTAGGAAACAGACTGAGAAAGCAGAGAAAAAGTGTCTCCTGCAACCCGTTCCCTTGGTGCTAGATGAACGAACGTCTCTCGACTTGCTCAGTTCTCAGAGATAGGTGTGTGTGAAAGCCGTCCTTCACCTAGCTTGTTGGGAACACAAAGTTTCTTTTCAGTTGCAAACTCCATTCCATACATATATATGGGGAGGTACTAGATCCAACTCGGTTTTACAGTGAAAACTGCAGGAACTTCAAACCGGCACTAGGAAACAGACTGAGAAACAGAGAAAAAGTGTCTCCTGCAACCCGTTCCCTTGGTGCTAGATGAACGAACGTCTCTCCACTTGCTAGGTTCTGAGAGATAAGTGTGTGTGAAAGCCATCCTTCACCTAGCTTGTTGGGAACACAAAGTTTCTTTTCAGTTGCAAGCTCCATTCCATACATATATATGGAGAGGTACTAGCTCCAACTCGGATTTACAGTGAAAACTGCAGGAACTTCAAACTGGCACTAGGAAACAGACTGAGAAAGCAGAGAAAAAGTGTCTCCTGCATCCCGTTCCCTTGGTGCTAGATGAACGAACGTCTCTCCACTTGCTCAGTTCTGAGAGATAAGTGTGTGTGAAAGCTGTCCTTCACCTAGCTTGTTGGGAACACAAAGATTCTTTTCAGTTGCAAATTCCACTCCATACATATATATGGGGAGGTACTAGCTCCAACTCGGTTTTACAGTGAAAACTGCAGGAAATTCAAACCGGCACTAGGAAACAGACTGAGAAAGCAGAGAAAATGTGTCACCTGCAACCCGTTCCCTTGGTGCTAGATGAACGAACGTCTCTCCACTTGCTCAGTTCTGAGAGATAAGTGTGTGTGAAAGCCGTCCTTCACCTAGCTTGTTGGGAACACAAAGTTTCTTTTCAGTTGCAAACTCCATTCCATACATATATATGGGGAGGTACTAGCCCCAACTCGGTTTTACAGTGAAAACTGCAGGAACATCAAACCGGCACTAGGAAACAGACTGAGAAAGCAGAGAAAAAGTGTCTCCTGCAACCCGTTCCCTTGGTGCTAGATGAACGAACGTCTCTCCACTTGCTCAGTTCTGAGAGATAAGTGTGTGTGAAAGCCGTCCTTCATCTAGCTTGTTGGGAACACAAAGTTTCTTTTCAGTTGCAAACTCCATTCCATAAATATATATGGGGAGGTACTAGCTCCAACTCGGTTTTACAGTGAAAACTGCAGGAACTTCAAACCGGCACTAGGAAACAGACTGAGAAACGGAGAAAAAGTGTCTCCTGCAACACGTTCCCTTGGTGCTAGATGAACGAACGTCTCTCCACTTGCTCAGTTCTGAGAGATAAGTGTGTGTGAAAGCCGTCCTTCACCTAGCTTGTTGGGAACACAAAATTTCTTTTCAGTTTCAAGCTCCATTCCATACATATATATGGAGAGGTACTAGCTCCAACTCGGTTTTACAGTGAAAATTGCAGGAACTTCAAACCGGCACTAGGAATCAGACTGAGAAACAGAGAAAAAGTGTCTCCTGCACCCGTTCCCTTGGTGCTAGATGAACGAACGTCTCTCCACTTGCTCAGTTCTGAGAGATAAGTGTGTGTGAAAGCCGTCCTTCAACTAGCTTGTTGGGAACACAAAGTTTCTTTTCAGTTGCAAACTCCATTCCATACATATATATGGGGAGGTACTAGCTCCAACTCGGTTTTACAGTGAAAATTGCAGGAACTTCAAACCGGCAATAGGAAACAGACTGAGAAAGCAGAGAAAAAATGTCTCCTGCAACCCGTTCCCTTGGTGCTAGATGAACGAACGTCTCTCCACTTGCTCAGTTCTGAGAGATAAGTGTGTGTGAAAGCCGTCCTTCACCTAGCTTGTTGGTAACACAAAGTTTCTTTTCAGTTGCAAACTCCATTCCATACATATATATGGGGAGGTACTAGCCCCAACTCGGTTTTACAGTGAAAACTGCATTAACTTCAAACCGGCACTAGGAAACAGACTGAGAAAGCAGAGAAATAGTGTCTCCTGCAACCCGTTCCCTTGGTGCTAGATGAACGAACGTCTCTCGACTTGCTCAGTTCTGAGAGATAGGTGTGTGTGAAAGCCGTCCTTCACCTAGCTTGTTGGGAACACAAAGTTTCTTTTCAGTTGCAAACTCCATTCCATACATATATATGGGGAGGTACTAGCTCCAAATCGGTTTTACAGTGAAAACTGCAGGAACTTCAAACCGGCACTAGGAAACAGACTGAGAAACAGAAAAAAAGTGTCTCCTGCAACCCGTTCCCTTGGTGCTAGATGAACGAAAGTCTTTCCACTTGCTCAGTTCTGAGAGATAAGTGTGTGAGAAAGCCGTCCTTCATCTAGCTTGTTGGGAACACAAAGTTTCTTTTCAGTTGCAAACTCCATTCCATACATATATAAGGGGAGGTACTAGCTCCAACTCGGTTTAAAAGTGAAAACTTCATTAACTTCAAACCGGCACTAGGAAACAGACTGAGAAAGCAGAGAAAAAGTGTCTCCTGCAACCCGTTCCCTTGGTGCTAGATGAACGAACGTCTCTCCAATTGCTCAGTTCTGAGAGATAAATGTGTGTGAAATCCGTCCTTCACCTAGCTTGTTGGGAACACAATGTTTCTTTTCAGTTGCAAACTCCATTCCATACATATATATGGGTAGGTACTAGCTCCAACACGGTTTGACAGTGAAAACTGCATTAACTTCAAACCGGCACTAAGAAACAGACTGAGAAAGCAGAGAAAAAGTGTCTCCTGCAACCCGTTCCCTTGGTGCTAGATGAACGAACGTCTCTCCACTTTCTCAGTTCTGAGATTTAAGTGTGTGTGAAAGCCGTCCTTCACCTAGCTTGTTGGGAACACAAAGTTTCTTTTCAGTTGCAAACTCCATTCCATACATATATATGGGGAGGTACTGGCTCCAACTCGGTTTTACAGTGAAAATTGCAGGAACTTCAAACCGGCAATAGGAAACAGACTGAGAAAGCAGAGAAAAAATGTCTCCTGCAACCCGTTCCCTTGGTGCTAGATGAACGAACGTCTCTCCACTTGCTCAGTTCTGAGAGATAAGTGTGTGTGAAATCCGTCCTTCACCTAGCTTGTTGGGAACACAAAGTTTCTTTTCAGTTGCAAACTCCATTCCATACATATATAAGGGGAGGTACTAGCCCCAACTCGGTTTTACAGTGAAAACTGCAGGAACTTCAAACCGGCACTAGGAAACAGACTGAGAAAGCAGAGAAATAATGTCTCCTGCAACCCGTACCCTTGGTGCTAGATGAACGAACGTCTCTCCACTTGCTCAGTTCTGAGAGATAAGTGTGTGTGAAAGCCGTCCTTCACCTAGCTTGTTGGGAACACAAAGTTTCTTTTCAGTTGCAAACTCCATTCCATACATATATATGGGGAGGTACTAGCTCCAAATCGGTTTTACAGTGAAAACTGCAGGAACTTCAAACCGGCACTAGGAAACAGACTGAGAAACAGAGAAAAAATGTCTCCTGCAACCCGTTCCCTTGGTGCTAGATGAACGAACGTCTCTCCACTTGCTAGGTTCTGAGAGATAAGTGTGTGTGAAAGCCATCCTTCACCTAGCTTGTTGGGAACACAAAGTTTCTTTTCAGTTGCAAACTCCATTCCATACATATATAAGGGGAGGTACTAGCTCCAACTCGGTTTAAAAGTGAAAACTTCATTAACTTCAAACCGGCACTAGGAAACAGACTGAGAAAGCAGAGAAAAAGTGTCTCCTGCAACCCGTTCCCTTGGTGCTAGATGAACGAACGTCTCTCCAATTGCTCAGTTCTGAGAGATAAATGTGTGTGAAATCCGTCCTTCACCTAGCTTGTTGGGAACACAAAGTTTCTTTTCAGTTGCAAACTCCATTCCATACATATATATGGGGAGGTACTAGCCCCAACTCGGTTTTACAGTGAAAACTGCAGGAACTTCAAACCGGCACTAGGAAACAGACTGAGAAAGCAGAGAAAAAGTGTCTCCTGCAACCCGTTCCCTTGGTGCTAGATGAACGAACGTCTCTCGACTTGCTCAGTTCTGAGAGATAGGTGTGTGTGAAAGCCGTCCTTCATCTAGCTTGTTGGGAACACAAAGTTTCTTTTCAGTTGCAAACTCCATTCCATAAATATATATGGGGAGGTACTAGCTCCAACTCGGTTTTACAGTGAAAACTGCAGGAACTTCAAACCGGCACTAGGAAACAGACTGAGAAAGAGAGAAAAAGTGTCTCCTGCAACACGTTCCCTTGGTGCTAGATGAACGAACGTCTCTCCACTTGCTCAGTTCTGAGAGATAAGTGTGTGTGAGAGCCGTCCTTCACCTAGCTTGTTGGGAACACAAAGTTTCTTTTCAGTTGCAAACTCCATTCCATACATATATATGGGGAGGTACTAGCCCCAACTCGGTTTTACAGTGAAAACTGCAGGAACTTCAAACCGGCACTAGGAAACAGACTGAGAAAGCAGAGAAAAAGTGTCTCCTGCAACCCGTTCCCTTGGTGCTAGATGAACGAACGTCTCTCGACTTGCTCAGTTCTGAGAGATAGGTGTGTGTGAAAGCCGTCCTTCACCTAGCTTGTTGGGAACACAAAGTTTCTTTTCAGTTGCAAACTCCATTCCATACATATATATGGGGAGGTACTAGCTCCAACTCGGTTTTACAGTGAAAACTGCAGGAACTTCAAACCGGCACTAGGAAACAGACTGAGAAACAGAGAAAAAATGTCTCCTGCAACCCGTTCCCTTGGTGCTAGATGAACGAACGTCTCTCCACTTGCTAGGTTCTGAGAGATAAGTGTGTGTGAAAGCCATCCTTCACCTAGCTTGTTGGGAACACAAAGTTTCTTTTCAGTTGCAAGCTCCATTCCATACATATATATGGAGAGGTACTAGCTCCAACTCGGATTTACAGTGAAAACTGCAGGAACTTCAAACTGGCACTAGGAAACAGACTGAGAAAGCAGAGAAAAAGTGTCTCCTGCAACCCGTTCCCTTGGTGCTAGATGAACGAACGTCTCTCCACTTGCTCAGTTCTGAGAGATAAGTGTGTGTGAAAGCTGTCCTTCACCTAGCTTGTTGGGAACACAAAGATTCTTTTCAGTTGCAAACTCCATTTCATACATATATATGGGGAGGTACTAGCTCCAACTCGGTTTTACAGTGAAAACTGCAGGAAATTCAAACCGGCACTAGGAAACAGACTGAGAAAGCAGAGAAAAAGTGTCCCCTGCAACCCGTTCCCTTGGTGCTAGATGAACGAACGTCTCTCCACTTGCTCAGTTCTGAGAGATAAGTGTGTGTGAGAGCCGTCCTTCACCTAGCTTGTTGGGAACACAAAGTTTCTTTTCAGTTGCAAACTCCATTCCATACATATATATGGGGAGGTACTAGCCCCAACTCGGTTTTACAGTGAAAACTGCAGGAACTTCAAACCGGCACTAGGAAACAGACTGAGAAAGCAGAGAAAAAGTGTCTCCTGCAACCCGTTCCCTTGGTGCTAGATGAACGAACGTCTCTCCACTTGCTCAGTTCTGAGAGATAAGTGTGTGTGAAAGCCGTCCTTCATCTAGCTTGTTGGGAACACAAAGTTTCTTTTCAGTTGCAAACTCCATTCCATAAATATATATGGGGAGGTACTAGCTCCAACTCGGTTTTACAGTGAAAACTGCAGGAACTTCAAACCGGCACTAGGAAACAGACTGAGAAAGAGAGAAAAAGTGTCTCCTGCAACACGTTCCCTTGGTGCTAGATGAACGAACGTCTCTCCACTTGCTCAGTTCTGAGAGATAAGTGTGTGTGAAAGCCGTCCTTCACCTAGCTTGTTGGGAACACAAAGTTTCTTTTCAGTTTCAAGCTCCATTCCATACATATATATGGAGAGGTACTAGCTCCAACTCGGTTTTACAGTGAAAATTGCAGGAACTTCAAACCGGCACTAGGAATCAGACTGAGAAACAGAGAAAAAGTGTCTCCTGCACCCGTTCCCTTGGTGCTAGATGAACGAACGTCTCTCCACTTGCTCAGTTCTGAGACATAAGTGTGTGTGAAAGCCGTCCTTCAACTAGCTTGTTGGGAACACAAAGTTTCTTTTCAGTTGCAAACTCCATTCCATACATATATATGGGGAGGTACTAGCTCCAACTCGGTTTTACAGTGAAAATTGCAGGAACTTCAAACCGGCCATAGGAAACAGACTGAGAAAGCAGAGAAAAAATGTCTCCTGCAACCCGTTCCCTTGGTGCTAGATGAACGAACGTCTCTCCACTTGCTCAGTTCTGAGAGATAAGTGTGTGTGAAAGCCGTCCTTCACCTAGCTTGTTGGTAACACAAAGTTTCTTTTCAGTTGCAAACTCCATTCCATACATATATATGGGGAGGTACTAGCCCCAACTCGGTTTTACAGTGAAAACTGCATTAACTTCAAACCGGCACTAGGAAACAGACTGAGAAAGCAGAGAAATAGTGTCTCCTGCAACCCGTTCCCTTGGTGCTAGATGAACGAACGTCTCTCGACTTGCTCAGTTCTGAGAGATAGGTGTGTGTGAAAGCCGTCCTTCACCTAGCTTGTTGGGAACACAAAGTTTCTTTTCAGTTGCAAACTCCATTCCATACATATATATGGGGAGGTACTAGCTCCAAATCGGTTTTACAGTGAAAACTGCAGGAACTTCAAACCGGCACTAGGAAACAGACTGAGAAACAGAGAAAAAGTGTCTCCTGCAACCCGTTCCCTTGGTGCTAGATGAACGAACGTCTTTCCACTTGCTCAGTTCTGAGAGATAAGTGTGTGTGAAAGCCGTCCTTCATCTAGCTTGTTGGGAACACAAAGTTTCTTTTCAGTTGCAAACTCCATTCCATACATATATAAGGGGAGGTACTAGCTCCAACTCGGTTTAAAAGTGAAAACTTCATTAACTTCAAACCGGCACTAGGAAACAGACTGAGAAAGCAGAGAAAAAGTGTCTCCTGCAACCCGTTCCCTTGGTGCTAGATGAACGAACGTCTCTCCACTTGCTCAGTTCTGAGAGATAAGTGTGTGTGAAAGCTGTCCTTCACCTAGCTTGTTGGGAACACAAAGATTCTTTTCAGTTGCAAACTCCATTTCATACATATATATGGGGAGGTACTAGCTCCAACTCGGTTTTACAGTGAAAACTGCAGGAAATTCAAACCGGCACTAGGAAACAGACTGAGAAAGCAGAGAAAAAGTGTCCCCTGCAACCCGTTCCCTTGGTGCTAGATGAACGAACGTCTCTCCACTTGCTCAGTTCTGAGAGATAAGTGTGTGTGAGAGCCGTCCTTCACCTAGCTTGTTGGGAACACAAAGTTTCTTTTCAGTTGCAAACTCCATTCCATACATATATATGGGGAGGTACTAGCCCCAACTCGGTTTTACAGTGAAAACTGCAGGAACTTCAAACCGGCACTAGGAAACAGACTGAGAAAGCAGAGAAAAAGTGTCTCCTGCAACCCGTTCCCTTGGTGCTAGATGAACGAACGTCTCTCCACTTGCTCAGTTCTGAGAGATAAGTGTGTGTGAAAGCCGTCCTTCATCTAGCTTGTTGGGAACACAAAGTTTCTTTTCAGTTGCAAACTCCATTCCATAAATATATATGGGGAGGTACTAGCTCCAACTCGGTTTTACAGTGAAAACTGCAGGAACTTCAAACCGGCACTAGGAAACAGACTGAGAAACAGAGAAAAATTGTCTCCTGCAACACGTTCCCTTGGTGCTAGATGAACGAACGTCTCTCCACTTGCTCAGTTCTGAGAGATAAGTGTGTGTGAAAGCCGTCCTTCACCTAGCTTGTTGGGAACACAAAGTTTCTTTTCAGTTTCAAGCTCCATTCCATACATATATATGGAGAGGTACAAGCTCCAACTCGGTTTTACAGTGAAAATTGCAGGAACTTCAAACCGGCACTAGGAATCAGACTGAGAAACAGAGAAAAAGTGTCTCCTGCACCCGTTCCCTTGGTGCTAGATGAACGAAAGTCTCTCCACTTGCTCAGTTCTGAGAGATAAGTGTGTGTGAAAGCCGTCCTTCAACTAGCTTGTTGGGAACACAAAGTTTCTTTTCAGTTGCAAACTCCATTCCATACATATATATGGGGAGGTACTAGCTCCAACTCGGTTTTACAGTGAAAATTGCAGGAACTTCAAACCGGCAATAGGAAACAGACTGAGAAAGCAGAGAAAAAATGTCTCCTGCAACCCGTTCCCTTGGTGCTAGATGAACGAACGTCTCTCCACTTGCTCAGTTCTGAGAGATAAGTGTGTGTGAAAGCCGTCCTTCACCTAGCTTGTTGGTAACACAAAGTTTCTTTTCAGTTGCAAACTCCATTCCATACATATATATGGGGAGGTACTAGCCCCAACTCGGTTTTACAGTGAAAACTGCATTAACTTCAAACCGGCACTAGGAAACAGACTGAGAAAGCAGAGAAATAGTGTCTCCTGCAACCCGTTCCCTTGGTGCTAGATGAACGAACGTCTCTCCACTTGCTCAGTTCTGAGAGATAGGTGTGTGTGAAAGCCTTCCTTCACCTAGCTTGTTGGGAACACAAAGTTTCTTTTCAGTTGCAAACTCCATTCCATACATATATATGGGGAGGTACTAGCTCCAAATCGGTTTTACAGTGAAAACTGCAGGAACTTCAAACCGGCACTAGGAAACAGACTGAGAAACAGAGAAAAAGTGTCTCCTGCAACCCGTTCCCTTGGTGCTAGATGAACGAACGTCTTTCCACTTGCTCAGTTCTGAGAGATAAGTGTGTGTGAAAGCCGTCCTTCATCTAGCTTGTTGGGAACACAAAGTTTCTTTTCAGTTGCAAACTCCATTCCATACATATATAAGGGGAGGTACTAGCTCCAACTCGGTTTAAAAGTGAAAACTTCATTAACTTCAAACCGGCACTAGGAAACAGACTGAGAAAGCAGAGAAAAAGTGTCTCCTGCAACCCGTTCCCTTGGTGCTAGATGAACGAACGTCTCTCCAATTGCTCAGTTCTGAGAGATAAATGTGTGTGAAATCCGTCCTTCACCTAGCTTGTTGGGAACACAATGTTTCTTTTCAGTTGCAAACTCCATTCCATACATATATAAGGGGAGGTACTAGCCCCAACTCGGTTTTACAGTGAAAACTGCAGGAACTTCAAACCGGCACTAGGAAACAGACTGAGAAAGCAGAGAAATAATGTCTCCTGCAACCCGTTCCCTTGGTGCTAGATGAACGAACGACTCTCGACTTTCTCATTTCTGAGAGATAAGTGTGTGTGAAAGCCGTCCTTCACCTAGCTTGTTGGGAACACAAAGTTTCTTTTCAGTTGCAAACTCCATTCCATACATATATATGGGGAGGTACTAGCTCCAACTCGGTTTTACAGTGAAAATTGCAGGAACTTCAAACCGGCAATAGGAAACAGACTGAGAAAGCAGAGAAAAAATGTCTCCTGCAACCCGTTCACTTGGTGCTAGATGAACGAACGTCTCTCCACTTGCTCAGTTCTGAGAGATAAGTGTGTGTGAAAGCCGTCCTTCACCTAGCTTGTTGGGAACACAAAGTTTCTTTTCAGTTGCAAACTCCATTCCATACATATATATGGGGAGGTACTAGCCCCAACTCGGTTTTACAGTGAAAACTGCATTAACTTCAAACCGGCACTAGGAAACAGACTGAGAAAGAAGAGAAATACTGTCTCCTGCAACCCGTTCCCTTGGTGCTAGATGAACGAACGTCTCTCGACTTGCTCAGTTCTGAGAGATAGGTGTGTGTGAAAGCCGTCCTTCACTTAGCTTGTTGGGAACACAAAGTTTCTTTTCAGTTGCAAACTCCATTCCATACATATATATGGGGAGGTACTAGCTCCAACTCGGTTTTACAGTGGAAACTGCAGGAACTTCAAACCGGCACTAGGAAACAGACTGAGAAACAGAGAAAAAGTGTCTCCTGCAACCCGTTCCCTTGGTGCTAGATGAACGAACGTCTCTCCACTTGCTAGGTTCTGAGAGATAAATGTGTGTGAAAGCCGTCCTTCACCTAGCTTGTTGGGAACACAAAGTTTCTTTTCAGTTGCAAGCTCCATTCCATACATATATATGGGGAGGTACTAGCCCCAACTCGGTTTTACAGTGAAAACTGCAGGAACTTCAAACCGGCACTAGGAAACAGACTGAGAAAGCAGAGAAATAATGTCTCCTGCAACCCGTTCCCTTGGTGCTAGATGAACGAACGACTCTCGACTTTCTCAGTTCTGAGAGATAAGTGTGTGTGAAAGCCGTCCTTCACCTAGCTTGTTGGGAACACAAAGTTTCTTTTCAGTTGCAAACTCCATTCCATACATATATATGGGGAGGTACTAGCTCCAACTCGGTTTTACAGTGAAAATTGTAGGAACTTCAAACCGGCAATAGGAAACAGACTGAGAAAGCAGAGAAAAAATGTCTCCTGCAACCCGTTCCCTTGGTGCTAGATGAACGAACGTCTCTCCACTTGCTCAGTTCTGAGAGATAAGTGTGTGTGAAAGCCGTCCTTCACCTAGCTTGTTGGGAACACAAAGTTTCTTTTCAGTTGCAAACTCCATTCCATACATATATAAGGGGAGGTACTAGCCCCAACTCGGTTTTACAGTGAAAACTGCAGGAACCTCAAACCGGCACTAGGAAACAGACTGAGAAAGCAGAGAAATAATGTCTCCTGCAACCCGTACCCATGGTGCTAGATGAACGAACGACTCTCGACTTTCTCATTTCTGACAGATAAGTGTGTTTGAAAGCCGTCCTTCACCTAGCTTGTTGGGAACACAAAGTTTCTTTTCAGTTGGAAACTCCATTCCACACATATATATGGGGAGGTACTAGCTCCAACTCGGTTTTACAGTGAAAATTGCAGGAACTTCAAACCGGCAATAGGAAACAGACTGAGAAAGCAGAGAAAAAATGTCTCCTGCAACCCGTTCCCTTGGTGCTAGATGAACGAACGTCTCTCCACTTGCTCAGTTCTGAGAGATAAGTGTGTGTGAAAGCCGTCCTTCACCTAGCTTGTTGGGAACACAAAGTTTCTTTTCAGTTGCAAACTCCATTCCATACATATATATGGGGAGGTACTAGCCCCAACTCGGTTTTACAGTGAAAACTGCATTAACTTCAAACCGGCACTAGGAAACAGACTGAGAAAGCAGAGAAAAAGTGTCTCCTGCAACCCGTTCCCTTGGTGCTAGATGAACGAACGTCTCTCGACTTGCTCAGTTCTGAGAGATAGGTGTGTGTGAAAGCCGTCCTTCACCTAGCTTGTTGGGAACACAAAGTTTCTTTTCAGTTGCAAACTCCATTCCATACATATATATGGGGAGGTACTAGCTCCAACTCGGTTTTACAGTGAAAACTGCAGGAACTTCAAACCGGCACTAGGAAACAGACTGAGAAACAGAGAAAAAGTGTCTCCTGCAACCCGTTCCCTTGGTGCTAGATGAACGAACGTCTCTCCACTTGCTAGGTTCTGAGAGATAAGTGTGTGTGAAAGCCATCCTTCACCTAGCTTGTTGGGAACACAAAGTTTCTTTTCAGTTGCAAGCTCCATTCCATACATATATATGGAGAGGTACTAGCTCCAACTCGGACTTACAGTGAAAACTGCAGGAACTTCAAACTGGCACTAGGAAACAGACTGAGAAAGCAGAGAAAAAGTGTCTCCTGCAACCCGTTCCCTTGGTGCTAGATGAACGAACGTCTCTCCACTTGCTCAGTTCTGAGAGATAAGTGTGTGTGAAAGCTGTCCTTCACCTAGCTTGTTGGGAACACAAAGATTCTTTTCAGTTGCAAACTCCATTTCATACATATATATGGGGAGGTACTAGCTCCAACTCGGTTTTACAGTGAAAACTGCAGGAAATTCAAACCGGCACTAGGAAACAGACTGAGAAAGCAGAGAAAAAGTGTCCCCTGCAACCCGTTCCCTTGGTGCTAGATGAACGAACGTCTCTCCACTTGCTCAGTTCTGAGAGATAAGTGTGTGTGAGAGCCGTCCTTCACCTAGCTTGTTGGGAACACAAAGTTTCTTTTCAGTTGCAAACTCCATTCCATACATATATATGGGGAGGTACTAGCCCCAACTCGCTTTTACAGTGAAAACTGCAGGAACTTCAAACCGGCACTAGGAAACAGACTGAGAAAGCAGAGAAAAAATGTCTCCTGCAACCCGTTCCCTTGGTGCTAGATGAACGAACGTCTCTCCACTTGCTCAGTTCTGAGAGATAAGTGTGTGTGAAAGCCGTCCTTCACCTAGCTTGTTGGGAACACAAAGTTTCTTTTCAGTTGCAAACTCCATTCCATACATATATAAGGGGAGGTACTAGCCCCAACTCGGTTTTACAGTGAAAACTGCAGGAACTTCAAACCGGCACTAGGAAAAAGACTGAGAAAGCAGAGAAATAATGTCTCCTGCAACCCGTTCCCTTGGTGCTAGATGAACGAACGACTCTCGACTTTCTCATTTCTGAGAGATAAGTGTGTGTGAAAGCCGTCCTTCAACTAGCTTGTTGGGAACACATAGTTTCTTTTCAGTTGCAAACTCCATTCCATACATATATATGGGGAGGTACTAGCTCCAACTCGGTTTTACAGTGAAAATTGCAGGAACTTCAAACCGGCACTAGGAAACAGACTGAGAAAGCAGAGAAAAAATGTCTCCTGCAACCCGTTCCCTTGGTGCTAGATGAACGAACGTCTCTCCACTTGCTCAGTTCTGAGAGATAAGTGTGTGTGAAAGCCGTCCTTCACCTAGCTTGTTGGGAACACAAAGTTTCTTTTCAGTTGCAAACTCCATTCCATACATATATATGGGGAGGTATTAGCCCCAACTCGGTTTTACAGTGAAAACTGCAGGAACTTCAAACCGGCACTAGGAAACAGACTGAGAAAGCAGAGAAAAATTGTCCCCTGCAACCCGTTCCCTTGGTGCTAGATGAACGAACGTCTCTCCACTTGCTCAATTCTGAGAGATAAGTGTGTGTGAGAGCCGTCCTTCACCTAGCTTGTTGGGAACACAAAGTTTCTTTTCAGTTGCAAACTCCATTCCATACATATATATGGGGAGGTACTAGCCCCAACTCGGTTTTACAGTGAAAACTGCAGGAACTTCAAACCGGCACTAGGAAACAGACTGAGAAAACAGAGAAAAAGTGTCTCCTGCAACCCGTTCCCTTGGTGCTAGATGAACGAACGTCTCTCCACTTGCTCAGTTCTGAGAGATAAGTGTGTGTGAAAGCCGTCCTTCACCTAGCTTGTTGGGAACACAAAGTTTCTTTTCAGTTTCAAGCTCCATTCCATACATATATATGGAGAGGTACTAGCTCCAACTCGGTTTTACAGTGAAAATTGCAGGAACTTCAAACCGGCACTAGGAAACAGACTGAGAAACAGAGAAAAAGTGTCTCCTGCAACCCGTTCCCTTGGTGCTAGATGAACGAACGTCTCTCCACTTGCTCAGTTCTGAGAGATAAATGTGTGTGAAAGCCGTCCTTCACCTAGCTTGTTGGGAACACAAAGTTTCTTTTCAGTTTCAAGCTCCATTCCATACATATATATGGAGAGGTACTAGCTCCAACTCGGTTTTACAGTGAAAATTGCAGGAACTTCAAACCGGCACTAGGAAACAGACTGAGAAACAGAGAAAAAGTGTCTCCTGCAACCCGTTCCCTTGGTGCTAGATGAACGAACGTCTCTCCACTTGCTCAGTTCTGAGAGATAAGTGTGTGTGAAAGCCGTCCTTCACCTAGCTTGTTGGGAACACAAAGTTTCTTTTCAGTTGCAAACTCCATTCCATACATATATATGGGGAGGTACTAGCTCCAACTCGGTTTTACAGTGAAAATTGCAGGAACTTCAAACCGGCAATAGGAAACAGACTGAGAAAGCAGAGAAAAAATGTCTCCTGCAACCCGTTCCCTTGGTGCTAGATGAACGAACGTCTCTCCACTTGCTCAGTTCTGAGAGATAAGTGTGTGTGAAAGCCGTCCTTTACCTAGCTTGTTGGGAACACAAAGTTTCTTTTCAGTTGCAAACTCCATTCCATACATATATAAGGGGAGGTACTAGCTCCAACTCGGTTTTACAGTGAAAACTGCAGGAACTTCAAACCGGCACTAGGAAACAGACTGAGAAATCAGAGAAATAATGTCTCCTGCAACCCGTTCCCTTGGTGCTAGATGAACGAACGACTCTCGACTTTCTCATTTCTGAGAGATAAGTGTGGGTGAAAGCCGTCCTTCACCTAGCTTGTTGGGAACACATAGTTTCTTTTCAGTTGCAAACTCCATTCCATACATATATATGGGGAGGTATTAGCTCCAACTCGGTTTTACAGTGAAAATTGCAGGAACTTCAAACCGGAACTAGGAAACAGACTGAGAAAGCAGAGAAAAAATGTCTCCTGCAACCCGTTCCCTTGGTGCTAGATGAACGAACGTCTCTCCACTTGCTCAGTTCTGAGAGATAAGTGTGTGTGAAAGCCGTCCTTCACCTAGCTTGTTGGGAACACAAAGTTTCTTTTCAGTTGCAAACTCCATTCCATACATATATATGGGGAGGTACTAGCTCCAACAAGGTTTTACAGTGAAAACTGCATTAACTTCAAACCGGCACTAGGAAACAGACTGAGAAAGCAGAGAAAAAGTGTCTCCTGCAACCCGTTCCCTTGGTGCTAGATGAACGAACGTCTCTCGACTTGCTCAGTTCTGAGATATAGGTGTGTGTGAAAGCCGTCCTTCACCTAGCTTGTTGGGAAGACAAAGTTTCTTTTCAGTTGCAAACTCCATTCCATACATATATATGGGGAGGTACTAGCTCCAACTCGGTTTTACAGTGAAAACTGCAGGAACTTCAAACCGGCACTAGGAAACAGACTGAGAAACAGAGAAAAAGTGTCTCCTGCAACCCGTTCCCTTGGTGCTAGATGAACGAACGTCTCTCCACTTGCTAGGTTCTGAGAGATAAGTGTGTGTGAAAGCCGTCCTTCACCTAGCTTGTTGGGAACACAAAGTTTCTTTTCAGTTGCAAGCTCCATTCCTTACATATATATGGAGAGGTACTAGCTCCAACTCGGATTTACAGTGAAAACTGCAGGAACTTCAAACTGGCACTAGGAAACAGACTGAGAAAGCAGAGAAAAAGTGTCTCCTGCAACCCGTTCCCTTGGTGCTAGATGAACGAACGTCTCTCCACTTGCTCAGTTCTGAGAGATAAGTGTGTGTGAAAGCTGTCCTTCACCTAGCTTGTTGGGAACACAAAGATTCTTTTCAGTTGCAAACTCCATTTCATACATATATATGGGTAGGTACTAGCTCCAACTCGGTTTTACAGTGAAAACTGCAGGAACTTCAAACCGGCACTAGGAAACAGACTGAGAAAGCAGAGAAAAATTGTCCCCTGCAACCCGTTCCCTTGGTGCTACATGAACGAACGTCTCTCCACTTGCTCAGTTCTGAGAGATAAGTGTGTGTGAGAGCCGTCCTTCACCTAGCTTGTTGGGAACACAAAGTTTCTTTTCAGTTGCAAGCTCCATTCCTTACATATATATGGAGAGGTACTAGCTCCAACTCGGATTTACAGTGAAAACTGCAGGAACTTCAAACTGGCACTAGGAAACAGACTGAGAAAGCAGAGAAAAAGTGTCTCCTGCAACCCGTTCCCTTGGTGCTAGATGAACGAACGTCTCTCCACTTGCTCAGTTCTGAGAGATAAGTGTGTGTGAAAGCTGTCCTTCACCTAGCTTGTTGGGAACACAAAGATTCTTTTCAGTTGCAAACTCCATTTCATACATATATATGGGTAGGTACTAGCTCCAACTCGGTTTTACAGTGAAAACTGCAGGAACTTCAAACCGGCACTAGGAAACAGACTGAGAAAGCAGAGAAAAATTGTCCCCTGCAACCCGTTCCCTTGGTGCTACATGAACGAACGTCTCTCCACTTGCTCAGTTCTGAGAGATAAGTGTGTGTGAGAGCCGTCCTTCACCTAGCTTGTTGGGAACACAAAGTTTCTTTTCAGTTGCAAACTCCATTCCATACATATATATGGGGAGGTACTAGCCCCAACTCGGTTTTACAGTGAAAACTGCAGGAACTTCAAACTGGCACTAGGAAACAGACTGAGAAAGCAGAGAAAAAGTGTCTCCTGCAACCCGTTCCCTTGGTGCTAGATGAACGAACGTCTCTCCACTTGCTCAGTTCTGAGAGATAAGTGTGTGTGAAAGCTGTCCTTCACCTAGCTTGTTTGGAACACAAAGATTCTTTTCAGTTGCAAACTCCATTTCATACATATATATGGGTAGGTACTAGCTCCAACTCGGTTTTACAGTGAAAACTGCAGGAACTTCAAACCGGCACTAGGAAACAGACTGAGAAAGCAGAGAAAAATTGTCCCCTGCAACCCGTTCCCTTGGTGCTACATGAACGAACGTCTCTCCACTTGCTCAGTTCTGAGAGATAAGTGTGTGTGAGAGCCGTCCTTCACCTAGCTTGTTGGGAACACAAAGTTTCTTTTCAGTTGCAAACTCCATTCCATACATATATATGGGGAGGTACTAGCCCCAACTCGGTTTTACAGTGAAAACTGCAGGAACTTCAAACCGGCACTAGGAAACAGACTGAGAAAACAGAGAAAAAGTGTCTCCTGCAACCCGTTCCCTTGGTGCTAGATGAACGAACGTCTCTCCACTTGCTCAGTTCTGAGAGATAAGTGTGTGTGAAAGCCGTCCTTCACCTAGCTTGTTGGGAACACAAAGTTTCTTTTCAGTTTCAAGCTCCATTCCATACATATATATGGAGAGGTACTAGCTCCAACTCGGTTTTACTGTGAAAATTGAAGGAACTTCAAACCGGCACTAGGAAACAGACTGAGAAACAGAGAAAAAGTGTCTCCTGCAACCCGTTCCCTTGGTGCTAGATGAACGAACGTCTCTCCACTTGCTCAGTTCTGAGAGATAAGTGTGTGTGAAAGCCGTCCTTCACCTAGCTTGTTGGGAACACAAAGTTTCTTTTCAGTTGCAAACTCCATTCCATACATATATATGGGGAGGTACTAGCCCCAACTCGTTTTTACAGTGAAAACTGCAGGAACTTCAAACCGGCACTAGGAAACAGACTGAGAAAGCAGAGAAAAAATGACTCCTGCAACCCGTTCCCTTGGTGCTAGATGAACGAACGTCTCTCGACTTCCTCAGTTCTAAGAGATAAGTGTGTGTGAAAGCCGTCCTTCACCTAGCTTGTTGGGAACACAAAGTTTCTTTTCAGTTGCAAACTCCATTCCATACATATATATGGGGAGGTACTAGCTCCAACTCGGTTTTACAGTGAAAACTGCAGGAACTTCAAACCGGCACTAGGAAACAGACTGAGAAACAGAGAAAAAGTGTCTCCTGCAACCCGTTCCCTTGGTGCTAGATGAACGAACGTCTCTCCACTTGCGAGGTTCTGAGAGATATGTGTGTGTGAAAGCCGTCCTTCACCTAGCTTGTTGGGAACACAAAGTTTCTTTTCAGTTGCAAGCTCCATTCCATACATATATATGGAGAGGTACTAGCTCCAACTCGGATTTACAGTGAAAACTGCAGGAACTTCAAACTGGCACTAGGAAACAGACTGAGAAATCAGAGAAAAAGTGTCTCCTGCAACCCGTTCCCTTGGTGCTAGATGAACGAACGTCTCTCCACTTGCTCAGTTCTGAGAGATATGTGTGTGTGAAAGCTGTCCTTCACCTAGCTTGTTGGGAACACAAAGATTCTTTTCAGTTGCAAACTCCATTCCATACATATATATGGGGAGGTACTAGCTCCAACTCGGTTTTACAGTGAAAACTGCAGGAACTTCAAACCGGCACTAGGAAACAGACTGAGAAAACAGAGAAAAAGTGTCCCCTGCAACCCGTTCCCTTGGTGCTAGATGAACGAACGTCTCTCCACTTGCTCAGTTCTGAGAGATAAGTGTGTGTGAAAGCCGTCCTTCACCTAGCTTGTTGGGAACACAAAGTTTCTTTTCAGTTTCAAGCTCCATTCCATACATATATATGGAGAGGTACTAGCTCCAACTCGGTTTTACAGTGAAAATTGCAGGAACTTCAAACCGGCACTAGGAAACAGACTGAGAAACAGAGAAAAAGTGTCACCTGCAACCCGTTCCCTTGGTGCTAGATGAACGAACGTCTCTCCACTTGCTCAGTTCTGAGAGATAAGTGTGTGTGAAAGCCGTCCTTCACCTAGCTTGTTGGGAACACAAAGTTTCTTTTCAGTTGCAAACTCCATTCCATACATATATATGGGGAGGTACTAGCCCCAAATCGGTTTTACAGTGAAAACTGCAGGAACTTCAAACCGGCACTAGGAAACAGACTGAGAAAGCAGAGAAAAAATGACTCCTGCAACCCGTTCCCTTGGTGCTAGATGAACGAACGTCTCTCGACTTGCTCAGTTCTGAGAGATAAGTGTGTGGGAAAGCCGTCCTTCACCTAGCTTGTTGGGAACACAAAGTTTCTTTTCAGTTGCAAACTCCATTCCATACATATATATGGGGAGGTACTAGCTCCAACTCGGTTTTACAGTGAAAACTGCAGGAACTTCAAACCGGCACTAGGAAACAGACTGAGAAACAGAGAAAAAGTGTCTCCTGCAACCCGTTCCCTTGGTGCTAGATGAACGAACGTCTCTCCACTTGCTAGGTTCTGAGAGATAAGTGTGTGTGAAAGCCATCCTTCACCTAGCTTGTTGGGAACACAAAGTTTCTTTTCAGTTGCAAGCTCCATTCCATACATATATATGGAGAGGTACTAGCTCCAACTCGGATTTACAGTGAAAACTGCAGGAACTTCAAACTGGCACTAGGAAACAGACTGAGAAAGCAGAGAAAAAGTGTCTCCTGCAACCCGTTCCCTTGGTGCTAGATGAACGAACGTCTCTCCACTTGCTCAGTTCTGAGAGATAAGTGTGTGTGAAAGCTGTCCTTCACCTAGCTTGTTGGGAACACAAAGATTCTTTTCAGTTGCAAACTCCATTTCATACATATATATGGGGAGGTACTAGCTCCAACTCGGTTTTAGAGTGAAAACTGCAGGAAATTCAAACCGGCACTAGGAAACAGACTGAGAAAGCAGAGAAAAAGTGTCCCCTGCAACCCGTTCCCTTGGTGCTAGATGAACGAACGTCTCTCCACTTGCTCAGTTCTGAGAGATAAGTGTGTGTGAGAGCCGTCCTTCACCTAGCTTGTTGGGAACACAAAGTTTCTTTTCAGTTGCAAACTCCATTCCATACATATATATGGGGAGGTACTAGCCCTAACTCGGTTTTACAGTGAAAACTGCAGGAACTTCAAACCGGCACTAGGAAACAGACTGAGAAAGCAGAGAAAAAGTGTCTCCTGCAACCCGTTCCCTTGGTGCTAGATGAACGAACGTCTCTCCACTTGCTCAGTTCTGAGAGATAAGTGTGTGTGAAAGCCGTCCTTCATCTAGCTTGTTGGGAACACAAAGTTTCTTTTCAGTTGCAAACTCCATTCCATAAATATATATGGGGAGGTACTAGCTCCAACTCGGTTTTACAGTGAAAACTGCAGGAACTTCAAACCGGCACTAGGAAACAGACTGAGAAACAGAGAAAAAGTGTCTCCTGCAACACATTCCCTTGGTGCTAGATGAACGAACGTCTCTCCACTTGCTCAGTTCTGAGAGATAAGTGTGTGTGAAAGCCGTCCTTCACCTAGCTTGTTGGGAACACAAAGTTTCTTTTCAGTTTCAAGCTCCATTCCATACATATATATGGAGAGGTACTAGCTCCAACTCGGTTTTACAGTGAAAATTGCAGGAACTTCAAACCGGCACTAGGAATCAGACTGAGAAACAGAGAAAAAGTGTCTCCTGCACCCGTTCCCTTGGTGCTAGATGAACGAACGTCTCTCCACTTGCTCAGTTCTGAGAGATAAGTGTGTGTGAAAGCCGTCCTTCACCTAGCTTGTTGGGAACACAAAGTTTCTTTTCAGTTGCAAACTCCATTCCATACATATATATGGGGAGGTACTAGCTCCAACTCGGTTTTACAGTGAAAATTGCAGGAACTTCAAACCGGCACTAGGAAACAGACTGAGAAAGCAGAGAAAAAATGTCTCCTGCAACCCGTTCCCTTGGTGCTAGATGAACGAACGTCTCTCCACTTGCTCAGTTCTGAGAGATAAGTGTGTGTGAAAGCCGTCCTTCACCTAGCTTGTTGGGAACACAAAGTTTCTTTTCAGTTGCAAACTCCATTCCATACATATATAAGGGGAGGTACTAGCCCCAACTCGGTTTTACAGTGAAAACTGCAGGAACTTCAAACCGGCACTAGGAAACAGAATGAGAAAGCAGAGAAAAAGTGTCTCCTGCAACCCGTTCCCTTGGTGCTAGATGAACGAACGTCTCTCGACTTGCTCAGTTCTGAGAGATAGGTGTGTGTGAAAGCCGTCCTTCACCTAGCTTGTTGGGAACACAAAGTTTCTTTTCAGTTGCAAACTCCATTCCATACATATATATGGGGAGGTACTAGCTCCAACTCGGTTTTACAGTGAAAACTGCAGGAACTTCAAACCGGCACTAGGAAACAGACTGAGAAACAGAGAAAAAGTGTCTCCTGCAACCCGTTCCCTTGGTGCTAGATGAACGAACGTCTCTCCACTTGCTAGGTTCTGAGAGATAAGTGTGTGTGAAAGCCGTCCTTCACCTAGCTTGTTGGGAACACAAAGTTTCTTTTCAGTAGCAAGCTCCATTCCATACATATATATGGAGAGGTACTAGCTCCAACTCGGATTTACAGTGAAAACTGCAGGAACTTCAAACTGGCACTAGGAAACAGACTGAGAAAGCAGAGAAAAAGTGTCTCCTGCAACCCGTTCCCTTGGTGCTAGATGAACGAACGTCTCTCCACTTGCTCAGTTCTGAGAGATAAGTGTGTGTGAAAGCTGTCCTTCACCTAGCTTGTTGGGAACACAAAGATTCTTTTCAGTTGCAAACTCCATTCCATACATATATATGGGGAGGTACTAGCTCCAACTCGGTTTTACAGTGAAAACTGCAGGAACTTCAAACCGGCACTAGGAAACAGACTGAGAAAGCAGAGAAAAATTGTCCCCTGCAACCCGTTCCCTTGGTGCTAGATGAACGAACGTCTCTCCACTTGCTCAATTCTGAGAGATAATTGTGTGTGAAAGCCGTCCTTCAACTAGCTTGTTGGGAACACAAAGTTTCTTTTCAGTTGCAAACTCCATTCCATACATATATATGGGGAAGTACTAGCCCCAACTCGGTTTTACAGTGAAAACTGCAGGAACTTAAAACCGGCTCTAGGAAACAGACTGAGAAAGCAGAGAAAAAATGTCTCCTGCAACCCGTTCCCTTGGTGCTAGATGAACGAACGTCTCTCCACTTGCTCAGTTCTGAGAGATAAGTGTGTGTGAAAGCCGTCCTTCACCTAGCTTGTTGGGAACACAAAGTTTCTTTTCAGTTGCAAACTCCATTCCATACATATATATGGGGAGGTATTAGCCCCAACTCGGTTTTACAGTGAAAACTGCATTAACTTCAAACCGGCACTAGGAAACAGAATGAGAAAGCAGAGAAAAAGTGTCTCCTGCAACCCGTTCCCTTGGTGCTAGATGAACGAACGTCTCTCGACTTGCTCAGTTCTGAGAGATAGGTGTGTGTGAAAGCCGTCCTTCACCTAGCTTGTTGGGAACACAAAGTTTCTTTTCAGTTGCAAACTCCATTCCATACATATATATGGGGAGGTACTAGCTCCAACTCGGTTTTACAGTGAAAACTGCAGGAACTTCAAACCGGCACTAGGAAACAGACTGAGAAACAGAGAAAAAGTGTCTCCTGCAACCCGTTCCCTTGGTGCTAGATGAACGAACGTCTCTCCACTTGCTAGGTTCTGAGAGATAAGTGTGTGTGAAAGCCGTCCTTCACCTAGCTTGTTGGGAACACAAAGTTTCTTTTCAGTTGCAAGCTCCATTCCATACATATATATGGAGAGGTACTAGCTCCAACTCGGATTTACAGTGAAAACTGCAGGAACTTCAAACTGGCACTAGGAAACAGACTGAGAAAGCAGAGAAAAAGTGTCTCCTGCAACCCGTTCCCTTGGTGCTAGATGAACGAACGTCTCTCCACTTGCTCAGTTCTGAGAGATAAGTGTGTGTGAAAGCTGTCCTTCACCTAGCTTGTTGGGAACACAAAGATTCTTTTCAGTTGCAAACTCCATTTCATACATATATATGGATAGGTACTAGCTCCAACTCGGTTTTACAGTGAAAACTGCAGGAAATTCAAACCGGCAATAGGAAACAGACTGAGAAAGCAGAGAAAAATTGTCCCCTGCAAACCGTTCCCTTGGTGCTAGATGAACGAACGTCTCTCCACTTGCTCAATTCTGAGAGATAAGTGTGTGTGAGAGCCGTCCTTCACCTAGCTTGTTGGGAACACAAAGTTTCTTTTCAGTTGCAAACTCCATTCCATACATATATATGGGGAGGTACTAGCCCCAACTCGGTTTTACAGTGAAAACTGCAGGAACTTAAAACCGGCACTAGGAAACAGACTGAGAAAGCAGAGAAAAAATGTCTCCTGCAACCCGTTCCCTTGGTGCTAGATGAACGAACGTCTCTCCACTTGCTCAGTTCTGAGAGATAAGTGTGTGTGAAAGCCGTCCTTCACCTAGCTTGTTGGGAACACAAAGTTTCTTTTCAGTTTCAAGCTCCATTCCATACATATATATGGAGAGGTACTAGCTCCAACTCGGTTTTACAGTGAAAATTGCAGGAACTTCAAACCGGCACTAGGAAACAGACTGAGAAACAGAGAAAAAGTGTCTCCTGCAACCCGTTCCCTTGGTGCTAGATGAACGAACGTCTCTCCACTTGCTCAGTTCTGAGAGATAAGTGTGTGTGAAAGCCGTCCTTCACCTAGCTTGTTGGGAACACAAAGTTTCTTTTCAGTTTCAAGCTCCATTCCATACATATATATGGAGAGGTACTAGCTCCAACTCGGTTTTACAGTGAAAATTGCAGGAACTTCAAACCGGCACTAGGAAACAGACTGAGAAACAGAGAAAAAGTGTCTCCTGCAACCCGTTCCCTTGGTGCTAGATGAACGAACGTCTCTCCACTTGCTCAGTTCTGAGAGATAAGTGTGTGTGAAAGCCGTCCTTCACCTAGCTTGTTGGGAACACAAAGTTTCTTTTCAGTTGCAAACTCCATTCCATACATATATATGGGGAGGTACTAGCTCCAACTCGGTTTTACAGTGAAAATTGCAGGAACTTCAAACCGGCAATAGGAAGCAGACTGAGAAAGCAGAGAAAAAATGTCTCCTGCAACCCGTTCCCTTGGTGCTAGATGAACGAACGTCTCTCCACTTGCTCAGTTCTGAGAGATAAGTGTGTGTGAAAGCCGTCCTTCACCTAGCTTGTTGGGAACACAAAGTTTCTTTTCAGTTGCAAACTCTATTCCATACATATATAAGGGGAGGTACTAGCCCCAACTCGGTTTTACAGTGAAAACTGCAGGAACTTCAAACCGGCACTAGGAAACAGACTGAGAAAGCAGAGAAATAATGTCTCCTGCAACCCGTTCCCTTGGTGCTAGATGAACGAACGACTCTCGACTTTCTCATTTCTGAGAGATAAGTGTGTGTGAAAGCCGTCCTTCACCTAGCTTGTTGGGAACACATAGTTTCTTTTCAGTTGCAAACTCCATTCCATACATATATATGGGGAGGTACTAGCTCCAACTCGGTTTTACAGTGAAAATTGCAGGAACTTCAAACCGGCACTAGGAAACAGACTGAGAAAGCAGAGAAAAAATGTCTCCTGCAACCCGTTCCCTTGGTGCTAGATGAACGAACGTCTCTCCACTTGCTCAGTTCTGAGAGATAAGTGTGTGTGAAAGCCGTCCTTCACCTAGCTTGTTGGGAACACAAAGTTTCTTTTCAGTTGCAAACTCCATTCCATACATATATATGGGGAGGTACTAGCCCCAACTCGGTTTTACAGTGAAAACTGCATTAACTTGAAACCGGCACTAGGAAACAGACTGAGAAAGCAGAGAAAAAGTGTCTCCTGCAACCCGTTCCCTTGGTGCTAGATGAACGAACGTCTCTCGACTTGCTCAGTTCTGAGAGATAGGTGTGTGTGAAAGCCGTCCTTCACCTAGCTTGTTGGGAACACAAAGTTTCTTTTCAGTTGCAAACTCCATTCCATACATATATATGGGGAGGTACTAGCTCCAACACGGATTTACAGTGAAAACTGCAGGAACTTCAAACTGGCACTAGGAAACAGACTGAGAAAGCAGAGAAAAAGTGTCTCCTGCAACCCGTTCCCTTGGTGCTAGATGAACGAACGTCTCTCCACTTGCTCAGTTCTGAGAGATAAGTGTGTGTGAAAGCTGTCCTTCACCTAGCTTGTTGGGAACACAAAGATTCTTTTCAGTTGCAAACTCCATTTCATACATATATATGGGTAGGTACTAGCTCCAACTCGGTTTTACAGTGAAAACTGCAGGAACTTCAAACCGGCACTAGGAAACAGACTGAGAAAGCAGAGAAAAATTGTCCCCTGCAACCCGTTCCCTTGGTGCTACATGAACGAACGTCTCTCCACTTGCTCAGTTCTGAGAGATAAGTGTGTGTGAGAGCCGTCCTTCACCTAGCTTGTTGGGAACACAAAGTTTCTTTTCAGTTGCAAACTCAATTCCATACATATATATGGGGAGGTACTAGCCCCAACTCGGTTTTACAGTGAAAACTGCAGGAACTTCAAACCGGCACTAGGAAACAGACTGAGAAAACAGAGAAAAAGTGTCTCCTGCAACCCGTTCCCTTGGTGCTAGATGAACGAACGTCTCTCCACTTGCTCAGTTCTGAGAGATAAGTGTGTGTGAAAGCCGTCCTTCACCTAGCTTGTTGGGAACACAAAGTTTCTTTTCAGTTTCAAGCTCCATTCCATACATATATATGGATAGGTACTAGCTCCAACTCGGTTTTACAGTGAAAATTGCAGGAACTTCAAACCGGCACTAGGAAACAGACTGAGAAACAGAGAAAAAGTGTCTCCTGCAACCCGTTCCCTTGGTGCTAGATGAACGAACGTCTCTCCACTTGCTCAGTTCTGAGAGATAAGTGTGTGTGAAAGCCGTCCTTCAACTAGCTTGTTGGGAACACAAAGTTTCTTTTCAGTTGCAAACTCCATTCCATACATATATATGGGGAGGTACTAGCCCCAACTCGTTTTTACAGTGAAAACTGCAGGAACTTCAAACCGGCACTAGGAAACAGACTGAGAAAGCAGAGAAAAAATGACCCCTGCAACCCGTTCCCTTGGTGCTAGATGAACGAACGTTTCTCGACTTCCTCAGTTCTGAGAGATAAGTGTGTGTGAAAGCCGTCCTTCACCTAGCTTGTTGGGAACACAAAGTTTCTTTTCAGTTGCAAACTCCATTCCATACATATATATGGGGAGGTACTAGCTCCAACTCGGTTTTACAGTGAAAACTGCAGGAACTTCAAACCGGCACTAGGAAACAGACTGAGAAAGCAGAGAAAAAGTGTCCCCTGCAACCCGTTCCCTTGGTGCTAGATGAACGAACGTCTCTCCACTTTCTCAGTTCTGAGAGATAAGTGTGTGTGAGAGCCGTCCTTCACCTAGCTTGTTGGGAACACAAAGTTTCTTTTCAGTTGCAAACTCCATTCCATACATATATATGGGGAGGTACTAGCCCCAACTCGGTTTTACAGTGAAAACTGCAGGAACTTCAAACCGGCACGAGGAAACAGACTGAGAAAGCAGAGAAAAAGTGTCTCCTGCAACCCGTTCCCTTGGTGCTAGATGAACGAACGTCTCTCCACTTGCTCAGTTCTGAGAGATAAGTGTGTGTGAAAGCCGTCCTTCATCTAGCTTGTTGGGAACACAAAGTTTCTTTTCAGTTGCAAACTCCATTCCATAAATATATATGGGGAGGTACTAGCTCCAACTCGGTTTTACAGTGAAAACTGCAGGAACTTCAAACCGGCACTAGGAAACAGACTGAGAAACAGAGAAAAAGTGTCTCCTGCAACACGTTCCCTTGGTGCTAGATGAACGAACGTCTCTCCACTTGCTCAGTTCTGAGAGATAAGTGTGTGTGAAAGCCGTCCTTCACCTAGCTTGTTGGGAACACAAAGTTTCTTTTCAGTTTCAAGCTCCATTCCATACATATATATGGAGAGGTACTAGCTCCAACTCGGTTTTACAGTGAAAATTGCAGGAACTTCAAACCGGCACTAGGAAACAGACTGAGAAACAGAGAAAAAGTGTCTTCTGCAACCCGTTCCCTTGGTGCTAGATGAACGAACGTCTCTCCACTTGCTCAGTTCTGAGAGATAAGTGTGTGTGAAAGCCGTCCTTCACCTAGCTTGTTGGGAACACAAAGTTTCTTTTCAGTTGCAAACACCATTCCATACATATATAAGGGGAGGTACTAGCCCCAACTCGGTTTTACAGTGAAAACTGCAGGAACTTCAAACCGGCACTAGGAAACAGACTGAGAAAGCAGAGAAATAATGTCTCCTGCAACCCGTTCCCTTGGTGCTAGATGAACGAACGACTCTCGACTTTCTCATTTCTGAGAGATAAGTGTGTGTGAAAGCCGTCCTTCACCTAGCTTGTTGGGAAAACACAGTTTCTTTTCAGTTGCAGGCTCCATTCCATACATATATATGGGGAGGTACTAGCTCCAACTCGATTTTACAGTGAAAATTGCAGGAACTTCAAACCGGCACTAGGAAACAGACTGAGAAAGCAGAGAAAAAATGTCTCCTGCAACCCGTTCCCTTGGTGCTAGATGAACGAACGTCTCTCCACTTGCTCAGTTCTGAGAGATAAGTGTGTGTGAAAGCCGTCCTTCACCTAGCTTGTTGGGAACACAAAGTTTCTTTTCAGTTGCAAACTCCATTCCATACATATATATGGGGAGGTACTAGCCCCAACTCGGTTTTACAGTGAAAACTGCATTAACTTCAAACCGGCACTAGGAAACAGACTGAGAAAGCAGAGAAAAAGTGTCTCCTGCAACCCGTTCCCTTGGTGCTAGATGAACGAACGTCTCTCGACTTGCTCAGTTCTGAGAGATAGGTGTGTGTGAAAGCCGTCCTTCACCTAGCTTGTTGGGAACACAAAGTTTCTTTTCAGTTGCAAACTCCATTCCATACATATATATGGGGAGGTACTAGCTCCAACTCGGTTTTACAGTGAAAACTGCAGGAACTTCAAACCGGCACTAGGAAACAAACTGAGAAACAGAGAAAAAGTGTCTCCTGCAACCCGTTCCCTTGGTGCTAGATGAACGAACGTCTCTCCACTTGCTAGGTTCTGAGAGATAAGTGTGTGTGAAAGCCGTCCTTCACCTAGCTTGTTGGGAACACAAAGTTTCTTTTCAGTTGCAAGCTCCATTCCATACAAATATATGGAGAGGTACTAGCTCCAACTCGGATTTACAGTGAAAACTGCAGGAACTTCAAACTGGCACTAGGAAACAGACTGAGAAAGCAGAGAAAAAGTGTCTCCTGCAACCCGTTCCCTTGGTGCTAGATGAACGAACGTCTCTCCAGTTGCTCAGTTCAGAGAGATAAGTGTGTGTGAAAGCTGTCCTTCACCTAGCTTGTTGGGAACACAAAGATTCTTTTCAGTTGCAAACTCCATTTCATACATATATATGGGTAGGTACTAGCTCCAACTCGGTTTTACAGTGAAAACTGCAGGAAATTCAAACCGGCACTAGGAAACAGACTGAGAAAGCAGAGAAAAATTGTCCCCTGCAACCCGTTCCCTTGGTGCTACATGAACGAACGTCTCTCCACTTGCTCAGTTCTGAGAGATAAGTGTGTGTGAGAGCCGTCCTTCACCTAGCTTGTTGGGAACACAAAGTTTCTTTTCAGTTGCAAACTCCATTCCATACATATATATGGGGAGGTACTAGCCCCAACTCGGTTTTACAGTGAAAACTGCAGGAACTTCAAACCGGCACTAGGAAACAGACTGAGAAAACAGAGAAAAAGTGTCTCCTGCAACCCGTTCCCTTGGTGCTAGATGAACGAACGTCTCTCCACTTGCTCAGTTCTGAGAGATAAGTGTGTGTGAAAGCCGTCCTTCACCTAGCTTGTTGGGAACACAAAGTTTCTTTTCAGTTTCAAGCTCCATTCCATACATATATATGGAGAGGTACTAGCTCCAACTAGGTTTTACTGTGAAAATTGCAGGAACTTCAAACCGGCACTAGGAAACAGACTGAGAAACTGAGAAAAAGTGTCTCCTGCAACCCGTTCCCTTGGTGCTAGATGAACGAACGTCTCTCCACTTGCTCAGTTCTGAGAGATAAGTGTGTGTGAAAGCCGTCCTTCACCTAGCTTGTTGGGAACACAAAGTTTCTTTTCAGTTGCAAACTCCATTCCATACATATATATGGGGAGATACTAGCCCCAACTCGTTTTTACAGTGAAAACTGCAGGAACTTTAAACCGGCACTAGGAAACAGACTGAGAAAGCAGAGAAAAAATGACTCCTGCAACCCGTTCCCTTGGTGCTAGATGAACGAACGTCTCTCGACTTCCTCAGTTCTGAGAGATAAGTGTGTGTGAGAGCCGTCCTTCACCTAGCTTGTTGGGAACACAAAGTTTCTTTTCAGTTGCAAACTCCATTCCATACATATATATGGGGAGGTACTAGCTCCAACTCGGTTTTACAGTGAAAACTGCAGGAACTTCAAACCGGCACTAGGAAACAGACTGAGAAACAGAGAAAAAGTGTCTCCTGCAACCCGTTCCCTTGGTGCTAGATGAACGAACGTCTCTCCACTTGCGAGGTTCTGAGAGATAAGTGTGTGTGAAAGCCGTCCTTCACCTAGCTTGTTGGGAACACAAAGTTTCTTTTCAGTTTCAAGCTCCATTCCATACATATATATGGAGAGGTACTAGCTCCAACTCGGTTTTACAGTGAAAATTGCAGGAACTTCAAACCGGCACTAGGAAACAGACTGAGAAACAGAGAAAAAGTGTCACCTGCAACCCGTTCCCTTGGTGCTAGATGAACGAACGTCTCTCCACTTGCTCAGTTCTGAGAGATAATTGTGTGTGAAAGCCGTCCTTCACCTAGCTTGTTGGGAACACAAAGTTTCTTTTCAGTTGCAAACTCCATTCCATACATATATATGGGGAGGTACTAGCCCCAACTCGTTTTTACAGTGAAAACTGCAGGAACTTCAAACCGGCACTAGGAAACAGACTGAGAAAGCAGAGAAAAAATGACTCCTGCAACCCGTTCCCTTGGTGCTAGATGAACGAACGTCTCTCGACTTGCTCAGTTCTGAGAGATAAGTGTGTGTGAAAGCCGTCCTTCACCTAGCTTGTTGGAAACACAAAGTTTCTTTTCAGTTGCAAACTCCATTCCATACATATATATGGGGAGGTACTAGCTCCAACTCGGTTTTACAGTGAAAACTGCAGGAACTTCAAACCGGCACTAGGAAACAGACTGAGAAACAGAGAAAAAGTGTCTCCTGCAACCCGTTCCCTTGGTGCTAGATGAACGAACGTCTCTCCACTTGCGAGGTTCTGAGAGATAAGTGTGTGTGAAAGCCGTCCTTCACCTAGCTTGTTGGGAACACAAAGTTTCTTTTTAGTTTCAAGCTCCATTCCATACATATATATGGAGAGGTACTAGCTCCAACTCGGTTTTACAGTGAAAACTGCAGGAACTTCAAACCGGCACTAGGAAACAGACTGAGAAACAGAGAAAAAGTGTCTCCTGCAACCCGTTCCCTTGGTGCTAGATGAACGAACGTCTCTCCACTTGCGAGGTTCTGAGAGATAAGTGTGTGTGAAAGCCGTCCTTCACCTAGCTTGTTGGGAACACAAAGTTTCTTTTCAGTTTCAAGCTCCATTCCATACATATATATGGAGAGGTACTAGCTCCAACTCGGTTTTACAGTGAAAATTGCAGGAACTTCAAACCGGCACTAGGAAACAGACTGAGAAACAGAGAAAAAGTGTCACCTGCAACCCGTTCCCTTGGTGCTAGATGAACGAACGTCTCTCCACTTGCTCAGTTCTGAGAGATAATTGTGTGTGAAAGCCGTCCTTCACCTAGCTTGTTGGGAACACAAAGTTTCTTTTCAGTTGCAAACTCCATTCCATACATATATATGGGGAGGTACTAGCCCCAACTCGTTTTTACAGTGAAAACTGCAGGAACTTCAAACCGGCACTAGGAAACAGACTGAGAAAGCAGAGAAAAAATGACTCCTGCAACCCGTTCCCTTGGTGCTAGATGAACGAACGTCTCTCGACTTGCTCAGTTCTGAGAGATAAGTGTGTGTGAAAGCCGTCCTTCACCTACCTTGTTGGAAACACAAAGTTTCTTTTCAGTTGCAAACTCCATTCCATACATATATATGGGGAGGTACTAGCTCCAACTCGGTTTTACAGTGAAAACTGCAGGAACTTCAAACCGGCACTAGGAAACAGACTGAGAAACAGAGAAAAAGTGTCTCCTGCAACCCGTTCCCTTGGTGCTAGATGAACGAACGTCTCTCCACTTGCGAGGTTCTGAGAGATAAGTGTGTGTGAAAGCCGTCCTTCACCTAGCTTGTTGGGAACACAAAGTTTCTTTTTAGTTTCAAGCTCCATTCCATACATATATATGGAGAGGTACTAGCTCCAACTCGGATTTACAGTGAAAACTGCAGGAACTTCAAACTGGCACTAGGAAACAGACTGAGAAAGCAGAGAAAAAGTGTCTCCTGCAACCCGTTCCCTTGGTGCTAGATGAACGAACGTCTCTCCACTTGCTCAGTTCTGAGAGATATGTGTGTGTGAAAGCTGTCCTTCACCTAGCTTGTTGGGAACACAAAGTTTCTTTTCAGTTGCAAACTCCATTCCATACATATATATGGGAGGTACTAGCTCCAAAACGGTTTGACAGTGAAAACTGCTTTAACTTCAAACAGGCACTAAGAAACAGACTGAGAAAGCAGAGAAAAAGTGTCTGTACAACCCGTTCCCTTGGTGCTAGATGAACGAACGTCTCTCCACTTGCTCAGTTCTGAGAGATAAGTGTGTGTGAAAGCCGTCCTTCACCTAGCTTGTTGGGAACACAAAGTTTCTTTTCAGTTTCAAGCTCCATTCCATACATACATATGGGGAGGTACTAGCCCCAACTCGGTTTTACAGTGAAAACTGCAGGAACTTCAAACCGGCACTAGGAAACAGACTGAGAAAGCAGAGAAAAAGTGTCTCCTGCAACCCGTTCCCTTGGTGCTAGATGAACGAACGTCTCTCCACTTGCTCAGTTCTGAGAGATAAATGTGTGTGAAAGCCGTCCTTCACCTAGCTTGTTGGGAACACAAAGTTTCTTTTCAGTTGCAAACTCCATTCCATACATATATTAGGGGAGGTACTAGCTCCAACTAGGTTTTACAGTGAAAACTGCAGGAACTTCAAACCGGCACTAGGAAACAGACTGAGAAACAGAGAAAAAGTGTCTCCTGCAACCCGACCCTTGGTGCTAGATGAACGAACGTCTCTCCACTTGCTCAGTTCTGAGAGATAAGTGTGTGTGAAAGCCGTCTTTCACCTAGCTTGTTGGGAACACAAAGTTTCTTTTCAGTTGCAAGCTGCATTCCATACATATATATGGAGAAGTACTAGCTCCAACTCGGATTTACAGTGAAAACTGCAGGAACTTCAAACCGGCACTAGGAAACAGACTGAGAAAGCAGAGAAAAAGTGTCTCCTGCAATCCGTTCCCTTGGTGCTAGATGAACGAACGTCTCTCCACTTGCTCAGTTCTGAGAGATAAGTGTGTGTGAAAGCCGTCCTTCACCTAGCTTGTTGGGAACACAAAGTTTCTTTTCAGTTGCAAACTCCATTCCATACATATATATGGGGTGGTACTAGCTCCAACACGGTTTGACAGTGAAAACTGCATTAACTTCAGACCGGCACTAAGAAACAGACTGAGAAAGCAGAGAAAAAGTGTCTCCTGCAACCCGTTCCCTTGGTGCTAGATGAACGAACGTCTCTCCACTTGCTAAGTTCTGAGAGATAAGTGTGTGTGAAAGCCGTCCTTCACCTAGCTTGTTGGGAACACAAAGTTTCTTTTCAGTGGCAAACTCCATTCCATACATATATATGGGGATGTACTAGCCCCAACTCGGTTTTACAGTGAAAACTGCAGGAACTTCAAACCGGCACTAGGAAAAAGACTGAGAAAGCAGAGAAAAAATGTCTCCTGCAACCCGTTCCCTTGGTGCTAGATGAACGAACGACTCTCGACTTTCTCAGTTCTGAGAGATAAGTGTGTGTGAAAGCCGTCCTTCACCTAGCTTTTTGGGAACACAAAGTTTCTTTTAAGTTGCAAACTCCATTCCATACATATATATGGGGAGGTACTAGCTCCAACACGGTTTTACAGTGAAAACTGCAGGAACTTCAAACCGGCACTAGGAAACAGACTGAGAAAGCAGAGAAAACGTGTCTCCTGCAACCCGTTCCCTTGGTGCTAGATGAACGAACGTCTTTCCACTTGCTCAGTTCTGAGAGATAAGTGTGTGTGAAAGCCGTACTTCACCTAGCTTGTTGGGAACACAAAGTTTCTTTTCAGTTGCAAACTCCACTCCATACATATATAAGGGGAGGTACTAGCTCCAACTCGGTTTTACAGTGAAAACTGCAGGAACTTCAAACCGGCACTAGGAAACAGACTGAGAAAGCAGAGAAAAAGTGTCTCCTGCAACCCGTTCACTTGGTGCTAGATGAACTAACGTCTCTCCACTTGCTCAGTTCTGAGAGATAAATGTGTGTGAAATCCGTCCTTCAAATAGCTTGTTGGGAACACAAAGTTTCTTTTCAGTTGCAAACTCCATTCCATACATATATATGGGTAGGTACTAGCTCCAACACGGTTTGACAGTGAAAACTGCATTAACTTCAAACCGGCACTAAGAAACAGACTGAGAAAGCAGAGAAAAAGTGTCTCCTGCAACCCGTTCCCTTGGTGCTAGATGAACGAACGTCTCTCCACTTGCTCAGTTCTGAGAGATATGTGTGTGTGAAAGCTGTCCTTCACCTAGCTTGTTGGGAACACAAAGTTTCTTTTCAGTTGCAAACTCCATTCCATACATATATATGGGAGGTACTAGCTCCAAAACGGTTTGACAGTGAAAACTGCTTTAACTTCAAACAGGCACTAAGAAACAGACTGAGAAAGCAGAGAAAAAGTGTCTCCTGCAACCCGTTCCCTTGGTGCTAGATGAACGAACGTCTCTCCACTTGCTCAGTTCTGAGAGATAAGTGTGTGTGAAAGCCGTCCTTCACCTAGCTTGTTGGGAACACAAAGTTTCTTTTCAGTTTCAAGCTCCATTCCATACATACATATGGGGAGGTACTAGCCCCAACTCGGTTTTACAGTGAAAACTGCAGGAACTTCAAACCGGCACTAGGAAACAGACTGAGAAAGCAGAGAAAAAGTGTCTCCTGCAACCCGTTCCCTTGGTGCTAGATGAACGAACGTCTCTCCACTTGCTCAGTTCTGAGAGATAAATGTGTGTGAAAGCCGTCCTTCACCTAGCTTGTTGGGAACACAAAGTTTCTTTTCAGTTGCAAACTCCATTCCATACATATATTAGGGGAGGTACTAGCTCCAACTAGGTTTTACAGTGAAAACTGCAGGAACTTCAAACCGGCACTAGGAAACAGACTGAGAAACAGAGAAAAAGTGTCTCCTGCAACCCGACCCTTGGTGCTAGATGAACGAACGTCTCTCCACTTGCTCAGTTCTGAGAGATAAGTGTGTGTGAAAGCCGTCCTTCACCTAGCTTGTTGGGAACACAAAGTTTCTTCTCAGTTGCAAACTCCATTCCATACATATATATGGGGTGGTACTAGCTCCAACACGGTTTGACAGTGAAAACTGCATTAACTTCAGACCGGCACTAAGAAACAGACTGAGAAAGCAGAGAAAAAGTGTCTCCTGCAACCCGTTCCCTTGGTGCTAGATGAACGAACGTCTCTCCACTTGCTAAGTTCTGAGAGATAAGTGTGTGTGAAAGCCGTCCTTCACCTAGCTTGTTGGGAACACAAAGTTTCTTTTCAGTGGCAAACTCCATTCCATACATATATATGGGGATGTACTAGCCCCAACTCGGTTTTACAGTGAAAACTGCAGGAACTTCAAACCGGCACTAGGAAAAAGACTGAGAAAGCAGAGAAAAAATGTCTCCTGCAACCCGTTCCCTTGGTGCTAGATGAACGAACGACTCTCGACTTTCTCAGTTCTGAGAGATAAGTGTGTGTGAAAGCCGTCCTTCACCTAGCTATTTGGGAACACAAAGTTTCTTTTAAGTTGCAAACTCCATTCCATACATATATATGGGGAGGTACTAGCTCCAACACGGTTTTACAGTGAAAACTGCAGGAACTTCAAACCGGCACTAGGAAACAGACTGAGAAAGCAGAGAAAACGTGTCTCCTGCAACCCGTTCCCTTGGTGCTAGATGAACGAACGTCTTTCCACTTGCTCAGTTCTGAGAGATAAGTGTGTGTGAAAGCCGTACTTCACCTAGCTTGTTGGGAACACAAAGTTTCTTTTCAGTTGCAAACTCCACTCCATACATATATAAGGGGAGGTACTAGCTCCAACTCGGTTTTACAGTGAAAACTGCAGGAACTTCAAACCGGCACTAGGAAACAGACTGAGAAAGCAGAGAAAAAGTGTCTCCTGCAACCCGTTCACTTGGTGCTAGATGAACTAACGTCTCTCCACTTGCTCAGTTCTGAGAGATAAATGTGTGTGAAATCCGTCCTTCAAATAGCTTGTTGGGAACACAAAGTTTCTTTTCAGTTGCAAACTCCATTCCATACATATATATGGGTAGGTACTAGCTCCAACACGGTTTGACAGTGAAAACTGCATTAACTTCAAACCGGCACTAAGAAACAGACTGAGAAAGCAGAGAAAAAGTGTCTCCTGCAACCCGTTCCCTTGGTGCTAGATGAACGAACGTCTCTCCACTTGCTCAGTTCTGAGAGATATGTGTGTGTGAAAGCTGTCCTTCACCTAGCTTGTTGGGAACACAAAGTTTCTTTTCAGTTGCAAACTCCATTCCATACATATATATGGGAGGTACTAGCTCCAAAACGGTTTGACAGTGAAAACTGCTTTAACTTCAAACAGGCACTAAGAAACAGACTGAGAAAGCAGAGAAAAAGTGTCTCCTGCAACCCGTTCCCTTGGTGCTAATTGAACGAACGTCTATCCACTTGCTCAGTTCTCAGAGATAAGTGTGTGTGAAAGCCGTCCTTCACCTAGCTTGTTGGGAACACAAATTTTCTTTTAAGTTGCAAACTCCATTCCATACATATGTATGGGGAGGTACTAGCCCCAGCACGGTTTTACAGTGAAAACTGCAGGAACTTCAAACCGGCACTAGGAAACAGACTGAGAAAGCAGAGAAAAAGTGTCTCCTGCAACCCGTTCCCTTGGTGCTAGATGAACGAATGTCTCTCCACTTGCTCAGTTCTGAGAGATAAGTGTGTGTGAAAGCCGTCCTTCACCTAGCTTCTTGGGAACAAAAAATACTTTTTCAGTTGCAAACTACTTTCCTATACATACATATGGGGAGGTACTAGCTCCAACACGGTTTTACAGTGAAAATTGCAGGAACTTCAAAACGGCACTAGGAAATAGACTGAGAAAGCAGAGAAAAAGTGTCCCTGCAACCCGTTCCCCTGGTGCTAGATGAACGAACGACTCTCCACATACTCAGTTCTGAGACATAAGTGTGTGTGAAAGCCGTCCTTCACCTAGCTTGTTGGGAACACAAAGTTTCTTTTCAGTTGCAAACTCCATTCCGTACATATATATGGGGAGGTACTAGCTCCAACTCGGTTTTACAGTGAAAACTGCAGGAACTTCAAACCGGCACTAGGAAACAGACTGAGAAAGCAGAGAAATAATGTCTCCTGCAACCCGTTCCCTTGGTGCTAGATGAACGAACGACTCTCGACTTTCTCAGTTCTGAGAGATAAATGTGTGTGAAAGCCGTCCTTCACCTAGCTTGTTGGGAACAAAAAGTTTCTTTTCAGTTGCAAACTCCATTCCATACATATATATGGGGAGGTACTAGCTCCAACTCGGTTTTACAGTGAAAACAGCAGGAACTTCAAACAGGCACTGGGAAACAGATTGAGAAAGCAGAGAAAAATTGTCTCCTGAAACCCGTTCCCTTGGTGCTAGATGAACGAACGTCTATCCACTTGCTCAGTTCTCAGAGATAAGTGTGTGTGAAAGCCGTCCTTCACCTAGCTTGTTGGGAACACAAATTTTCTTTTCAGTTGCAAACTCCATTCCATACATATGTATGGGGAGGTACTAGCCCCAACACGGTTTTACAGTGAAAACTGCAGGAACTTCAAACCGGCACTAGGAAACAGACTGAGAAAGCAGAGAAAAAGTGTCTCCTGCAACCCGTTCCCTTGGTGCTAGATGAACGAACGTTTCTCCACTTGCTCAGTTCTGAGAGATAAGTGTGTGTGAAAGCCGTCCTTCACCTAGCTTGTTGGGAACACAAAGTATCTTTTCAGTTTCAAGCTCCATTCCATACATACATATGGGGAGGTACTAGCCCCAACTCGGTTTTACAGTGAAAACTGCAGGAACTTCAAACCGGCACTAGGAAACAGACTGAGAAAGCAGAGAAAAAGTGTCTCCTGCAACCCGTTCCCTTGGTGCTAGATGAACGAACGTCTCTCCACTTGCTCAGTTCTGAGAGATAAATGTGTGTGAAAGCCGTCCTTCACCTAGCTTGTTGGGAACACAAAGTTTCTTTTCAGTTGCAAACTCCATTCCATACATATATTAGGGGAGGTACTAGCTCCAACTAGGTTTTACAGTGAAAACTGCAGGAACTTCAAACCGGCACTAGGAAACAGACTGAGAAACAGAGAAAAAGTGTCTCCTGCAACCCGACCCTTGGTGCTAGATGAACGAACGTCTCTCCACTTGCTAGGTTCTGAGAGATAAGTGTGTGTGAAAGCCGTCTTTCACCTAGCTTGTTGGGAAAACAAAGTTTCTTTTCAGTTGCAAGCTGCATTCCATACATATATATGGAGAAGTACTAGCTCCAACTCGGATTTACAGTGAAAACTGCAGGAACTTCAAACCGGCACTAGGAAACAGACTGAGAAAGCAGAGAAAAAGTGTCTCCTGCAATCCGTTCCCTTGGTGCTAGATGAACGAACGTCTCTCCACTTGCTCAGTTCTGAGAGATAAGTGTGTGTGAAAGCCGTCCTTCACCTAGCTTGTTGGGAACACAAAGTTTCTTTTCAGTTGCAAACTCCATTCCATACATATATATGGGGTGGTTCTAGCTCCAACACGGTTTGACAGTGAAAACTGCATTAACTTCAAACCGGCACTAAGAAACAGACTGAGAAAGCAGAGAAAAAATGTCTCCTGCAACCCGTTCCCTTGGTGCTAGATGAACGAACGACTCTCGACTTTCTCAGTTCTGAGAGATAAGTGTGTGTGAAAGCCGTCCTTCACCTAGCTTTTTGGGAACACAAAGTTTCTTTTAAGTTGCAAACTCCATTCCATACATATATATGGGGAGGTACTAGCTCCAACACGGTTTTACAGTGAAAACTGCAGGAACTTCAAACCGGCACTAGGAAACAGACTGAGAAAGCAGAGAAAACGTGTCTCCTGCAACCCGTTCCCTTGGTGCTAGATGAACGAACGTCTTTCCACTTGCTCAGTTCTGAGAGATAAGTGTGTGTGAAAGCCGTACTTCACCTAGCTTGTTGGGAACACAAAGTTTCTTTTCAGTTGCAAACTCCACTCCATACATATATAAGGGGAGGTACTAGCTCCAACTCGGTTTTACAGTGAAAACTGCAGGAACTTCAAACCGGCACTAGGAAACAGACTGAGAAAGCAGAGAAAAAGTGTCTCCTGCAACCCGTTCCCTTGGTGCTAGATGAACGAACGTCTCTCCACTTGCTCAGTTCTGAGAGATAAGTGTGTGTGAAAGCCGTCCTTCACCTAGCTTGTTGGGAACACAAAGTTTCTTTTCAGTTGCAAACTCCATTCCATACATATATATGGGGTGGTACTAGCTCCAACACGGTTTGACAGTGAAAACTGCATTAACTTCAAACCGGCACTAAGAAACAGACTGAGAAAGCAGAGAAAAAATGTCTCCTGCAACCCGTTCCCTTGGTGCTAGATGAACGAACGACTCTCGACTTTCTCAGTTCTGAGAGATAAGTGTGTGTGAAAGCCGTCCTTCACCTAGCTTTTTGGGAACACAAAGTTTCTTTTAAGTTGCAAACTCCATTCCATACATATATATGGGGAGGTACTAGCTCCAACACGGTTTTACAGTGAAAACTGCAGGAACTTCAAACCGGCACTAGGAAACAGACTGAGAAAGCAGAGAAAACGTGTCTCCTGCAACCCGTTCCCTTGGTGCTAGATGAACGAACGTCTTTCCACTTGCTCAGTTCTGAGAGATATGTGTGTGTGAAAGCCGTACTTCACCTAGCTTGTTGGGAACACAAAGTTTCTTTTCAGTTGCAAACTCCACTCCATACATATATAAGGGGAGGTACTAGCTCCAACTCGGTTTTACAGTGAAAACTGCAGGAACTTCAAACCGGCACTAGGAAACAGACTGAGAAAGCAGAGAAAAAGTGTCTCCTGCAACCCGTTCCCTTGGTGCTAGATGAACTAACGTCTCTCCACTTGCTCAGTTCTGAGAGATAAATGTGTGTGAAATCCGTCCTTCAAATAGCTTGTTGGGAACACAAAGTTTCTTTTCAGTTGCAAACTCCATTCCATACATATATATGGGTAGGTACTAGCTCCAACACGGTTTGACAGTGAAAACTGCATTAACTTCAAACCGGCACTAAGAAACAGACTGAGAAAGCAGAGAAAAAGTGTCTCCTGCAACCCGTTCCCTTGGTGCTAGATGAACGAACGTCTCTCCACTTGCTCAGTTCTGAGAGATATGTGTGTGTGAAAGCTGTCCTTCACCTAGCTTGTTGGGAACACAAAGTTTCTTTTCAGTTGCAAACTCCATTCCATACATATATATGGGAGGTACTAGCTCCAAAACGGTTTGACAGTGAAAACTGCTTTAACTTCAAACAGGCACTAAGAAACAGACTGAGAAAGCAGAGAAAAAGTGTCTCCTGCAACCCGTTCCCTTGGTGCTAGATGAACGAACGTCTATCCACTTGCTCAGTTCTCAGAGATAAGTGTGTGTGAAAGCCGTCCTTCACCTAGCTTGTTGGGAACACAAATTTTCTTTTCAGTTGCAAACTCCATTCCATACATATGTATGGGGAGGTACTAGCCCCAGCACGGTTTTACAGTGAAAACTGCAGGAACTTCAAACCGGCACTAGGAAACAGACTGAGAAAGCAGAGAAAAAGTGTCTCCTGCAACCCGTTCCCTTGGTGCTAGATGAACGAATGTCTCTCCACTTGCTCAGTTCTGAGAGATAAGTGTGTGTGAAAGCCGTCCTTCACCTAGCTTCTTGGGAACAAAAAATATTTTTTCAGTTGCAAACTACTTTCCTATACATACATATGGGGAGGTACTAGCTCCAACACGGTTTTACAGTGAAAATTGCAGGAACTTCAAAACGGCACTAGGAAATAGACTGAGAAAGCAGAGAAAAAGTGTCCCTGCAACCCGTTCCCCTGGTGCTAGATGAACGAACGACTCTCCACATACTCAGTTCTGAGACATAAGTGTGTGTGAAAGCCGTCCTTCACCTAGCTTGTTGGGAACACAAAGTTTCTTTTCAGTTGCAAACTCCATTCCGTACATATATATGGGGAGGTACTAGCTCCAACTCGGTTTTACAGTGAAAACTGCAGGAACTTCAAACCGGCACTAGGAAACAGACTGAGAAAGCAGAGAAATAATGTCTCCTGCAACCCGTTCCCTTGGTGCTAGATGAACGAACGACTCTCGACTTGCTCAGTTCTGAGAGATAAGTGTGTGTGAAAGCCGTCCTTCACCTAGCTTGTTGGGAACAAAAAGTTTCTTTTCAGTTGCAAACTCCATTCCATACATATATATGGGGAGGTACTAGCTCCAACTCGGTTTTACAGTGAAAACAGCAGGAACTTCAAACAGGCACTAGGAAACAGATTGAGAAAGCAGAGAAAAATTGTCTCCTGCAACCCGTTCCCTTGGTGCTAGATGAACGAAGGTCTATCCACTTGCTCAGTTCTCAGAGATAAGTGTGTGTGAAAGCCGTCCTTCACCTAGCTTGTTGGGAACACAAATTTTCTTTTCAGTTGCAAACTCCATTCCATACATATGTATGGGGAAGTACTAGCCCCAACACGGTTTTACAGTGAAAACTGCAGGAACTTCAAACCGGCACTAGGAAACAGACTGAGAAAGCAGAGAAAAAGTGTCTCCTGCAACCCGTTCCCTTGGTGCTAGATGAACGAACGTCTCTCCACTTGCTCAGTTCTGAGAGATAAGTGTGTGTGAAAGCCGTCCTTCACCTAGCTTCTTGGGAACAAAAAATATTTTTTCAGTTGCAAACTACTTTCCTATACGTACATATGGGGAGGTACTAGCTCCAACACGGTTTTACAGTGAAAATTGCAGGAACTTCAAAACGGCACTAGGAAATAGACTGAGAAAGCAGAGAAAAAGTGTCCCTGCAACCCGTTCCCCTGGTGCTAGATGAACGAACGACTCTCCACATACTCAGTTCTGAGAGATAAGTGTGTGTGAAAGCCGTCCTTCACCTAGCTTGTTGGGAACACAAAGTTTCTTTTCAGTTGCAAACTCCATTCCGTACATATATATGGGGAGGTACTAGCTCCAACTCGGTTTTACAGTGAAAATTGCAGGAACTTCAAACCGGCAATAGGAAACAGACTGAGAAAGCAGAGAAAAAATGTCTCCTGCAACCCGTTCCTTGGTGCTAGATGAACGAACGTCTCTCCACTTGCTCAGTTCTGAGAGATAAGTGTGTGTGAGAGCCGTCCTTCACCTAGCTTGTTGGGAACACAAAGTTTCTTTTCAGTTGCAAACTCCATTCCATACATATATATGGGGAGGTACTAGCCCCAACTCGGTTTTACAGTGAAAACTGCAGGAACTTCAAACCGGCACTAGGAAACAGATTGAGAAAGCAGAGAAAAAATGTCTCCTGCAACCCGTTCCCTTGGTGCTAGATGAACGAACGTCTCTCCACTTGCTCAGTTCTGAGAGATAAGTGTGTGTCAGAGCCGTCCTTCACCTAGCTTGTTGGGAACACAAAGTTTCTTTTCAGTTGCAAACTCCATTCCATACATATATATGGAGAGGTACTAGCCCCACCTCTGTTTTACAGTGAAAACTGCAGGAACTTCAAACCGGCACTAGGAAACAGACTGAGAAAGCAGAGAAAAAATATCTCCTGCAACCCGTTCCCTTGGTGCTAGATGAACGAACGTCTCTCCACTTGCTCAGTTCTGAGAGATAAGTGTGTGTGAAAGCCGTCCTTCACCTAGCTTCTTGGGAACAAAAAATATTTTTTCAGTTGCAAACTACTTTCCTATACATACATATGGGGAGTTACTAGCTCCAACACGGTTTTACAGTGAAAATTGCAGGAACTTCAAAACGGCACTAGGAAATAGACTGAGAAAGCAGAGAAAAAGTGTCCCTGCAACCCGTTCCCCTGGTGCTAGATGAACGAACGACTCTCCACATACTCAGTTCTGAGAGATAAGTGTGTGTGAAAGCCGTCCTTCACCTAGCTTGTTGGGAACACAAAGTTTCTTTTCAGTTACAAACTCCATTCCGTACATATATATGGGGAGGTACTAGCTCCAACTCGGTTTTACAGTGAAAACTGCAGGAACTTCAAACCGGCACTAGGAAATAGACTGAGAAAGCAGAGAAAAAGTGTCTCCTGCAACCCGTTCCCTTGGTGCTAGATGAACGAACGTCTCTCCACTTGCTCAGTTCTGAGAGATAAGTGTGTGGGAAAGCCGTCCTTCACCTAGCTTCTTGGGAACAAAAAATATTTTTTCAGTTGCAAACTACTTTTCATAAATACATATGGGGAGGTACTAGCTCCAACACTGTTTTACAGTGAAAATTGCAGGAACTTTAAACCGGCACTAGGAAACAGACTGAGAAAGCAGAGAAATAGTGTCTCCTGCAACCCGTTCCCTTGGTGCTAGATGAACGAACGTCTCTCCACTTGCTCAGTTCTGAGAGATAAGTGTGTGTGAAAGCCGTTCTTCACCTAGCTAGTTGGGAACAAAAAGTTTCTTTTCAGTTGCAAACTCCAATCCATACATACATATGGGGAGGTACTAGCCCCAACTCGGTTTTACAGTGAAAACTGCAGGAACTTCAAACCGGCACTATGAAACAGACTGAGAAAGCAGAGAAAAAATGTCTCCTGCAATCCGTTCCCTTGGTGCTAGATGAACGAACGACTCTCGACTTTCTCAGTTCTGAGAGATAAGTGTGTGTGAAAGCCGTACTTCACCTAGCTTGTTGGGAACACAAAGTTTCTTTTCAGTTTCAAACTCCATTCCATACATATATATGGGGAGGTACTAGCTCCAACTCTGTTTTACAGTGAAAACTGCAGGAACTTCAAACCGGCACTAGGAAACAGACTGAGAAACAGAGAAAAAGTGTCTCCTGCAACCCATTTCCTTGGTGCTAGATGAGCGAACGTCTCTCCACTTGCTCAGTTCTGAGAGATAAGTGTGTGTGAAAGCCGTCCTTCACCTAGCTTGTTGGGAACACAAAGTTTCTTTTCAGTTGCAAACTCCATTCCATACATATATATGGGGAGGTACTAGCCCCAACTCGGTTTTACAGTGAAAACTGCAGGAACTTCAAACCGGCACTAGGAAACAGACTGAGAAAGCAGAGAAAAAATGTCTCCTGCAACCCGTTCCCTTGGTGCTAGATGAACGAACGTCTCTCCACTTGCTCAGTTCTGAGAGATAAGTGTGTGTGAGAGCCGTCCTTCACCTAGCTTGTTGGGAACACAAAGTTTCTTTTCAGTTGCAAACTCCATTCCATACATATATATGGGGAGGTACTAGCCCCAACTCGGTATTACAGTGAAAACTGCAGGAACTTTAAACCGGCACTAGGAAACAGACTGAGAAAGCAGAGAAAAAATGTCTCCTGCAACCCGTTCCCTTGGTGCTAGATGAACGAATGTCTCTCCACTTGCTCAGTTCTGAGAGATAAGTGTGTGGGAGAGCCGTCCTTCACCTAGCTTGTTGGGAACACAAAGTTTCTTTTCAGTTGCAAACTCCATTTCATACATATATATGGGGAGGTACTAGCTCCAACTCGGTTTTACAGTGAAAACTGCAGGAACTTTAAACCGGCACTAGGAAACAGACTGAGAAAGCAGAGAAAAAATATCTCCTGCAACCCGTTCCCTTGGTGCTAGATGAACGAACGTCTCTCCACATGCTCAGTTCTGAGAGATAAGTGTGTGTGAAAGCCGTCCTTCACCTAGCTTGTTGGGAACACAAAGTTTCTTTTCAGTTGCAAACTCCATTCCATATATATATATGGGGAGGTACTAGCTCCAACTCGGTTTTATAGTGAAAACTGCAGGAACTTCAAGCCGACACTAGGAAACAGACTGAGAAAGCAGAGAAAAAGTGTCTCCTGCAACCCGTTCCCTTGGTGCTAGATGAACGAACGTCTCTCCACTTGCTCAGTTCTGAGAGATAAGTGTGTGTGAGAGCCGTCCTTCACCTAGCTTTTTGGGAACACAAAGTTTCTTTTCAGTTGCAAACACCATTCCATACATATATATGGGGAGGTACTAGCCCCAATCGGTTTTACAGTGAAAACTGCAGGAACTTCAAAACGGCACTAGGAAACAGACTGAGAAAGCAGAGAGAAAATGTCTCCTGCAACCCGTTCCCTTGGTGCTAGATGAACGAACGTCTCTCGACTTGCTCAGTTCTGAGAGGTCAGTGTGTGTGAAAGCCGTCCTTCACCTAGCTTGTTGGGAACACAAAGTTTCTTTTCAGTTGCAAACTCCATTCCATACATATATATGGGGAGGTACTAGCTCCAACTCGATTTTACAGTGAAAACTGCAGGAACTTCAAACCGGCACTAGGAAACAGACTGAGAAAGCAGAGAAAAAGTGTCTCCTGCAACCCGTTCCCTTGGTGCTAGATGAACGAACGTCTCTCCACTTGCTCAGTTCTGAGAGATAAGTGTGTGGGAAAGCCGTCCTTCACCTAGCTTCTTGGGAACAAAAAATATTTTTTCAGTTGCAAACTACTTTCCATAAATACATATGGGGAGGTACTAGCTCCAACACGGTTTTACAGTGAAAATTGCAGGAACTTCAAACCGGCACTAGGAAACAGACTGAGAAAGCAGAGAAAAAGTGTTCCTGCAACCCATTCCCCGGGTGCTAGATGAACGAACTACTCTCCACATACTCAGTTCTGAGAGATAAGTGTGTGTGAAAGCCGTCCTTCACCTAGCTTGTTGGGAACACAAAGTTTCTTTTTAGTTGCAAACTCCACACCATACATATATAAGGGGTGGTAATAGCTCCAACTCGGTTTTACAGTGAAAACTGCAGGAACTTTAAACCGGCACTAGGAAACAGACTGAGAAAGCAGAGAAATAGTGTCTCCTGCAACACGTTCCCTTGGTGCTAGATGAACGAACGTCTCTCCACTTGCTCAGTTCTGAGAGATAAGTGTGTGTGAAAGCCGTTCTTCACCTAGCTTGTTGGGAACACAAAGTTTCTTTTCAGTTGCAAACTCCAATCCATACATATATATGGGGAGGTACTAGCCCCAACTCGGTTTTACAGTGAAAACTGCAGGAACTTCAAACCGGCACTATGAAACAGACTGAGAAAGCAGAGAAAAAATGTCTCCTGCAATCCGTTCCCTTGGTGCTAGATGAACGAACGACTCTCCACTTGCTCAGTTCTGAGAGATATGTGTGTGTGAAAGCCGTACTTCACCTAGCTTGTAGGGAACACAAAGTTTCTTTTCAGTTTCAAACTCCATTCCATACATATATATGGGGAGGTACTAGCTCCAACTCTGTTTTACAGTGAAAACTGCAGGAACTTCAAACCGGCACTAGGAAACAGACTGAGAAACCGAGAAAAAGTGTCTCCTGCAACCCGTTCCCTTGGTGCTAGATGAACGAACGACTCTCGGCTTTCTCAGTTCTGAGAGATAAGTGTGTGTGAAAGCCGTCCTTCACCTAGCTTTTTGGGAACACAAAGTTTCTTTTAAGTTGCAAACTCCATTCCATACATATATATGGGGAGGTACTAGCTCCAACACGGTTTTACAGTGAAAACTGCAGGAACTTCAAACCGGCACTAGGAAACAGACTGAGAAAGCAGAGAAAACGTGTCTCCTGCAACCCGTTCCCTTGGTGCTAGATGAACGAACGTCTTTTCACTTGCTCAGTTCTGAGAGATAAGTGTGTGTGAAAGCCGTACTTCACCTAGCTTGTTGGGAACACAAAGTTTCTTTTCAGTTGCAAACTCCACTCCATACATATATAAGGGGAGGTACTAGCTCCAACTCGGTTTTACAGTGAAAACTGCAGGAACTTCAAACCGGCACTAGTAAACAGACTGAGAAAGCAGAGAAAAAGTGTCTCCTGCAACCCGTTCCCTTGGTGCTAGATGAACTAACGTCTCTCCACTTGCTCAGTTCTGAGAGATAAATGTGTGTGAAATCCGTCCTTCAAATAGCTTGTTGGGAACACAAAGTTTCTTTTCAGTTGCAAACTCCATTCCATACATATATATGGGTAGGTACTAGCTCCAACACGGTTTGACAGTGAAAACTGCATTAACTTCAAACCGGCACTAAGAAACAGACTGAGAAAGCAGAGAAAAAGTGTCTCCTGCAACCCGTTCCCTTGGTGCTAGATGAACGAACGTCTCTCCACTTGCTCAGTTCTGAGAGATATGTGTGTGTGAAAGCTGTCCTTCACCTAGCTTGTTGGGAACACAAAGTTTCTTTTCAGTTGCAAACTCCATTCCATACATATATATGGGAGGTACTAGCTCCAAAACGGTTTGACAGTGAAAACTGCTTTAACTTCAAACAGGCACTAAGAAACAGACTGAGAAAGCAGAGAAAAAGTGTCTCCTGCAACCCGTTCCCTTGGTGCTAGATGAACGAAGGTCTATCCACTTGCTCAGTTCTCAGAGATAAGTGTGTGTGAAAGCCGTCCTTCACCTAGCTTGTTGGGAACACAAATTTTCTTTTCAGTTGCAAACTCCATTCCATACATATGTATGGGGAAGTACTAGCCCCAACACGGTTTTACAGTGAAAACTGCAGGAACTTCAAACCGGCACTAGGAAACAGACTGAGAAAGCAGAGAAAAAGTGTCTCCTGCAACCCGTTCCCTTGGTGCTAGATGAACGAACGTCTCTCCACTTGCTCAGTTCTGAGAGATAAGTGTGTGTGAAAGCCGTCCTTCACCTAGCTTCTTGGGAACAAAAAATATTTTTTCAGTTGCAAACTACTTTCCTATACGTACATATGGGGAGGTACTAGCTCCAACACGGTTTTACAGTGAAAATTGCAGGAACTTCAAAACGGCACTAGGAAATAGACTGAGAAAGCAGAGAAAAAGTGTCCCTGCAACCCGTTCCCCTGGTGCTAGATGAACGAACGACTCTCCACATACTCAGTTCTGAGAGATAAGTGTGTGTGAAAGCCGTCCTTCACCTAGCTTGTTGGGAACACAAAGTTTCTTTTCAGTTGCAAACTCCATTCCGTACATATATATGGGGAGGTACTAGCTCCAACTCGGTTTTACAGTGAAAATTGCAGGAACTTCAAACCGGCAATAGGAAACAGACTGAGAAAGCAGAGAAAAAATGTCTCCTGCAACCCGTTCCTTGGTGCTAGATGAACGAACGTCTCTCCACTTGCTCAGTTCTGAGAGATAAGTGTGTGTGAGAGCCGTCCTTCACCTAGCTTGTTGGGAACACAAAGTTTCTTTTCAGTTGCAAACTCCATTCCATACATATATATGGGGAGGTACTAGCCCCAACTCGGTTTTACAGTGAAAACTGCAGGAACTTCAAACCGGCACTAGGAAACAGATTGAGAAAGCAGAGAAAAAATGTCTCCTGCAACCCGTTCCCTTGGTGCTAGATGAACGAACGTCTCTCCACTTGCTCAGTTCTGAGAGATAAGTGTGTGTCAGAGCCGTCCTTCACCTAGCTTGTTGGGAACACAAAGTTTCTTTTCAGTTGCAAACTCCATTCCATACATATATATGGAGAGGTACTAGCCCCACCTCTGTTTTACAGTGAAAACTGCAGGAACTTCAAACCGGCACTAGGAAACAGACTGAGAAAGCAGAGAAAAAATATCTCCTGCAACCCGTTCCCTTGGTGCTAGATGAACGAACGTCTCTCCACTTGCTCAGTTCTGAGAGATAAGTGTGTGTGAAAGCCGTCCTTCACCTAGCTTCTTGGGAACAAAAAATATTTTTTCAGTTGCAAACTACTTTCCTATACATACATATGGGGAGTTACTAGCTCCAACACGGTTTTACAGTGAAAATTGCAGGAACTTCAAAACGGCACTAGGAAATAGACTGAGAAAGCAGAGAAAAAGTGTCCCTGCAACCCGTTCCCCTGGTGCTAGATGAACGAACGACTCTCCACATACTCAGTTCTGAGAGATAAGTGTGTGTGAAAGCCGTCCTTCACCTAGCTTGTTGGGAACACAAAGTTTCTTTTCAGTTACAAACTCCATTCCGTACATATATATGGGGAGGTACTAGCTCCAACTCGGTTTTACAGTGAAAACTGCAGGAACTTCAAACCGGCACTAGGAAATAGACTGAGAAAGCAGAGAAAAAGTGTCTCCTGCAACCCGTTCCCTTGGTGCTAGATGAACGAACGTCTCTCCACTTGCTCAGTTCTGAGAGATAAGTGTGTGGGAAAGCCGTCCTTCACCTAGCTTCTTGGGAACAAAAAATATTTTTTCAGTTGCAAACTACTTTTCATAAATACATATGGGGAGGTACTAGCTCCAACACTGTTTTACAGTGAAAATTGCAGGAACTTTAAACCGGCACTAGGAAACAGACTGAGAAAGCAGAGAAATAGTGTCTCCTGCAACCCGTTCCCTTGGTGCTAGATGAACGAACGTCTCTCCACTTGCTCAGTTCTGAGAGATAAGTGTGTGTGAAAGCCGTTCTTCACCTAGCTAGTTGGGAACAAAAAGTTTCTTTTCAGTTGCAAACTCCAATCCATACATACATATGGGGAGGTACTAGCCCCAACTCGGTTTTACAGTGAAAACTGCAGGAACTTCAAACCGGCACTATGAAACAGACTGAGAAAGCAGAGAAAAAATGTCTCCTGCAATCCGTTCCCTTGGTGCTAGATGAACGAACGACTCTCGACTTTCTCAGTTCTGAGAGATAAGTGTGTGTGAAAGCCGTACTTCACCTAGCTTGTTGGGAACACAAAGTTTCTTTTCAGTTTCAAACTCCATTCCATACATATATATGGGGAGGTACTAGCTCCAACTCTGTTTTACAGTGAAAACTGCAGGAACTTCAAACCGGCACTAGGAAACAGACTGAGAAACAGAGAAAAAGTGTCTCCTGCAACCCATTTCCTTGGTGCTAGATGAGCGAACGTCTCTCCACTTGCTCAGTTCTGAGAGATAAGTGTGTGTGAAAGCCGTCCTTCACCTAGCTTGTTGGGAACACAAAGTTTCTTTTCAGTTGCAAACTCCATTCCATACATATATATGGGGAGGTACTAGCCCCAACTCGGTTTTACAGTGAAAACTGCAGGAACTTCAAACCGGCACTAGGAAACAGACTGAGAAAGCAGAGAAAAAATGTCTCCTGCAACCCGTTCCCTTGGTGCTAGATGAACGAACGTCTCTCCACTTGCTCAGTTCTGAGAGATAAGTGTGTGTGAGAGCCGTCCTTCACCTAGCTTGTTGGGAACACAAAGTTTCTTTTCAGTTGCAAACTCCATTCCATACATATATATGGGGAGGTACTAGCCCCAACTCGGTATTACAGTGAAAACTGCAGGAACTTTAAACCGGCACTAGGAAACAGACTGAGAAAGCAGAGAAAAAATGTCTCCTGCAACCCGTTCCCTTGGTGCTAGATGAACGAATGTCTCTCCACTTGCTCAGTTCTGAGAGATAAGTGTGTGGGAGAGCCGTCCTTCACCTAGCTTGTTGGGAACACAAAGTTTCTTTTCAGTTGCAAACTCCATTTCATACATATATATGGGGAGGTACTAGCTCCAACTCGGTTTTACAGTGAAAACTGCAGGAACTTTAAACCGGCACTAGGAAACAGACTGAGAAAGCAGAGAAAAAATATCTCCTGCAACCCGTTCCCTTGGTGCTAGATGAACGAACGTCTCTCCACATGCTCAGTTCTGAGAGATAAGTGTGTGTGAAAGCCGTCCTTCACCTAGCTTGTTGGGAACACAAAGTTTCTTTTCAGTTGCAAACTCCATTCCATATATATATATGGGGAGGTACTAGCTCCAACTCGGTTTTATAGTGAAAACTGCAGGAACTTCAAGCCGACACTAGGAAACAGACTGAGAAAGCAGAGAAAAAGTGTCTCCTGCAACCCGTTCCCTTGGTGCTAGATGAACGAACGTCTCTCCACTTGCTCAGTTCTGAGAGATAAGTGTGTGTGAGAGCCGTCCTTCACCTAGCTTTTTGGGAACACAAAGTTTCTTTTCAGTTGCAAACACCATTCCATACATATATATGGGGAGGTACTAGCCCCAATCGGTTTTACAGTGAAAACTGCAGGAACTTCAAAACGGCACTAGGAAACAGACTGAGAAAGCAGAGAGAAAATGTCTCCTGCAACCCGTTCCCTTGGTGCTAGATGAACGAACGTCTCTCGACTTGCTCAGTTCTGAGAGGTCAGTGTGTGTGAAAGCCGTCCTTCACCTAGCTTGTTGGGAACACAAAGTTTCTTTTCAGTTGCAAACTCCATTCCATACATATATATGGGGAGGTACTAGCTCCAACTCGATTTTACAGTGAAAACTGCAGGAACTTCAAACCGGCACTAGGAAACAGACTGAGAAAGCAGAGAAAAAGTGTCTCCTGCAACCCGTTCCCTTGGTGCTAGATGAACGAACGTCTCTCCACTTGCTCAGTTCTGAGAGATAAGTGTGTGGGAAAGCCGTCCTTCACCTAGCTTCTTGGGAACAAAAAATATTTTTTCAGTTGCAAACTACTTTCCATAAATACATATGGGGAGGTACTAGCTCCAACACGGTTTTACAGTGAAAATTGCAGGAACTTCAAACCGGCACTAGGAAACAGACTGAGAAAGCAGAGAAAAAGTGTTCCTGCAACCCATTCCCCGGGTGCTAGATGAACGAACTACTCTCCACATACTCAGTTCTGAGAGATAAGTGTGTGTGAAAGCCGTCCTTCACCTAGCTTGTTGGGAACACAAAGTTTCTTTTTAGTTGCAAACTCCACACCATACATATATAAGGGGTGGTAATAGCTCCAACTCGGTTTTACAGTGAAAACTGCAGGAACTTTAAACCGGCACTAGGAAACAGACTGAGAAAGCAGAGAAATAGTGTCTCCTGCAACACGTTCCCTTGGTGCTAGATGAACGAACGTCTCTCCACTTGCTCAGTTCTGAGAGATAAGTGTGTGTGAAAGCCGTTCTTCACCTAGCTTGTTGGGAACACAAAGTTTCTTTTCAGTTGCAAACTCCAATCCATACATATATATGGGGAGGTACTAGCCCCAACTCGGTTTTACAGTGAAAACTGCAGGAACTTCAAACCGGCACTATGAAACAGACTGAGAAAGCAGAGAAAAAATGTCTCCTGCAATCCGTTCCCTTGGTGCTAGATGAACGAACGACTCTCCACTTGCTCAGTTCTGAGAGATATGTGTGTGTGAAAGCCGTACTTCACCTAGCTTGTAGGGAACACAAAGTTTCTTTTCAGTTTCAAACTCCATTCCATACATATATATGGGGAGGTACTAGCTCCAACTCTGTTTTACAGTGAAAACTGCAGGAACTTCAAACCGGCACTAGGAAACAGACTGAGAAACCGAGAAAAAGTGTCTCCTGCAACCCGTTCCCTTGGTGCTAGATGAACGAACGACTCTCGGCTTTCTCAGTTCTGAGAGATAAGTGTGTGTGAAAGCCGTCCTTCACCTAGCTTTTTGGGAACACAAAGTTTCTTTTAAGTTGCAAACTCCATTCCATACATATATATGGGGAGGTACTAGCTCCAACACGGTTTTACAGTGAAAACTGCAGGAACTTCAAACCGGCACTAGGAAACAGACTGAGAAAGCAGAGAAAACGTGTCTCCTGCAACCCGTTCCCTTGGTGCTAGATGAACGAACGTCTTTTCACTTGCTCAGTTCTGAGAGATAAGTGTGTGTGAAAGCCGTACTTCACCTAGCTTGTTGGGAACACAAAGTTTCTTTTCAGTTGCAAACTCCACTCCATACATATATAAGGGGAGGTACTAGCTCCAACTCGGTTTTACAGTGAAAACTGCAGGAACTTCAAACCGGCACTAGTAAACAGACTGAGAAAGCAGAGAAAAAGTGTCTCCTGCAACCCGTTCCCTTGGTGCTAGATGAACTAACGTCTCTCCACTTGCTCAGTTCTGAGAGATAAATGTGTGTGAAATCCGTCCTTCAAATAGCTTGTTGGGAACACAAAGTTTCTTTTCAGTTGCAAACTCCATTCCATACATATATATGGGTAGGTACTAGCTCCAACACGGTTTGACAGTGAAAACTGCATTAACTTCAAACCGGCACTAAGAAACAGACTGAGAAAGCAGAGAAAAAGTGTCTCCTGCAACCCGTTCCCTTGGTGCTAGATGAACGAACGTCTCTCCACTTGCTCAGTTCTGAGAGATATGTGTGTGTGAAAGCTGTCCTTCACCTAGCTTGTTGGGAACACAAAGTTTCTTTTCAGTTGCAAACTCCATTCCATACATATATATGGGAGGTACTAGCTCCAAAACGGTTTGACAGTGAAAACTGCTTTAACTTCAAACAGGCACTAAGAAACAGACTGAGAAAGCAGAGAAAAAGTGTCTCCTGCAACCCGTTCCCTTGGTGCTAGATGAACGAAAGTCTATCCACTTGCTCAGTTCTAAGAGATAAGTGTGTGTGAAAGCCGTCCTTCACCTAGCTTGTTGGGAACACAAATTTTCTTTTCAGTTGCAAACTCCATTCCATACATATGTATGGGGAGGTACTAGCCCCAGCACGGTTTTACAGTGAAAACTGCAGGAACTTCAAACCGGCACTAGGAAACAGACTGAGAAAGCAGAGAAAAAGTGTCTCCTGCAACCCGTTCCCTTGGTGCTAGATGAACGAATGTCTCTCCACTTGCTCAGTTCTGAGAGATAAGTGTGTGTGAAAGCCGTCCTTCACCTAGCTTCTTGGGAACAAAAAATATTTTTTCAGTTGCAAACTACTTTCCTATACATACATATGGGGAGGTACTAGCTCCAACACGGTTTTACAGTGAAAATTGCAGGAACTTCAAAACGGCACTAGGAAATAGACTGAGAAAGCAGAGAAAAAGTGTCCCTGCAACCCGTTCCCCTGGTGCTAGATGAACGAACGACTCTCCACATACTCAGTTCTGAGACATAAGTGTGTGTGAAAGCCGTCCTTCACCTAGCTTGTTGGGAACACAAAGTTTCTTTTCAGTTGCAAACTCCATTCCGTACATATATATGGGGAGGTACTAGCCCCAATCGGTTTTACAGTGAAAACTGCAGGAACTTCAAAACGGCACTAGGAAACAGACTGAGAAAGCAGAGAGAAAATGTCTCCTGCAACCCGTTCCCTTGGTGCTAGATGAACGAACGTCTCTCGACTTGCTCAGTTCTGAGAGATAAGTGTGTGGGAAAGCCGTCCTTCACCTAGCTTCTTGGGAACAAAAAATATTTTTTCAGTTGCAAACTACTTTCCATAAATACATATGGGGAGGTACTAGCTCCAACACGGTTTTACAGTGAAAATTGCAGGAACTTCAAACCGGCACTAGGAAACAGACTGAGAAAGCAGAGAAAAAGTGTTCCTGCAACCCATTCCCCGGGTGCTAGATGAACGAACTACTCTCCACATACTCAGTTCTGAGAGATAAGTGTGTGTGAAAGCCGTCCTTCACCTAGCTTGTTGGGAACACAAAGTTTCTTTTTAGTTGCAAACTCCACACCATACATATATAAGGGGTGGTAATAGCTCCAACTCGGTTTTACAGTGAAAACTGCAGGAACTTTAAACCGGCACTAGGAAACAGACTGAGAAAGCAGAGAAATAGTGTCTCCTGCAACACGTTCCCTTGGTGCTAGATGAACGAACGTCTCTCCACTTGCTCAGTTCTGAGAGATAAGTGTGTGTGAAAGCCGTTCTTCACCTAGCTTGTTGGGAACACAAAGTTTCTTTTCAGTTGCAAACTCCAATCCATACATATATATGGGGAGGTACTAGCCCCAACTCGGTTTTACAGTGAAAACTGCAGGAACTTCAAACCGGCACTATGAAACAGACTGAGAAAGCAGAGAAAAAATGTCTCCTGCAATCCGTTCCCTTGGTGCTAGATGAACGAACGACTCTCCACTTGCTCAGTTCTGAGAGATATGTGTGTGTGAAAGCCGTACTTCACCTAGCTTGTAGGGAACACAAAGTTTCTTTTCAGTTTCAAACTCCATTCCATACATATATATGGGGAGGTACTAGCTCCAACTCTGTTTTACAGTGAAAACTGCAGGAACTTCAAACCGGCACTAGGAAACAGACTGAGAAACCGAGAAAAAGTGTCTCCTGCAACCCGTTCCCTTGGTGCTAGATGAACGAACGACTCTCGGCTTTCTCAGTTCTGAGAGATAAGTGTGTGTGAAAGCCGTCCTTCACCTAGCTTTTTGGGAACACAAAGTTTCTTTTAAGTTGCAAACTCCATTCCATACATATATATGGGGAGGTACTAGCTCCAACACGGTTTTACAGTGAAAACTGCAGGAACTTCAAACCGGCACTAGGAAACAGACTGAGAAAGCAGAGAAAACGTGTCTCCTGCAACCCGTTCCCTTGGTGCTAGATGAACGAACGTCTTTTCACTTGCTCAGTTCTGAGAGATAAGTGTGTGTGAAAGCCGTACTTCACCTAGCTTGTTGGGAACACAAAGTTTCTTTTCAGTTGCAAACTCCACTCCATACATATATAAGGGGAGGTACTAGCTCCAACTCGGTTTTACAGTGAAAACTGCAGGAACTTCAAACCGGCACTAGTAAACAGACTGAGAAAGCAGAGAAAAAGTGTCTCCTGCAACCCGTTCCCTTGGTGCTAGATGAACTAACGTCTCTCCACTTGCTCAGTTCTGAGAGATAAATGTGTGTGAAATCCGTCCTTCAAATAGCTTGTTGGGAACACAAAGTTTCTTTTCAGTTGCAAACTCCATTCCATACATATATATGGGTAGGTACTAGCTCCAACACGGTTTGACAGTGAAAACTGCATTAACTTCAAACCGGCACTAAGAAACAGACTGAGAAAGCAGAGAAAAAGTGTCTCCTGCAACCCGTTCCCTTGGTGCTAGATGAACGAACGTCTCTCCACTTGCTCAGTTCTGAGAGATATGTGTGTGTGAAAGCTGTCCTTCACCTAGCTTGTTGGGAACACAAAGTTTCTTTTCAGTTGCAAACTCCATTCCATACATATATATGGGAGGTACTAGCTCCAAAACGGTCTGACAGTGAAAACTGCTTTAACTTCAAACAGGCACTAAGAAACAGACTGAGAAAGCAGAGAAAAAGTGTCTCCTGCAACCCGTTCCCTTGGTGCTAGATGAACGAAAGTCTATCCACTTGCTCAGTTCTAAGAGATAAGTGTGTGTGAAAGCCGTCCTTCACCTAGCTTGTTGGGAACACAAATTTTCTTTTCAGTTGCAAACTCCATTCCATACATATGTATGGGGAGGTACTAGCCCCAGCACGGTTTTACAGTGAAAACTGCAGGAACTTCAAACCGGCACTAGGAAACAGACTGAGAAAGCAGAGAAAAAGTGTCTCCTGCAACCCGTTCCCTTGGTGCTAGATGAACGAATGTCTCTCCACTTGCTCAGTTCTGAGAGATAAGTGTGTGTGAAAGCCGTCCTTCACCTAGCTTCTTGGGAACAAAAAATATTTTTTCAGTTGCAAACTACTTTCCTATACATACATATGGGGAGGTACTAGCTCCAACACGGTTTTACAGTGAAAATTGCAGGAACTTCAAAACGGCACTAGGAAATAGACTGAGAAAGCAGAGAAAAAGTGTCCCTGCAACCCGTTCCCCTGGTGCTAGATGAACGAACGACTCTCCACATACTCAGTTCTGAGACATAAGTGTGTGTGAAAGCCGTCCTTCACCTAGCTTGTTGGGAACACAAAGTTTCTTTTCAGTTGCAAACTCCATTCCGTACATATATATGGGGAGGTACTAGCCCCAATCGGTTTTACAGTGAAAACTGCAGGAACTTCAAAACGGCACTAGGAAACAGACTGAGAAAGCAGAGAGAAAATGTCTCCTGCAACCCGTTCCCTTGGTGCTAGATGAACGAACGTCTCTCGACTTGCTCAGTTCTGAGAGATAAGTGTGTGGGAAAGCCGTCCTTCACCTAGCTTCTTGGGAACAAAAAATATTTTTTCAGTTGCAAACTACTTTCCATAAATACATATGGGGAGGTACTAGCTCCAACACGGTTTTACAGTGAAAATTGCAGGAACTTCAAACCGGCACTAGGAAACAGACTGAGAAAGCAGAGAAAAAGTGTTCCTGCAACCCATTCCCCGGGTGCTAGATGAACGAACTACTCTCCACATACTCAGTTCTGAGAGATAAGTGTGTGTGAAAGCCGTCCTTCACCTAGCTTGTTGGGAACACAAAGTTTCTTTTTAGTTGCAAACTCCACACCATACATATATAAGGGGTGGTAATAGCTCCAACTCGGTTTTACAGTGAAAACTGCAGGAACTTTAAACCGGCACTAGGAAACAGACTGAGAAAGCAGAGAAATAGTGTCTCCTGCAACACGTTCCCTTGGTGCTAGATGAACGAACGTCTCTCCACTTGCTCAGTTCTGAGAGATAAGTGTGTGTGAAAGCCGTTCTTCACCTAGCTTGTTGGGAACACAAAGTTTCTTTTCAGTTGCAAACTCCAATCCATACATATATATGGGGAGGTACTAGCCCCAACTCGGTTTTACAGTGAAAACTGCAGGAACTTCAAACCGGCACTATGAAACAGACTGAGAAAGCAGAGAAAAAATGTCTCCTGCAATCCGTTCCCTTGGTGCTAGATGAACGAACGACTCTCCACTTGCTCAGTTCTGAGAGATATGTGTGTGTGAAAGCCGTACTTCACCTAGCTTGTAGGGAACACAAAGTTTCTTTTCAGTTTCAAACTCCATTCCATACATATATATGGGGAGGTACTAGCTCCAACTCTGTTTTACAGTGAAAACTGCAGGAACTTCAAACCGGCACTAGGAAACAGACTGAGAAACCGAGAAAAAGTGTCTCCTGCAACCCGTTCCCTTGGTGCTAGATGAACGAACGACTCTCGGCTTTCTCAGTTCTGAGAGATAAGTGTGTGTGAAAGCCGTCCTTCACCTAGCTTTTTGGGAACACAAAGTTTCTTTTAAGTTGCAAACTCCATTCCATACATATATATGGGGAGGTACTAGCTCCAACACGGTTTTACAGTGAAAACTGCAGGAACTTCAAACCGGCACTAGGAAACAGACTGAGAAAGCAGAGAAAACGTGTCTCCTGCAACCCGTTCCCTTGGTGCTAGATGAACGAACGTCTTTTCACTTGCTCAGTTCTGAGAGATAAGTGTGTGTGAAAGCCGTACTTCACCTAGCTTGTTGGGAACACAAAGTTTCTTTTCAGTTGCAAACTCCACTCCATACATATATAAGGGGAGGTACTAGCTCCAACTCGGTTTTACAGTGAAAACTGCAGGAACTTCAAACCGGCACTAGTAAACAGACTGAGAAAGCAGAGAAAAAGTGTCTCCTGCAACCCGTTCCCTTGGTGCTAGATGAACTAACGTCTCTCCACTTGCTCAGTTCTGAGAGATAAATGTGTGTGAAATCCGTCCTTCAAATAGCTTGTTGGGAACACAAAGTTTCTTTTCAGTTGCAAACTCCATTCCATACATATATATGGGTAGGTACTAGCTCCAACACGGTTTGACAGTGAAAACTGCATTAACTTCAAACCGGCACTAAGAAACAGACTGAGAAAGCAGAGAAAAAGTGTCTCCTGCAACCCGTTCCCTTGGTGCTAGATGAACGAACGTCTCTCCACTTGCTCAGTTCTGAGAGATATGTGTGTGTGAAAGCTGTCCTTCACCTAGCTTGTTGGGAACACAAAGTTTCTTTTCAGTTGCAAACTCCATTCCATACATATATATGGGAGGTACTAGCTCCAAAACGGTCTGACAGTGAAAACTGCTTTAACTTCAAACAGGCACTAAGAAACAGACTGAGAAAGCAGAGAAAAAGTGTCTCCTGCAACCCGTTCCCTTGGTGCTAGATGAACGAAAGTCTATCCACTTGCTCAGTTCTAAGAGATAAGTGTGTGTGAAAGCCGTCCTTCACCTAGCTTGTTGGGAACACAAATTTTCTTTTCAGTTGCAAACTCCATTCCATACATATGTATGGGGAGGTACTAGCCCCAGCACGGTTTTACAGTGAAAACTGCAGGAACTTCAAACCGGCACTAGGAAACAGACTGAGAAAGCAGAGAAAAAGTGTCTCCTGCAACCCGTTCCCTTGGTGCTAGATGAACGAATGTCTCTCCACTTGCTCAGTTCTGAGAGATAAGTGTGTGTGAAAGCCGTCCTTCACCTAGCTTCTTGGGAACAAAAAATATTTTTTCAGTTGCAAACTACTTTCCTATACATACATATGGGGAGGTACTAGCTCCAACACGGTTTTACAGTGAAAATTGCAGGAACTTCAAAACGGCACTAGGAAATAGACTGAGAAAGCAGAGAAAAAGTGTCCCTGCAACCCGTTCCCCTGGTGCTAGATGAACGAACGACTCTCCACATACTCAGTTCTGAGACATAAGTGTGTGTGAAAGCCGTCCTTCACCTAGCTTGTTGGGAACACAAAGTTTCTTTTCAGTTGCAAACTCCATTCCGTACATATATATGGGGAGGTACTAGCCCCAATCGGTTTTACAGTGAAAACTGCAGGAACTTCAAAACGGCACTAGGAAACAGACTGAGAAAGCAGAGAGAAAATGTCTCCTGCAACCCGTTCCCTTGGTGCTAGATGAACGAACGTCTCTCGACTTGCTCAGTTCTGAGAGGTAAGTGTGTGTGAAAGCCGTCCTTCACCTAGCTTGTTGGGAACACAAAGTTTCTTTTCAGTTGCAAACTCCATTCCATACATATATATGGGGAGGTACTAGCTCCAACTCGATTTTACAGTGAAAACTGCAGGAACTTCAAACCGGCACTAGGAAACAGACTGAGAAAGCAGAGAAAAAGTGTCTCCTGCAACCCGTTCCCTTGGTGCTAGATGAACGAACGTCTCTCCACTTGCTCAGTTCTGAGAGATAAGTGTGTGGGAAAGCCGTCCTTCACCTAGCTTCTTGGGAACAAAAAATATTTTTTCAGTTGCAAACTACTTTCCATAAATACATATGGGGAGGTACTAGCTCCAACACGGTTTTACAGTGAAAATTGCAGGAACTTCAAACCGGCACTAGGAAACAGACTGAGAAAGCAGAGAAAAAGTGTTCCTGCAACCCATTCCCCGGGTGCTAGATGAACGAACTACTCTCCACATACTCAGTTCTGAGAGATAAGTGTGTGTGAAAGCCGTCCTTCACCTAGCTTGTTGGGAACACAAAGTTTCTTTTTAGTTGCAAACTCCACACCATACATATATAAGGGGTGGTAATAGCTCCAACTCGGTTTTACAGTGAAAACTGCAGGAACTTTAAACCGGCACTAGGAAACAGACTGAGAAAGCAGAGAAAAAGTGTCCCCTGCAACCCGTTCCCTTGGTGCTAGATGAACGAACGTCTCTCCACTTGCTCAGTTCTGAGAGATAAGTGTGTGTGAAAGCCGTTCTTCACCTAGCTTGTTGGGAACACAAAGTTTCTTTTCAGTTGCAAACTCCAATCCATACATATATATGGGGAGGTACTAGCCCCAACTCGGTTTTACAGTGAAAACTGCAGGAACTTCAAACCGGCACTATGAAACAGACTGAGAAAGCAGAGAAAAAATGTCTCCTGCAATCCGTTCCCTTGGTGCTAGATGAACGAACGACTCTCCACTTGCTCAGTTCTGAGAGATATGTGTGTGTGAAAGCCGTACTTCACCTAGCTTGTAGGGAACACAAAGTTTCTTTTCAGTTTCAAACTCCATTCCATACATATATATGGGGAGGTACTAGCTCCAACTCTGTTTTACAGTGAAAACTGCAGGAACTTCAAACCGGCACTAGGAAACAGACTGAGAAACCGAGAAAAAGTGTCTCCTGCAACCCGTTCCCTTGGTGCTAGATGAACGAACGACTCTCGACTTTCTCAGTTCTGAGAGATAAGTGTGTGTGAAAGCCGTCCTTCACCTAGCTTTTTGGGAACACAAAGTTTCTTTTAAGTTGCAAACTCCATTCCATACATATATATGGGGAGGTACTAGCTCCAACACGGTTTTACAGTGAAAACTGCAGGAACTTCAAACCGGCACTAGGAAACAGACTGAGAAAGCAGAGAAAACGTGTCTCCTGCAACCCGTTCCCTTGGTGCTAGATGAACGAACGTCTTCTCACTTGCTCAGTTCTGAGAGATAAGTGTGTGTGAAAGCCGTACTTCACCTAGCTTGTTGGGAACACAAAGTTTCTTTTCAGTTGCAAACTCCACTCCATACATATATAAGGGGAGGTACTAGCTCCAACTCGGTTTTACAGTGAAAACTGCAGGAACTTCAAACCGGCACTAGGAAACAGACTGAGAAAGCAGAGAAAAAGTGTCTCCTGCAACCCGTTCCATTGGTGCTAGATGAACTAACGTCTCTCCACTTGCTCAGTTCTGAGAGATAAATGTGTGTGAAATCTGTCCTTCAAATAGCTTGTTGGGAACACAAAGTTTCTTTTCAGTTGCAAACTCCATTCCATACATATATATGGGTAGGTACTAGCTCCAACTCGGTTTTACAGTGAAAACTGCAGGAACTTCAAAACGGCACTAGGAAACAGACTGAGAAAGCAGAGAGAAAATGTCTCCTGCAACCCGTTCCCTTGGTGCTAGATGAACGAACGTCTCTCGACTTGCTCAGTTCTGAGAGGTAAGTGCGTGTGAAAGCCGTCCTTCACCTAGCTTGTTGGGAACACAAAGTTTCTTTTCAGTTGCAAACTCCATTCCATACATATATATGGGGAGGTACTAGCTCCAACTCGGTTTTACAGTGAAAACTGCAGGAACTTCAAACCGGCACTAGGAAACAGACTGAGAAACAGAGAAAAAGTGTCTCCTGCAACCCGTTCCCTTGGTGCTAGATGAACGAAAGTCTCTCCACTTGCTCAGTTCTGAGAGATAAGTGTGTGTGAAAGCCGTCCTTCACCTAGCTTTTTGGGAACACAAAGTTTCTTTTAAGTTGCAAACTCCATTCCATACATATATATGGGGAGGTACTAGCTCCAACACGGTTTTACAGTGAAAACTGCAGGAACTTCAAACCGGCACTAGGAAACAGACTGAGAAAGCAGAGAAAACGTGTCTCCTGCAACCCGTTCCCTTGGTGCTAGATGAACGAACGTCTTTTCACTTGCTCAGTTCTGAGAGATAAGTGTGTGTGAAAGCCGTACTTCACCTAGCTTGTTGGGAACACAAAGTTTCTTTTCAGTTGCAAACTCCACTCCATACATATATAAGGGGAGGTACTAGCTCCAACTCGGTTTTACAGTGAAAACTGCAGGAACTTCAAACCGGCACTAGGAAACAGACTGAGAAAGCAGAGAAAAAGTGTCTCCTGCAACCCGTTCCCTTGGTGCTAGATGAACTAACGTCTCTCCACTTGCTCAGTTCTGAGAGATAAATGTGTGTGAAATCCGTCCTTCAAATAGCTTGTTGGGAACACAAAGTTTCTTTTCAGTTGCAAACTCCATTCCATACATATATATGGGTAGGTACAAGCTCCAACACGGTTTGACAGTGAAAACTGCATTAACTTCAAACCGGCACTAAGAAACAGACTGAGAAAGCAGAGAAAAAGTGTCTCCTGCAACCCGTTCCCTTGGTGCTAGATGAACGAACGTCTCTCCACTTGCTCAGTTCTGAGAGATATGTGTGTGTGAAAGCTGTCCTTCACCTAGCTTGTTGGGAACACAAAGTTTCTTTTCAGTTGCAAACTCCATTCCATACATATATATGGGAGGTACTAGCTCCAAAACGGTTTGACAGTGAAAACTGCTTTAACTTCAAACAGGCACTAAGAAACAGACTGAGAAAGCAGAGAAAAAGTGTCTCCTGCAACCCGTTCCCTTGGTGCTAGATGAACGAACGTCTATCCACTTGCTCAGTTCTCAGAGATAAGTGTGTGTGAAAGCCGTCCTTCACCTAGCTTGTTGGGAACACAAAGTTTCTTTTCAGTTGCAAACTCCATTCCATACATATATATGGGGAGGTACTAGCTCCAACTCGGTTTTACAGTGAAAACGACAGGAACTTCAAACAGGCACTAGGAAACAGACTGCTAAAGCAGAGAAAAAGTGTCTCCTGCAACCCGTTCCCTTGGTGCTAGATGAACGAACGTCTCTCCACTTGCTGAGTTCTGAGAGATATGTGTGTGTGAAATCCGTCCTTCAACTAGCTTGTTGGGAACACAAAGTTTCTTTTCAGTTGCAAACTCCATTCCATACATATATATGGGTAGGTACTAGCTCCAACACGGTTTGACAGTGAAAACTGCATTAACTTCAAACCGGCACTAAGAAACAGACTGAGAAAGCAGAGAAAACGTGTCTCCTGCAACCCGTTCCCTTGGTGCTAGATGAACGAACGTCTTTTCACTTGCTCAGTTCTGAGAGATAAGTGTGCGTGAGAGCCGTCCTTCACCTAGCTTGTTGGGAACACAAAGTTTCTTTTCAGTTGCAAACTCCCTTCCATACATATATATGGGGAGGTACTAGCCCCAACTCGGTTTTACAGTGAAAACTGCAGGAACTTCAAAACGGCACTAGGAAACAGACTGAGAAAGCAGAGAGAAAATGTCTCCTGCAACCCGTTCCCTTGGTGCTAGATGACCGAACGACTCTCGACTTGCTCAGTTCTGAGAGGTAAGTGCGTGTGAAAGCCGTCCTTCACCTAGCTTGTTGGGAACACAAAGTTTCTTTTCAGTTGCAAACTCCATTCCATACATATATATGGGGAGGTACTAGCTCCAACTCGGTTTTACAGTGAAAACTGCAGGAACTTCAAACCGGCACTAGGAAACAGACTGAGAAACAGAGAAAAATTGTCTCCTGCAACCCGTTCCCTTGGTGCTAGATGAACGAAAGTCTCTCCACTTGCTCAGTTCTGAGAGATAAGTGTGTGTGAAAGCCGTCCTTCACCTAGCTTTTTGGGAACACAAAGTTTCTTTTAAGTTGCAAACTCCATTCCATACATATATATGGGGAGGTACTAGCTCCAACACGGTTTTACAGTGAAAACTGCAGGAACTTCAAACCGGCACTAGGAAACAGACTGAGAAAGCAGAGAAAACGTGTCTCCTGCAACCCGTTCCCTTGGTGCTAGATGAACGAACGTCTTTTCACTTGCTCAGTTCTGAGAGATAAGTGTGTGTGAAAGCCGTACTTCACCTAGCTTGTTGGGAACACAAAGTTTCTTTTCAGTTGCAAACTCCACTCCATACATATATAAGGGGAGGTACTAGCTCCAACTCGGTTTTACAGTGAAAACTGCAGGAACTTCAAACCGGCACTAGGAAACAGACTGAGAAAGCAGAGAAAAAGTGTCTCCTGCAACCCGTTCCCTTGGTGCTAGATGAACTAACGTCTCTCCACTTGCTCAGTTCTGAGAGATAAATGTGTGTGAAATCCGTCCTTCAAATAGCTTGTTGGGAACACAAAGTTTCTTTTCAGTTGCAAACTCCATTCCATACATATATATGGGTAGGTACTAGCTCCAACACGGTTTGACAGTGAAAACTGCATTAACTTCAAACCGGCACTAAGAAACAGACTGAGAAAGCAGAGAAAAAGTGTCTCCTGCAACCCGTTCCCTTGGTGCTAGATGAACGAACGTCTCTCCACTTGCTCAGTTCTGAGAGATATGTGTGTGTGAAAGCTGTCCTTCACCTAGCTTGTTGGGAACACAAAGTTTCTTTTCAGTTGCAAACTCCATTCCATACATATATATGGGAGGTACTAGCTCCAAAACGGTTTGACAGTGAAAACTGCTTTAACTTCAAACAGGCACTAAGAAACAGACTGAGAAAGCAGAGAAAAAGTGTCTCCTGCAACCCGTTCCCTTGGTGCTAGATGAACGAACGTCTATCCACTTGCTCAGTTCTCAGAGATAAGTGTGTGTGAAAGCCGTCCTTCACCTAGCTTGTTGGGAACACAAAGTTTCTTTTCAGTTGCAAACTCCATTCCATACATATATATGGGGAGGTACTAGCTCCAACTCGGTTTTACAGTGAAAACGGCAGGAACTTCAAACAGGCACTAGGAAACAGACTGCGAAAGCAGAGAAAAAGTGTCTCCTGCAACCCGTTCCCTTGGTGCTAGATGAACGAACGTCTCTCCACTTGCTGAGTTCTGAGAGATATGTGTGTGTGAAATCCGTCCTTCAACTAGCTTGTTGGGAACACAAAGTTTCTTTTCAGTTGCAAACTCCATTCCATACATATATATGGGTAGGTACTAGCTCCAACACGGTTTGACAGTGAAAACTGCATTAACTTCAAACCGGCACTAAGAAACAGACTGAGAAAGCAGAGAAAAAGTGTCTCCTGCAACCCGTTCCCTTGGTGCTAGATGAACGAACGTCTCTCCACTTGCTCAGTTCTGAGAGATAAGTGTGTGTGAAAGCCGTCCTTCACCTAGCTTGTTGGGAACACAAAGTTTCTTTTCAGTTGCAAACTACTTTCCATACATACATATGGGGAGGTACTAGCTCCAACACGGTTTTACAGTGAAAATTGCAGGAACTTCAAACCGGCACTAGGAAACAGACTGAGAAAGCAGAGAAAAAGTGTCCCTGCAACCCGTTCCCCTGGTGCTAGATGAACGAACGACTCTTCACATACTCAGTTCTGAGAGATAAGTGTGTGTGAAAGCCGTCCTTCACCTAGCTTGTTGGGAACACAAAGTTTCTGTTCAGTTGCAAACTCCATTCCATACATATATATGGGGAGGTACTAGCCCCAACTCGGTTTTACAGTGAAAACTGCAGGAACTTCAAACCGGCACTAGGAAACAGACTGAGAAAGCAAAAAAAAATGTCTCCTGCAAACCGTTCCCTTGGTGCTAGATGAACGAACGTCTCTCGACTTTCTCAGTTCTGAGAGATAAGTGTGTGTGAAAGCCGTCCTTCACCTAGCTTGTTGGGAACACAAAGTTTCTTTTCAGTTTCAAACTCCATTCCATACATATATATGGGTAGGTACTAGCTCCAACTCGGATTTACAGTGAAAACTGCAGGAACTTCAAACCGGCACTAGGAAACAGTCTGAGAAAGCAGAGAAAAAGTGTCCCTTGCAACCCGTTCCCTTGGTGCTAGATGAACGAACGTCTCTCCACTTGCTCAGTTCTGAGAGATAAGTGTGCGTGAGAGCCGTCCTTCACCTAGCTTGTTGGGAACACAAAGTTTCTTTTCAGTTGCAAACTCCCTTCCATACATATATATGGGGAGGTACTAGCCCCAACTCGGTTTTACAGTGAAAACTGCAGGAACTTCAAAACGGCACTAGGAAACAGACTGAGAAAGCAGAGAGAAAATGTCTCCTGCAACCCGTTCCCTTGGTGCTAGATGAACGAACGTCGTTCGACTTGCTCAGTTCTGAGAGGTAAGTGCGTGTGAAAGCCGTCCTTCACCTAGCTTGTTGGGAACACAAAGTTTCTTTTCAGTTGCAAACTCCATTCCATACATATATATGGGGAGGTACTAGCTCCAACTCGGTTTTACAGTGAAAACTGCAGGAACTTCAAACCGGCACTAGGAAACAGACTGAGAAACAGAGAAAAAGTGTCTCCTGCAACCCGTTCCCTTGGTGCTAGATGAACGAAAGTCTCTCCACTTGCTCAGTTCTGAGAGATAAGTGTGTGTGAAAGCCGTCCTTCAACTAGCTTGTTGGGAACACAAAGTTTCTTTTCAGTTTCAAGCTCCATTCCATACATATATATGGAGAGGTACTAGCTCCAACTCGGTTTTACAGTGAAAATTGCAGGAACTTGAAACCGGCACTAGGAAACAGACTGAGAAACATAGAATAAGTGTCTCCTGCAACCCGTTCCCTTGGTGCTAGATGAACGAACGTCTCTCCACTTGCTCAGTTCTGAGAGATAAGTGGGTGTGAAAGCCGTCCTTCACCTAGCTTGTTGGGAACACAAAGTTTCTTTTCAGTTGCAAACTCCATTTCATACATATATATGGGGAGGTACTAGCCCCAACTCGGTTTTACAGTGAAAACTGCAGGAACTTCAAACCGGCACTAGGAAACAGACTGAGAAAGCAGAGAAAAAATGTCTCCTGCAACCCGTTCCCTTGGTGCTAGATGAACGAACGTCTCTCCACTTGCTCAGTTCTGAGAGATAGGTGTGTGTGAAAGCCGACCTTCACCTAGCTTGTTGGGAACACAAAGTTTCTTTTCAGTTGCAAACTCCATTCCATACATATATATGGGGAGGTACAAGCTCCAACTCGGTTTTACAGTGAAAACTGCAGGAACTTCAAACCGGCACTAGGAAACAGACTTTGAAACAGAAAAAAAGTGTCTCCTGCAACCCGTTCCCTTGGTGCTAGATGAACGAACGTCTCTCCACTTGCTCAGTTCTGAGAGATAAGTGTGTGTGAAAGCCGTCCTTCACCTAGCTTGTTGGGAACACATAGTTTCTTTTCAGTTGCAAGCTCCATTCCATACATATATATGGAGAGGTACTAGCTCCAACTCGGTTTTACAGTGAAAACTGCAGGAACTTCAAACCGGCACTAGGAAACAGACTGAGAAAGCAGAGAAAAAGTGTCTCCTGCAACCCATTCCCTTGGTGCTAGATGAACGAACGTCTCTCCACTTGCTCAGTTCTGAGAGATAAGTGTGTGTGAAAGCTGTCCTTCACCTAGCTTGTTGGGAACACAAAGTTTCTTTTCAGTTGCAAACTCCATTCCATACATATATATGGGGAGGTACTAGCTCCAACTCGGTTTTACAGTGAAAACTGCAGGAACTTCAAACCGGCACTAGGAAACAGACTTTGAAACAGAGAAAAAGTGTCCCCTGCAACCCGTTCCCTTGGTGGTAGATGAACGAACGTGTCTCCACTTGCTAGGTTCTGAGAGATAAGTGTGTGTGAAAGCCGTCCTTCACCTAGCTTGTTGGGAACACAAAGTTTCTTTTCAGTTGCAAGCTCCATTCCATACATATATATGGAGAGGTACTAGCTCCAACTCGGTTTTACAGTGAAAACTGCAGGAACTTCAAACCGGCACTAGGAAACAGACTGAGAAAGCAGAGAAAAAGTGTCTCCTGCAACCCGTTCCCTTGGTTCTAGATAAACGAACGTCTCTCCACTTGCTCAGTTCTGAGAGATAAGTGTGTGTGAAAGCTGTCCTTCACCTAGCTTGTTGGGAACACAAAGTTTCTTTTCAGTTGCAAACTCCATTCCATACATATATATGGGGATGTATTAGCTCCATCTCGGCTTTACAGTGAAAACGGCAGGAACTTCAAACAGGCACTAGGAAACAGACTGAGAAAGCAGAGAAAAAGTGTCTCCTGCAACCCGTTCCCTTGGTGCTAGATGAACGAACGTCTCTCCACTTGCTCAGTTCTCAGAGATAAGTGTGTGTGAAAGCCGTCCTTCACCTAGCTTGTTGGGAACACATAGTTTCTTTTCAGTTGCAAGCTCCATTCCATACATATATATGGAGAGGTACTAGCTCCAACTCGGTTTTACAGTGAAAACTGCAGGAACTTCAAACCGGCACTAGGAAACAGACTGAGAAAGCAGAGAAAAAGTGTCTCCTGCAACCCATTCCCTTGGTGCTAGATGAACGAACGTCTCTCCACTTGCTCAGTTCTGAGAGATAAGTGTGTGTGAAAGCTGTCCTTCACCTAGCTTGTTGGGAACACAAAGTTTCTTTTCAGTTGCAAACACCATTCCATACATATATATGGGGAGGTACTAGCTCCAACTCGGTTTTACAGTGAAAACTGCAGGAACTTCAAACCGGCACTAGGAAACAGACTTTGAAACAGAGAAAAAGTGTCCCCTGCAACCCGTTCCCTTGGTGATAGATGAACGAACGTCTCTCCACTTGCTAGGTTCTGAGAGATAAGTGTGTGTGAAAGCCGTCCTTCACCTAGCTTGTTGGGAACACAAAGTTTCTTTTCAGTTGCAAACTCCATTCCATACATATATATGGGGAGGTATTAGCTCCAACTCGGCTTTACAGTGAAAACGGCAGGAACTTCAAACAGGCACTAGGAAACAGACTGAGAAAGCAGAGAAAAAGTGTCTCCTGCAACCCGTTCCCTTGGTGCTAGATGAACGAACGTCTCTCCACTTGCTCAGTTCTCAGAGATAAGTGTGTGTGAAAGCCGTCCTTCACCTAGCTTGTTGGGAACACAAATTTTCTTTTCAATTGCAAACTCCATTCCATACATATATATGGGGAGGTACTAGCTCCAACACGGTTTTACAGTGAAAACTGCAGGAACTTCAAACCGGCACTAGGAAACAGACTGAGAAAGCAGAGAAAAAGTGTCTCCTGCAACCCGTTCCCTTGGTGCTAGATGAACGAACGTCTCTCCACTTGCTGAGTTCTGAGAGATAAGTGTGTGTGAAAGCTGTCCTTCACCTAGCTTGTTGGGAACACAAAGTTTCTTTTCAGTTGCAAACTCCATTCCATACATATATATGGGTAGGTACTAACTCCAACACGGTTTGACAGTGAAAACTGCATTAACTTCAAACCGGCACTAAGAAACAGACTGAGAAAGCAGAGAAAAAGTGTCTCCTGCAAACCGTTCCCTTGGTGCTAGATGAACGAACGTCTCTCCACTTGCTCAGTTCTCAGAGATAAGTGTGTGTGAAAGCCGTCCTTCACCTAGCTTGTTGGGAACACAAAGTATCTTTTCAGTTGCAAACTCCATTCCATACATATATATGGGGAAGTACTAGCTCCAACTCGGTTTTACAGTGAAAACTGCAGGAACTTCAAACCGGCACTAGGAAACAGACTGAGAAACCAGAGTAAATGTTTCCCCTGCAACCCGTTCCCTTGGTGCTAGATGAACGAACGTCTCTCCACTTGCTCAGTTCTGAGAGATAAGTGTGTGTGAAAGCCGTCCTTCACATAGCTTGTTGGGAACACAAAGTTTCTTTTCAGTTGCAAACTCCATTCCATACATATATATGGGGAGGTACTAGCCCCAACTCGGTTTTACAGTGAAAACTGCATTAACTTCAAACCGGCACTAGGAAACAGACTGAGAAAGCAGAGAAAAAGTGGCTCCTGCAACCCGTTTCCTTGGTGCTAGATGAACGAACGTCTCTCCACTTGCTCAGTTCTGAGAGATAAGTGTGTGTGAAAGCCGTCCTTCACCTAGCTTGTTGGGAAGACAAAGTTTCTTTTCAGTTGCAAACTCCATTCCATATATATATATGGGGAGGTACTAGCTCCAACTCGGTTTTACAGTGAAAAGTGCAGGAACTTCAAACCGGCACTAGGAAACAGACTGAGAAAGCAGAGAAAAAGTGTCCCCAGCAACCCGTTCCCTTGGTGCTAGATGAACGAACGTCTCTCCACTTGCTCAGTTCTGAGAGATAAGTGTGTGTGAAAGCCGTCCTTCACCTAGCTTGTTGGGAAGACAAAGTTTCTTTTCAGTTGCAAACTCCATTCCATATATATATATGGGGAGGTACTAGCTCCAACTCGGTTTTACAGTGAAAAGTGCAGGAACTTCAAACCGGCACTAGGAAACAGACTGAGAAAGCAGAGAAAAAGTGTCCCCAGCAACCCGTTCCCTTGGTGCTAGATGAACGAACGTCTCTCCACTTGCTCAGTTCTGAGAGATAAGTGTGTGTGAAAGCCGTCCTTCACCTAGCTTGTTGGGAACACAAAGTTTCTTTTCAGTTGCAAACTCCATTCCATACATATATATGGGGAGGTACTAGCTCCAACTCGGTTTTACAGTGAAAATTGCAGGAACTTCAAACCGGCACTAGGAAACAGACTGAGAAACAGAGAAAAAGTGTCTCCTGCATCCCGTTCCCTTGGTGCTAGATGAACGAACGTCTCTCGACTTGCTCAGTTCTGAGAGATAAGTGTGTGTGAAAGCCGTCCTTCACCTAGCTTGTTGGGAACACAAAGTTTCTTTTCAGTTGCAAACTCCATTCCATACATATATATGGGGAGGTTCTAGCTCCAACTCGGTTTTACAGTGAAAACTGCAGGAACTTCAAACCGGCACTAGGAAACAGACATTGAAACAGAGAAAAAGTGTCTCCTGCAACCCGTTCCCTTGGTGCTAGATGAACGAACGTCTCTCCACTTGCTAGGTTCTGAGAGATAAGTGTGTGTGAAAGCCGTCCTTCACCTAGCTTGTTGGGAACACAAAGTTTCTTTTCAGTTGCAAACTCCATTCCATATATATATATGGGGAGGTACTAGCCCCAAATCGGTTTTACAGTGAAAACTGCAGGAACTTCAAACCGGCACTAGGAAACAGACTGAGAAAGCAGAGAAAAAATGTCTCCTGCAACCCGTTCCCTTGGTGCTAGATGAAAGAACGTCTCTCGACTTGCTCAGTTCTGAGAGATAAGTGTGTGTGAAAGCCGTCCTTCACCTAGCTTGTTGGGAACACAAAGTTTCTTTTCAGTTGCAAACTCCATTCCATACATATATATGGGGAGGTACTAGCTCCAACTCGGTTTTACAGTGAAAACTGCAGGAACTTCAAACCGGCACTAGGAAACAGACTTTGAAACAGAGAAAAAGTGTCCCCTGCAACCCGTTCCCTTGGTGCTAGATGAACGAACGTCTCTCCACTTTCTGAGTTCTGAGAGATATGTGTGTGTGAAATCCGTCCTTCAACTAGCTTGTTGGGAACACAAAGTTTCTTTTCAGTTGCAAACTCCATTCCATACATATATATGGGTAGGTACTAGCTCCAACACGGTTTGACAGTGAAAACTGCATTAACTTCAAACCGGCACTAAGAAACAGACTGAGAAAGCAGAGAAAAAGTGTCTCCTGCAAACCGTTCCCTTGGTGCTAGATGAACGAACGTCTCTCCACTTGCTCAGTTCTGAGAGATAAGTGTGTGTGAAAGCCGTCCTTCACCTAGCTTGTTGGGAACACAAAGTTTCTTTTAAGTTGCAAACTCCATTCCATACATATATATGGGGAGGTACAAGCCCCAACTCGGTTTTACAGTGAAAACTGCAGGAACTTCAAACCGGGACTAGGAAACAGACTGAGAGACCAGAGTAAATGTTTCCCCTGCAACCCGTTCCCTTGGTGCTAGATGAACGAACGTCTCTCCACTTGCTCAGTTCTGAGAGATAAGTGTGTGTGAAAGCCGTCCTTCACCTAGCTTGTTGGGAACACAAAGTTTCTTTTCAGTTGCAAACTCCATTCCATACATATATATGGGGAGGTACTAGCCCCAACTCGGTTTTACAGTGAAAACTGCATTAACTTCAAACCGGCACTAGGAAACAGACTGAGAAAGCAGAGAAAAAGTGTCTCCTGCAACCCGTTCCCTTGGTGCTAGATGAACGAACGTCTCTCCACTTGCTCAGTTCTGAGAGATAAGTGTGTGTGAAAGCCGTCCTTCAGTTAGCTTGTTGGGAACACAAAGTTTCTTTTCAGTTGCAAACTCCATTCCATACATATATATGGGGAGGTACTAGCCCCAACTCGGTTTTACAGTGAAAACTGCAGGAACTTCAAACCGGCACTAGGAAACAGACTGAGAAAGCAGAGAAAAATGTCTCCTGCAACCCGGTCCCTTGGTGCTAGATGAACGAACGACTCTCGACTTTCTCAGTTCTGAGAGATAAGTGTGTGTGAAAGCCGTCCTTCACCTAGCTTGTTGGGAACACAAAGTTTCTTTTCAGTTGCAAACTCCATTCCATATATATATATGGGGAGGTACTAGCTCCAACTCGGTTTTACAGTGAAAACTGCAGGAACTTCAAACCGGCACTAGGAAACAGACTGAGAAAGCAGAGAAAAAGTGTCCCCTGCAACCCGTTCCCTTGGTGCTAGATGAACGAACGTCTCTCCACTTGCTCAGTTCTGAGAGATAAGTGTGTGTGAGAGCCGTCCTTCACCTAGCTTGTTGGGAACACAAAGTTTCTTTTCAGTTGCAAACTCCATTCCATACATATATATGGGGAGGTACTAGCCCCAACTCTGTTTTACAGTGAAAACTGCAGGAACTTCAAACCGGCACTAGGAAACAGACTGAGAAAGCAGAGAAAAAATGTCTCCTGCAACCCGTTCCCTTGGTGCTAGATGAACGAACGTCTCTCGACTTGCTCAGTTTTGAGAGATAAGTGTTTGTGAAAGCCGTCCTTCACCTAGCTTGTTGGGAACACAAAGTTTCTTTTCAGTTGCAAACTCCATTCCATACATATATATGGGGAGGTACTAGCTCCAACTCGGTTTTACAGTGAAAACGGCAGGAACTTAAAACCGGCACTAGGAAACAGACTGAGAAACAGAGAAAAAGTGTCTCCTGCAACCCGTTCCCTTGGTGCTAGATGAACGAACGTCTCTCCACTTGCTAGGTTCTGAGAGATAGGTGTGTGTGAAAGCCGTCCTTCACCTAGCTTGTTGGGAACACAAAGTTTCTTTTCAGTTGCAAGCTCCAGTCCATACATATATATGGATAGGTACTAGCTCCAACTCGGTTTTACAGTGAAAACTGCAGGAACTTCAAACCGGCACTAGGAAACAGACTGAGAAACAGAGAAAAAGTGTCTCCTGCAACCCGTTTCCTTGGTGCTAGATGAACGAACGTCTCTCCACTTGCTCAGTTCTGAGAGATAAGTGTGTGTGAAAGCCGTCCTTCACCTAGCTTGTTGAGAACACAAAGTTTCTTTTCAGTTGCAAACTCCATTCCATACATATATATGGGGAGGTATTAGCCCCAACTCGGTTTTACAGTGAAAACGGCAGGAACTTCAAACAGGCACTAGGAAACAGACTGAGAAAGCAGAGAAAAATGTCTCCTGCAACCCGTTCCCTTGGTGCTAGATGAACGAACGACTCTCTACTTTCTCAGTTCTGAGAGATAAGTGTGTGTGAAAGCCGTCCTTCACCTAGCTTGTTGGGAACACAAAGTTTCTTTTCAGTTGCAAACTCCATTCCATATATATATATGGGGAGGTACTAGCTCCATCTCGGTTTTACAGTGAAAACTGCAGGAACTTCAAACCGGCACTAGGAAACAGACTGAGAAAGCAGAGAAAAAGTGTCCCCTGCAACCCGTTCCTTTGGTGCTAGATGAACGAACTTCTCTCCACTTGCTCAGTTCTGAGAGATAAGTGTGTGAGAGCCGTCCTTCACCTAGCTTGTTGGGAACACAAAGTTTCTTTTCAGTTTCAAACTCCATTCCATACATATATATGGGGAGGTACTAGCCCCAACTCTGTTTTACAGTGAAAACTGCAGGAACTTCAAACCGGCACTAGGAAACAGACTGAGAAAGCAGAGAAAAAATGTCTCCTGCAACCCGTTCCCTTGGTGCTAGATGAACGAACTTCTCTCGACTTGCTCAGTTCTGAGAGATATGTGTGTGTGAAAGGCGTCCTTCACCTAGCTTGTTGGGAACACAAAGTTTCTTTTCAGTTGCAAACTCCATTCCATACATATATATGGGGAGGTACTAGCTCCAACTCGGTTTTACAGTGAAAACTGCAGGAACTTCAAACCGGCACTAGGAAACAGACTGAGAAACAGAGAAAAAGTGTCTCCTGCAACCCGTTCCCTTGGTGCTAGATGAACGAACGTCTCTCCACTTGCTCAGTTCTGAGAGATAAGTGTGTGTGAAAGCCGTCCTTCACCTAGCTTGTTGGGAACACAAAGTTTCTTTTCAGTTTCAAGCTCCATTCCATACATATATATGGAGAGGTACTAGCTCCAACTCGGTTTTACAGTGAAAACGGCAGGAACTTAAACCCGGCACTAGGAAACAGACTTTGAAACAGAGAAAAAGTGTCTCCTGCAACCCGTTCCCTTGGTGCTAGATGAACGAACGTCTCTCCACTTTCTGAGTTCTGAGAGATATGTGTGTGTGAAATCCGTCCTTCAACTAGCTTGTTGGGAACACAAAGTTTCTTTTAAGTTGCAAACTCCATTCCATACATATATATGGGGAGGTACAAGCCCCAACTCGGTTTTACAGTGAAAACTGCAGGAACTTCAAACCGGCACTAGGAAACAGACTGAGAGACCAGAGTAAATGTTTCCCCTGCAACCCGTTCCCTTGGTGCTAGATGAACGAACGTCTCTCCACTTGCTCAGTTCTGAGAGATAAGTGTGTGTGAAAGCCGTCCTTCACCTAGCTTGTTGGGAACACAAAGTTTCTTTTCAGTTGCAAACTCCATTCCATACATATATATGGGGAGGTACTAGCCCCAACTCGGTTTTACAGTGAAAACTGCATTAACTTCAAACCGGCACTAGGAAACAGACTGAGAAAGCAGAGAAAAAGTGTCTCCTGCAACCCGTTCCCTTGGTGCTAGATGAACGAACGTCTCTCCACTTGCTCAGTTCTGAGAGATAAGTGTGTGTGAAAGCCGTCCTTCACTTAGCTTGTTGGGAACACAAAGTTTCTTTTCAGTTGCAAACTCCATTCCATACATATATATGGGGAGGTACTAGCCCCAACTCGGTTTTACAGTGAAAACTGCAGGAACTTCAAACCGGCACTAGGAAACAGACTGAGAAAGCAGAGAAAAATGTCTCCTGCAACCCGGTCCCTTGGTGCTAGATGAACGAACGACTCTCGACTTTCTCAGTTCTGAGAGATAAGTGTGTGTGAAAGCCGTCCTTCACCTAGCTTGTTGGGAACACAAAGTTTCTTTTCAGTTGCAAACTCCATTCCATATATATATATGGGGAGGTACTAGCTCCAACTCGGTTTTACAGTGAAAACTGCAGGAACTTCAAACCGGCACTAGGAAACAGACTGAGAAAGCAGAGAAAAAGTGTCCCCTGCAACCCGTTCCCTTGGTGCTAGATGAACGAACGTCTCTCCACTTGCTCAGTTCTGAGAGATAAGTGTGTGTGAGAGCCGTCCTTCACCTAGCTTGTTGGGAACACAAAGTTTCTTTTCAGTTGCAAACTCCATTCCATACATATATATGGGGAGGTACTAGCCCCAACTCTGTTTTACAGTGAAAACTGCAGGAACTTCAAACCGGCACTAGGAAACAGACTGAGAAAGCAGAGAAAAAATGTCTCCTGCAACCCGTTCCCTTGGTGCTAGATGAACGAACGTCTCTCGACTTGCTCAGTTTTGAGAGATAAGTGTTTGTGAAAGCCGTCCTTCACCTAGCTTGTTGGGAACACAAAGTTTCTTTTCAGTTGCAAACTCCATTGCATACATATATATGGGGAGGTACTAGCTCCAACTCGGTTTTACAGTGAAAACGGCAGGAACTTAAAACCGGCACTAGGAAACAGACTGAGAAACAGAGAAAAAGTGTCTCCTGCAACCCGTTCCCTTGGTGCTAGATGAACGAACGTCTCTCCACTTGCTAGGTTCTGAGAGATAGGTGTGTGTGAAAGCCGTCCTTCACCTAGCTTGTTGGGAACACAAAGTTTCTTTTCAGTTGCAAGCTCCAGTCCATACATATATATGGATAGGTACTAGCTCCAACTCGGTTTTACAGTGAAAACTGCAGGAACTTCAAACCGGCACTAGGAAACAGACTGAGAAACAGAGAAAAAGTGTCTCCTGCAACCCGTTTCCTTGGTGCTAGATGAACGAACGTCTCTCCACTTGCTCAGTTCTGAGAGATAAGTGTGTGTGAAAGCCGTCCTTCACCTAGCTTGTTGAGAACACAAAGTTTCTTTTCAGTTGCAAACTCCATTCCATACATATATATGGGGAGGTATTAGCCCCAACTCGGTTTTACAGTGAAAACGGCAGGAACTTCAAACAGGCACTAGGAAACAGACTGAGAAAGCAGAGAAAAATGTCTCCTGCAACCCGTTCCCTTGGTGCTAGATGAACGAACGACTCTCTACTTTCTCAGTTCTGAGAGATAAATGTGTGTGAAAGCCGTCCTTCACCTAGCTTGTTGGGAACACAAAGTTTCTTTTCAGTTGCAAACTCCATTCCATATATATATATGGGGAGGTACTAGCTCCATCTCGGTTTTACAGTGAAAACTGCAGGAACTTCAAACCGGCACTAGGAAACAGACTGAGAAAGCAGAGAAAAAGTGTCCCCTGCAACCCGTTCCTTTGGTGCTAGATGAACGAACTTCTCTCCACTTGCTCAGTTCTGAGAGATAAGTGTGTGAGAGCCGTCCTTCACCTAGCTTGTTGGGAACACAAAGTTTCTTTTCAGTTTCAAACTCCATTCCATACATATATATGGGGAGGTACTAGCCCCAACTCTGTTTTACAGTGAAAACTGCAGGAACTTCAAACCGGCACTAGGAAACAGACTGAGAAAGCAGAGAAAAAATGTCTCCTGCAACCCGTTCCCTTGGTGCTAGATGAACGAACTTCTCTCGACTTGCTCAGTTCTGAGAGATATGTGTGTGTGAAAGGCGTCCTTCACCTAGCTTGTTGGGAACACAAAGTTTCTTTTCAGTTGCAAACTCCATTCCATACATATATATGGGGAGGTACTAGCTCCAACTCGGTTTTACAGTGAAAACTGCAGGAAATTCAAACCGGCACTAGGAAACAGACTGAGAAACAGAGAAAAAGTGTCTCCTGCAACCCGTTCCCTTGGTGCTAGATGAACGAACGTCTCTCCACTTGCTCAGTTCTGAGAGATAAGTGTGTGTGAAAGCCGTCCTTCACCTAGCTTGTTGGGAACACAAAGTTTCTTTTCAGTTTCAAGCTCCATTCCATACATATATATGGAGAGGTACTAGCTCCAACTCGGTTTTACAGTGAAAACGGCAGGAACTTAAACCCGGCACTAGGAAACAGACTTTGAAACAGAGAAAAAGTGTCTCCTGCAACCCGTTCCCTTGGTGCTAGATGAACGAACGTCTCTCCACTTGCTCAGTTCTGAGAGATAAGTGTGTGTGAAAGCCGTCCTTCACCTAGCTTGTTGGGAACACAAAGTTTCTTTTCAGTTGCAAGCTCCAGTCCATACATATATATGGAGAGGTACTAGCTCCAACTCGGTTTTACAGTGAAAACTGCAGGAACTTCAAACCGGCACTAGGAAACAGACTGAGAAAAAGAGAAAAAGTGTCTCCTGCAACCCGTTTCCTTGGTGCTAGATGAACGAACGTCTCTCCACTTGCTCAGTTCTGAGAGATAAGTGTGTGTGAAAGCCGTCCTTCACCTAGCTTGTTGAGAACACAAAGTTTCTTTTCAGTTGCAAACTCCATTCCATACATATATATGGGGAGGAATTAGCCCCAACTCGGTTTTACAGTGAAAACGGCAGGAACTTCAAACAGGCACTAGGAAACAGACTGAGAAATCAGAGAAAAATGTCTCCTGCAACCCGTTCCCTTGGTGCTAGATGAACGAACGACTCTCTACTTTCTCAGTTCTGAGAGATAAGTGTGTGTGAAAGCCGTCCTTCACCTAGCTTGTTGGGAACACAAAGTTTCTTTTCAGTTGCAAACTCCATTCCATATATATATATGGGGATGTACTAGCTCCAAATCGGTTTTACAGTGAAAACTGCAGGAACTTCAAACCGGCACTAGGAAACAGACTGAGAAAGCAGAGAAAAAGTGTCCCTGCAACCCGTTCCCTTGGTGCTAGATGAACGAACTTCTCTCCACTTGCTCAGTTCTGAGAGATAAGTGTGTGAGAGCCGTCCTTCAACTAGCTTGTTGGGAACACAAAGTTTCTTTTCAGTTGCAAACTCCATTCCATACATATATATGGGGAGGTACTAGCCCCAACTCTGTTTTACAGTGAAAACTGCAGGAACTTCAAACCGGCACTAGGAAACAGACTGAGAAAGCAGAGAAAAAATGTCTCCTGCAACCCGTTCCCTTGGTGCTAGATGAACGAACGTCTCTCGACTTGCTCAGTTCTGAGAGATAAGTGTGTGTGAAAGCCGTCCTTCACCTAGCTTGTTGGGAACACAAAGTTTCTTTTCAGTTGCAAACTCCATTCCATACATATATATGGGGAGGTACTAGCTCCAACTCTGTTTTACAGTGAAAACTGCAGGAACTTCAAACCGGAACTAGGAAACAGACTGAGAAATAGAGAAAAAGTGTCTCCTGCAACCCGTTCCCTTGGTGCTAGATGAACGAACGTCTCTCCACTTGCTCAGTTCTGAGAGATAAGTGTGTGTGAAAGCCGTCCTTCACCTAGCTTGTTGGGAACACAAAGTTTCTTTTCAGTTTCAAGCTCCATTCCATACATATATATGGAGAGGTACTAGCTCCAACTCGGTTTTACAGTGAAAATTGCAGGAACTTCAACCCCGCACTAGGAAACAGACTGAGAAACAGAGAAAAAGTGTCTCCTGCAACCCGTTCTCTTGGTGCTAGATGAACGAACGTCTCTCCACTTGCTCAGTTCTGAGAGAAAAGTGTGTGTGAAAGCCGTCCTTCACCTAGCTTGTTGGGAACACAAAGTTTCTTTTCAGTTGCAAACTCCATTCCATACATATATATGGGGAGGTATTAGCTCCAACTCGGCTTTACAGTGAAAACGGCAGGAACTTCAAACAGGCACTAGGAAACAGACTGAGAAAGCAGAGAAAAAGTGTCTCCTGCAACCCGTTCCCTTGGTGCTAGATGAACGAACGTCTCTCCACTTGCTCAGTTCTCAGAGATAAGTGTGTGTGAAAGCCGTCCTTCACCTAGCTTGTTGGGAACACATAGTTTCTTTTCAGTTGCAAGCTCCATTCCATACATATATATGGAGAGGTACTAGCTCCAACTCGGTTTTACAGTGAAAACGGCAGGAACTTCAAACAGGCACTAGGAAACAGACTGAGAAATCAGAGAAAAATGTCTCCTGCAACCCGTTCCCTTGGTGCTAGATGAACGAACGACTCTCTACTTTCTCAGTTCTGAGAGATAAGTGTGTGTGAAAGCCGTCCTTCACCTAGCTTGTTGGGAACACAAAGTTTCTTTTCAGTTGCAAACTCCATTCCATATATATATATGGGGATGTACTAGCTCCAAATCGGTTTTACAGTGAAAACTGCAGGAACTTCAAACCGGCACTAGGAAACAGACTGAGAAAGCAGAGAAAAAGTGTCCCTGCAACCCGTTCCCTTGGTGCTAGATGAACGAACTTCTCTCCACTTGCTCAGTTCTGAGAGATAAGTGTGTGAGAGCCGTCCTTCAACTAGCTTGTTGGGAACACAAAGTTTCTTTTCAGTTGCAAACTCCATTCCATACATATATATGGGGAGGTACTAGCCCCAACTCTGTTTTACAGTGAAAACTGCAGGAACTTCAAACCGGCACTAGGAAACAGACTGAGAAAGCAGAGAAAAAATGTCTCCTGCAACCCGTTCCCTTGGTGCTAGATGAACGAACGTCTCTCGACTTGCTCAGTTCTGAGAGATAAGTGTGTGTGAAAGCCGTCCTTCACCTAGCTTGTTGGGAACACAAAGTTTCTTTTCAGTTGCAAACTCCATTCCATACATATATATGGGGAGGTACTAGCTCCAACTCTGTTTTACAGTGAAAACTGCAGGAACTTCAAACCGGAACTAGGAAACAGACTGAGAAATAGAGAAAAAGTGTCTCCTGCAACCCGTTCCCTTGGTGCTAGATGAACGAACGTCTCTCCACTTGCTCAGTTCTGAGAGATAAGTGTGTGTGAAAGCCGTCCTTCACCTAGCTTGTTGGGAACACAAAGTTTCTTTTCAGTTTCAAGCTCCATTCCATACATATATATGGAGAGGTACTAGCTCCAACTCGGTTTTACAGTGAAAATTGCAGGAAATTCAACCCGGCACTAGGAAACAGACTGAGAAACAGAGAAAAAGTGTCTCCTGCAACCCGTTCTCTTGGTGCTAGATGAACGAACGTCTCTCCACTTGCTCAGTTCTGAGAGAAAAGTGTGTGTGAAAGCCGTCCTTCACCTAGCTTGTTGGGAACACAAAGTTTCTTTTCAGTTGCAAACTCCATTCCATACATATATATGGGGAGGTATTAGCTCCAACTCGGCTTTACAGTGAAAACGGCAGGAACTTCAAACAGGCACTAGGAAACAGACTGAGAAAGCAGAGAAAAAGTGTCTCCTGCAACCCGTTCCCTTGGTGCTAGATGAACGAACGTCTCTCCACTTGCTCAGTTCTCAGAGATAAGTGTGTGTGAAAGCCGTCCTTCACCTAGCTTGTTGGGAACACATAGTTTCTTTTCAGTTGCAAGCTCCATTCCATACATATATATGGAGAGGTACTAGCTCCAACTCGGTTTTACAGTGAAAACTGCAGGAACTTCAAACCGGCACTAGGAAACAGACTGAGAAAGCAGAGAAAAAGTGTCTCCTGCAACCCATTCCCTTGGTGCTAGATGAACGAACGTCTCTCCACTTGCTCAGTTCTGAGTGATAAGTGTGTGTGAAAGCTGTCCTTCACCTAGCTTGTTGGGAACACAAAGTTTCTTTTCAGTTGCAAACTCCATTCCATACATATATATGGGGAGGTACTAGCTCCAACTCGGTTTTACAGTGAAAACTGCAGGAACTTCAAACCGGCACTAGGAAACAGACTTTGAAACAGAGAAAAAGTGTCCCCTGCAACCCGTTCCCTTGGTGGTAGATGAACGAACGTCTCTCCACTTGCTAGGTTCTGAGAGATAAGTGTGTGTGAAAGCCGTCCTTCACCTAGCTTGTTGGGAACACAAAGTTTCTTTTCAGTTGCAAGCTCCATTCCATACATATATATGGAGAGGTACTAGCTCCAACTCGGTTTTACAGTGAAAACTGCAGGAACTTCAAACCGGCACTAGGAAACAGACTGAGAAAGCAGAGAAAAAGTGTCTCCTGCAACCCGTTCCCTTGGTTCTAGATAAACGAACGTCTCTCCACTTGCTCAGTTCTGAGAGATAAGTGTGTGTGAAAGCTGTCCTTCACCTAGCTTGTTGGGAACACAAAGTTTCTTTTCAGTTGCAAACTCCATTCCATACATATATATGGGGAGGTATTAGCTCCAACAAGGCTTTACAGTGAAAACGGCAGGAAGTTCAAACAGGCACTAGGAAACAGACTGAGAAAGCAGAGAAAAAGTGTCTCCTGCAACCCGTTCCCTTGGTGCTAGATGAACGAACGTCTCTCCACTTGCTCAGTTCTCAGAGATAAGTGTGTGTGAAAGCCGTCCTTCACCTAGCTTGTTGGGAACACAAATTTTCTTTTCAGTTGCAAACTCCATTCCATACATATATATGGGGAGGTACTAGCTCCAACACGGTTTTACAGTGAAAACTGCAGGAACTTCAAACCGGCACTAGGAAACAGACTGAGAAAGCAGAGAAAAAGTGTCTCCTGCAACCCGTTCCCTTGGTGCTAGATGAACGAACGTCTCTCCACTTGCTGAGTTCTGAGAGATAAGTGTGTGTGAAAGCTGTCCTTCACCTAGCTTGTTGGGAACACAAAGTTTCTTTTCAGTTGCAAACTCCATTCCATACATATATATGGGTAGGTACTAGCTCCAACACGGTTTGACAGTGAAAACTGCATTAACTTCAAACCGGCACTAAGAAACAGACTGAGAAAGCAGAGAAAAAGTGTCTCCTGCAAACCGTTCCCTTGGTGCTAGATGAACGAACGTCTCTCCACTTGCTCAGTTCTCAGAGATAAGTGTGTGTGAAAGCCGTCCTTCACCTAGCTTGTTGGGAACACAAAGTATCTTTTCAGTTGCAAACTCCATTCCATACATATATATGGGGAGGTACTAGCTCCAACTCGGTTTTACAGTGAAAACTGCAGGAACTTCAAACCGGCACTAGGAAACAGACTGAGAAACCAGAGTAAATGTTTCCCCTGCAACCCGTTCCCTTGGTGCTAGATGAACGAACGTCTCTCCACTTGCTCAGTTCTGAGAGATAAGTGTGTGTGAAAGCCGTCCTTCACCTAGCTTGTTGGGAACACAAAGTTTCTTTTCAGTTGCAAACTCCATTCCATACATATATATGGGGAGGTACTAGCCCCAACTCGGTTTTACAGTGAAAACTGCATTAACTTCAAACCGGCACTAGGAAACAGACTGAGAAAGCAGAGAAAAAGTGTCTCCTGCAACCCGTTTCCTTGGTGCTAGATGAACGAACGTCTCTCCACTTGCTCAGTTCTGAGAGATAAGTGTGTGTGAAAGCCGTCCTTCACTTAGCTTGTTGGGAACACAAAGTTTCTTTTCAGTTGCAAACTCCATTCCATACATATATATGGGGAGGTACTAGCCCCAACTCGGTTTTACAGTGAAAACTGCAGGAACTTCAAACCGGCACTAGGAAACAGACTGAGAAAGCAGAGAATAATGTCTCCTGCAACCCGGTCCCTTGGTGCTAGATGAACGAACGACTCTCGACTTTCTCAGTTCTGAGAGATAAGTGTGTGTGAAAGCCGTCCTTCACCTAGCTTGTTGGGAACACAAAGTTTCTTTTCAGTTGCAAACTCCATTCCATATATATATATGGGGAGGTACTAGCTCCAACTCGGTTTTACAGTGAAAACTGCAGGAACTTCAAAACGGCACTAGGAAACAGACTGAGAAACAGAGAAAAAGTGTCCCCTGCAACCCGTTCCCTTGGTGCTAGATGAAAGAACGTCTCTCCACTTGCTCAGTTCTGAGAGATAAGTGTGTGTGAAAGCCGTCCTTCACCTAGCTTGTTTGGAACACAAAGTTTCTTTTCAGTTGCAAACTCCATTCCATACATATATATGGGGAGGTACTAGCTCCAACTCGGTTTTACAGTGAAAACTGCAGGAACTTCAAACCGGCACTAGGAAACAGACATTGAAACAGAGAAAAAGTGTCTCCTGCAACCCGTTCCTTTGGTGCTAGATGAACGAACGTCTCTCCACTTGCTAGGTTCTGAGAGATAGGTGTGTGTGAAAGCCGTCCTTCACCTAGCTTGTTGGGAACACAAAGTTTCTTTTCAGTTGCAAGCTCCAGTCCATACATATATATGGAGAGGTACTAGCTCCAACTCGGTTTTACAGTGAAAGCTGCAGGAACTTCAAACCGGCACTAGGAAACAGACTGAGAAACAGAGAAAAAGTGTCTCCTGCAACCCGTTTCCTTGGTGCTAGATGAACGAACGTCTCTCCACTTGCTCAGTTCTGAGAGATAAGTGTGTGTGAAAGCCGTCCTTCACCTAGCTTGTTGGGAACACAAAGTTTCTTTTCAGTTGCAAACTCCATTCCATACATATATATGGGGAGGTATTAGCTCCAACACGGCTTTACAGTGAAAACGGCAGGAAGTTCAAACAGGCACTAGGAAACAGACTGAGAAAGCAGAGAAAAAGTGTCTCCTGCAACCCGTTCCCTTGGTGCTAGATGAACGAACGTCTCTCCACTTGCTCAGTTCTGAGAGATAAGTGTGTGTGAAAGCTGTCCTTCACCTAGCTTGTTGGGAACACAAAGTTTCTTTTCAGTTGCAAACTCCATTCCATACATATATATGGGGAGGTATTAGCTCCAACACGGCTTTACAGTGAAAACGGCAGGAAGTTCAAACAGGCACTAGGAAACAGACTGAGAAAGCAGAGAAAAAGTGTCTCCTGCAACCCGTTCCCTTGGTGCTAGATGAACGAACGTCTCTCCACTTGCTCAGTTCTCAGAGATAAGTGTGTGTGAAAGCCGTCCTTCACCTAGCTTGTTGGGAACACAAATTTTCTTTTCAGTTGCAAACTCCATTCCATACATATATATGGGGAGGTACTAGCTCCAACACGGTTTTACAGTGAAAACTGCAGGAACTTCAAACCGGCACTAGGAAACAGACTGAGAAAGCAGAGAAAAAGTGTCTCCTGCAACCCGTTCCCTTGGTGCTAGATGAACGAACGTCTCTCCACTTGCTGAGTTCTGAGAGATAAGTGTGTGTGAAAGCTGTCCTTCACCTAGCTTGTTGGGAACACAAAGTTTCTTTTCAGTTGCAAACTCCATTCCATACATATATATGGGTAGGTACTAGCTCCAACACGGTTTGACAGTGAAAACTGCATTAACTTCAAACCGGCACTAAGAAACAGACTGAGAAAGCAGAGAAAAAGTGTCTCCTGCAAACCGTTCCCTTGGTGCTAGATGAACGAACGTCTCTCCACTTGCTCAGTTCTCAGAGATAAGTGTGTGTGAAAGCCGTCCTTCACCTAGCTTGTTGGGAACACAAAGTATCTTTTCAGTTGCAAACTCCATTCCATACATATATATGGGGAGGTACTAGCCCCAACTCGGTTTTACAGTGAAAACTGCATTAACTTCAAACCGGCACTAGGAAACAGACTGAGAAAGCAGAGAAAAAGTGTCTCCTGCAACCCGTTTCCTTGGTGATAGATGAACGAACGTCTCTCCACTTGCTAGGTTCTGAGAGATAGGTGTGTGTGAAAGCCGTCCTTCACCTAGCTTGTTGGGAACACAAAGTTTCTTTTCAGTTGCAAGCTCCAGTCCATACATATATATGGAGAGGTACTAGCTCCAACTCGGTTTTACAGTGAAAGCTGCAGGAACTTCAAACCGGCACTAGGAAACAGACTGAGAAACAGAGAAAAAGTGTCTCCTGCAACCCGTTTCCTTGGTGCTAGATGAACGAACGTCTCTCCACTTGCTCAGTTCTGAGAGATAAGTGTGTGTGAAAGCCGTCCTTCACCTAGCTTGTTGGGAACACAAAGTTTCTTTTCAGTTGCAAACTCCATTCCATACATATATATGGGGAGGTATTAGCTCCAACACGGCTTTACAGTGAAAACGGCAGGAAGTTCAAACAGGCACTAGGAAACAGACTGAGAAAGCAGAGAAAAAGTGTCTCCTGCAACCCGTTCCCTTGGTGCTAGATGAACGAACGTCTCTCCACTTGCTCAGTTCTGAGAGATAAGTGTGTGTGAAAGCTGTCCTTCACCTAGCTTGTTGGGAACACAAAGTTTCTTTTCAGTTGCAAGCTCCAGTCCATACATATATATGGAGAGGTACTAGCTCCAACTCGGTTTTACAGTGAAAGCTGCAGGAACTTCAAACCGGCACTAGGAAACAGACTGAGAAACAGAGAAAAAGTGTCTCCTGCAACCCGTTTCCTTGGTGCTAGATGAACGAACGTCTCTCCACTTGCTCAGTTCTGAGAGATAAGTGTGTGTGAAAGCCGTCCTTCACCTAGCTTGTTGGGAACACAAAGTTTCTTTTCAGTTGCAAACTCCATTCCATACATATATATGGGGAGGTATTAGCTCCAACACGGCTTTACAGTGAAAACGGCAGGAAGTTCAAACAGGCACTAGGAAACAGACTGAGAAAGCAGAGAAAAAGTGTCTCCTGCAACCCGTTCCCTTGGTGCTAGATGAACGAACGTCTCTCCACTTGCTCAGTTCTGAGAGATAAGTGTGTGTGAAAGCTGTCCTTCACCTAGCTTGTTGGGAACACAAAGTTTCTTTTCAGTTGCAAACTCCATTCCATACATATATATGGGGAGGTATTAGCTCCAACACGGCTTTACAGTGAAAACGGCAGGAAGTTCAAACAGGCACTAGGAAAAAGACTGAGAAAGCAGAGAAAAAGTGTCTCCTGCAACCCGTTCCCTTGGTGCTAGATGAACGAACGTCTCTCCACTTGCTCAGTTCTCAGAGATAAGTGTGTGTGAAAGCCGTCCTTCACCTAGCTTGTTGGGAACACAAATTTTCTTTTCAGTTGCAAACTCCATTCCATACATATATATGGGGAGGTACTAGCTCCAACACGGTTTTACAGTGAAAACTGCAGGAACTTCAAACCGGCACTAGGAAACAGACTGAGAAAGCAGAGAAAAAGTGTCTCCTGCAACCCGTTCCCTTGGTGCTAGATGAATGAACGTCTCTCCACTTGCTGAGTTCTGAGAGATAAGTGTGTGTGAAAGCTGTCCTTCACCTAGCTTGTTGGGAACACAAAGTTTCTTTTCAGTTGCAAACTCCATTCCATACATATATATGGGTAGGTACTAGCTCCAACACGGTTTGACAGTGAAAACTGCATTAACTTCAAACCGGCACTAAGAAACAGACTGAGAAAGCAGAGAAAAAGTGTCTCCTGCAAACCGTTCCCTTGGTGCTAGATGAACGAACGTCTCTCCACTTGCTCAGTTCTCAGAGATAAGTGTGTGTGAAAGCCGTCCTTCACCTAGCTTGTTGGGAACACAAAGTATCTTTTCAGTTGCAAACTCCATTCCATACATATATATGGGGAGGTACTAGCTCCAACTCGGTTTTACAGTGAAAACTGCAGGAACTTCAAACCGGCACTAGGAAACAGACTGAGAAACCAGAGTAAATGTTTCCCCTGCAACCCGTTCCCTTGGTGCTAGATGAACGAACGTCTCTCCACTTGCTCAGTTCTGAGAGATAAGTGTGTGTGAAAGCCGTCCTTCACCTAGCTTGTTGGGAACACAAAGTTTCTTTTCAGTTGCAAACTCCATTCCATACATATATATGGGGAGGTACTAGCCCCAACTCGGTTTTACAGTGAAAACTGCATTAACTTCAAACCGGCACTAGGAAACAGACTGAGAAAGCAGAGAAAAAGTGTCTCCTGCAACCCGTTTCCTTGGTGCTAGATGAACGAACGTCTCTCCACTTGCTCAGTTCTGAGAGATAAGTGTGTGTGAAAGCCGTCCTTCACTTAGCTTGTTGGGAACACAAAGTTTCTTTTCAGTTGCAAACTCCATTCCATACATATATATGGGGAGGTACTAGCCCCAACTCGGTTTTACAGTGAAAACTGCAGGAACTTCAAACCGGCACTAGGAAACAGACTGAGAAAGCAGAGAATAATGTCTCCTGCAACCCGGTCCCTTGGTGCTAGATGAACGAACGACTCTCGACTTTCTCAGTTCTGAGAGATAAGTGTGTGTGAAAGCCGTCCTTCACCTAGCTTGTTGGGAACACAAAGTTTCTTTTCAGTTGCAAACTCCATTCCATATATATATATGGGGAGGTACTAGCTCCAACTCGGTTTTACAGTGAAAACTGCAGGAACTTCAAAACGGCACTAGGAAACAGACTGAGAAACAGAGAAAAAGTGTCCCCTGCAACCCGTTCCCTTGGTGCTAGATGAAAGAACGTCTCTCCACTTGCTCAGTTCTGAGAGATAAGTGTGTGTGAAAGCCGTCCTTCACCTAGCTTGTTTGGAACACAAAGTTTCTTTTCAGTTGCAAACTCCATTCCATACATATATATGGGGAGGTACTAGCTCCAACTCGGTTTTACAGTGAAAACTGCAGGAACTTCAAACCGGCACTAGGAAACAGACATTGAAACAGAGAAAAAGTGTCTCCTGCAACCCGTTCCTTTGGTGCTAGATGAACGAACGTCTCTCCACTTGCTAGGTTCTGAGAGATAGGTGTGTGTGAAAGCCGTCCTTCACCTAGCTTGTTGGGAACACAAAGTTTCTTTTCAGTTGCAAGCTCCAGTCCATACATATATATGGAGAGGTACTAGCTCCAACTCGGTTTTACAGTGAAAGCTGCAGGAACTTCAAACCGGCACTAGGAAACAGACTGAGAAACAGAGAAAAAGTGTCTCCTGCAACCCGTTTCCTTGGTGCTAGATGAACGAACGTCTCTCCACTTGCTCAGTTCTGAGAGATAAGTGTGTGTGAAAGCCGTCCTTCACCTAGCTTGTTGAGAACACAAAGTTTCTTTTCAGTTGCAAACTCCATTCCATACATATATATGGGGAGGTATTAGCCCCAACTCGGTTTTACAGTGAAAACGGCAGGAACTTCAAACAGGCACTAGGAAACAGACTGAGAAAGCAGAGAAAAATGTCTCCTGCAACCCGTTCCCTTGGTGCTAGATGAACGAACGACTCTCGACTTTCTCAGTTCTGAGAGATAAGTGTGTGTGAAAGCCGTCCTTCACCTAGCTTGTTGGGAACACAAAGTTTCTTTTCAGTTGCAAACTCCATTCCATACATATATATGGGGAGGTACTAGCCCCAAATCGGTTTTACAGTGAAAACTGCAGGAACTTCAAACCGGCACTAGGAAACAGACTGAGAAAGCAGAGAAAAAATGTCTCCTGCAACCCGTTCCCTTGGTGCTAGATGAACGAACGTCTCTCCACTTGCTAGGTTCTGAGAGATAAGTGTGTGTGAAAGCCGTCCTTCACCTAGCTTGTTGGGAACACAAAGTTTCTTTTCAGTTGCAAACTCCATTCCATACATATATATGGGGAGGTATTAGCTCCAACTCGGCTTTACAGTGAAAACGGCAGGAACTTCAAACAGGCACTAGGAAACAGACTGAGAAAGCAGAGAAAAAGTGTCTCCTGCAACCCGTTCCCTTGGTGCTAGATGAACGAACGTCTCTCCACTTGCTCAGTTCTCAGAGATAAGTGTGTGTGAAAGCCGTCCTTCACCTAGCTTGTTGGGAACACATAGTTTCTTTTCAGTTGCAAGCTCCATTCCATACATATATATGGAGAGGTACTAGCTCCAACTCGGTTTTACAGTGAAAACTGCAGGAACTTCAAACCGGCACTAGGAAACAGACTTTGAAACAGAGAAAAAGTGTCCCCTGCAACCCGTTCCCTTGGTGGTAGATGAACGAACGTCTCTCCACTTGCTAGGTTCTGAGAGATAAGTGTGTGTGAAAGCCGTCCTTCACCTAGCTTGTTGGGAACACAAAGTTTCTTTTCAGTTGCAAGCTCCATTCCATACATATATATGGAGAGGTACTAGCTCCAACTCGGTTTTACAGTGAAAACTGCAGGAACTTCAAACCGGCACTAGGAAACAGACTGAGAAAGCAGAGAAAAAGTGTCTCCTGCAACCCGTTCCCTTGGTTCTAGATAAACGAACGTCTCTCCACTTGCTCAGTTCTGAGAGATAAGTGTGTGTGAAAGCTGTCCTTCACCTAGCTTGTTGGGAACACAAAGTTTCTTTTCAGTTGCAAACTCCATTCCATACATATATATGGGGAGGTATTAGCTCCAACTCGGCTTTACAGTGAAAACGGCAGGAAGTTCAAACAGGCACTAGGAAACAGACTGAGAAAGCAGAGAAAAAGTGTCTCCTGCAACCCGTTCCCTTGGTGCTAGATGAACGAACGTCTCTCCACTTGCTCAGTTCTCAGAGATAAGTGTGTGTGAAAGCCGTCCTTCACCTAGCTTGTTGGGAACACAAATTTTCTTTTCAGTTGCAAACTCCATTCCATACATATATATGGGGAGGTACTAGCTCCAACACGGTTTTACAGTGAAAACTGCAGGAACTTCAAACCGGCACTAGGAAACAGACTGAGAAAGCAGAGAAAAAGTGTCTCCTGCAACCCGTTCCCTTGGTGCTAGATGAACGAACGTCTCTCCACTTGCTGAGTTCTGAGAGATAAGTGTGTGTGAAAGCTGTCCTTCAACTAGCTTGTTGGGAACACAAAGTTTCTTTTCAGTTGCAAACTCCATTCCATACATATATATGGGTAGGTACTAGCTCCAACACGGTTTGACAGTGAAAACTGCATTAACTTCAAACCGGCACTAAGAAACAGACTGAGAAAGCAGAGAAAAAGTGTCTCCTGCAAACCGTTCCCTTGGTGCTAGATGAACGAACGTCTCTCCACTTGCTCAGTTCTCAGAGATAAGTGTGTGTGAAAGCCGTCCTTCACCTAGCTTGTTGGGAACACAAAGTATCTTTTCAGTTGCAAACTCCATTCCATACATATATATGGGGAGGTACTAGCTCCAACTCGGTTTTACAGTGAAAACTGCAGGAACTTCAAACCGGCACTAGGAAACAGACTGAGAAACCAGAGTAAATGTTTCCCCTGCAACCCGTTCCCTTGGTGCTAGATGAACGAACGTCTCTCCACTTGCTCAGTTCTGAGAGATAAGTGTGTGTGAAAGCCGTCCTTCACCTAGCTTGTTGGGAACACAAAGTTTCTTTTCAGTTGCAAACTCCATTCCATACATATATATGGGGAGGTACTAGCCCCAACTCGGTTTTACAGTGAAAACTGCATTAACTTCAAACCGGCACTAGGAAACAGACTGAGAAAGCAGAGAAAAAGTGTCTCCTGCAACCCGTTTCCTTGGTGCTAGATGAACGAACGTCTCTCCACTTGCTCAGTTCTGAGAGATAAGTGTGTGTGAAAGCCGTCCTTCACTTAGCTTGTTGGGAACACAAAGTTTCTTTTCAGTTGCAAACTCCATTCCATACATATATATGGGGAGGTACTAGCCCCAACTCGGTTTTACAGTGAAAACTGCAGGAACTTCAAACCGGCACTAGGAAACAGACTGAGAAAGCAGAGAATAATGTCTCCTGCAACCCGGTCCCTTGGTGCTAGATGAACGAACGACTCTCGACTTTCTCAGTTCTGAGAGATAAGTGTGTGTGAAAGCCGTCCTTCACCTAGCTTGTTGGGAACACAAAGTTTCTTTTCAGTTGCAAACTCCATTCCATATATATATATGGGGAGGTACTAGCTCCAACTCGGTTTTACAGTGAAAACTGCAGGAACTTCAAAACGGCACTAGGAAACAGACTGAGAAACAGAGAAAAAGTGTCCCCTGCAACCCGTTCCCTTGGTGCTAGATGAAAGAACGTCTCTCCACTTGCTCAGTTCTGAGAGATAAGTGTGTGTGAAAGCCGTCCTTCACCTAGCTTGTTGGGAACACAAAGTTTCTTTTCAGTTGCAAACTCCATTC